>NC_137325.1:5581250-6202500 GCF_965287045.1 Carcharhinus amblyrhynchos | reverse complement strand
TCCAGCTTACAAGCAGTGAAAGGCAATTTAGGACAATGTTAGGAAGAAATTCTCCCAAAGATTAATCAACATTTGGAGTACTCTACTAGGTAAAGGGAATTTGGATTGAAACTTTGGATTAATTCAAGAGAGAGTTCAATCCAGAGGCAAGTAAATTATTGTTCATTCTAAATGGAGAAACCTAGATGGGCTGAATGGCCTCCCACACTTGTTTTACACTATTGTGATTATTCATGAGGGACACACCAATCAATCTTTTATTCCTTATTCTATATTATTGAAAGTATTAAGTTATGTATATATCTCACGGTAAAATGTTGATACAGTGATTGACATGACGTTCCAGTCATGCTCATTTCTTCCAGCACTGAGAACTTGTTTCCATTCCAGCAGCTATCCATGATAAATTTTGCCCAGAAGGCTGACAACACGCACGTTCGATACCTTGGACTGGATGACATCAGGCGGTCTTATTTCTTTGTATCCTTCTGGATTTAGTTTCTAGATTTGTGATTGTATTTCAAAATATTTGTCTTCAGTTATTCTCATTCAAAGGTCAGAAATTACAATTCTAAACCAAGTAGCTGGGGATCCTGTAGATTGACCAACTGTGTATATAAACATCTGGGTAACCAGAAACAAATGTAGGCAATCTTATCTGTTCAGAATACATTGATGAAGTAGATTTCTGGGGTGTGATGAGGGTTGAGTTGTCACTGGGGGCTGGAAATTTAGACTGAACTGCCGGATTCCTATTTAAAGTACAACTCAAATTCTGCTGGGAGATGGGCATGTGCCTGTGTTTTGTAGGCCCTCTTGCCCTTTGCAGGGTCACACGGGCATTTCTGGGACAATCTGTGGGGTGATCCAGAAATTCCTTCAATTATCCCTGCATTGATCCCAACAAAAATCTTGCCAACTGAGATAAAAGCAAATTACTGCGGATGCTGGAATCGGAAACAAAAACAGAAAATGCTGAAAAATCTCAGCAGGTCTGGCAGCATCTGTGGAAAGAAAATAGAGCCAACATTTCAAGTCTGGATGACTCTGGCTCAGATGGTTCTGACAAAGGGTTATCCAGACTCGAAGCATTGGCTGTCTTCTCTCTTCATGGACGCTATCAGACCTGCTGAGGTTTTCCTGCATTTTCTGTTCTTGCCAGCTGAGGCCTGGCGAGAGTTCATCTGGTGGTGTTATTTGGGATCCCAGGATAAATGTGAACAATCCCAGAAGGAATCAATTAGAATGTTTGGGGAAAACGAAAAGGCAGGCGAAAGGTTAATGCACACTGCTCTACTTTAATGGTAAGGCTCATGACAGCTAACCCCACCCTCCCTCCTTTACTGTGACTCTGATTGTCCTTGCGATAGAGCAGGTGAGCACCCTACAGCAGTGGGCCACCCTTGAGTATTTAATGGAGTCCTTGGAGCGTGTTTAATTTCCATGCATGGCTGGAACTTGCATTCACCTGTGGGATACGGCACACCCAGAATCTCAGACCCTACTGCCAAGATTTGTGTAATTTGAAATAGAACAAGACTGCTGAGTGGCTTATTGAACTAGTACATTGAGTAGACGAGCTATGTAAGTCACGAAAATCCCAGCTCTGGGCTGTGTTACCTGCTCTCAGCCATAGCAGTAGGTGTTATGATTGACCTCCAAAATATCTGCCAGTGTTTCTGCTCCTACTCACCATCCAGGCAGCCCTACTGGATATTCATGGTGTGTCTGTGGTGTAAATGTGGAGGCCGGTTGAGGACAATATTGGACTCTGCTACAGTGCTTCGAACTTTGATTATGGCTTGTCGATAAGCAAATGCTTTAAAGAAAGATGGAGTGGAGGAGAAGCTTTGTTTGGGGAGAGGCAAGGGGGTTGAAGAATTTAGATTACTCTTAGAAACAGGTTGCAAAAACATTATTAATTAGAAATGTCAGCTTCAGGTTACACAGGCAGCTGTATTGAGTTTAAGTTAATTTATTAATGTCGCAAATAGGCTTGCATTAACACTGCAGTGAAGTTACTTTGAAAATTCCCTGGTCACTACACTCCAGCGCCTCTTCAGGCACCCTGAGGGAGAATTTAGCATGGCCAACGCACCTCACCAGCATGTTTTTCAGAGTGTGAGAGGAAATTGGACCACCCTGAGGAAACCCATGTAGACACGGGAGAACGTGCAAACTCCACACAGACAGTGACCCAAGCCAGGAATTGAACCCGGGCCCCCCGACGCTGTGAGGCTGCAGTGCTAACCACGGTGCCACCCTTTGAATGACAGTGCAGGCGTGAAGGGCTATGTGGTCTACTGATTTCTTATATTCTCATGTCAGCTGCTCTGCATTTAATCCCCATAAAAATCAGGTGACTTGCCACCTTCACTATCATGAACTGTCTGAATTTGAACTCCAGGTTGCACTTAAACTAACCCAGAGTTTTGAAAAGTGTTACAGATTAATCTGCAGTATTAGATTTTTGATACAATTCTAAAGCTAATTATAGTGAAAGCAAAATACCACAGATGCTGGAAACCCAAATTTAAAAACAAAAAATGCTGGAAAAACTCAATGGGTCTGGCAGTGTTGTTGGAGAGAGAAACAGGGTTTTGAGTCTGAGTGACTCTTCAAAGCTAAAGACGGGGAGAAATGTGATTGATTATATACTGTATAGGAAGGAGTGGAGTAGGTGAAGCAAAGTAGAAAGTCAGTGATAAGTGGAAGTTAGGGGAGCTTGCAGCAGAGATGTCCAGGGTACGTGACAAGAAGTGTTAATGGCGGCGTGAAGGACTGTGGAGGGTGCTTTTCGTGGCATAAAGGTAAGACAGCTGAATGTGTTAATAGGAGAACAAAGGCCAGTGCTCAGTGAAAGCAAAACTGAAGAACAAGTGCTAGGTGACCTTGTGGGGTTGCATCGAGACTCAAAAAAATTTGGATAAAAATAGTGTCAAGGTAGAGAAAAAAGGCCACAGTCTAAAGTTGATGAACTCAGTGTTGAGGCCAGGAGCTCTCATGTACCCAAACAGAAGATGAGGTGTTAGAGTCACAGAGATATACAGCATGGAAACAGACCCTTCAACCTAATTTGTTCATACTGACCCGGTTTCCTAAACGGAACTAGTCCCATTTGCCTGAGTTTGGCCCTTATCCCTCTAAACCTTTCCCACCCATGTATCTGTCCAAATGTCTTTTAAATGTTGCTACTTCGTTTGGCAACTCATTCCATATACGCACCAGCCACCCCTCAGGTCCCTTTTAATTCTCCCCTCTCGCACCTTAAACCTATGCCTTCTAGTTTTGGACTCACCTACCCTCGGGAATGGACCTTGACTTTCACCTTATCTATGCCCGTAGGACTGCTGCCTAACGTTGTCAGGGACTCAGGTTCGATTCCCAGCTTGGGTCACTGTGCGGAGTCTGCACGTTCTTCCCGTGTCTGTAAGGGTTTCCTTCGGGTGCTCCGGTTTCATCTCACGGTCCAAAAGATGTGCTGGCTAAGTGCATTGGCCATGTTAAATTCTCTCTGTATACCTGAACAGGCGCTGGAGTGTGGCGACTAGGGGATTTTCACAGTAACTTCATTACAGTCTTAATGTAAGCCCATTTGTGACACAAATAAATAAACTTAAAAAAAAGGTCCCAGGCTATCCAGCCTCCTTATAATTCAAGCCATCCAGTAGTGGTAACATCCTCGTACGGTGTTGTTCCTCCAGTTTGCGTTGGGCTTTGATGGAGCATTGCAGCAGACAGAGGGCAGACATGTGAGCTTGAGAGCAAGATGGTGAGTGGAAATGGCAGCCAACAGGAAGGTTGTAGACCAAGTGAAAGTGTTCCTCAAAGTGGTTACCTAGTCTGAATTTAGTCTCCCAGGTGTGGAGGAGATTGCAATGAGAGCAGCGAATACAATGGGCCAAATTGAAGGGGATGTAAGTGAAATGTTGCTTCACCTGAAAAATGTGTTTGGTGTCTTGGACAGTCAGAAAGGAGGAGATAAAGAGGCAGGTATTACACCATTTGTGATTGCAAGGAAAGGTGCTGTTGGATGAGGAGTTGGAGGTGATGGAGAAGTAAACCATGGTGTCATGGAAGGGGTGGCCCCTGTGGAATGCTGATGGTGGGGGGTGAAGGGCATCATGTTGGAGTTGGCAGAAATGGTGGAGGATGATCCTTTGAATGTGGAGGCTGGTGGAATGGAAAGTCAGGACAAGAGGAATCCTGTTGTGATTCTGGGAGTGAAGGGATGAGGGTAGAGATGCAGGAAGTGGGTTGGACCTGGTTGAGTGCCCTAACAACCACCGTTGGGGTGGCGGGGGGGATCCTCGGTTGACGAAAAAGGCAGATATATCCGAAGAAATGTCTTTGAAGATGGCATCATCGGAACAGGTGGATAGTGGGATGGAGTTCTTACAAAAAGTGGGCTGTGAGGAGCAGTCATTGAGGTAGGTATGGGAGTCAGTGGGCTTGTCCTGACTTGGAAATATATCGCCATTCCTTCGCAATGGCTGGGCCAAAATCCTGGAATTCCCACCCTGACGACATTGTGGGTCAACCCACAGTATATGGACTGCAGCAATTCAAGAAGGCAGCTCACCACCACCTTCTCAAGGGGCAATAAATGCTGCCATGTCCCACGAATGAAAAAAAAAGAATGTTGGTGGTTAGTCTACCTTGAAATGGAGCTAGAGAGATCAAAGAAGGGAAGCGTTGTCGACAGACCGTATGAAGGTGAGAGGGGTGGAAATTAGAAGCAAAATTTGCTAAATTCTTCCATGTCCAGATGAGAGCACGAAGCGACACCAATACAGTCATCAATATAACGGAAAAAGAATTGTGGGAGAACTCCTGAGTAGGATTGGACTGCTTTACCCACTCTAACCCCTTTTATACAGTATCTAATCATTCACATTTCTCCCTCACTTTAACTTGGAAGGAGAATCTTACAGATTCAAAACATCAACATTTTTTGTCTCTCCACAGATACTGCCAGACCTGCTGAATTTTTCCAACATTTTCTGTTTTTATTTACGCTAATTATAAATGCTGCATGACTCAACTGCAGTGAGAACTATTCAGATAGATTCATGTTGTTGCTGTCTTGATATTCCTTATCTGGGAAATAAGATTTTCTTCATTGTGACAGCTTTCTTTGGGACTGGAAACATTGCTTCTATCAACAGGTAATCTGGACATCTTGTATTATCAAAGTGAACTATTTTAAATGGTCAGTGCACGGAAAATACATCTTAAGAAGTTGTAATCATAGGATGCTTGCATTGGATTCACTTAATTCACACCTTTGTATATATTCTGCAGTTCCGAGTTATAGCATTGAGGATTAGAAATTCAGAGCATGTTTTTAGATTATACGAAGAAATGATTGTGGATGTATGAAATGTGAAAAGTTCCATTTAAAACAGAATTTTCTGCAGGGGGCAGTTGAAGGAGCAGAATAATGTGTTTACAAATAAATGCATATGCTAATGTAGCTTTATCCTTTATCATGTTCCAGTTTTGATCCTGCGTCAGTCTACTGCTTCTTGACAGTCTTCAACCCTTTTGTAATGGGAGCATTAATGATGTGGAAGGTCAGTATATTCAGCTGAATGTACAGAAAGCGTCTAGTTTCCTGGATTATTAAAGGTCACACATTTTTTTTGCCCCTAACAAGATAATTACAAATCAGGTAGCTCACTCAGCCCATTTCATTCATTCAACCAGAAATACCATTGCAGCGTGCACTCGTTTCTGAAACGGTTTTGTGATCTTCACATCCGCCCTGTCATAGAACTATAGAAATCATGGGATTTTCTGGCCATTCCAACCTGTGGGATCTTCTTGTCCTGCCAGTGATGAGGGGTGCCGGCCAATGACAGGATACCTCCACAAAACACGTCGTGTTTGGAGGCGGGGGGGTATTAAATGGAAAATCCCTCCCCAAATTTTCAACAAGATGTGAAAAGAGCTTCCTGATATTAGCTTTGCTTCATCTGAAGTCCACGTTTGCTCTTTACTCTGTGGGTGGGACCACAGGAGGTGAACTAGTCAGTCTTTTTGCTCATTTGAACCTGTCTCCTCCTGTCCTATTCCCACAAAGTTATATTCTGGATTTACCTCTTTTATACCATAGGAAGCTGTAGCACTTGATTATGATATAGATTAGTCATCTGGAGGGCTGTAATAATGATTGGGAGACAAATCCCGCCACAGCATCTAGTTACAATATCCATAGAGATGATGCTTTTAAAAATTCAAACTTCCATTTAATAGTTGAAAGGGTGCCATGATAGGTTTTCATGTTTAAGACTTTCAATGTAACAAATGACTAAAAGCAGTGTTGTCTGAACATAACTTTTGTTGGCAACTTATACTTTAGTGCGCCAAAAACACACTTTATTGGTGTTCTTTATACTGTCCTTTTACATCAACATTCAATTCTGTTGGAACCACTCCATGGTGGTTCTTATCTCATAACGGTTTACTTCTGATCTTTTCCTCGCTGAGCCTGGGAAGTTTTAATCTCAAAACTGTTGTTCATAGTGAGGCTTTTTCCTCTGGAAATTTTTCCTCTTATGCTACTGAGACTAATATTTAACTCCTCACACATTCAATCTTTTCAATCCATCTGCAAGTTTCCACCCACCTTCCTGCATGGTGAACTCACAGCACTTGTTGCCCGTAGCTGTTCTCCTTCTCCCAGATTTTGGTAGGCTAATTTATCTGAGAGATTCAGGGATATCGTAGCAGCCCTTTCCCCTTCCCCTCTTAAAGTCCATCTTCATGGCAATGTGAATCACATGGGCCTTGTATCCAGACAGGGTTGACTTCACTCAGTTCAGTTCAACTCCACTCAGTTGTTCTCATGTGCAATTGGGGATGGGCAATAAGTGCTGGCTTTGCCAACAGTGTCCAAACCCCAGAAGATTAATTTGAACTAAAGTTCTTGATTTTCTTTTATATCTCGTAGCTTCCCAGTTTCTGGGTGTCATATCCGGAGGTTAACCAAAAAATGAACTGAAAAACCGCTATGGAGGTTTCCAGGTCAGGATTACACTGCGATTGCCTATGAAATTCAAATTTCTAATGAGTAATTGCACTGCAATGGAAAATATCCACAATCGCAAACTTCAGATAGTCCCAACTGTGACACATCAGTAGTTACTCAGAAGAAATTAGAAGAATTAAAATCACTTCCCCTCCTCTCCCCTCCCCCCCTCCCCACACCCAATGGGACCACCACCAATAACCCCGCCAATCCGCCCCCACGCCAAGAAGCCAGCCAACCCTGTATGAGAATCAACTTACTACCTCTCAATGTCCTAACCGTATGGGACTTCCGACTACACCCTCCACACTTCCTCCTTCCTGACCTCCAACAATACCGGATACCAGGACCCCCACGAACTGGTTCCCTTCGAGCCTGCTCTGTTCATTAAGATCATAGCTGATATTCCACCTCAACTCTGCTTTCCAAGCCTATTCCCATGTCCCTAGACAACTGAACACGTGAGTTTAAAATGAGGGCTACATTATATCAGCATGTCCTGCTTTGACCATAACTGCCCCTGACTTGTATTCTATTGTCTTGGCTGGTCTGCCACTCTTCTCTGTTGTTTGTTGCACTGGTCCAATATTTCAAACTTGGCCTCTGTAAGATTCTTGAATCTCTTTCAACTTCATCCGTAGCTATTTCTGCACCATTTATGAAACACATCTGGCTCCCTTTTTTCTTTTACATGTGCAGTGCATGAGAATTGACACTTGCCCCAGTTTACTGGAATGTCTGCAGCTCCTCCATTGAAGACTGTGGACGAGATCCTCTGTGGGAATTCTTCCCGGAATTCCTAACCATGGCCACTTAATATTCAAAATAGTTATTACGGTGGCACGGTGGTTGGCACTGCTGCCTCACAGTGCCAGGGACCCGGGTTCGATTCTCAGCTTGGGTCACTGCACATTCTCCCCTTGTCTGCATGGGTTTCCTCCAGGTTCTCCGGTTTCCTCCCACAGCCCAAAGGTGTGTGGGTTAGGTGGATTGGCCAGGCTAAATTGCCCCTTAATGTCAGGATAGCGGGGTAAATATGTGGGGTTATGGGCTTGGGTGGGATTGTGGTCGGTGCAGACTCGATGGGCTGAATGGCCTCCTTTTACACTGCAGGATTCTATGATTCTAAAAGCTGACAACTTGCTGAAATTAGGAAATGAAAGCTGCCTGATCTGAGCTGTGATGTTTTAATTTAACCAGAATTTAGCCATTACTATTGTTCTTTTTTTGTTAAACACTTCTCCATTCCAGTTGCCCGTGGAGAACTTTGCTACTGGACAAACTTGGCCCTTTTGTGAAACATAATTCACTTTTTTTTAAACACAGTGCATCCATAGGAGGAAGCCACGCAGTTCCTCATGGAAGCGATGTGGACATTTGGGAAATTCTATTTTGAGCTTTCGTAACATTTCTTGCCACTCCAGTACTCCCATTTCAGATAAATTTTTGCTTCTCATTTCAGCTGTTGACAATCGTGCTCCGGTTGTTTTGCTAAACAGCTGAGCTCCCCCTTAGGAACCGGTTATACAGTCAGTGTCCGACAACAGCCAGCAAAACACAGTCATTGATCAAATCTGTCACTGGTTTCATCTGTCAGATCCGAGGCGTGGTTCTGTTTCTGTGTCAGGGCTCCAGGGCATATCACTAATTGCTCTGGAGAGCCACAGTTCCAGTGATTCGTGATTTCCCTTGGAAACAAAATGGTTTGATCAAATCCTCCACCGGATGTGAAAAATGAATCCTAAAAAGGAGCAGCGTTTTATTTTGCCGCACTTAATTGTTGTCCTTTTTACATCGGGAAGATTCCCAAATAAATATTTCACTGGTTAACTCAAATCACTGAGCACTCTTTTGTTGATTATGTTTTGTTTTGCAGAGGACTAGGTTGTGCAATTCCGGTCTTACACCCCTGCTATCTGTTTTCAAATCTAGTGCCTACAAAAGACCTCACTATATATTTTTCATGTAAATCCCACGGATAGGTTGCAGACCGTGGTGCCATCAGTGCATTTTTTTATGTACTGAAATAATTCCCTGTCTAGGGTTGGAAGGCGGAGTTGAGGTGGAAGCTATTTTAGCTTCAAAAAATGCATTAAAAGCAGAAAAGTCAGGCAGCATCTAGCACAAAGGATGACAATGTGGTTGCTGCTAGGGTTCAACTTGTGCATCAATTCTATAAGATCATTCTCCTTTCTCAATAGTCAAGAATATTCCCTTGATTTTCATAGAACCCCTACAGTGCAGAAAGAGGCCATTTGGTCCAATGAGCCTGCACTGACAACAATCCCACCCAGGCCCTACCCCGTAAACCCACATATTTTGTCCGCTAATCCCCCTGACACCAAGGGCCAATTGAGCATGGCCAATCAACCCAACTGGCACGTCTTTTGGACTTGAGGGAGGAAACCTGCCTGGACACAGGGAGAATGTGCAGACACCACACAAACAGTGAACCAAGCCAGGGATCGAATCTGAGGCAGCAGTGCTAACCACTGTGCCACCATGCCAGATTTTTTTTCCTTCAGATTGTGTTTTTAAAAAAAAGGAACTTGCATTTATATTGTGCCTGTCACAGCCCAAAACACTTCTACAACCAATCAAGTACTTTGTGAAGTGCGGCCATTGTTGTAACAAGGAAGCATGCCTGCCAAATTGCATAAAGTAAGCTGCCACAGACAGCAACGTCCTTATGACCAATAATCTGCTTTAGTGGTGTTGGTACCTGGCCAGGAAAACAGGGAGAGCTGCTCTGAATGGTGTTGTGGAATTTTCTCTTTGCTTCCACCTGAGAGGGCAGGCAGAGAGGTTCAGCAACATGTCGAACAGTGTAGCATTCCCTCAGTGCTACACTGGATATCGTCTCAGTATAGATTTTGTGCTAAGGCTCCAGTGTAGGACTTGAACCCAATGTGAGAGGTGGAAGATTCATGGCGAAACAAACAGAAGCATGAGTTAAAATTAATATTTACATTCGCGTCTCGATCCTAATTCCCAACCTGCTATAAACAAAATACTCTGATTATGACTCATGAATGGCAACGTTGATTATCAAACAAAACCCTCATGCTGTTTGTACTAAAGATTTATCCTCTCTTTATGCAGTCATTTCTGTCTTTAATTAGGAGAGTGTTCTGTTTATGTTGGGCTCCCTGCTAACACTGTAGTATTGCTTCAGACCACTTTATAAAGAAGAGAATGTGGTGACCTTATTATGGTGTTGGATAGTACAGAAAGAAGCATCTTGATGTTGCGCTTGGAAAAGCCACAATTCCTGCTTTATAATAAATTCGCACATTTTATTTCATTTGAAGAACATTCACGATTATGATTAAATTTATGTAATCAAGCATTTTCCTGCAGGAGGGGCAGGGGAATAGGGAGGAGACACGGGACAGTGGAGGTGTGAAGATGTTTACTATGGTATGGAGCAGGAACCAAATGTAATGCCTTACTATTTTTGCAGATACTAATTCCTTTTGTGATTGTGATGTGTGCATTTGAAAGTATTCAAGTTTCAACTCGTTTGTCATCAAACAGGTACGGCCAAGTTAAATTATTCATATGTTGTATAAGAATATTTCTTTGCAAAGTACTTTTTGAAATGTCATTGAAATGCACTGCCAGTGAATCTTTAACATGTTTTCTCGTGTTCTTTCCCAATAGTCTCTTTCTCATTGTGCTTGTAATCTCAGACATCATGGCTTTGGTAAGTCGCTCATGATACTTAAATGATCAAACTTGAAATTGAAATTAAAACATTACATAACGCTATGAAAACTTGCTGGGCAGCGTTCCACTGCTGCTTGAGTTGGTGTGAGATAAGGGGTTGGAATTTCTAATGTACGCACAACCTACAAAGATGTTAAACCCAAATAAAAGCAAATAACTGCAGATGCCGGAACCTGAAACCAAAAACAAAAATGTTGGAAAACCTTGACAGGTCTGGCAGCATCTGTAAGGGGAGAAAAGAGCTGACGTTTTGAGCCCGGGCGACCCTTTGTCAAAGCTTTGACGAAGTGCACTAGGGAAGGAGCAGTGCTCCAAAAGCTTGTAATTCCCAATAAACCCGTTGAACTTTAACCTGGTGTTGCGAAACTTCTTACTGTATTATAGATATTATTAAACTAGAAAGCGTGCAGAAAAAAATTACTAGGATGCTACTAGGACTTGATAATTTCATTTATAAGGAGAAGCTGGATAGACTGGGACATCTTCCCCTGGAGTGTGGGGGGCTTTGGGGTGATATTATAGAGGTCTATTAAATAATGAGGGGCAAAGATGAGGTAGATAGTCAACACCCTTTCCCAAAGGTAGGGGAGTCTAAAACTAGAGGGCATAGAGGGGGGATCTTATTGAGACGTATAATATGATGAAGGGGATGGATAGGGTAGAAGTGGAGAGGTTCTTCCCACTCAGAAAGGACAGCAGGACTAGAGGGCACAGCCTCAAGATAAGTGGGGGGCAATTTAGATCGGAGTTGAGGAGGAACTACTTCAGTCAAAGGGTAGTGAATCTCTGGAATTCTCTGCCCGTTGGTGGTGGAGGCTACCTCGCTAAATATATTTAAGACGTGGGTAGATAGGTTTTTGGTAGGCAAGGGGATTAAGGGTTATGGGGAGAAAGCGGGAAAGTGGAACTGAGCCACTTCAGATCAGCCATGATCTTATTGAATGGTGGGGCAGGCTCGAGGGGCTAGATGGCCTACTCCTGCTCCTATTTGTTATGTTCTTATAGGTTTAAGGTGAGAGGGAGATGCAAAAAAGATACAGAGCAGCAAGTTTTTCACTCAGATGGTGGTGAATGCCTGGAATGAGCTGCCAGAGGTAGTAGTTGAGGCAGGTAGTAGTAGAGGTTGGCCTTTATCGCGAGGGGGATGGAATGTAAAAGCAGGGAGGTCTTGCTGCAATTGTACAAGGTACTGGTGAGGCCGCAACTAGAGTACTATGTGCAATTTTGGTCCCCTTATTTGTGAAAGGATATATTGGCCTTGGAGGGAGTACAGCGAAGGTTCACCAGGTTGATACCGGAGATGAGGGGGTTAGCTTATGAGGACAGATTCAGTAGATTGGGCCTGTACTCATTGGAGTTTAGAAGGCTGAGGGGTGATCTTATAGAGACATATAAGATAATGAAGGGGCTGGATAGGGTAGAGGCAGAAAGATTCTTTCCACTTAGAAAGGAAACAAGAACTAGAGGACACAGCCTCAAAATGAGGGGAGTCAGTTTAGAATGGAGTTGAGGAGGAACTTCTTCTCTCAGAGGGTAGTGAATCTCTGGAATTCTCTGCCCATTGAAGCGGTGGAGGCTACCTTGTTGAATATATTTAAGTCACGGGTAGATAAATTTCTCATCGATAAGGGAATTAAGGGTTATGGGGAGCAGGCGGTTAAGTGGAACTGAACCACTTTCAGATCAGCCATGATCTTATTGAATGGTGGGGCAGGCTCGAAGGGCTAGATGGCCTACTCCTGCTCCTATTTCTTATGTTCTTATGTACTTTTACATGGGTAAGAATGATATAGAGGGATATGGGCCAAACACAGGCAATTGGGATGAGCTTAATGGTAAAAACTGGGTAGCATGGACAAGTTGGACCAAAGGGTCTGTTTCCATGCTGTAAACCTTTATAACTCTATGATTCTGTGTAACGTTACACTCAAATTTCATTAAAACATGGCCAGACATAAAATTATTGGAAATCAGGGTGAACAAGTGGGGCCAAAGGGAAGCATAAACTCGGATTATAAATGTCTTCATTAAGCATGAAAGTAACAATTTGAACTAATCTAACCAGCATTTCTGCTCATCAAACGCAGCAGATCTTAAGTCTGTAATCAGGAAACGTTTTTAATTTTTAAGGTGACTTGAACTAGAATTATAGTGTAGAATCATAGAATAGCTACAGTGCAGAAGGAGGCCATTCAGTCCATCAAGTCTGCATTGACAACAATTCCAACTGCACCCTATCCCCGTAACCCCACATATTTATCACACTAATCCCCCTGATATCCCCCTAACACTAGGGAGCAATTCAGCATGGCCAGTCAACCTAACCTGCGAGTTTTTGGAGTGTGGAAGGAAACTGGAGCACCTGCAAGAAACTCACGCAAACACTAGGACAATGTGCAAACTCCACATAGACAGTCACCCAAGGCTGGAATCAAACCTGGGTCCCTGGCACTGTGAGGCAGCGGTGCTAACCACTGTGCCACCGTGCCATGACTGATGTCATTTTGAACAAATGCATTGAAAGAAATCATTCGCCTCAGTAGGGATCTTTTCCTTTCAAAGAAAGACACCCAAATGCAATAAAGCACCAAAAACATTATTTTATTTTCTGCTGCAGCTGAAAATCTGGTTATAATTTGAAGAAAGCTTACGTGCAAACAGGAGATCATGTATAGAGTTCTGTAACTTGTAGTTGGGGCTTGGCCACTATTCGAAGCAGAGGGGTCAATGGACAGTCATAAAAGTTCAGGAAATTTAGGAACATTGCACCTGTGCACTCAACTCACCTCACAAGAATTGCTTGGCATTCTGCAATCTTTCAGGCTGGCATCTGATTTGTATTCTGATTGAGGATGTATGCAAGCACACAGTGATTAGCACTGGTGCCTCACAGCGCCAGAGACACAGGTTCAATTCTGGCCTTGGGTGACTGTCTGGAGTTTGCGCATCCTCCTCATGTCTGCATTGGTTTCCTCTGGGTGCTCCAGTTTCCTCCCACAGTCCAAAGATGTTCAAGTTAGGTCGATTGTCCATGCTAAATTGCCCCGTAGTGTCCCAAAATGTATAGATTAGGGGAATTAATGGGTAAATATGTGTGGTTTACAGGGACAGGGCCTGGGTAAGATGCTCTATTGGAGAGTCAGTGCTGAACCAATGATCCGAATGGCCTGCTTCTGTACTATAGGAATTCTATGATCTATTCAAGAAATCGAAGGCTCAGAAATCTAGGCTAATGCGTTCTTTAGTAAAGAAGTTTTAAAGGCAGGAACTGATTAGGATATTGTGCTCATTTAGCAAAAAAAAAGTCTTGGTAAGTTTTTACAATACGTGATAATTTTAATGTTTGTTGTTAATCTGCTTTCACAGCATTTCTTCTTCCTGGTGAAAGACTATGGAAGCTGGCTGGACATTGGGACAAGGTAGATCAATCTTTTGTATTGGGTTTAAGGTTACTTGGAATTTTTATTTATCATATACATGTGATGTATTGTGTACACATTTTGAGATACATATCATCAAATCTTTCAAAGCAGCAACTTTAATTTCACCTTCCTTGATTCCCGTACACACACCCCTTGTCACCACAATATTCCACTGCACTAATATAAACACTGGCAGAAAAATGCCCACAATGCTGAGGATTAAACGCCAGTTTCAGCTGTCAAAGAGGCTGGTTGTTTGTCAAATTTAGCATGCTGCCACACGAAACTCAACCACGCTTATTTTCATTGCTGACAACTCAGCTGTGTAAGTGGAGTCATGTCAGAAGCACTGCATTGTTCGTCTTGGATATGCTATGAATTTGAATTGGTTTTAACAAATTGTCCAACCTCTCTAAAATTTCAGATACCAAAGCTGTAAATATTGCCTAGACTAAGACGCTTCCCGCAACACTTTAAAAGTAGCTAAGATCTATGATATTGTTTAAATTCATTCGTGCAACGTGGCCGTCGCTGGCTGGCCAGCATTTATTGCCCATCCCCATTTTCCCTTGAACTGAGTGGCTTGCTAAGCCACTTCATAGAACCCCGACAGAGCAGAAGAAAGCCATTCGACCCATCGGGTCTCCACTGACCATAATCCACCCAGGCCCTATTCCCGTAACCCACATATTACACTCGGGGGCGATTTAGCATGGCCAATCAACCTAACCTACACACATCTTTGGACTGTGGGTGGAAACCAGACCACTTGGAGGAAACCCACGCAGACATGGGGAGAATGTGCAAACTACACACAGACAGTGGCTCAAGGCTGGAATTGAACCCAGGTCCCTGACACTGTGAGGCAGCTGTTCTAACCACTGTGCCACCAAGCTGCCATTTCAGTGGGCAGTTGAGAGTCAACCACGTTGCTGTGGCTTTGGGGTCACATGCAGACCAGACCAGATAAGGACAGAAGATTTCCTTCCCTAAAGGACATTAGTGAACCAGATGGGTTTTTCCCACAATCAACAATAGTTTCATGGTTATCAGTCAATTCTTAATTCCAGATTTGTTTTGAATTCAAATGCCACCATCTGCCGTGGTGGGATTTGAACCTGGATCCCCAGAACATTAGCTAAGTTTCTGGATTAATCGTCTAGCAATAATACCACTCGGCCATTACTTCCGGTTGGCGTGTTGTCCTTTCTCATTACTGCTTTTAATCATTGTGGCCACACCTAATATACCCTAGATATGGTATCAAAAAATGTAAACATCAAATGAAAGCATGCATTCAGTACTCTAAATATGACCTTTTTATCCTTATTGATCCTCCAGTTTGCAATCTCCTAGAGCCTAAACTTTGTCATAATGTTTGCAAACTTCAGTAATTGCGCAAAACATTTCAGTCATCTGAATTAATGAGAGACTATCATTTTCTATTTTTAGGTTTTCCCAGTTAATTAAACCCTTCAGTTGAGATGTGGCCCTTTCTACACCTTGGAGCTATGGTGTCAATACCCCCAGCTAGCACAGTAACAGCACTTCAATCACAAGGATTTAATTAGTTAGGAAAGTTAACAGCCTGTGGTAGCAACAGTCCTGCTTTTCCTCTCCCCGCACCCTCCCCCCACCCATGTTCTATTCTCATCCAGTTCCCTCCTTTTACGGTTGCATCTGATTTAACCCCAGTCTACCATAACCCACTGTCACTCTTCCACATGCTGTTCTCCATGGCTGTTAATCTGAAACCAGAGAATTGCCAGTAGTAACATGACCCCAGTTTTGGAAATTAGAAAGATTGAGGCAATAACAGCTTGCTTTTTATTATGTAGTGCCTCCAACACAGTAAAAACATTGCAAAGTGCTTCACAGAAGCATTATCAAACAAGATTTGATACCGTGCCACACCTGGAAATATTAGGAGAGCTGACTCAAAAGATTGGCCAAAGTGATAGGTTGTAAGGAGCGTTTTAGAATGGGAGAGAGTAATTACAAGCACATAACTTTGCAGGCAGCATTGTAATCATACCCCACCTCAGGAGGACCAATGAAAGTCACTTTTTGGCACTTGGGTTAAGAGTCAGTATGTTTAACAACTGCTGTGTACATTAACAACACCTTCAAGGCCAACACAGCCCAAAAAACTTGTTAAATTTTATCAGGTGAATTTGAATATAATATTGACTTTAGCCAATTGCATAAAGGGGGCAATATCCAATCAGATGCATGTTATACCTTACATCTAGTTTACATTTCTAAAGCCTCTGGTTCAAAGTTGTCCATGGTCATACACTTACTCCCATTGTATTTTTGTAGATTTTGGTGCAAAATATATTGTGTATTTTCCTCTAGGAGGGTACATTGGGCACCTTTGGTATTGTGCAGGTAGGAGGAAGTTGCTGACCAACTCTTACTTCTTCCAGAATCACTTGCCCAGAATGTCAGGAATCGTCGTCCTTGGGGAGGGGATGGGGTGGTTGTGGAGGGTGTGGGGATAATGGTTGCACAATATGGTTGCCTGCATATCTCTCTTGCTATCTGCATATCTCCCCTCCCTACACACACACACACATACACACACACACACATACCTCTCAAATTGACGTGCTGGGTTCTTACCTCCTTTTTCCTACCCCAAGCCCAGCAAATGAGACCCATCGTGGCATAGTGTCAAAATAAAAACGTCTCACTGCTTCTGCAGAATGATGATTGAATTGCAAACAGTCTTCTACAAATATAGCCTCGGGAATTGTTTTTAGTACTGCAGTGTGCATGCATTAGTATCACTCATGTCTGTGCATGATTGTGAAGAGAATTGCTAAGAAAATATCTGAATCTTGACAGTCTTTGCCTGTTTAAGTGGCACAGCTTTCTTGCCCTGTACGTCATGCACCATTGTAGAGTGAGAACTGATCTGTAAACCTCTCACATCTCGTTGAAATTCACTGCTGGATATGGGAAGTGTAATGCAGACTAGTTTCAGGGTAAACATATTCCTGCCTCCCCCTTGGCAATTAATAATATTGCTGTTGCTGCAATAGCCACAATGCATTCTCAGATCATCATTCTTCATGTACACATTCGTGTGTGTTGTGTCCAGCTCCATTGGTCAGAGGGTCTAGTGTGTCCAGCTGAGGAATAGTGAATTGACTCCCCTCTAATCAGCCTCCTTTGTTGGTCACAATAAAGACTTAAGTTTTTTCTTCACAATGATACGCCTTTTCCGGATTATAGAATCCCTTTTAAGCGGACGGAGGCCATTTGGCCCATTGAACCTGCACCAACCACAATCCCACCCAGGCCCTATCCCCATAACCCCACACATTCACTCTAGCTAATCCCCTGACACTAAGGGGTAATTTAGCATACCAATCCACTTAACCCGCACACCTTTGGAATGTGTGGGAGGAAACTGGAGCGTCCGGAGAATCCAAATGTATTTAATGATGCAGTGAACAATAAGAAGTCAATCAAACAAGGTTTTCTTGAGTTAAAGGAAGAACAAATTTATTAATAATTAAATGTGAGGGGGGAGAAAACAATGTGACATCAAGCATTCTCCTCTTGTGGACATTTGTGTACACGTGCGCAAGCACACACTCAAATGATCAGAATATACGGTTCAATGTGATTCTCTTTGAGGAGTGGATTTGTAAGCATCGTGGCTGATCTGGATTTCTTGGTTTCATGGATGTGTCAGGTGTAGAAGATGTTGCAATTGTTACGACTCTCGGTTCGTTGGCAAGCTTCTATTCAGGGTGCTTCCTTAACCAGGTAACACATTTGTTCTGAGAGGGAGATAGAGAGAGCTTTCAACCTGTCTCTTCTGCTGAAGTTCTTCTTGCAATCTCTCTGCAGTGATGGTAGCCTGGCCTGTTTTCCTTTGATTGTTTCCCCCCAGTGCCTGTCTAATTTCCTGTTGAGATCATTGATGGTCTCCCCTCCCACCACCCTCATGGGCAGCAAGTCCCAGGCAATTACCACTTGTATAAAAGATTTATACATTCCAAACCCCGACCCCCGGCACACCCCAACATCTCTTGTCAAAAACCTTAAATCTGTGTCCCTTAGTCCTTGTAAGATAAACAGGTGAGAACGGCTTTTCTTTGTTTACTTTATTTGATCTGTCATAATCATGTGCACCTATTAAATCTCCCCTCAACCTTCCTTGCTCCAAGGAGAACAACCCCAGTTTCTCCAGCCTAATTTCATCTAAATTCCCTCATCCCTGGAGCCATTGTGTTAAATCTCCTCCGACCCCTCTCAAGCTGTCAGCTGACTGTCCGCCTTTGGCTAATCTTTACATCTGAGTTGAGGTATTCAGTTTGATTGAGTCCAATCCTGTGACTGTCCACAGGTGGACAGAGTCGTGGACCACAATCAGAAGTAAGAGCCCTGGCTGGTTTTTGGCCCCTTTCAATAGCTCTGCAATACAGAGGCCATTTAAAGAACAGCCAACATCACCCTAAAAATGTCCAGCTAACAGCACAGACCCAAGTGAACCCAGAATCTTCCTGGGTTAGATGTTACATTTACGTTCACAGCCATCAAGGAGTCATAATGTTGACTTATGTTTGCCAAGGGCGGTACAGTGGTTAGCGCTGCTGCCTCACAGTGCCAGGGACTCGGGTTCAATTCTGGCCTCGGGTCAGTATCTGTATGGAGTTTGCATGTTCTCCCCATGTCTGCAGGGGTTTCCTCCAGATGTTCTGGTTTTCTCCCACATTCCAAAGGTGTGTGGGTTAGATTGATTAGCCATGCTAGATTGATCCTAGTGTCAGGGAGATTAGCAGGATAAATGTGTGGGGTTACGGGAATAGAGCCTGGGTGGGATTGTGGTCAGTACAGACTCGATGGACCGAAAGATTTCATTCTGTACTGTAGGGATTCTATGAAGGAACTGAACTGGGTGTTAATAGATTGGTATTGGGCAGTTATTATCAGTGTCACGGTTTCCTGATTACATATGATTTTGGGGCATTATCAAATCCAGCTCCTGCACTGATGATACACGTGGTTGTGTAACTGAGTAGGCCTAGGTGGAGACAGCACAGCCAGAGCAGGTTCTGATTTCATAGTCTACTGTGATTTTCACAGCATCTTTATTATATGTTTACATTTAAGTTAGAAGCTTGGTATAGTGAGAGCTTTTTAAAAACATGTCTGGAGTGACCACAGCGTCTACCTTTGGATCTGCAGCGGTTCATTTAAACAATAGTGTGAATACTAAGCGCAATGTTATCCGTACCCCTGGCACCTGTGTCACATCCCTCAGCCCTAAATGAATTGTCAGTGGTGAAAGCTGGAACCCGTGGCAATGCAGTGTACTCTTCAGTCTCGTTCTTCAGAGAGACAGTGGGGCTAGGCATTTTTATTCCACCTCCTTCAACCTCTGTTTAATTGTAACAACAAAACTCTTATCTTGTGCTCAAAACTATGAGACGAGATCCTGCAAATTGCTGTCAACGCAGGAACTTGCAAACAGTAATTTTTGTAAAAATCGTTCTGGCCTGGCAGACAAGAGAGATCTTCTTCCAGTTTCAAGAAGGGAAAATCCCAGTGGGTTCATCAAGTATGAGACCTTTTGTGATGTTAGTGTACCTTTAAAGAAGTTTTTTTTAAAATCATGATCTTTGCAGCTGTCATAGCTTCAGTGTTTCTCCTGGCTGCTGAGCTGCCTACCTGATGTCTTTTTGTTGCTCCTTAAGTAGCTTAAATTTGGGGCCCCAGGTACTCTCTGAGATTAGTTTTATGACCTTGCATCGTTAGGAGGAAAACTGGTTGGCAGTTCAGGTGACTGGAACTCTTTCATTTTCAGTTTGGAGCTCCAGGTTTGAGTTTTGGAAGGGACAGCAAGCTGAAAAGCTATGTGTGTGTGTCTCTCTCTCTCCCTGGTTTTGGAAATTCTGAGGGTTAACTGAAAACCTTCCTGGAGTAGAAAATCTGCTGTTGGTGGCTTGACCAGAGTTTATCTGGGGTCTGGGAAGCTGTTCTGACTTCAAACTGTTCTGGATGTGTTAAGAAGACTAGCAGAACTTACAAGACTGAGTTTTCAATTCTCCAACCAAGGGGTTCGATTCCAGTATCACGCAAGCATTAGTCTATGTTGTGTCAAACCTGTTTAAAGGGTTTTGTTTATGGGATTGGTTTTATTGGAACACCTTGGATATATTTGTTAAGGGTTATACATTATCATGGTTGTTTTGTTTTTGTTTGTAATTGATAAAGGTTATTAATTTTCTTTCCATACATATTAACTATATTCTTAATTAAACTTTGTTTGATAAAAGCTCTCTAGTGGGTTATTTGAATCATTGCTGAAGTGAAAGATACCATACTTACCCTAGCCAAGTTCAAGATGCAAAACTTATGACCCCAGCAGGCTCCATAAAACACTTTGGAGTTTCTGATCTGAACCATAACACTTCTTTGCAGCAGAATGTGCAGGGTGACCATTTAACATAAAGGGCACAAACATCTTATGTGTTGATGTCTCATTTGGGCAGTGATGATGCGCTGTATGTATGTGGGGTTTTGACCTCTCAACAAGAGAGGCAGATCCTATCCAAAGTAGTTACCCTAACATCATTTAGCCAACATTAAATCATTTAGCCAACAGAAACATTTAACAGATTTGCTAGCTTAAGTGAAAAAACAATGTTGATTCTTCAACTTATGAAAAACAAATAAGTTAATTGATCTTTCCTTTTATTACAGTATCAGTCATTATGTCATTGTCATGTCAATGACCATTTTTCTCATGTTCCTGAGTCGCTTGGCTGAGATCCTGACTATCCAGAGAATTGGACTTGAAGAGAAAATTAAGCAGCATTTTACATAATTGTTGAGCAACATGGCTGATTAAACTGGACTTGCAATGGGATACTGCATTTTGGGTTAGATTAAGGCAGTGACACAGTCCGAGACTGATCACACAAGCCCTCTGTCCTAACCCTGTTGGTGTACCAGATGGTATTATCAACTGGATACATGAGATAGTTATTCTAGCAGCGGAAAGTGACCAGAGATTTGTAGTCATATTATTTTTAATACCAGTCAGATGCAAAATTACATGAATGTGCAGTCATCTTGAACGTGACATTGTGAGCACTGAAAACAAGGTTAATAACTAGATCCTGGCAACTTTACTGCAAGCCAACTTTAATCTGGCTTTGGAAGATTTGAGACGGAAGTAAGCAAAACCTGGCGTAAGCAACTTTCTCACAATGAGCTATTTACAGCCAGTGGAAAGCACGCCAGGACATCGGTGTGCCGTTTTCAACTGGATTAAACCTCCTCCAGTTTTGTACGTGTGTTTTGGCTGCATGTGGCAGTGAGGAAGTTAACGGCCAGAGCCAAATGCTGAAGTTGTAATTAAATGGTGAAGGGAGCAAGGTTGTGGATGATTTGCCAGATGGAAATCTGGAAAAGAAACTCTAATTTTAAAAGGCAAAAGAATTCCTGAATTGGGAAAGGCACTGAAGGGGTTATGTGGTACCTACTGTTATTTTTTTTCCCCTGATTAAGGTTTTTATTTTTGCAATTATTTTAATTTAATGGAATCGAATTTGTGCTACTTGCTGTTCTTTATTCAAACATGCTGTTTCAGGTGAATTTCAGGGGTGTGGCAGTAGAAATAGAACCACAACTTTCACGTCTGGCGTCACCTTTTAATTAAATGGTATTAACGTTGATACCATGTTAAGACACAACTATCTCGCCGTTAAATGCATGCATTAAACAGGCAAATGTGGCTTCTGGGATTTTTGTGCTGGTATAATATGACGACCAAATGTGGCCTTCACTTCAGTGTTGCATTTCAAGTCCATAATTGTCACTGTAATAAAAATTTTCACTCCATCCAGTATGCCTGAAGTTTATAATAATCATGGTTTGAATATGCTGTACACAACTTGAATATTTATGGATTTGTTATACAATGTCTGTGACCCAGATTTTTATGTAATACGTATTTTTATTCATCATCATCTGATGACTGGAATATAAAGAATGGGAAATTGGTCTGTTAAATCTCATCCTTTTGAGTGCATTAATTCCCTATTCAGCATCTAGTTACATTTTAAAAAGACCTAATAATGTTTACCTTTCTTGCCTGTTTATCTATCTTTAAGTAGTAAATATGTTTCTTGATACCTGTTCTAAATTTCCTCCTTTTAATTTATACCCTCCTGCGGCTATACTTTCCATCTATACCTTGAAATCATTGCTTGAGCTATACTTACCTGTCATTTCAGAGTATATAAACTTCAGTTGTGGAGCTTAAACTTGTTTAATCTTCTATTTTTAGCTCAACCCCTTTTGCAGTGGCATCAATTTTTGCAGCTCTTATAAATAAAAACATAAAATGCTTGAAATACTTGACTGGTCTGGTAGCATCTGTGGAGCAAGAAACAAGGTGAGCATTTCAGATCACTAACGTTTTGTCAGAAGGTGATGAAAAATCTTTGACCTGAGACTTCAACACTGTTTCTCTCATGACCCGCTGAATATTTTCAGCATTTTCCATTTTAATTGAAAATTTACCACAACTGCAGTATTTTGCTTTTGTGCTCCTTTATTAAATGCAAGCTTAGTTAAAGTTTATTTATTAATCACAAGTAAGGCTTACATTAACACTGAAATGAAGTTACTGTGAAATTTCCTTAGTCGCCACACTCAGGCGCCTATTCAAGTCAATGACCTAGCAAGCACATCTTTCAGACTGTGGGAGGAAACCAGACCACTCGGAGGAAATCCGCTCAGACATGGAGAGAATGTGCAAACTCCATACCGACAGTGACCCAAGCGAACCCGGGTCCCTGGCATTGTGAAGCAGCAGTGCTAACCACTGTGCCATTTATCTTTTTGGCTTGGCGGCAAACATAACTATGCTAAATGACCGTTGCATCATAAAGCTTTAATGTAGCACTGTGGCCTTACACTGGGTAACTTACACTAGAACAGAAAGCTCACGAGTTCTCTGGCCCCGGTGAAAATGATTCCCACATTCCACTGGTCTGTTAGGTATTCTAGTTCTTAAACAAAGGGTTTTAAAAATTGATTCAGCACATTGCCATTTGATGCAGGACTAATTCCCTATGGATACAGTGACAACTCAACTAGATCTATTTTCCTACAAGGCAACAGTGGTGTTTTGAAAATAAATTGGGCAGCTGCTCTGAGCAGCAGCAAGTACACAGCTGTACGCATCACAGAAAGTTGTGGGGCGTCAGCATAACGAGATATAACTCAACGGCGATTTATTAGCCTGACCTACAATCCACAACAGACTTCCACAAGCATCACACACTACAAAAATTAACCAAAAAAGTCTTTCCTACCAAGGTCAGTTTCTAATAACTCCAGTGTATACACACACTTCACTACAATATGCTCACTGACAACCAGACTTGCAGTGATGATTTGACAAAATAATGTGGTAATGATTATCCTTGGGTGTGTTTTATGGTGCTTATGTTGTGCCAACAGGGATTTAGTGCTCAGGTGAGTTAGTGCTTTCCACCCTTATGATTTGGGTTTAATTGTAGCCTAGGTTGGTGTATCCAAGCCTGCGCTATCTGCTGGCTGTAAAGGCCCAGTTTCAAAAGTGAGTGGGTGCCCAGCGTAAAACTACTTCTCAGAATTGTTACAGTGCAGAAGGACGCCATTTGCCCATCGTGTCTGCATCAGATATATTAGGTGAATTTAAATTCCATTAGCTGCCTTGGATTTGAAACCACGCCCCCCCCCAGGGTATTAATAAAAGCAAAATACTGCAGATGCTGGAAATCTGAAATTTTTTGTTCTATTCATTTTGAAACATGGGTGTCGCTGGCTGGCCTGCATTTATTGTCCATCCCCAGTTGCCCTTGAGAAGGTAGTGGTGAGCTGCCTTCTCGAAACGCTGCAGTCCACATGCTATGGGTTGGCCACAATGCCATTAGGAAGGAATCCCAGGATTTTGACCTAGTGACTGAAGGAACAGCAATATATTTCCAAGTCAGGATGGTGAGCGGCTTGCAGGGGAACTTGCAGGTTGTGGTGTTCCCATATATCAGCTGCCCTTGTTTCTGGATGATGATGTGGAGGTGCTAGCATTGGGCATAGTAAGAAGTCTCACGTCACTTCTGAAGGTTTACTAGGCTGATACCGGAGATGAGGGGGTTGACCTATGGAGCGAGACTGAATAGACTGGGTCTGTACACGTTGGAGTTTAGAAGGCTGAGGGGGGATCTTATAGAGACGTATAAGATAATGAAGGGGATGGATAGGGTAGAGGTAGAGAGATTCTTCCTGCTTAGAACGGATAGCAGGACTAGAGGGCACAGCCTCAAAATAAAGGGGGGGGGGTGCAGTTTAGATCAGAGTTGAGGAGGAACTTCTTCACTCAAAGGGTGGTGAATCTCTGGAATTCGCTGCCTGTTGAAGTGGTGGAGGCTACCTCGCTGAATATATTTAAAACACGGATAGATAGGTTTCTGACAGACAGGGGAATTAAGGGTTATGGGGAGAAAGTGGGAAAGTGGAACTGATCCACTTCAGATCAGCCATGATCTTATTGAACGGCGGGGCAGGCTCGAAGGGCTAGATGGCCTACTCCTGCTCCTATTTCTTATGTTCTTATTGATGTATCTGTTTTGTAACGTCGGTTGAAGGTCCTGTGCAGTGAAGAGGTCTTTTTCGAACTTGTGCATGAAGATGTTGGCACAATGAGGTGTTGTGAGACTTCTTGTTTGTTTCTAGATGGAAGTGGCTTTGGGTTTGGAAGTTGCTGTCTAAGGATATTTGGTGAATTTCTGCAGTGCATCTTTTAGATGGCACACACTGCTGCTCGGTAGTGGATGCCAATTGAGCCTCTACTGTAGAAGGATCATAGAGATGCAGTGTTAACTTTGCCTCACTCTCCACAGATGCTGCCAGACCTGCTGAGCTTATCCGACATTTTCTGTTCCCCCCCCCCCCCCCAGAATATTAGCTTGGGTCACTAGATTACTGGTCAAGTGACATTACCATTACACCATCTTCCATTGCTACCATCTTGGTATTGGCCCTAGCATTGGACCAGCAACCCAAAGAGATTGTGAGTTCATTCATACAATGGCAAGTTGTGAATTTGAATTCATTGAATATGGTATCTCTAGGATGGAAAATTATGGCATAATGAGCACAGAACTGGAAAATTACAACAATGTGGTCAGTCTGGTGAAAAAGGTGAAACAATACCTGAATGTGGATATTTTCTAGCCAGTTAATGCCTCAGAGGAACAAGCTGGCATAAAATGATTCAATAGCTTATAATACATTTCTTGTTACGACATACAGACTGACCATCGATAGCATGTAGCCTTAAGCAATTGTAAACCTGGTCTTGTCTGTATAAGTTCTCTGCTCAGTACTTTCAATGAGTATGTATTAAATGTTGTGAGAGGACAAGAAAAGTTCGGTTACCTTTTGTGTTGTGCACGATTGTTTTCATCTATGGGTTAGGGCAAAAGCAGACGGTTTTTCACCAAATAAAGGATATACTTGCCAAAGAGGGAGCGCAGCAAAGGTTCACCAGACTGATCCCTGGGATGGCAGGATTGTCTTACAAGGAGAAATTGGGTCAACTAGGCCGATAATCATTGACATTTAGAAGAATGAGAGGAGATCTAATTGAATATATAAAATTCTGACAGGGCTGGACAGACTGGATGAAGAGATGTTGTTTCCTGTGGCTGGGGAGACTAGAGCAAGGGGTTGCAGTCTCTGGATTTGGGGTATGTCATTTAGGACTGAGAGAAAAAGTTCACTTAGAGGATGGTAATCTTGGGAAAATCTCCACCTCAAAAGGCTATGGAGGCCAAGTGACTGACTTTACTTAATGAGGAAATCGATAGATTTCTGGACTCTAATGATATCGGGGGTATCGGGAGAAGGTTGCAGTGAGGTGTTGAGGTAGAGGATAACCATGATCACTGAATCTGGGAGCTGGCTTGAAGGGCTGGATGACCTATTTTCTATGTTTCTATGATAGACAAAAGAACCAAAGGCAACATGAGGAAAAATGTATACGCAATGTATGTTTAAGATCTGGAACTCACTGCCTGAAAGTGTGGTGAATGCAGTTTCAGTTGTGGCTTTCGAAGGATAGTTACCAGAAGAAAACTATTGCAGGAGTAAAGAGAAAAGGTGAGGAAGTGGGACTAGCTGAGTTGCTGTTGCAGAGAGCACAGCATGGACACAGCAGGCTGAATGGCCTCCCTCTGTGCTGGAACCATTCTATGATTTTTTTTGTTCTATGGCTTTGACATTAGACACTGTCAAAATTTTTCATCAAATTGGGCAGCACAGCGGCGCAGAGTTTAGCACTGCGGCCTCACAGCACTAGGGACCCAAGTTCAATTCCAGCCTCAGGTCACTGTTTGTGTGGAGTTTGCACATTCTCCCTGTGTCTGCGTGGGTTTCCTCTGGGTGCACTGGTTTCCTCCCACAGTCCAGAAGATGTGTGGGTTAGGTGGATTGGCCGTGCTAAATTGACCCTAGTGTCAGGGGTATTAGCAGGGTAAATGAAGGTCCTGGGGATAGGGCCTGGGTGAGATTGTGGTCAGTACAGACTCAATGGGCCAAATGGCCTCCTTCTGCACTGTAGGGATTCTGTGTTTTATGAATTTCCAGGCATCTGTTGTACAAAAGGAATGCACAATGGACAGCAGTGGTTTATACAAATTTAACAGCTAATTTAACTCCACAACTCCCCGATGTGCAATACACGTCATTAATCCTGGAGAGAGAGTTTTATCTCTCTCAGCATTTGTTATTTTCTCTCCATTATCAGCTGCATTTCTTTTTCGCTGGCTAATGCTTTAAGAAAAATGTGGAATAGAGAAACAGTAGTTTAGAATAGATTGTTTTTAATGTATTCTTGGGCTGTGGGCATCGCAGGCGAGACTGTGTATAAACCAGGGATGGCCGACCTTCCAAGTATTTAAGACCCAGACAGAAACCTTTTATTTGACACAAGCCTTAAGCGTTCCTACCTTTTAGGCATCATGTAGGTGTCAGCCCTGGGTCAGCCCTGGGTATGTTCGTCTTTAACAGAATTTATGGGCTCTGCTTTCTCAGCAGATTGTGGCACAGAATTGTACATACTACCCATTCTGGAGACAGATTTTTTTTTTCTAACCTTCAAAGTCCTTTTTTGTGATTATCTGCTCTTTCATTTTACCAACTATTGCAAATAATTGTTGCATCAATCACTAATTACCTCCCTCTAACTCTTCATAGCCTTGACGAGGTCAAATTGTGAAGCCCCCAGAGCAGACTCTCAGTTCCACTGGAGAATAAAAATAACTTCTCAAGTTTCTTTTCATAAACTGTCATGCCTTCTTCCCTGATGAGATAAAAATTCAACTACACTATGCACTTTCCACATTACTTTTACTTCCTTCCTGTTTTTCCGATCCCAAACTGTACAAATTTCCGTGGTCTAAGGTCTTGGACAAGTTCAATATGATTCCTTGTTATTCATACAATCTACAGTGCAGAAGGAAGCTATTTGGCCATTGAGCCTGCACTGACAGCAATCCCACCCAGGCTCTATCCCCATAACCCCACATATTTACAGTCCTAATCCTCATGACAATGGCCAATCAATCTAACCTGAGCATCTTTGTATAATACATCCAAAGATGTGCCAGTTAGGTTGATTGGCTGTGCTAAATTTCGCCTCACTGTCAGGGGGAATAGCAGGGTAAATACACAGACCCTACATGTGGGTTTCCTCCAGGTGTTCCGGTTTCCTCCCACAGTCTGAAAGATGTGCTGGTTAGGTGCATTAGCTATGCTAAATTCTCCCTTGGTGTACTCGAACAGGCACAGGAGTGTGGTGACTGGGGGATTTTCACAGTAACTTCATTGCAGCAACACTAATAAACTTAAAACTCTATGACAATCCTTGTGTTGCATTGCCCGTGCCTTTGGGCACCTCGCTTGGGTTTGAATCCTGATCCTTGTTCTCTCCAAGTGGCGGCGAAGTGACCAGACTCCTCTCCTTCATACAACAATCCTTGTTTTATTTTAAGCTTCTTCAGCCAATTCTGCTGAGTAGAGTTCCTTTCACAAAATGGAGATAAATCTATTGCTACTGCAAAGGCTTTGTTCTTATCTGAGTTTTCTGAAGGTTGTATGCTGAATGAATTCCTCTCTTTCTCCAGTATTTTCTCTTCCCGTTGCTCACCTTTCTCAACTGAATCATTCTGTTCCAGCTGATTCACTCAGAAATGTTTTCCTGTTTTAATTATCTGGCTGACTGCTTGTATTGATACAAGCTAACTTCTCTTACCCATATCCTATTGACTATGTAAACCATTTTCCATTGTTTAATTCAGAAAAGAATACAGAAAAACATTTATTTTTTTCAAGAATGAGTGTATGAATTGGGAGCAGGAGGAGGCCCCTCGAGCCAGCTCCGCCATTCAGGAAGATCATGGCTCATCTGATTGTAACCTCAACTCCACATTCCTGCCTATCCCCCAATAATCTTTCACCCCTTTACTAGTCAAGAATCTATCCTGCTCTGCCTTAAAAATATTCAAAGATCTGTTTGCAAGGCCTTTTGAAGGAGAGACTCAGAATCCTCAGAGAAGAAATTCTCCCACTCTCTGTCTTAAGTGGGCGACCCCTTATTTTCAAGCTGTGAACTCTAGTTCTGCAGGAAGAAATATCCTCCCATATTCACTGTCAAGACAATTTAGGATCTTATATATTTCAATCAAGTTTCCTCTTACTTTTCTAAACACCAGTGGATACAAGTCTAACCTATCTAACCTTTCCTCAAAGGGCAATCAACCCATTCCAGATATTCATCTAGTAAACCTTCTCTGAACTGCTCCTGATGCATTTAAATCCTTCCTTAAATAAGGAGACCAATACTGTTCAGAGTACTCCAGATATGGTCTCACCAGTGCCCCGTATAACTGAAGCATAACCTCTCTACTCAATTCCCACAATAAATGATAACATGGTGTATGGGGAATTGTGACAAAACCTTGGCTCCAGAATGAATAGGTGGAGATTTAAGATCAACACCAACACTTTTAAATCCCCTGGCAACATAGAGCTCTTGGTCCAATCTGGCTGCTGCACATAATTACACTTCTTTGAATACCTTAATATCCCTCACCTCACCCAGAAACTAAGTGATCTCATGGGGTGAAAAGCCAGATCGAATCCCAGGCCAATCTGTGGGACGACATCTGGCGAATTCCTCCCCAGTGATTTAAGCTAGCCCAAGCGATCACTCTCACCCTGAATTCCCTGCAGTAGCTACTGATTGTAACTGTGATGTCCAACCCAGCTGTCAGTGGCGGGAATTTGTCAATTTGCCACACTACCCGAGATAGCGGATTCTTCCACTGGTTCACGATCCTCAAGGAAAAGAATCAGCTCCGGAGATCTAACCTAGATGTGACCTTATACAATTTTAAATTGTGACTCCTTCTCCTCCTTAACCTATTTAATGGGGAAAAAAATTCTCAATTGGAACACCATCTACCCCACCATTCACTTATACCCCAAGCCTTGGGATCAGCACTAATCTTTAGGAACACTTGGGTTCTTTAACCCTGAATCTTCATGACCCCCGATCTCTGGCAACTTGGACTAAATCATAAGAACATAAGAACATAAGAAATAGGAGCAGGAGTAGGCCATCTAGCCCTTCGAGCCTGCCCCGCCATTCAATAAGATCATGGCTGATCTGTTGTGGCTCAGTTCCACTTTCCCGCCCTCTCCCCATAACCCTTAATCCCCTCTCTTATCAAAAACCCATCAACCCGCGTCTTAAAAATATTTAGCGAGGCAGCCTCCACCACTTCAACGGGCAGAGAATTCCAGAGATTCACCACCCTTTGAGTGAAGAAGTTCCTCCTCAACTCCGTTCTAAACCGCCTCCCCTTTATCTTGAGGCTGTGCCCCCTAGTCCTACTGTCTTTTTTGAGCGGGAAGAGTCTCTCCACCTCTATCCTATCCATCCCATTCATCATCTTATACGTCTCAATGAGATCTCCCCTCATTCTTCTAAACTCTAACGAGTACAAGCCTAGTTTATTCAGCCTCTCCTCATAGCTCAATCCCCTCAACTCCGGTATCAGCCTAGTAAACCTCCTCTGCACTCCCTCCAGGGCCAAAATATCCTTGCGCAGGTGCGGCGCCCAAAACTGCACACAGTACTCCAGCTGCGGCCTCACCAATGCCCTATACAGCTGCAGCAAGACCTCCCTACTTTTATATTCAATCCCCCTCGCTATGAAGGCCAGCATCCCATTCGCCTTCCTGACCACCTGCTGCACCTGCAAGCTGGGTTTTTGCGACTCATGCACAAGGACCCCGAGGTCCCTCTGCACCGTCGCCTGCTGCAGTTTTTCGCCACGTAAGTAATAGTCCTTCCTACCATTCTTCCTACCAAAGTGGACCACCTCACACTTGCCAACATTAAATTCCATTTGCCATTTCCTGGCCCATTCGCCCAGCCTATTTAGATCCTTCTGCAGACTCTCCACACCCTCCGCACAATTCCAGCTTGCACCAATTTGCTAGATCCAACTGCCTGTTCACCAGCTTTGCCAAGAGACCAAGGTTGAGACCCTGGTTGTTTAGGCTGCACTCCCAGTCCTCAAACCCGACCTCAATCCTACTGATGTTTCCCACACTCCCGAAACCAACCAAAGCATGGGTGACCGATGCATCCTATTAAAGGGCTGTGCATTCTGAAATCATTCCCCAGTGTCAATATGCACTACAGGTTCTGAAGTTCTAGCTCAAAGCTATCTGCTGGCTAGCTAAAAACTAAACAGAAGCGATAAGACTTTTACGCTTCATTCCATATTCAACTATGTGTTTTCCCCTTGAGTAAAGACTAGAAAGAAAACCTGGACATGATGAAATGGTGAATAATTATACCAAATGAATTCATATCATGATTTATTTTAGCCAATGCTAAAACAATTTCTTTAGAAAAGGGTTTGGGACCTTAAACTGTGCTGGTATATGGGCTGGTGTAGGGGGATGTGGCCTTATTGCTACACAAGTCTTTGCACAGGAACTAAAATGGTAACAAAGGTAGACACAAGTGAACTTTATGTAAGCTGGTGTTTTACTGAAGGAATCATTCTGTATTGTGATCAGGGTCAAGAAATTAACTTCCTAGGAACAAAACTCATTGTGCCAGGAAAAGCTAAAATTATTTGCATAAACTATGAATCATAACATGCAAAAGAGCTTCTGCATTGGAGGGAATGTATATTTTAGCTCTGAGAGTCCTGGATATGGTTGCCGGCCAGATTTTAACCCGTAACTTAAATCCCTGTCAAACTAATGGTCAAGCTATCCAAAGGAAAGAGGATACCTATCTGTACGTGGCAAATCATTAAACTGTTGATAACCTGCTGCTTTACGAGGATCTGTGCGACAGGATGAGTGTTGTGGCTCAGGACAGATTACATGGCAGAACTGAGAAAGTTCCAAACTCGGAGAGCATTCAAGTGCTAATTATCCCCAACTCTCCTTTCCTTTAGGACCCTTCATAAAACCGAACCCACCTCTATGACAAAATGTTTGATCACCCATCCTAAAATCTCCACATTTGGCCCAATGTTGATCCCCCCCCAACTCCCCATCCAACCCAGATAATTCTCTCGCAAAGCATCTGGTCAAGCTTTTAAATTCTCGCCCTTGTCTTCAAACCCCTCTGTCCCTTCACCCTTCCATCTCTGTCTCTATAATCTCCTCCAGCTCCACAACCCTCGAGAGATATCTGTGTGTCTCCAATACTGGCTTCTTCAGCATCTCCAGTGGTTATCACTCCACCATCGGTGGTTCTGTTTTCAGCTGCCCAGGGCGCTGACTCTAGAATTCCCTCCCTAAACCTGTTGGCCTCTCTTCCTTTAAGTTGATCTTTAAAAAAAACTACCGTATCTCTTTATCCTAATATCTCCTTATTGTATCTCAGTGTCAGTTTTTTTTGTCACTTGTATGAAATACCTTGAGACATTTTACGACGTTAAAGGTGCTGTATGAATACAAGTTAATGTTTAAAGGATGAAGGTATATTGCTGATTCACGGCAAAACCAAACTGGTTAAAGTTTCTGCAGTAGCAATGCGTAACTTCCTGTAAAAAGAGAAGTGATGTCACCTTGCCCACCTCAGGAGGTGAAGTACTGGTAAATGGGATTAGTATAGATTGATATTTAATGGTTGGCATAGACATAGTGGGCCAAAGGGTCTGTTTCTGTGCTGCATGATTCCAAGAGGACAGTTCCAAGAATGACAAATTTCAGCCAACCCTTGCCTGTGAAACCCAAGACATGATGTCAAATATTAGATGTGATTTTCACAATTAAACATCAGTTGCTGAATAATCCTGAGTGTGCCAAGAATTACACAAACAACCAATTTAAGATTTTAAGTCGGGCTTGGAATGTGGCTCCCTTATGCTTGCTAGAGGCTACACGTACTCATACCCAGAGACCTCGCTCTTGCAGACAATAGGATCATGCCCCCAGCAGTATGCCTTTTAAGTGTGAGGGACAATAATTCCTCGGTGCATTCTCCATGGAAACACCTGAACCAATCAGCACCCTTTTCCCATGCAGAATAAATTGTTGCTCCCTATGAAATTCAACATTCTTGCATCTTTCCTGATGAGTGCAGGGTGGAAAGCTTTGATAGCATCTCTCTTTTTTTCCAGAAATGCTCCATTTCTGAACTACCAAGTGGCACTAGAATACCTAAATTGCTGCAGCCAACAGACTTTTTATTTGCTTTTCTGATAGCATGTGGGCCTTTGAGATTCTCTGACACCACTGCACTTCAACCTGTTGGGTGGGATTTTACGACCTCACTCGACCCGAGACGGGAAGATCCCGCCTGGGGTTAATGGACATTCTGATTGTCTGCCCTTCACCCGCTCCAATTCCCATGGTGGGCAGGGCAGTAGAATTCCAGCGGTTGACCTCTATCAATCTGCCCTGGGATTTGTTTAACTGACTGAAGAATTGTGCTTGTCCGACAGAATGTTTTCCGACAGTGTAAGCCTACCAATGACAATAATAATAAATAAACTTTAAACAGATGCAGGCCAGTGAGGCACCCAGGACTGTTTGAGGTTCTGCCTGTTTCCAAGTACAAGTGTAGCCCTCAATTTATGATCAGTTGGGTCTATGCAGACAATGCTGATGTCAGATGGAACATATCTTGTGTGCGTCGTACCTGATTCGGTTCGGGAAAGTGAGGACAATAATGGTAATACGGTTCAGCTTCAGCATTGTACTGCAAAGAAAGATGTGTTTAAGGAATGATTAATAAGAAGAGAGATTAACACAAAATGCTGTAAATGTGCATCTAAGATGAGTAATTCCACTTCACTGTGCTGCAATTGAGGTACGTTAAACTGTTAATTTATTCTCCTTAGCATATTGCAATTGTCCTTGGTACACATTCAGCCATAGTTTATGGGCCTATTTAACTGGATAATTTTTGTAAATCTAATGGCATTAAGTGTAATTTACTTCCAGTCCGTGCCATATCTACAATTCAGTATGCAGAAATGTGCGCATTAAACTCGATTCTCTATTCCCTGCACTTTGGTGCTGAATTATCTTCTTTGATTAAACAAGTCTTACATTTACAGTGAAAGCCAGGGCCATCATATTATGCCCTGCTTCTTTTTTTCTGTGGGAAATTGATCATTTGCAAGCAAATTGCACCATTTGTTAAGCAACTTTTCCATGCCAATTATCCAATTTCAATATTAAACGAAAGAATGCGTACGTGTTTATGCTGAACAAAGGGATTTTTTTTCACAGAACCAGAACAAAAAGGTGAAAGTCTGAGAGCATTTTTAATTCCATTTCTCTGTCAGACTGCAAATGCCAAGCTATCCTCTTGCACGGCACAGCGTAGTTCGTACAGCACACAAACTGGCCATTCCGCCCAATTTATCCCAGCCAACATTTGTGCTTACATATTTGAGTTGTTGTGGTGTTGTTGCATGGCCACTTTAAGAGTGAGATCATTAAAACTTCATTAAAAGAAATTGTTTATTAATCACAAGTAAGGCTTGCATTAACACTGCAATGAAGTTACTGTGAAATTCCCCTAGTCGCCACACTCTGGCGCCCGTTTGCGTACACTGAAGGAGAATTTACCATGGTCAATCCACCTAACTTGCACGTTTTTTAGACTGTGGAAGGAAACCAGAGCACCCGGTGGAAACCCACACAGACATGGGGAGAATGTGGAAACTACACACAATGACCCAAACCAGGGATCGAACCCTGGACCTTGGCACTGTGAGGCAGCAGTGCAAACCCACTGTGCCATCAGATACCCAACAGGTTTTACCTCACTCTAGGCCCACCCTTGTAGAGTGAACAGCTCTTCGTAAATCTGCTTGTTGTTTTTAACAAAACGTACACATAGCAACTCATTATTATTTTTATCAACAGCTAAGCAGAAAACATAACAGGATATAAAGAAAACTGGTGGCCAGTATGGATTTGGAGTAAAGGAAAAAATTCGAAACTGTATTAACTGTTGGGAACTCGAAATTTGATGTTTTTGAGGATTGGGCAAAATGAGCAGCCGGTCAGTGGTCACACCTGGCATTAAGCTGATCTTTCTCTACACCCTAGCTATGGCGGTAACACTACATTCTGCACTCTCTCCTTTCCTTCTCTATGAAGAGTATGCTTTGTCTGTTTAGTACGCAAGAAGCAATACTTTTCACTGTATACTAATACACGTGACAATAGTAAATCAGATCAAATCTATTCAATGTCTGGTGAGGTACTGGGGCAAAGAGAAAGGTCCCTACCCAAAAGGTAACTGGGGAATCCAGAAAGTTCAGGCTGGGTACTCACCATGTGCACAGCGGCAAAGAAACCAAGTGGGTAAAGTGCAAAGTAAAAAGCCCATAAATTGAACTGAAATCGGGGGTTAGTTTTTACTGTTACAATCAGCTCAATTTAAAAATGCATTGATCTAGCTTGAAGCTCTGTGAGAAATTTACAGCATAGATCCCAAAGTCAGTGCAAAATGGTGGGTCAGTTTGGCACCATTGCTCCATTTGATGAAGAAGCAACAAACTGGAATTCTTAAGCAGAAAGATTCCAGTATTATGTTCGAGCAAACAAGATTCCTGATGACCTTGTGGTTCCATTTTTACATAGCACCATTAGCAGTAAAACTTCTAATTTACTCTGTTAATCTAGTTTAGTCCAACAAACCCAGTCGCAAAACATACCAGGAATTAACCAAGATATTAGAGGATCATTATTCACCCAAACCATTAATTATTGTGGAGCATTTGGTTTCTATAAATCAGCTAGAAGCAAAAAATAGAGTACAATTTGTATCAACCCTAAAGTGCCTCATGTTGGATTGTGAATTTGGTGAATCTCTGGATGATATGATCAGAGATCGTTTGGTTTTTGGCTGAGGAATAAGGCTATACAGCGGAGATTGCTAACTGCACGGAATTTGGGTCTGAAAACAGCTTTGGAGATAGCCATCTCAATGGAGCTTGCTGCTAAGGAGGCTTCTCAGCTTAGAGCAAGCACAACAATCCATAACATGGCTACCACCCAGAGAAAGTCTACCCAGCAACAGGTGGGTCATTGTTGTGCAAAAACAGGCCATTCACAGGCTGAGTGCTGGAGTAAAGACAGCCAATGTAAAAATTCTGGCAAGATTGTTCCCACAGCAAGGGCTTGCTTGGGGGAAAAAACTGCTTCCCCAGATAAGAATGTCCAGAGAAAGAAGAAGAACACAGAAAAAAATAAAATCAATTAAAAGAATTTATAATATTCTTATAATAATTCTTATGAAAAGAACAAAAATAATGAATCCGATGAAGAACTGGAGTTGAATGTGTTATCTGTTCAGGGTGTATCACATAGGTTCTGGGTAGTTCCTAAGTTGAATGGACAACCTATCAGAATGGAATCAGGCACTGTCATATCCCTAACTCTTGAACCCACCTATAAACAGAAATTACAGCATTTTTCATTGTAGACAGCCAATGTGATCTTAAGGATATATACTGAACAAGTTGTACCTCTGAGAGGTCACATCATCGTCAACATACAGCTGAGTGGACAAACCACAGAACTGCCACCCCATGGTGTCTGAGGAGGTTTTCCAAATCTCTTTGGCTGTTCTTGGCTAGAGAAGGTAAAGTTAAACTGGAGTGCCGTGAATGGATTAGTTGATTCTAAGACTGGGACTTTTTGCTCTGGAGCGTAGGAGGCCGAGAGATGATCTTATAGAGATCTATAAAATAATGAGGGGCACAGTTAGATAGTCAATATCTTTTCCCAAAGGTAAGGGAGTCTAAAACTAGAGGGCGTAGGTTTAAGGTGAAAGGGAAGAGATACAGAAGTGCCCAGAGGAGCAATTTTTTCACACAGTGGATGGTGAGTGTCTGGAACAAGCTGCCAGAGGTAGTAGTAGAGGCGGGTACAATTTTGTCTTTTAAAAAGCATTTAGATAGTTACATGGGTATAATGGGTGTAGAGGGATATGGGCCAAATGCGGGCAGTTGGGATTAGCTTAGGGGTTTTAGAAAAAAAGGTGGCATGGACAAGTTGGGCTGGAGAGCCTGTTTCCATGCTGGAAACCTCTATGACTCTAAAACAAATCTACAAAACATCTCAAAGAAATATCGTAGTGATTTGAGGACATACTAAGTTCCATGAAAGGAGGACAGGTGAAAGGAAACAGAACAGTCAGCCTCAGAGTCTCAAGGCAATACCCAGCGCCGTATGTCCAAAGGAAGAATCTGAATTATTGAGACTTGAAGACACAGGACTCTTAGAACACATCACCATTAGTCCACCCAATAATTTTACTGTTCTCTATCTTTTACTCCTTTATTGTCTTTCTTCATTTTTCTTCCCCCCCCTCCATTTTACCCTTTATCCCCCTTTCTTTTACCTTTTCTCCCACTTTTCTTCTCCTTTTCTAAATCTTACTCTGTCCCATTCATTTCCACCTCCCTAACATCTTCACTTTAGGTTCTCTGCATTTGACCATTTATTCTCTCTGTGGACAGTCATTAGCAGTCTTTTCACCTGGTTTCTGTGGCTATGACTCATCTTTCATTCCCTCCCCTTGCAGTATAAACATCTCCCACTTTCTCTGCCTTATAGATTTGACAAAGAGTCATCTGGACTCGGAACGTCAGCTCTTTTCTCTCCTTACAGACGCTGCCAGACCTGCTGAGATTTTCCAGCATTTTCTCTTTACCCACCACCACAGGTGACTGGGAAACCTGTATTGAAGCAGAATAGGACCATACGTATTCACTGAGATTTCAGAACAACAATGGTTCCAGTTCTGTGCGCAGATCAATGCTTGCTACCTTTGATTGAGGATTTGTTTGCAGGCTTGGCAAGAGGACAGAAGCAAAATCAACCTATCGCAGGTCTAACTACAAATGAATGTTGCCACGAGATCTCAAGATCTTCTCACCAGCATAACACACAAAGGCCGAATCCGTTGTGAGAGATAACACACAAAATCAGCATCCTATCACCCATCAATGAAATGGATTAGCTAAAAGGTTTGTCCAATCCTTGTAGCATTCACTGAAAACCTCTAAGGACCAAGAGTCATTAAATCACCTCTGAACACACACACGACCACTCAGAGTCCGCCAGCTTTGCTACTACTGAACAGGAAGCTGAGAACTACCTTTTTTTAATTGGTTTATTATTGTGTTGGGATACAGTATTGTTTCTTGTGCCCTAACAAAGCATACCACTCATAGAATAGATAGGGGAGAAGGAAAGAAGTTTGATTTACTCTGACTGCAGATGTCTGAGATAGTGGAATTCAATCAGAAGTCATGAATTTTAAAAAGAGAAGGTAATTATAAAGACGCTTGTTTCAACAAGAACAAGTTTTGGTGCGTAGATGTACCACTAGTGAAAAGTGGGTTCCTACAACTTTATTGGTTCATAAGAACATAAGAACATAAGAAATAGGAGCAGAAGTAGGCCATCTAGCCCTTCGAGCCTGCCCCGCCATTCAATAAGATCATGGCTGATCTGTCGCTGCTCAGTTCCACTTTCCCGCTTTCTCCCCATAACCCTTAATCCCCTCTCTTATCAAAAACCCATCAACCCGCGTCTTAAAAATATTTAGCGAGGCAGCCTCCACCACTTCAACGGGCAGAGAATTCCAGAGATTCACCACCCTTTGAGTGAAGAAGTTCCTCCTCAACTCTGTTCTAAACCGTCCCCCTTTTATCTTGAGGCTGTGTTCGAACTGGCCCTATCGCCGATACAGTACAAACTGAAGATGAACCAGTGTGGAGACGATATGTGGATCAGTTGTTAGCGACATGCATCAACATGCCAGTGCTGTGCCTGCCAGAACTCCCTCAGGATGCAATGCCACCCACGCCATGGGACACAGTAACTGCGACTTTGGATCAGAAACTGAAATTGCTGAGGAACCTCTTGCTGACAATCTTCCTTCTGCAAAAGTGACTGTTGCACCTCCCAGCGTAGAAACATCCTCTGAAGACCCGGAGAGTATCTCGAAGGTCAAAAACAACCAAATCCCTGAAATGCGCAGCGAGAAATCAACACCCACCAGACTGCTTTCCAATTGGTTGTATTGTTACAGTGTAATAATGCATCACCTCCTGCCATATTTCGATGGCTGTATAAATACTATAGTTATTTATTGTTGTGGATCTTGGAAGTAAAGGAGGAGGGATGTTGTATATGTGAGTTGCTGCGTGGTCACTTTAAGATTGCGTTCTCGTGATCACTCCATGCTGTCATTGGGTATTTTGTGGGTTTTGCTCAGTCTGTAGACTGAACAGCTCTTAGTAAATCTGCCTGTTTTCTACAAAACACACACACAGTAACCTCTTATTTGTTTTATCGACATCAAAGCAGCAAACATAAAACCTCCGACCGCTATTCATCTAATCCTAATCAGCATAACCTTTTGTTCCTTTCAGGTGCTCACTGTAGTGGCCTCTTAAATGCGTAAGCATTCCAATTGGAGGAAAGCAGTGCAAAAATTAACATATTATACCCAGTGTGTCACTGTTGAAACAAAACGACAGGTTAACTTTTTCCGATTGTTTTAAGGGATCTAATCTCAATTGTAATGGAGTTACTTGGTCACAGACAATGAGCGAAATTTTCCCCTGGGTTGTGGGCCCTCTGCAGGACCCGTGCCTGCATCAGAGTGCCTGCCATTGAAAGTTAACATGAGGTGGGCTCCTAATTGGCTGCCTCATCCAGTAATAAAGTGGGGGATGTGTTTCCAAGGCAGCAAGCTCATTGAGATTCCAAGGCAGCAAGATCATTGGGTGGCACGGTGGTGCTAAGTGTTAGCACTGCTGCCTCACAGCGCCAGGGTCTCAGGTTCCGGCCTCAGGTCACTGACTGTGTGGAATCTGCACGTTCTCCCCGTGTCTGCGTGGGTTTCCTCTGGGTGCTCCGGTTCCTTCCCGCAGTCCAAAGAGTTGCAGGTTAGGTTGATTGGCCATGCTGACATTGACACAAGTGTCAAGGGGATTAGCAGGTCAAATGAGTGGGGTTATGGGTCAGTGCAGGGATTGTGACCAGTGCAGACTCAATGGGCCAAATGGCCTCCTTCTGTACTGCAGGGGGTTCTATGATTCAATGAGATGGTGCAGCACCAGATCATTGGCCGCCCCTGGAGAAGAGGGAGGAAGGTCAGAGTGAGGGTGTCACCCAGTGAAGGTGTGTTCCAGAGGCCTGCTGATCACTTAAAGCCCACACTTACCTGAGCCCTCAATGATGGGGAAACACCCCCACAGGTTTGGGTTTGGCTACAGCTGTGTCCTTCTCATTTCTGTGTCTCATTAATTGGACCAGTGAGAGGAGATTTTATTTATTTCACTGATGGGATGAGGCCCTTGCCGGCTAGGCCAGAATTTATTGTTTAAACCTAGTTGCCATTGAGGTGGTGAGCTGCCTTCTTGAGGGGCAGGTACACCCGCAGTGCAGTTAAGGAGGGAGTTCCAGAACTTCTAGCTTGCCACATTGAAGGAATGGCGGTGATATAGTCCCACGGCAGGATACTGAGTGGCTAGGAGGAGAACTTTCAGGTTCCAGTTTTCCAAGGTTTCTGCTGCCCTTGTCCTTCTAAGTGGTAACGGGCATGGGTTTGGAAGATGCTGTCTAAGGAGCAACTTGTGAGTGCATCTTGTAGATACGGCTATCATTGCGTGTTGACGATGGAGGGATGTGGTGTCAATAAGTGACAGCTATCTGGCTTGGCAGCAGGAGGGTAGGGTTAGAGTTAGACAAATTGCTGCCAGCCTTTGCACTCAGCATCGGGTGAGGAGGTGCGGGGGGTGGGGGGGGGGGTGGTGCAGGGGTGCATCCTAATGCTGGGAAAATGCCAGGCATTCTGAAAATGGCCCAAAATGGAGCCTTAATTGGCTGTCTTCCTCTGTGGAGTGGATTTGCAATTCTCACAGCAGCCAGTCCCTGGGAAATCTGCCTGGAGGTGGGATGGAGTTGGGGAGCCGTCCGGATCAGCAGTTGTCTGAAATACCCCCGCCACTCCCCTGCCTCCAAACCTGCCTCTGCCGCTGGGGTAAAATCCAGCCCAACATTTCCTCTAAGCTGCCCGAGTAAACAACAACTGTGCGGCAGACTGGTGGTACACGGCTAACCTTCCCCAGCTCCGACGAAGGGTCGTCCAGACTCGAAATGTTGGCACTATTCTCTCACCACAGATGCCGTCAGACCAGCTGAGATTTTCCAGCGTTTTCTGTTGCTGTTCCCCCTAAGTTGCTTACATGCGTGACTGTGCAACGACCTACGGAGAACTACAGCATGCAATAAGCAAATTGCGCACGAGAAAGTAAAATTAGAGGGAATATTGTTGGTGGATCCTAAATGCAAATTTGCATTGAGATTTTACTATCTGACCACATTTATCCTTTTCAAAGGAAAACATCTGTAGCAGTCCATCATCCTGCAGATCTTGGACAGATGACAAGAACTCTTGCTTATTGAAAGAAGAAAGTGGTCGAAGTGTTCCTTCCATCATTCACACTCAATCAGCATTTCATTTGCAAATTTATTGTGCTAATGAGCACTGAGGGTTTTGTGTCTGGATTTAATTAAAAATGCATTATTAAGATCCGCTGGGAATATGATCCTTTGACAGCCTTGATGCAAAAGAACCAAAAAATCAAAATCTCTCTACTTCAACAATAATTTCAGGTAACTAACATTTCTATAACGCTTATTGATGGAAGGGGTGGGGAGGACAGGGGGCATTCTGTTAGTAAATCTCTCCATTTTATATTACGCCATTTACTTTCAAGTGTAAGGAATGAACCCACAAACAACCAAACGTTTAAGGGGCGTCTTGACAAATACATGAATAGGATGGGAATGGAGGGATATGGTGCCATGAAGGGTTGGGGGTTTTAGTTCAGCCGGGCAACATGGTCGGTGCAGGCTCTGAGGGCTGAAGGGACTGTCTCGTGCTGTAATTTTCTTTGCTCTTTTTGTTCAAAGCATGCTAGTTATTGTCATTTTATTAATTCTGAAGAAGAGTTCTTAAGGGTGGCGCAGTGGTCAGCACTGCTGCTTCACAGCGCCAGGGACCCAATTCCTGGCTTGGGTCACTGTCTGTTGCAGAGTTTGCATGTTCTCCCCGTGTCTGCGTGGGTTTCCTCTGGGAGCTCCGGTTTCCTCCCACAGACTGAAAGATGTGCATTGGCCATGCTAAATTCTCCCTCAGTGTACCCGAACAGTCGCTGGAGTGTGGCGACTAGGGGATTTTCACAGTAACTTCATTGCGGTGTTAATGTAAGCCTATTTATGACACTGATGAATAGACCTTAAGAGTCATACGGAATTGAAACGTTAACCCTATTTTCTTTCCACAGATGCTGCCAGACCTGCCGAGCTTCTCTGTTTCCCTTTCCAACATCCGCAGTATTTTGCTTTTAAAAAGAGGAGGTAACTTACGTGTCTCTGATCACAAATGGCAGCATGGTCAGTGATACTGTTCCATTTCAGATGGTGTAACACACATTCCTATGCAATTTAACATCAATATTATTGAAAGCAACCCATATTGGCTGGGAGATGTTCTATCTGGTTAAAATGGGTGATGGGATGAAATCCCTGAACAATGCTGAGTGACTGGAATGATTTCCCCGCGCAAATAATCAGTGATGCACTTGTAACTTTCCTGTTTAAATTGTCCCACTTCCCTTCTTCTTGCTTATAGAGACCGTTATTTGAAAAAAAATCAACGGAAAATGGAGCTCAGTGTGTGGCAACATGAGTCTGCCTGTGTTGACCTGAAAACTGTCCTGTTTGTACATTGACCTCATACAGTAAGAAAACCTAGAGCTAACATCAGTGGAACTGTACAGAGTGTGCACATTGAAATGTGATTTTTATCAAAAAACTACACCTTACGAAGTGTAAAGTTAGAATTTTTTAAAAACTTGCATTTATATAGCACCTTTCATTGTCTCAGGGCAAGTGCTTACAACCACTAAAGTACTTCTGAAGTATAATCACCGCTCTGATGTAGAAACCACGACAGCCAATTTGCAGACAGCAAGCTCCCTCAAACAGCAATGACCAGTTAATTAGGGGATAAATATTGACCTCCTATTGATGTTGCCAGCCTTTTTTTTTCAAAACAGTTCTGTGGGATTTCAGGAATTCATTTCAGAGGGCAGACAGGGCCTCAGAAAGCAATCTCTCCAACAATGCAGCACTCCCTCAGCGTCTGCCTGGATTATGTGTTCGCGTCTCTTGTGGCACCTGAGCCCACAATCTGATTCACAGGTTAGGGTGTGGACCAAGGCTGTGACTTTTTGATTTCATTCAAGCACAATAACTAAATATCCTCCATAACCTGTTCTACAGGGTAAGTGTAAATTTAAGAACATAATAAGAACATAAGAAATAGGAGCAGGAGTAGGCCATCTAGCCCTTCGAGCCTGCCCCGCCATTCAATAAGATCATGGCTGATCTGTCGTGGCTCAGTTCCACTTTCCCGCCCTCTCCCCATAACCCTTAATCCCCTCTTTTATCAAGAACCCATCAACCCGCTTCTTAAAAATATTTAGCGATCCATTTAGGATCAAATTTAGGATCCATTCAGTGTGTGGTTGGCTCTGTTTGCTGGGATTGGGAGTGGGGGGACAGTTGGTGATATTGTGACCATTAAATATATTTTATATCACATGTAATTCAATTCAATTCTGATCTCTCTGCTGAGTCTACAACTGGTTGTGTCTCTATCAATTTGATTTGATTTATTATTGTCACATGTATTGGTATACAGTAAAAAGTATTGTTTCTTGCACACTATGCAGACAAAGCATGCCATTCATGGAGAAGGAAAGGAGAGGGTGCAGAATGTAGTGTTATGATCATAGCTAGGGCGTAGAGAAAGATCAACTTAGTGCAAGGTAGGTCCATTCAAAACTCTGATGACAGCAGGAAAGAAGCTGTTCTTGAGTCAGTTGGTACGTGACAGACTTTTGTATCTTTTTCCCAACAGAAAAAGGTGGAAGAGAGCATGTCTGGGCTGTGTGGGGCCCTTGGTTAATCTATTGGGGGCTGGTGGATTGGGGCAGGGGGTGTGGGGGGGTGGGGGGGGGTGGCGAGTGGAGTTGCAGAGAACATCTGAGAGAACTTTTTCAGTTCTCTGCCTGAAGGCAAGTCTGACACACAGAACCACAATCTTCACCATGAGGAAGGAGGCAGTTCCTGAATCCAGAACGGTGAACCAACCCCAAAAATATTGTGAAAATATTTTTACTCATACTTTAATTTACAAAGCCAAAGCTCAGAGTAAACTGGGCAAACCCAAATCTAATCCTTGCTTACTCCCAAAAAACAAATTCAAAATCCAATTGAATCCAATTCAAGATCCCCACAGAGGAGACAAACAAGACCTGGGCTGACAAGATTGGGCAGACTTCACTTTTTCACTTTACACATACCACAAAAGACTGTCCTGGTGGTGTGCAGCATTGCGTTTACACAGATATAGGGGTCAAATTAATTGGAGCTGGTGGTGAACTGGGCAGAAACACTGTTGGATCTTTCTCATTAAGTGTCAGTGAAGTTTGTACAGTGTAAGTTCATTGCTCAACATCATGCGATGTGAGTAACCTACCTGGTGGCCTAGTGGTTAGGATTTGGCGCTCTCATCGCCATGGACTGGGTTCAATTCCTGTTCAGGGAAAGCAAATTTGTTTTTATGGGGGGGCGGTTTTTAGTTCAGTTGGGCAGCGTGGTTGATGCAGGCTTAGAGGGCTGAAAGGCCTGTTCCTGTGCTGTAGTTTTCTTTGTTCTTTGAATGACAAATGTACCTTTAAGACTTGATTAGCTGTAAAGACTTGCATTCCAATCATTATTCTGTAAATTGAGTTTGCGTCTTTATATGCCCTGTTGGGGTGACACAGTAACGTAGTGGTTAGCACTGTTGCTTCACAGCTCCAGGGTCCTGAGTTCGATTCTCGGCTCAGGTCACTGTCTATGCGGAATTTGCACGTTCTCCCCGTGTCTGCGTGGGTTTCCTCTGGGTGCTCTGGTTTCCTCCCACATACAACGATGTGCAGGTTAGGTGGATTGGCCATGCTAAATTGCCCCTTAGTGTCTTGGGATGCGTAGGTTAGAGGGATTAGCGGGTAAATACCGGGATAGGGCCTGGGTGGGATTGTTGTCGGTGCAGACTCGATGGGCCGAATGGCCTCTTTCTGCACTGTAGGGTTTCTATGGTTTGTGAACAGAACTCCCCACTCACCTGACAAAGGAGCAGTGCTCTGAAAGCTAGTGGCATTTGCTACCAAATAAACCTGTTGGACTTTAACCTGGTGTTGTGAGACTTCTTGCTGTGTTTACCCCAATCCAACGCTGGCATCTCCACATCCAGATAAGTGTGGCCGATTTCCTTCCTGAAAGGAACCATTGTACGACCGTAATTTCACGGTTGTCACTAGGCTTTTAATTCCAGGTTTTTATTCAATACTGTTCAATGAATGAATGTCATGCACCCATTCAAGAATTATTTTGTTTTGACCAGCTGAAAGTCCCCAGAGCATTACCCTGGATTACTAGCCCAGTGACAATACTGCCACCTTTTCTTCCCCCTTCTATTACTCTTGCATTTATGCATTGTACCCTTGAATTCATTATTGTTGCTTCCACCTGAAAAGAAGAACCAGGCAATTATCTTTCATAGGATTCCTGAGTTAAATGCAGGGTTGAGTTCTCAATCCAACAATTCATGGATTGGAATGTATCGCGTAACTGGTGACATTATGGGGAGCGGTGGGTCAGCAGTTAACAGTGGTTTGCAAATTCAGCATGTTGCCAATAGGAGTGTAGAGATTTCTTGTGAACTGTGCCCAACATACCATCTAGTTCTATCCTTTACTTTTGTTCTATGTTTTTGAAACTCTATTCTAACTCTTTTAAACTCTGTAACAATGCCTTAATACAATCTCTTACAGATTTGGCAACACCCTAGCTATGACTGTAACACTACACTCTGCACTCTCTCCTTTCCTTCTCTATGAATGGTAAGCTTTAGTGCTATATTGCACAAAAAACAATACTTTTCACTGTATTCCAATTCATGCGACTGTAATAAATCAAATCAAATCCCACCCATTGACTCTGCCGACACTTCCTGCCACCTCGGCAAAGCAGCCAGCACAATCAAGGATCCTACGCTCCCCATTCTCTCTTTCACCTTCTTCCGTCGGGAAAAAGATACAGAAGTCTGAGGTCACGTACCAACTGACTCAAGAACAGCTTCTTCCCTGCTGCTGTCGGACTTTTGAATGGACCTACCTTGTATTAACTTGACCTTTCTCTACACCCTAGCTATGACTACAACACTACATTCTGTATCCGCTCCTTTCCATCTCTATGAACAGTATGCTTTGTCTGTAACGTGTGCAAGAAACAGTACTTTTTACCGTATACTAGTATATATAACAATAATAAATCAAAAAACAAAATAATTCTTGAATGGGTGCATGACATTCATTCATTGAACAGTATTCTTCACCTCCAGCACAAGCACAATGGGAAGAATGGCCTCTGACTGCCTACTGGCTCACTCTCAGCCCAGTGATGTCGCTAGTGTTGGTTAACTCCCTCCTGATGTGCGGCAGGGTGGCACAGCTGGTGAAGGAAAGCTGCAAACTGCAGACAGTGAGGGAGGGCAGGACACACTGAAACTGGAAGGATGGTAGCAGCAAAAGGAGAACACAGAACATGAAACAGCTGAGGAACAAAGGAGAGAGCAGGCGACAGATGCACATTGTCACAGCCTGGGAACATGCCCTCCTCCCGTTATACACAGGAGAGAGGGGGAATGATATGAAACCATGTTACATACTTTACCATGATCTTTTTTGTAAACGGGGTCAGTGCAACATTTTAACTATAGTATGTAAAGGAAGCATCTGACTAAATGCAATGTTCTTTATTTGCCAGAAGTCGATATCCCCATTGTTGCATTGTTTGACAAGAAATTGGGTATTCTAACACTTAAATATTAAAAAAACCCAAATGTTACAATGCATTTTTAAAAGAATGGCAATAGAATATATCTCAGTCACCAGCTGGCTGTTCCTCTGGAAGGCTGGGGAAGGAATAGATCTTTGGAGATTTGGAAATGGAGACTTTTATTTGAGGAGATCTGCAAATAATCGGCAAAATTTTGTCCTTCAAGGTGATAATCGTTTGCAAAGCTTTGTTCTTGTTTTAATTGATAAGGAAAGCGTATGAGATATTAAATGTGAAAAATCTCGACGTCGATTGGAAAATTGGGGGGAAAAAGATTATATGCATTGAAAGAATTGCCTGTTAATTTTCTCCTATTGTATTATTAGTAAGAATAATTGTGTCTGCCCTGTTACCTGCCCAGGCACCGGGATGTCAATCATCCGCGGCTCCGCCTGCCCGGGACCTGTCAATCAAACTGCAACAATGAGCCCTCACCTGCGCGCGCGGTCGCGCGGTGCCGCCTGGGAGTTGTAGTCCCCTCCGGCGGCCGGCAAAGAGGCGGAGCAGCCCGCCGAACTACAACTCCCAGCAGGTCGCGCGACACAGCCAGCGGGCTACATGTATCCGAGCGCAGAGGGAGCAGCCAGACAGCTGGAGCTGCTGCAACTGCTGGCAGGCAGGAGAGGAGAGGAGACTGCTGCAAGCAAAGGAGGAGGACACACAGTGATTTTCACAGAGAGGGGGGAAAAAAACTGCAAAGCAATTGCGAGCGTGAAAAATTAAGTAAATAAATAGAGGCATTCATTGAGCAGGAAGAATTTTGCAGCCTGTGAATACAGCAGCAAGCTGGTTAGTGCTTTCAAAGCTAGTTGAAGGTATTTGTTTTTGTTTGTCTCTAGATTTGGGGAGGGTGCATGTTTTCTTTTTTGGGGGTGGGGTTATATCTTTATGTCCAGCTGCTATTTATCTCTCTGCACCCCTCTCTGTGTCTGGTTTCTGGAGGGGAGGGAGGGAGGGTTTGACATGTTTGGCTGTAGCTGAAGCTGCAGGGAGGGAGCTGTCAGTAAGTGCTCTCTCTCTCTCTGTGTCTCTGCTGAAAGCGGATGCAGTGAGTTAGTCCAGTGTAAGATGCAGGGTTTTTGCACGGTGCTGGGGAGGAAGGTTGATATGGACATTGTCCATTTGGGGGAAAAAAAAATCAGGGGATTGGGGGGGGAATAACCGACCCAATGTCTCAGAAACTGTCCGAACTTCCAATGCAAAGTGAGCACCTCTTGCCTGGGCTGTGCTGGTGTGTGTGTGTGTGCTTACTGGCTCTCCCAGCCCTGCGACTCAAGCGCTGTCAGTGTTGCTGAAAGAGAGGATAGTACCAGCGCGATGGCCCGAGTGGCCCCCCTCCCCTGCTGTACTGGGATTGTCTGGAGGGAGATAATGCGATCAGCAACAAAAACAAAAATCAGACGGTCCGACCGCTGCCCACAATGCGCTTTATGTTGTTGGAGTGATCAATTAATAGTTTATTTACTCCCGGAAATAACACTTGCTGTCGGCGAGGCAACTGTTCGGAGGGATCAAAGACATCGCTGGGGTTATAATGTATCTTTAAAAAAAACAGCAGTCTCGCCTCATCTCATTGTTTCATTTCTGTGAATTAACCAGCCAAGGTTTTTGAGATTTGATTAGCTGCAGAGAGAACAAAAGAATCCAAAAAAAGGAGCAGCCTATTTATTTTGGAAGAGAAATGACTGCAATGATGTAGCTGTTCAGTTACAGCAGTGTCCAAACAGGCAGGCGGCTGCTATATGGAGAGATGTCCTTGTTTTATTATGTATCGCTTTAATTTGCACATCGATCCCATTGAAAGACTTTTTGGGACTTGCATCGAGCGGACAGCTCTGATATTTTGGAAATTTTAAGGTTATGAATTCCGCCCCCCCCCCACCCACCCCTTTTCTTCCTGCAAGAAATGTCATAATATAAACCCAACCCACCTGCTTCCTCGCGGGTTTAAAAACAAAGTTTGGCACGTTCATTACCAGCGTGTACCTTTTATGTTAAAAGTACTAAGTGGAATGGATAGTGTAGTTGGAGACAAAGAAACTGGCTTGTGAAGACGCAGTCCATTCTGCGGGTCCCACTGTGCTACAGTAGATATTGTGTCGATCTGATAGGCAATGGGACTGAGAGCCAGAAGCAGTCTTCCCCTACAGATCAAAGAATTCATATTGAACATGTGTAGTTTTAAGTTCTTTTGTTTCTTTTTTTTAATAGCTTCTTTCTTTTGCTTACCCTTGATCGTATTTTCGGATGCTCGTGTTTATTGCTTGACTGGCTCTAGAAACAGACCTTGCTGTGAGGCTATGTCACATTAACTGCTTATTAAGTCCTGGGATATTTCGTGAATGAACTACTAATCTTCCTTGACCCCCCCCAACGCGGCTCCCTCCAGACAATCCCAGTACAGCATAAGGGAGGGCCACTCGGCCCATCGTGCTGGTACTATCTCCTTTCAGCAACACTGACAGCGCCTGAGCTTCAAGGCTTCCATACTTCCAAGAACATCTTTGTACAATTTATTTAGCGCAGTCACAGAGTCCCTACTGTGCAGAAGGAGGCTGTTTAGCCCATCGCGTCTGTACCAACATCCTGACAGAGTATCTCACACAGGCCACAACACTGCGTAACCTCACACATTCACCATGGCTAATCCATCTAACCTACACATCTTGGGACGCTAAGGGCAATTTAGCATGGCCAATCCACCTAAGTTGCATGTCTTTTGGACTGTGGGAGGGAATCAGTGCACCTGGAGGAAACCCATGCAGACACGGGGAGAATGTGTAGGCTCCGCGCAATCACCTGAGGCCGGAATTGAACCCAGATTCCTGGCGCTGTGAGACAGCAGTGCTAACCACTGTGCCACCCAATAAACTTGGCAGACTCCAGACTATCTCTGGTAAAAAGGATGTGCTTGTGAAACTGGTCGATTGTGCAGTGCAAACCTCTGTCACAAAACCAAATGAGATTCTGTCCAAATGTGGTTCTTACAGGATAAGTAGGAAAGTTGGTTTGCTATTCCTCACTGGAGGATCAAATGTGTTAACAGGGTTTCTGCTGCTTTTTCTGAGAACATAGAATTATAGAGTGGTTACTGCACAAAAGGAGGACATTTGTCCCCCCCTTTATCTGTGCTGGCCCTCAGTAAGAGTTACTCAGTTCATCCCCTCACCTGTAGCCCTGCAATCTTCCTTCTCTTCTGATCATTATCCAGTTTTCTTCTGAAAGCCACAATTTAATCCCCCTCCACCGCACTCCCAGGTAGTGAGTCACAGGTCGGAAATACTGCGAAAACTAGTTGTCCTCCTACCACCTGTTTCTCTCTCTGCCGATCGCCTTAAATTGGTGCTCTTGGATTCTTGACCATTCTGCCAAGCTCTAGTGCCGTTTAAACAAATAATGGTTGCAGCATGTGGGTGGATTAATTACCCCAGGGAAATACCCTTGGCTCAGTGGTGCCATTCTCATCCCCAAGTCGGGGATCCAACCAGAGACTTGAACGTACAGGCAAATTTTCCCATCCTGGTCGCCATGGGAATTATAGCAGGTGGGGGGTTCATAACCATGCAAAGGTCCTTTGACCTTGGGCAGGATTTTCCAGTTTTGGGGTGAGCGCAGTCAGAAGATCCCTCCATAATCTAGACCGACACTCCAGTGCAATGCTGAATGCGTGCTGCACTGTCAGAGATACCGCCTCTCAAATGAGACGCTAAACTAACCTGCTTGCCCTCCCTTGTCAACATCAAAGATTTTAAAATAGAGCAGAGAACGTCTCTTATTGTCTCCCTAAATACTTATCTCACAATCAAAATTGCATTAATAGGTCATCCGCTTATTTATTTGTGGGAGCTTGCTGTACACAAATTGGCTGCTGTGTTTGCCATCAGTACAACAGCAACCGTTTCAGAGATTTCATTGCCGTGGGATATCCTGAAGGTGTAAAAGGTAATGTAACTTCCATCTTTGTGCTACTTGTAAATCAATAACATTTGGGGCTCTAATCTCTGTGCAAGGACAGACGAGCTACAGGTAGGAAAGAAATAGTAAATATGTTTGCCTTTTGAGTGGCTAGAGGGATAGCACGGTGTCGCAGTGGTTTGCACTGCTGCCTCACAGTGCCAGGGACCCAGGTTCAACTCCAGCCTCGGGTCACTGAGTGGAGTCTGCACATTCTACCCCTGTCTGTGTGGATTTCCTCCGGGTACTCCAGTTTCCTCCCACAGCCCAAAGATGTGCTGGTTATATTTAAGTCACGGGTAGATAGGTTCCTGATAGACAAGGGAATTAAGGGTTATGGGGAGAAAGCGGGAAAGTGGAACTGATCCACTTCAGATCAGCCATGATCTTATTAAATGGCGGGGCAGGCTCGAGGGGCTAGATGGCCTACTCCTGCTCCTATTTTTTATGTTCTTATGGTTCTTAGGTTGACTGGCTGTGCTAAATTGCCTGTTAGTGTTAGGGGATTAGCAGGTGGGGGGGTAAATGTGTGGGATTGTGGGAATAGGGACTGGATGGGATCGTGGCCAGTACAGACTTGATGGGCTGAATGGCCTCCTTCTGCACTGTAGGGTTTCTAGTAATAAATTCTGGAGCAACCATGGGTCGCCTAAGCTCTGAATCTGTTTGCCTAACCACCAGCCTTGAATGCCCTGAGTAACATAGCGGAAATCTTCAAACTTACCTTCAGTAACAAGGAAATATTTTGGCGGTATTTTATAATTGACATGCAGCTAATCTCTCCATTTCCTTTCAAAAAGAATGTTTTGAACTATTGGATTATTTACTCACTAAAATAGAAAAAAAGAAAATCCATTTTTTCTGAACTTTAGCGAACTTTCCACTCACATGGAGACAAGGTGAAAATATACCGGTGGATGTACAGGTGTATTTGTTGAGCTTTTCGTTTGCTATTAGACCAGGGGATTGTTGTATTTCTTGCCTTTTCTGCAGTCCCCTGCTGTCAATGCATTAGTCCTGATTGAGGGAGGCACAGTGGTTAGCACTGCTGCCTCACAGCGCCAGGGGACCGGGTTCAATTCTGGTCTCGGGTCACTGCCTGTTTGCACGTTCTCCCCATGCCTGCATGGGTTTCTTCTGGGTGCTCTGGTTTCCCACCACACTCCAAAGATGTGTGGGTTAGGTGGATTGGCCATGCTAAATTGCCCCTTAGTGCCCCAAGATATGTGGGTGAGGGGGATTAGCAGGGTAAAAATGTGGGGTTATGGGCATAAGGTCTGGGTAGGATGCTCTGTTAGAGAGTTGGTGCAGACTCAGTGGGCAGAATGGCCTCCTTCTGCACTGTAGGGATTCTATGATTAAATGAGAGAAAGTGCAGGCAAACTATTTTCAACTCTGTGGAAACTGGCTGCTCGGAGATGTATGGACACTGTCTGGCCAACTCTGTTCAATTCTAGTATTCCCTTGTTGGCAAGAACCAGATATTAATATATGGGTTCCTCAGATTGACACAGTTAACAAACCCCCAAGATGGAAATGCTGCATGTGAGCTCCGTTCAGCTGGACTGTGTGCTGACCTTTGATAGTCTTCCTCAGTCACCAACGTAATACATTCAAAAGAATCTATTTTTCCCTCTTTAATGGGCTTGTTTCCAATGATGCATTTGTTAAACTCATTGCACGATACTGTGTTTGATAAACTGGGTCTCTTGAGGATCTGAATATTGAATTGATTTGATTTATTATTGTCACATATATTGGGATGCAGTGAAAAGTACTGTTTCTCGTGCGCTGTTACAATCAGAATGTACAGGAAATGAGAGGGTGCAGAGTATAGTACTGCAGTTTCAAGAGAGGGTGGAGAGAAAGCCATGATTTGGAGATGTCGGTGCTCGCCTGGGGTGGGCACAGTGAGAAGTCTCACAACCCCAGGTTAAAGTCCAACAGGTTTATTCGGAATCACAAGCTTTCAGAGCATTGCTTCTTCATCAGGTGAGTGGAGGTTAGTTCACAAACATGGTGTGTATATATAGGCAAAGACACAATTGCAAGGGAACCCAATCTGTAATTATCTTGCGATTGTGTCTTTGCCTGTATATATTGTGAACTAACCTCCACTCACCTGATGAAGGAGCAGTGCTCGTGATTCCAAGTAAACGTGTTGGACTTTAACCTGGTGTTGTGAGACTTCTTACGATGAAGAGAAAGACCAGTTTAATATGTTGTGGGACCATGGAATATGTATAAGCATGTGATTATGTACTATCTGATACCCAACATGGTGTGAATAGAAATCCCTTCTAATTAAACATTGGGAAGTCTGAAGCCATTGTTTGCAGTCCCCACTTCAAATTCTGTTCCCTAGCGACCAACTCCATCCCCTCCCCTAGCAATAGTCTGAGATTAAACCAGCCTGTTCGCAACCTCGGTGTCACATTTGACACCAAGATGAGCTACTGACCTCCCATTCACGCCACCACGAAGGTTGCTTATTTCCATTTCTGTAGCATTTCCTGTAGCAGCCCTGCCTCAGCTGATCTGCTACTGAAACACTCGTTCATGCTGTCGTTACCTTGACACTTGACTATTGAAAAACACACTGGACTGGTCTCCCACATTCTGCCCTCTGTACACTTGGACTCATCTCAAACTCTGCTGTTTGCGTCTTAACTCACACCAAGTCTTGTTAACCTACCACCCCAGTGTTTGCCAATCTACACTGGCTCCCATTCAAACACCATCTTGATTTTTAAAATTCCCCTCCTCGTTTTCAAATCCCTTTTATAGTCTTGTCTTTCCCTAGATCTGTAATCTCCTTTAGCCCCGTAATCCTCTGAGATCTCTGAGCTCCTTGAATTCTGACCTCTTGAGCATCCCCAATTTTTTATTGCTCTGCACAGATTGCAGGACCTTCGGTTCCCTGAGCTCTGGAAATTCCTCCTTAAACCTCTCTGCTCTCTACTTTGCTTCCCTCCTTTAAGGGGAGGCAGTGTCCTAGTGGACTTATCGCTCGACTATTAATCCAGAAACCCAGATAATGTTATGGGGAGCCCGAGTTCGAATCCCACCAGCAGATGGTGGAATTTGAATTCCGTAAAAAATATCTGGAATTAAGAATCTACTGATGACCATGAATCGATTGTCGGAAAAACCCATCTCGTTCATTAATGCCCTTTTAGGGAAGGAAATCTGCCATCCTTACCCGATCTGGCCTACATGTGACTCCAGAACCACAGCAGTGTGGTTGACTCAGCTGCCCTCGGGGCAACCGAGAATGGGCCAGAAATGCTGGCCAGAGAGCGATGACCATCTCCCACAAATGGATAAGTGAGACCCCTTCAAACTTTGACTAAGCTTTTGGACATCTGACCTAACCATCCCCTTATGTGGCTCGGTATCAGACTTTGTTTTATCATGTTCCTGTGGAATTCCTTGGGAACTTTGAGGTGGTATATGGAAATAAGTTGCTGTTGTTCTGTTGTTTGCTTTGGACACATTTTGGCAAGCTCAGCTCACAAAGTGGAACAAATACTTGCGCGGAACAGCTGCTCACCCGTAAGCGCGTCCAGCATGTGACCACTCTGCTCGTGTTCAGCTTTATTTAGGCCTTATCTTTATTACTGTTCTTTTGCAGGTAATGAAAGAAATCAGTCGGGTGTTTGCTGAAAGTGACGGCGCCTTGCACGACTTGTTCCATCCCGAAGGAGTACCGACAGATTAGAAAACCTTCTCGGTCAGATAAGCAGGGCCGCTGGAGAGAGGGGAGAAAAGAGCCCACGTTTCTGGGAAGCCTAGAATTCTCTTTCCAAACACAAGGACTGTGCAAAAATGGAGGCAGTTTCCCAAGACTCGCAAATGGAGTGCCAGATTTGTTTTAATTACTACAGCCCATGTCGCCGCCCTAAGCAATTGGACTGTAAGCACACTTGCTGCTCCGTCTGCCTGCAACAGATGAGGAGCAGTCAGAAGGAGCTGATGTGCCCCTGGTGTCGGAGTGTCACCAAGCTCTCGCCCAGCCTCTCGGTATCCCAGCTGCCCGATGACCCAGAGATCGTCACGGTGGTCAGCATCCCCCACACTTCCGACCGCACCCCAGTCTTCATCAGGCTTCCGAGCAGCGGGTGCTACATGGTCCCTCTGACGGTGACGAAGGAGAATGCCCTGCTGCCGGGGGAAGGGGGCTGCCAGCTGCTGCCGGGGAATCAGCGGAAGACTGTGACCGCGGTGCTGATCCCCGGGGAACAGCAGCAGCTTCGACAGCACCAGGCGCCGAACGGACTGCGGGAGGACGAGGAAGAGGAGGAAGGCAGGGAAGGAGTTAAAACCTCGACTTGCTCGGGAGTTTGCACTGTGCTGCTGGTGGCGTGTGTCCTCCTGTTCCTGCTTGGCATCGTCCTGCACAACATGTCCTGCATATCCAAGCGGTTCACCGCCATTTCCTGTGGCTGAGGTCATCACCAACCTGCAAAAGGCGTTCAAATTTTACCCACATGCACGAAACCCGGACGATTTCTGAACTGGAGAACATAAAGCATTTAGTCTCTTAAAGCATGGGCTACAGACTGGTACTGGGGAAGTTGAACAAAGGCATAAAACTGCAAGAATGATTCATTTTGGGGAAGTGATTCTTACCTAAGGTATAATCTGCTAGATCAGCTGACAACAGTGGTGGATTTTGGTAGTGGTAGAAGCTGGAAAGCGTGCACAATTGATAGAAAATGACTTCCCTTTATGTGGCATTGTATTTCTAAACCGCTATCAACTATAGTCTCCCCTTTAATGGGCGATGCAATAAAAGTGTTCACAGTGTAACTTGAGTCCGTCTGCTGTTAATGTTGGTAGGCAGCATCAGTAGATACGTCAAAATCTCTAGCCCATCCTTTCAAAGCCTGGGCTTTAAATCATTGTAATTCATCGAGTTGTAGCAATCTCCAGAAGTAAAGCTCATATTTTGCCAACTCTGGGATGGGAGAACAGGGTTTTAGACAGGTGCTGTCAAACAAACAGAAAAACATTGACATTTTGTTTGGGGGCTCAGTTGTATAAATTGGTCAATACTTGTAATATTTTAATTTTCTGAACAAACGAATTGAGTTTGATCTAGTTTTTATTTCGCTTTTAGATTTGTATATACAAGCGTAGCAGTTTTTAAGTCTAGTACTCATCACACTGATGTATATTTGGGGGGGAACATAAATGGATTTAGACAATTTTGGTCACTTATTAAATGAGGCTGTTTGCCATATTTTATGTGTGCAGATATTGAAGAACAAATGGTAGAATGAATTGTGGTTACACTTTTTTGCCAGTGTGAAACGGAATGATGTTAGTGGATTATTTTAGTTCATATTTGATTGTGTGATAATTCACCTATTTACAAGATATGTTTGATACATCCAGTTGGATGTCATTTTCGACAGTGGCAAACTTCAAATTGTGAGTTAACCTCGTGGCAAAGACAAACGGTCATTTTTAATGTGACAAAGGCTGATTTTACTCATCCGAGGCTTTCAGGTTGATTGGGATTTTGCACCTTTCTGCCTGATTGAATATAAATTACCAGCCTTTGAATGCGTACCATTTTAAGTGTGGAAAGAAAAAAGCGTGAATTCACTCGCTGTTAAAGATGTGATTTGGTGTCCTGTGGTTGGTGCTAGATGTTTGAAGAGGCTTGAAAGGAGGTGGCTGCAAATTGTGGCAAGGAAGATCACAAAAAGCAATGCTTGGTGTCCCAGCTAATTTCCAGTGAGAAGCACCATCCATTATGACTTAAGTTGACAAGACAGAGAAATAGAATTAGATGCTGTGGATAGAGCTAGATTGAAACGTTTGAGGGTGCATTGTCAGGTTTTGTTCACATCTCCAGGTAAAGGATAATTGCACACTCTGCTTTCATTTAGATTTTGTCTTCTTTCGAGACAAGTAAACATTCCGTGCGTCCAGCGTTTTACAGTTTCTCCCTGCGGATTTCTAAGTAGGAAGTTCAGACGTGCAGCAATTTCCCTCAAAAACATTTCCACCAATTATATTCACCGAACCACTGTTTATTTGATTTTGCTGGACTATTTTCATGGACGGTCCACATCGTTATCCCAGTGGGGTAACTGGGCAACAGGGATTTTACCGGAGTCTGCTCTCGTTCAGTGGGATGCAAGCGGTAGCAAATTCTTTTGTCTGACGGAACAAGCAAGAGCGGGTTGGTATGGAGCAGTGATACGTCTGCAGCTGGTATCTCAGACTGACTGCTGCCCGCACATGCTGTGAAATGGTTTTCATGGGGGTTATTTGTTTTACAGAGCTGTCATTGTGAGTAAGCCAGCTGAGGTTCCTGAGCTGCCAATGTGTGCACATACCTGTGGTAATCTGCCAAAAGATGTGTATTTTTTAAGAGGAAGTGAAGCCGCTGTGCTTAGTTGCTGACTGTTGTATTGTCACGGTGTTCTAGTAACAGACAGAAATGCATGGTGCTGCAGTAGTGCAATCTTTTTCTCACTGACCTATTTTTTTTACCAGGCAGTGTTCTGAACATGCCCACTCTTTGTATTGATGTTCATTTTTGTTTAATAATGATTGTAAGGAGTGCGTTGATATAAATAGACCACTGTACTGTGACACTGGTTGTATTGACAACAATACTCAAGAGTTTATAATAAACTTCAATAAACGTTTGTCTAATTTCTTTATTCAAGCAACAACACACTTGTCTCTGGAAAATCATCAGTTGCTTCAGTGTGCAGGAAAACAAGGCTGAGGAGGATTTCTGATTTTGGTTTTGCACACTAGTTGGCACTGCTGCTTCACAGTGCCAGGGACCCGGGTTCAATTCCCAGCTTGGGTCACTGTCTGTGTAGAGTCTGCATGTTCTCCCCATGTCTGCGTGGGTTTCCTCCAGGTGCTCCGGTTTCCTCCCACAGTCCAAAGATGTGCTGCTTAGGTGGATTGGCCGTGCTAAAATTCTCCCTCGGTGTACCCGAAAAGGTGCCAGAGTGTGGTGACTGGGGGACATTCACAGTAACTTCATTGCAGTGTGAATGTAAACCTACTTGTGACACTAATAAATAAACTTAACTATACAGTACCCAGCTTGGGTCACTGTGCGGAGTCTGCACGTTCTCCCTGTGTCTGCGTGGGTTTCCTCCGCTTGCCCCTGTTTCCTCCCACAGTCCGAAAGACATGCTGGTTAACTGCATTGGCTATGGTAAATTCTCCCTCAGTGTACCCGAACAAGTGCCGGGGTGTGTTGACTGACTAAGGGATTTTCACAGTAACTTCACTGCAGTGTTAATGTAAGCTACTTGTGGCACTAATAAATAAGTAGAAATAAACTTGGTGAGATCATTTTCCTCTTGAGGTTTTCTCAGTAACCAGAAAATTGAGGTATAAAATCTGCACCAGCAGAGTTTGTGTTGTTGACAGCAGCAACTTTATCATTTATGGATCTGTATTCTCTGTGCAACAGAAGATTAGCTGGGCTAACAAGCAAGAAACTAAAGTGCTCATCAAAATGAGTGTCTGGTGTTATCTGGGCCAGAGTGGTAGTACAGTCAGATTGCCAATCTGTTACTCTTTGCTTACCTTTGTCAAGGAGCTGCAGATTTCTTGCTAAAACTTCCAACTAGGGCTGCGTGAGAGAAGTGCAACGTAGTGGCTTCCTGTGACCTTTGGCACAGGGGAAGTAAAGCCACGCCACCTTTTTTGTTTATTAATGGCATCAACCGCTGCAAGCAGGGGTAAGTTTAAAGGTCGCAGAAGTTAGGGATAGGTGTGTCAGGAAAGCGGGCGAGAGCTTAGGCTGGTGAGGTGTCGAATAACGGATGGGGTGAGGTAGAACGGGTCGGGGTCTTGAGTGGTCAGTCAGGTTAGTCAAGGATCTGGGAGGGTAGTCGTGTGATGGGGTATGGTTGGGATGTAGTCAGGAGGGTCGGGTGTTGGGATCAGGAGGGGGGGTTGAGGGGGGTATTAGAGGGGTCAGGGGATGTGAGTTGGGACGTAGATGGGTTGCAGAGGGGGAGTGGGGGGGAAAGTCACAGTTGAGAGAGTAGCCAAGTCTGGCTGACAGGGGGGTCAGGAGGGTAGTTGGCTGGTGAGGATGGGGAGGGGAGGGGTGGGGGTTGAAGGATCCAGTAGAGGAAGAATTACTACAGTTGTCCAGAATTCAGAAATGGTTTTAATCCTTCTAATTTTCTTGTGTAACTATTCTGCTAAGAGAGACTTGATTTAAATCAGGCTTTTGGATGGTTTACAGTCTGGGTAACTATCCATTGGGAGTTTGAACTTTCCAGGTAATTCCCATACAGTCCTTTGTGTGGGGAATTCCAGTGTGACCATTGCGCATCTCCTGGGTTACCACTGGGTATGACCCCCACACCGCCCCACACACACACACACACACACACACACTGGGGAATGGAAATTCTGGCTCATTTCTAACTGGACAATGACAACACACAATCCCGGACTGGCAACTTTGGATCTTATCCATTTTTTTTCCAGTATTGTCTTACTACAAATTGATTTGGCGATTTGAACAAATTGCGATATCTATTCTGGCTGGAAAAGATAAAGCGTGGGATTCAAAACAATTCTTAAGCAGTGGAAGCAAAGGTACGTTTCTGTTTTTTTTCCACACTGAAGCCCAGATGTTAATGAAGGATATGCATTTTGAATCACATTTGTGATTGGTTAGCTGCGAAATTGAATTGGAATCAGGGAGCCAGTTCCTCCAAGCCTAGCATTGGTGATTCGATAGATTGTTTAGCAGAAGGTGTTCCTTTTAGATTATAAGGTATGAACAGCTAATAGTCTCACAGAACTCATGGAACCAAAGAAAACTATTGATCCATCCTCTCTGGTGCTGGTCAATAAAGAACTTAATCTCACTACCCACCTGGAGCTCTGTAGGTTGTGGCACTCTAAGTGCACATCCAAATATTTTATTAAACGTGATGAGGATTTCTGCCTCCACTTCTCTTTCAGGCAGTGAGCTGCGGACCCCCACCATACTCTGAGTGCAAGAAATCCTCCTCAGCTCCTTGATAACTCTTCTGTTAATGAATTAATATCCGTACCCCCTGTTAATGATCTTTCTGCTGATGAAAGTAGTCCTTACTCTCCACTGTATCTCATTCCATCATACTCAAATCTCCCCTCTGCTTCCCCTGTTCTACAGAAAATGATCCCTCCCTACACAACCCTTCCTCATTGCTAAAATTCTCCATTCTTGTCAACATCCTCGTAAATTTCCTGTGTATTCTCTGTGGAATCACATCCTGTAAGGCGGTGGCTAGAACTGTACACATTAGTCTCAATGTGACCTCAACTAGTGTTATATAATTTCTAGCACTCTCCCTGTTCCTTAGTTCTATGCTTTGGCTAATAAAGGGGAAAAACACATACATTTTCTTAAGCTCTTTATATCTACCTTCAGTGACCTGTAGATGTGTACTTCAAGGTCCTCTGTTCTTCTACACTTCTCAGAATCCTGCTGTGTCTTGTGTGTGTTCTTTTTGCCTTGTTTCTCCTTTCCATGTCACCTCATATTTCTCCAGAAGGAATCCCCTGTGGCACTTTTTGCCTGACCTGACTTGACAATTGATTTATACTTTAATATTTCATGGGATGTGGGCTAGGCCAGCATTTATTGCCCGTCCCTAATTGTCTGTGAGAAGTTGATGGTGAATCACCTTCCTGAACTGCTGCAGTCCATGTGGTGTATTTACACACATAGTGCAGGTGGGGAGGGAGTTCCAGGACTGTGACTCAATGACTGTCTCAAACCACGCTGATGTTATCTGCGAGGGTGTCTCTGGTGTTCATGGCAGTGAATTTTTATTTTGAAATGGTGTGAGGAGTTACATGAAAGCACCCATGAGAAAAACCAGCTTAGAGCATAATGATTACTAAATTAAAGACAAATTTAAGAACATAAGAAATAGGAGCAGGAGTAGGCCATCTAGCCCTTCGAGCCTGCCCCGCCATTCAATAAAATCATGGCTGATCTGAAGGGGATCAGTTCCATTTTCCCGCTTTCTCCCCATAACCCTTAATTCCCCTGTCTATCAGAAACCCATCTACCCGTGACTTAAATATATCCAGCGAGGTAGCCTCTACCACTTCAACGGGCAGAGAACTCCAGAGATTCACCACCCTTTGAGTGAAGAAGTTCCTCCTCAACTCTGATCTAAACTGCTCCCCCCTTACCTTGAGGCTGTGTCCTCTAGTCCTGCTATCCTTTCTAAGCGGGAAGAATCTCTCTACCTCTACCCTATCCATCCCCTTCATTATCTTATATGTCTCTATAAGATCCCCCCTCATCCTTCTAAACTCCAACAAGTACAGACCTAGTCTCTCTTCATAGTCCAACCCCCTCATCTCCGATATCAGCCTAGTGAACCTCCTCTGCACGCCCTCCAAGGCCAAGATATCCTTCCGCAAGTGCGGTGACCAAAACTGCACACAGTACTCCAGCTGTGGCCTCACCAGTACTCACAAATTTACACAAACATGACTATAATTCTAGAAGACACAAACACCGGAGTAATACACACAGATTTAACTAGAAATGATCCCTTGCTCTAAACTCTATCCCAATACCTGAACTCAGTAAGACATCCCCGTTCATAGAATCCCTACAGTGCAGAAGGAGGCCATTTGGCCCATTGAGTCTGCACCAACCACAATCTCACCCAGGCCTTATTCCCGTAATCCTACACATTTTCTGCTAATCCCCCTGACACTAGGGTCAATTTAGCATCGTCAATCAACCTAACCTGCACATGTTTTGAGTGTGGGAGGAAACTGGGGTGCCCGGATGAAACCCATGCAGACACGGGGAGAACATGCGAGCTCCACACAGAGAATGACCCAAGGCCAGAATTGAACCTAGGTCCCTGGTGCTGTGAGGCAGCAGTGCTAACTGTGCCACCCTGCTGCCCCTTTAGCTGTGCCAGACATAATTCTGTGAGAGAAATTCCTACTCTCTCATAAACTGTAAATCTCTATAAACTGTTCCCTAAGCAACATCCACCTTAAACAAATCTATAAGTCAAAATCAGCTTATAATTACCACACAATACCAGGAGGATGATCCAGTCTGGGACACATCCCTTCCCCGTGCAGGGGAGATAGATAATTTGCTTTTATGAAGATTTTTGCATTAACTTAGCTGTAAGAGATCTCCTGCTACTAGCAGGCTGGCTGTTAGCTGTTTCCCTGGCTTTTGTGTGAGATATTACCCTGGCATTCCCATGATGGTAAACTGACCTTCCAGTGAGACATTAAACTAGCCTGTTTCCTTCTGCAGAACTTGACAATTACATTCCTGGGCTGCTTTGATTCTGTGCATCATTTATTGAGTTGTCATTCCAGACTCTCACATTCATTTCCCTGATCTCTCAGTCACTTGGTAAATTGCTTCCTGATGATATAGGGCTAGTTACATCTGATCTTATCTAGATGTCTGCTAATCTTATTACTGGGGAAAAAAGCACATTTCACTGGCCTCTCTGAACGTTCCTGAGACTGTCACAGGCAGATTCTCCCTCTTTGCTTATGTAGTTTACATCACATCATTCTCTTTATTCATTCTGGGTCTGGTGGTTACAGGCAAATCTATGAAATGACAGTGAGGTAGGGGTGTAATGTTTCCTAGTCAGGATGGTGAGTGGCTTGGAGGGGTGATGGTGTTCCCATTTATCTTCCTGCAATCTGTAGCTTTCTTCCTGACTGTCTACCTTGTGGCCAATTTCAGTATTTGCAGATTTCTTCATCATCTTTCCTCTGGGTAAGTGTAAATCATTGATAAATACCACAAACAGCAAATTAATCAGTGTCCCTCCAGTTAGAAAAATACCTGGCCACCATCACTCTGTTTCCTCATTTTTTTTTGGTACATCAAATAGCTTAGATACAAACTGCTGAAATTTACCACAAGATAATGCCTACCTTTTATCATTAAAGTTTTCTGCAGAGCCCTTGGCTCACCCCACATTTAGATTTGAGTATATTGAGGATCTGATTGTTGTGAAATAGGTTTTTATGACTGCTAGCTGGAAATTATCCAGAGCTGCGTCTGGCTCGATCTCTGCCTGCTGCTTTTAGTAATCAGGATAAACACTGACTAACTGGTAGAAAGTTTTGTCAGTGTTACTGCACCATTCAGCATCCAATCTTGTGTGCATTAGACATTATGCTGCATTATATCTACAATAATAGATACAATGTTAACCAGTGTTAAGTATCACCTTGACTCAGTGGTAGACTTGTCTGTGTGTCAGAAGGTTCCAGATCTTGAGTGTATAACCTAGGCTGAGGCTCCAGTGTGACACAGGTATTCAGGGTGGGGTGTGTGATGCGTTACTGGAGATGCAGTCGTCGGGATCAAACTGTCAAGGTGAGAGTCTGCCTGAGTGTTCAGGTGGAACTAACAGATTCCATGGCAGTTTTCACAGGGAAATGGGGTGTCCTTGCCCAACATTCTTCCTTAACCCTAAATCAAATTTAATCAATCATCTCATTGCTTTAGGGACCTTAAGATAAAAGAAAGCAAAATACTGCGGATGCTGGAATCTGAAACAAAAACAGAAAATGCTGGAAAATCTCAGCAGGTCTGATAGCCTCTGTGGAGACAGAATCGAGCCAACATTTCCGACGCACCTTGACTCTCATCTCTCTCCACAGATGCTGTCAGACGTGCTGTGATTTTCCAACACTTTCTGGTTTTGCATTAGGGACCTTGCTGGGTGTAAACTGGCTGCTAAATTTGCCTACAACAAAAAAAACATTGATTATTCTTCAGCTTAATTGGCTTGGAGCATTTCTGGATGTGGGAATGTGACAGGGTGCTATACAAATGCAAACATTACATCTAATGCTCTCTGCCAACTGATCTCCATGCCCAATCAGAAGCAGTGTTATTTATGGTGATACCATGTTTATTTTGTGAACTACCCGAGTCCTACACGAGTCTTTGCCCTTTTGCTAAATAAAGTAAGACTAGCTGGCAGTGAAATACAAGGTTATTTCTCCAATAAGAATAATTGTAACAAAAGCTTCAGAAGTGGGTACAGTAAGATATTTCTGAAACAAATTTCATTCCTCCCAAAATTCCCTGAAGGTGAAAATGTCCCACATTGGCCCATTTCCAAACAAGGGATCACCAAAAAATTGTCTTAGGTACAATGAGTCCTTAAAATGGACAGCAAGAATGCCAGTAATGTGTCACTTAGACCTTCCTTTGGAAAGGGCAGCAGAGTGGCACAGTGCTTAGCACTGAGGCCTCACAATGCCAGGGATCCGGGTTCAATTCCTGGCTTAGGTCACTGTCTGTGTGGAGTTTGCATGTTCTCCTCATGTCTGAGTGGGTTTCCTCCGGGTGCTGTGGTTTCCTCCCACACTCCAAAGATGTGAGTGTTAGGTGGATTAGCTGTGGTAAATGCACGGGGTTGGGGGATGGGGCAAGGAGGGTGGGCCTGGATAAGATGCTCTCTTTCAGAGAGTTGTTGCAGACTTGATGGGCCGTATGGCCTCCTTCTGCACTGTAGGGATTCTATGGACAGAAGCAAGGCCTGATCCTAGCCCAGATTGTTATATACAGTTCTGTGTTCTCATTGACCCGAGTTATTAGCTCCAGTCTCGCTGCTGTGATGTTAGTTGGATTTTAGTAGCAGACTAATCTTCTAATGAGGAAAGGGCAAAGCTATGGCATTAACAGTGGTGCTGATAACACCTCCCTCTAGTTATTAAAGTATGTGTGAGACAAGAAATGTTAGGAGAACATTCCTGTCGTCTTGTTCAAGAAAAAGTTCATAGATTGTCTTAATAAATTGTTAACTGGGAAATGATGGCCAGCAAAACAATGGCGAGGTGAATGGCGCTGGCTGATATTTATGTGCAGATGTTCTGGCAGGTTCGGGTGTGGGGCAGTTGTGGCAGGTTCCGGTGTGGGGCAGTTGCTGTGTGAGACAGACTGCTCCACTGTTAATTCTGTGAAAGCAACATTTTGCTGACTCCCTGTTGAAATTCACTGAACGGTGTCAAATTACTGTATTCATGTGACAAGTACAAACTAAACTGTCCACAGGAAGGTAGAGCCACTCTGAATCGAAGCAAGGAGCCTGGTTTGAAGTCAATTAAAACCTGCTAAACCTGGATTAGCTGTCGGAGATTCTTTTAACAATATGTAAATGGCTAATTACAGTCAGTGAACTTTCCCAAGATGGTGCCAGGGTGAGGTTACTTTTTGCAAGCTGTGCCCAGCAGAGCTTCCAATTCTATCGCTTACCCTCGCTCTATGCTTCTAAAACTTCATTCTAACTTCTTTCATTAAGCTGATCTTTCTCTACACCCTAGCTATGACTGTAACAATCCATTCTGCGCTCTCTCCTTTCCTTCTCTATGAACAGTATGCTTTGTTTGCCTGGCGCACAAGAAATAATACTTTTCATTATATGCTCATACATGTGACAGTAATAAATCAAATCAAAAATCAAAATGCTGGCACCAAAATTTAACAAGAAAGGGCTGGCCTTCCTTCAATTTTTAATTGTTGGTGGAAATTTTAAGATGGCGAAATGTACGCCGGAATTCTACCACCCCACCTGCCACGGAATCGGAGCGGGTGAGGGGTGGACAATGGAAATGTGTGTTAAGTACAGGTGGGAATTTGCAGTTTCATTTGAGCAACGTCGTAAAATCTCTAATCTTTATAAAACACTTTTCCTTTCTTGTTTCCTTTCTCTTTGTTCCTTAATCCAGTTCGCTTCTCAGCCTTTTGGCCACGATCAAGTGTTCTTGAACTGTGCTTGGTTGAAGTCATAAGGTTACGTTTCAGCTTCACTTGAAGCAATTTTTAAAAGCAGCATCTGGGCCTTTTGGCTAAGATGCAAATGAGATCAAGCCTTGGCGGAGGAGCTACACCTACTCCAATCAGCTTGGATCATGTAGACCAAACCCAAGACAGGAGGTGAGAGCCCCGTCTTGTCAGCTCGGATCAGGAATGTCCCAACTTGTTGGGACTATGAATTAGACTTGATTGGATTGAATTGGAATAAAACAAAAAAAAATGTTTTTCTGTACCTGATTTGACATTGAATTCACCCACGCTAATTTACATTTCTCAATCCTTGCATTGTTTATTTCGCAATCCTTTGATTAAGAAGAGATTGTACACAGCTGATTGCACTCGCAGCATTGTTATCAGCTCACGCTTCCAGCAACATATTATGCAAAGTACCATTAAGATCAAATAGCAAGGGCAAGCCTCTGTAACAGCAGTCACTGCCAGATTCATGCCAACAGCAATGATGGTGCAATACTCAGGAACTAAAAGCAGAATTGGAAAAGCAGCCAAAGGTTCCCTCAATCTCCTGGTTTCTGGGTGGTTGGAGCCTGGCGATACCCTAGAAGATGTGTTGGTGGACCTCCTGGAAGCCCCCACTCAAGGACTGTGTGGGAATTACCCAGGAGGTTTCAACTTCTATTGGACAATTACCCCACATGTGGAACCCTCCAAAATTGGAGGCCTGGGATAGTTCTGACTCTCTCATAGAATCCTACAGTGCAGAAGGAGGCCATTTGGCCCATCAAATCCACACCAACTACAATCCCACCCAGCCCCTATGCCAGTAGCCCCACTTACATACCCTAGCTAGTCCCCCAGACACTAAGGGTCAATTTAACACAGCCAATCAAACTAACTTGCACATCTTTACGCTGTGAGGGGAAACCAGAGCCCACGGAGGAAACCCATGTAGATAATGGGGGGAATGTGCAAACTCCACACAGATGGTGACTCAAGCCGGGAATCGAACCCGGATCTCTGACACTGTGTGGCAGCAGAATCATTATCTGGGAAAGGTTTGAAGGATTAAAACCACTTCTATCTATTGGGTAATTATAGTTCTAATCCCCCTGTCCCTTCACTGGACACGCAACCTTTGACAATTTTCCCGACTTATTCCCACAACCCCTGACGCCATCACCAGAACCCTCCGACCACCCAACTGGCCGACTCCTGTTGCTATGTTACTATGACTATCCCACAATCCTCCAAACCCGCCCCACAACTACCTCCGACTGTCCCCATCACCCAACTAGCCCCCAGCCCTGACTGCTCTCCTGGCTCCCTGATTACCCGGGTACAGCCCGTTCCCCCACTCTCCCTCTGACCATCCAACCACCTGACATTTCCGACTCACTCCAAACTGGCACTCGTTTGCCCCTGACACTTATCCTCCTCGCTTGTCAAAGTAGCATTTAAACAATGGACACGTAAACATATTGAAATACAGCAGGTGGTGCTGTAAAAATGGTGCATGGTTTCATTTCCCCGATGCTCCAACACGACACCAAAGGACTCTAAGGGCAGCAACATTTCTCAGCAGGCCCTGGTCAGGTTTCTGGGAGAAAAACAAAAAGCTCCAGCTTAAGGTAGCGAAATAATAATGGGAGTGGCAACCCAACAGTGATCCCAATCCTTGGTGGAAGATTTGACCCGTGAAGATTCTTGGCCTTTGGTGAGACGAGAACAAAGAACAAAGAACAACACAGCACAGGAAACAGGCCCTTCGGTCCAACAAGCCCGCGCCGCCATTTTGAGTGCCTCATCTACCTATGGCTTTTGTCTACGCCAGATTAAGGGAGGTCTAATTTAGGGACAATTTGTTAACACCAATCAGCCTAAGAGCAGGTTTTTGGGGTGTGGGAGAAAACCGGAGCACCCGGAGAAAACCCACACAAGCACGGGGAGAATGTGCAAACTCCCACAGACACTGGCCCAAGTCGGAGATCCGACCTGGGTCCCTGTATCTGATGATGTGGGTATGCCGGCGTTGGACTGGCGTAAACACAGTAAAAAGTCTGACAACACCAGGTTTTAGTCCAACCTATTTATTTGATAATATACTCACAAGCTTTCGAGGGACACCCTCTTCGTCAGGTGAATGGAGAGTTCTCTCCATTCACCTGACGAAGAGGGTGTCCCTCGAAAGCTTGTGAGTATATTATCAAATAAATAGGTTGGACTAAAACCTGGTGTTGTCAGACTTTTCCCTGTATCTGCACAGCAAACAGTGATAGTCACTGAGCTGTCGTGTTGCCCACTAGCATGAGCTAGTGAAGATGTAAAAAAAAAAGTGATGGTAAAAGCCAAACTCCTTTTCAATGTTATTAAATAAATAGCAGCGTTGATGAGCTAGAGGTTGTGGGGAAAGATACATCAGGACCTTTAGTGACACAGGTAAACATTATCAAAAGCTGAAGAGATAAGTATTCACAGTGGGTTCAGTCATTTATGGTCATAGAATCCCTACAGTGCAAAAACGGGCCCTTTGACTAATCAAGTCCGCACTGACACTCCGACAGAGTATCCTACCCAGGACCCCCCCCTTATCCCGTAACTCTGCAGTTACCCCACTAATCACCATAACCTGCACATCTTTGGATACTAAGGGGCATGACCAATGCAATTAACCTGCACATCTTTGGACTGTGGGAGGAAACGGGAGGAAACGCACACAGACTCAGAGAGAATGTACAAACTCCGCCCAGACCGTGACCCAAGGTCAGAATTGAACCCAGGTCCCCGGCGCTGCGAGTCTGCAGCGCTAACCACTGTGCCACCGTTCTACACCGATGGAATGTGAAGATTTCAGAGTTAATTGATATGGCGAGAGAAATGAAACAACTACCCATCTCGCCAACGTGCACCCACTGATCCTAACACATTGTCAGATTAACGGAAGATTGGGTCAGGGACAGAGACTTGTGGTTTGGCATTATCGATGAGTGGAAAGGTTTTACGAGATTGAAGGATTTCTCTTAGTAGTTGGAACTATTCCAAATGCCCAAGATGTTACAAGATAAAAAGCCTTTAAAGATGTCAAGGAATTGTCACTAAGATAATTGGTTTAAGTTTCATGGATCAACCTTTGGCCCCATTATTCTCAGCGCTGCTTCGCTTAGAGTAGAATATTTTAAAAATAAATAGTTTCTGGTTTAAAATCCCTTTAAGCAATAATAATACACCCAAATATTGTACATCTGAAAGAAGTGCTGGTTAGGTGCATTGACCCGAACAGATGCCAGATTGTGGCGATTAGGAGAATTTCATATAACTTCATTGCAGTGTTAATGTAACCTTACACATAACTAATAAATATACTTTAAAAAATATACGTTACTTTAAAATATTTCTACGCACATTTTTGATATATTTCTCCCTTTCAATAGCTCTGTGGTTTTAATCAAGATGATTCAATTAGCTCCGATGTAATATTCTCAGGATGGGAGTGGACGCAGGATGTATAATGTTCTTACACCATCACTTTTAGTTTAGAAAAATAATCCACCAGACCAAATTTGCTGATTCCTATGTAAAGTTTTTCTGCCAAAGTTCAGTTGTCCTATTTCGCAGAAGCTGAGCTAAAACTAAATGTCAAAAGGTCATTGACCTGAAATATTATTTCTGATTCTCTCCCCACAGATGCTGCCTGACCTGCTGAGTATTGTTAACATTTTCTGTTCTTGCTTTAGATTTTCAGCATCTGTAGTTTTTCTATTTTATCATCTATGAAAATCTATATAGCCGTCTATTACCATATCATCCACGGGCTGCTGGTGTGTGTAAGATCATGCAATATACCTTCTTTTCCAATTTAGCCATTGTGCTCAAGACAGTAGATTGTTTTTCCAGCTGAGATAAAAGATCCTTGGGCCATTATTTCAAAGAAGTGTTGGGAGTTCCCTCTTGTGGGGTTATCTTTATCCCTTACAAAACATCATGAAAAGCTCTGGATGGCACAGTGATTAGTACTGCTGCCTCACAGGGATCCGGGTTCAATTTCAGCCTCCCGGGTAACTGACTGTGTGGAGTCCGCATGTTCTCCCTGTGTCTGTGTGGGTTTCATAGACCATAGAACCCTACAGAAAGAGGCCCCTCGGCCCATCAAGTCTGCACCGAACACAATCCCACCCAGGCCCTACCCCCATATCCCCACATATTAAACCCACTAATCCTTGGATACTAAGGGGCAATTTCTTAGCACGGCCAATCAACCTAACCCACACATCTTTGGACTGTGGGAGGAAACCCACGCAGACACGAGGAGAATGTGCAAACTCCACACAGACAGTGACCCGAGCTGGGAATCGAACCCAGGAGCCTGGAGCTCTGAAGCAGCAGTGCTAACCACTGTGCTACCGTGCTGCCTGTTTCCTCCGGGTGCTCTAGTTTTCTCCCAGGTTAGGTTGACTGGCCATGTTAAATTGCCCCTCAATGTCAGGGTAAATAGGTGGGGTTACGGGGATGGGGCCAAGATGGGATTGTGGTCGGTTCAGATGCAATGGGCCAAATGGCCTCCTTCTGCGCTGTAGGGATTCTACGATTCCATCTCACCTTCGACAGCACCTTCCAAACCCATAACTCCTACCATCTAGAGCAGCAGATGCATGGACGCAGCACCACCTGCAAGTTCCCCTCCAAGCTACCCGCCTTCCTGACTTGGAAAGTATATTGTCGTTCCTTCACTGTCGGTGGGTCAAAATCCTGGAACTCCCTCCTTAGTGGCACCGTGGGTGTATGTACACCAGAGGGAGTGCAGCAGTTCAAGAAAGTGGCTCACCTCAGTCTGATTAAGGGTGACAATAAATGTTGGACTCGCCAGCGACACTCACAATCCATAAATGAATCAAAAGATGATCTGGTCATTATCACGTTGCTGTCTATGGAACCTTGAAATTGGCTGCTGTGTTATGGTACTAACAGCACTTTAAAAATGCTTGTAAATGCATTTTGGGAGATTGTGAGACTGTGAAGGGCAAAACATAAATGCAAGTTTTTTATGGTGCTCAAACAATAGTTTACTTTTTAATTCTTTAGTAATATCGTGAACTAGATAAAGTCATACTAACCACAACTGCTTTCATAGAATCATCGAATCCTTACAGCGCAGAAGGAGGCCATTCAGCCCATCGTGTCTGCATTGACCGCAATCCCACACAGGCCCTATTCCCATAACCCTGCATATTTACCCTGCTACTCCCCTTGACAGTAGGGGCAATTTAGCACGGCCAATCCGCCTAACCCGCACATCTTTGGACTGTGGGAGGAAACCGGAGAACCCGGAAGAGACCCACGCAGATACGAGGAGAAGGTGCAAACTCCACACAGACAGACTTTTCCGAATTGCATACTGCAATCTGACCTCGGTGTGCTACACCGAGAGTCGAAACACTGGACAAAGTTTGTGAATTTGCTGGAGTCTGTGAATTACCAAACAGTCTCTGTGGCATAAATCTCAGCTGAAATGGAACCGTAAGCATATTTTTCATGCAAATTGACATTCCCTGGAAACATAATCCTCTCGACACAATATCATGCGGAACATTATAATTGCTTTAGCTACCTCTGAGGATAAACTCTGGGCACCAACCTAATGAGTTGCTGAAGTCCCACAGAGAGGGTGTTGATGTGATAGCAACTCTTAATTGCCTAGATTCACACCTCCAAACAGAGGCCAAAAGATTCACTCCAAGATTTGACTAATATTGAGACATGCCTGGGTGACCCCTGCAGTGTTGGGATCACAACTTTTCACTTTATACATCAATAATCGAGGTGAATGAACTGAGCACATTGTGGCTACATTAGCAGATGATACAAAGGTAAGTGGAGGGATATGTACTATTGGGGAGGCTGCAGATGTTCTTGGACCGGTTAGGAGAGTGTCATAGAACCCTACAGTGCAGAAAGAGGCCCTGAGGCCCATCGAGTCTGCACTGACTATAATCCCACCCAGGCCCTACCCCCCTATCCCTACACATTTACCCGCTAATCCCTCTAACCTACACATCTCAAGACACTAAGGGGCAATTTTTTTAGCATGGCCAATCAACCTAACCTGCACATCTTTGGACTGGGAGGAAACCAGAGCACCTGGAGGAAACCCACGCAGACACGAGGAGAATGTGCAAACGCTACACAGACAGTGACCCGAGCTGGGAATCGAACCCAGGTCCCTGGACCTGTGAAGCAGCAGTGCTAACCACTGTGCTACCGTGCTGTGGACAAAGAAGTGGCAGATGGAATACGTCGTGGGAAAGTGTGAGGTTGTGCATTTTGGTGGGAAGAATAGAGGCGGAGACTATTTTCTAAATGGGGAGAGAATTCAGAAATTGGAAGTGCAAAGGGAGTCTTAGTTCAGGATTCTCTTCAAGTTAACTTGAAGGTTGAGATGGTGGAAAGGCGCGGCACAGTGGCACAGTGGTTAACACTGCTGTCTCAGCGCCAGGGACCTGGGTTCGATTCCCAGCTTGGGTCACTGTCTGTGTGGAGTTTGCATGTTCTCCCCGTGTCTGTGTGGGTTTCCTCCGGGTGCTCCGGTTTCCTCCCACAGCCTGAAAGAGATGCTGGTTAGGGTGCATTGACCCAAACAAGTGCCGGACCATGGCGACGAGGGGAATTTCACAGTAACTTCATTGCAGTGTTAATGAAACCCTACTTGTGACTAATGAATAAACTTTTATTTTAGAAAAGGCAGGGAAGTGAAATGTTAGCATTCATTTCAAGAGGACAAGAATACAAAAACAGAGATGTACTGCTGAAGCTTTATAAGGTTCTGGTCAGGCCACATTTGGAATACTGTGAGCAATTTTGGGCCCCGTATCTAAGGAAGGATGTGCTGGCCTTGGAGAGGTCTAGAGGAGTTCATGAGAATGATCCCAGGAGTGAAAGATCTGAACACGAGGAGCGTTAGTGGACTCTGGGTCAGTACTCGATGGAGTTTAGAAGGATGAGGGGGGATCATATTGAAACTTACGGGATACTGAAAGGCCGGGATAGAGTGGATGTGGGGAAGATGTTTCCATTAGCAGGAAAGACTAGGATCCAAGAGCACAGCCTCAGAGTAAAGGGACGACCCTTTAGAACAGAGATGAGGAGGAATTTCTCCAGCCAGAGGGTGGTGAATCTATAGAATTCATTGCCATGGAAGACTGTGGAGGGCAGGTCATTGAGTGTTTTTAAGACAGAGATAGATAGGTTCATGGTTGGTGTGGGAATTGAGGGATACAGGGAAAAGATGGGAAAATGGGGTTGAGAAGCATATCAGCCACGATCGAATGTCAGGATACACATGATGGGCTGAATGGCCTAAATCTGCTGCTATGCCTTATGGACTTTATCCAGTTGTTTGGTAAAGTCTTGAAACTTACACTGTCCCACCTTGCAAGATCGTGAGAGATTTCAAGAGGCAAAAAGAAACCTCACATCCATTTGAATCTCTGAAAATTGTTCTCCCCCACCTGTAACCCCAGACATTTCCCATGGCTAATCCATCTAACCTGCACATCTTTGTGACACTAAGGAGCAATTTAGCATGGCTAATGCACCTGACTTGCATGTCCATTGGACTCTGGGAGGAAACCAGAGCAACCAGACGAAACCCATGCAGACATGGGGAGAACATGCAATGTGTTCAGGCTTTCTGTTGTATTTCGGATTTCACCTTCTCCCACAGTTCATGCACGGAAGTTCATTCGTGCAAATCCGCTCCATGGCCCAAGTTCCCTTTCCCCAAAAGAAGGATGAATCAGACCTCTGAAACAATTAAATTATCAGTCTAAACACAGAAATATCTCACCGTAAGTATACTGTTAATAAGATGTTCCTTCCACCAGCTCACTGCAGGCAAGTGCAAACAAATGTAAAGGATAATAACCTGATTAACAAGTGAAATGTACTTTTTGTATCTTTAAGTATCCTTATTGACATTTTTACCAGAACCTCCAGCAGCTCAGAAGGTTTGAATTTCTCCCAGAGGTGGGGGCGGTGAGTCTGTCAGTTAAAGAAAGACCCACTCCTCTGTTTAACTCAGCCTGTGTTGTCCAGATATCCCCCCCTTGCCTCAGAGTGACTTCCTGAGTTAATCAGTGCACGGGTTCAAAGTGAACTTTTCCTCAGGTGACAACAGTTTGTATTTTCCAAATGCCGAAAGAAAAATGACCATAAACTTCAGAACCCTTTGGTGGAGAGGGGATGAGTTTGGAGGGATGGGATCTGACTTTGAAAATGCAACTTTGTAAGTGCTTGTTTTTACGTCAGAGATCGTAGAATCCCTGCCGTCCATAAAAGGCCATTCAGCCCATCGAGTCTGAACAGACTCTCTGATGGAGTAATCTACCCTGGCCCTCTCCCCCACCTGTAACCCCAGACATTTCCCATGGCTAATCCATCTAACCTGCACATCTTTGTGACACTAAGGAGCAATTTAGCATGGCTAATGCACCTGACTTGCATGTCCATTGGACTCTGGGAGGAAACCAGAGCAACCGGAGGAAACCCACGCAGACATGGGGAGAACGTGCAGACTCCACACAGACAGTCACCCAAGGCCAGAATTGGATCTGGGAGCCTGGTGCTGTGAGACAGCAGTGTTAACCACTGTGTCACCTTAGATGCATTGATGAGCTGGCTGATTGTCTAAGGCACAACTGGAGTCACCTTTCAAGATTTGCAATATATTGTTCTGCCGACGTTTTCAGATGAGAATGGGTGAATACAGCAATTTGAAAAGGTGGAAGTTTGCTCCTGTCAAGGCCACTACATTAAAGAGTAGATTAAACCCGATAAGATATTGGGATAGATTATCATCTTCATTGCCTGGTTGGTAATCCGATGGAGTGAACCAAACACCAATTAAAGAACTCCTCTGCCTTTCAGAATGTATAGGAGGGGTCCTCTAACAAAATACTGAGTGACTATCTCTCCAGAGTGCAGCTCAGGAGCTGGAGTGGGAAATCTAACCCAACACAGCCTGGAAAGGCAAACCCCTTTTAATGTACTGATAATGTTAATAAATGAGCTCTGTATCTGTGCAAGTGCAAAATCATGACTTATGGTTTTGGAAGAAGCTTTATCCATTATAATCCACATTCAAAACTGTGCTTGTGGTGCACAAAGTATTCGGAATAGAGTAAAGACTGCTGCGTAAGTGTGCTCTGACAGATGTGCAAAGATGGAAATTACATTTTAATCTGCATGGTAAGAGGAGAGTTGATACATCTGCAGCAACTGTAATCTACATGGTTCACTAGCCTTTCTGAATCTTTACCAGTCAGAATAGGAATTATTAAATGCAAATTCTACAACAGTGCGGCATGCTTGCACACAGTGGTTAGCACTGCTGCTTCACGGTGCCAGGGACCTGGGTTCAGTTATGACCTTGTCTGTGTGGAGTTTGCACATTCTCCCCGTGTCTGCGTGGGTTTCCTCTGGATGCTCCAGTTTCCTCCCAACATCCTAAGATGCGTGGGTTAGGTGGATTGGCCATGCTAAATTACCCCTTAGTGCCCAAAGGTGTGCAGGTTAGATGGATTAGCCATGATGATTGCGTGGTGTTGCAGGGATAGGGCGGGGTGTGGGCCTGGCTAAAACACTCTTTCGGAGAGTCGGTGCAGATTCGATGGGCCGAATGGCCTCCTTCTGCACTGTAGCAGATTCTGTGATTCTAATAGAATTCATTTTGGGAAGCTAAGTTTCACAAGACCACAGCGTGAGAGGGATAACGTGACTTTGTCGCTTTAGATACAATCTAAGAGAATTTTCGGACTTATTTTAAATGGCCAGCAAATTGCAGCCGGCTTTGCCTCCAAATTTTCGACTGACATCTGAGGCTCAGCAGTAGCAGCATGTCAGGAAATCACTCCACAGATCAAGAGGTTTTAGGAATTTGATCCCATGAGCAAATCCTAGTTAATACTCTACTGTTGTTCCAACCATTAGCATGACCTGTTTGATAATGACGCTAACAGCTATATGGTTTGGTGTAGCAGGAATTCTAACCTTGGATAACATTTATGTGAAATCATCCGATCTCTGCTCGGTGATAAAAATGTTAATTACTTTTGAGTGTCTTCAATGGTGCACTCAGTACTGACGAGTTTCAGGGTTATTTTTGTTGCCTACTACCGTGCCTCATGCTTATCATATTTTAAGGAAATAATCTTTCTGAGTCGGCTAAGGGCTGGACAGAATAAATCAAAGTACTGGGATGAAATCATGGTTTGCATTTAACAACTGGAGTGGGGAGGTGATGGCCCAGTGATATTATTGCTAGACTATTAATCCAGAAACTCAGCTAATGTTCTGGGGACCCGGGCTCGGATCCCGCTGGAATTTGAATTCAATAAAAGAAATCTGAAATTAAGAATCTATCGATGGCCATGAAACCATTGTCGATTGTCAGAAAAACCCATCTGGTTTGTTACTGTCCGTCAGGGAAGAAAGGCAGAAGGCAGAGAGTGGTTGTGGATGGGGCTTTTTCTGAATGGAGGTCAGTCACCAGCGGAGTGCCTCAAGGATCTGTTCTGGGACCCTTGTTGTTTGTCATTTTCATAAATGACCTGGATGAGGAAGTGGAGGGATGGGTAAGTAAGTTCGCTGATGACACGAAGGTCGGTGGTGTTGTGGATGATCTGGAAGGATGGCAAAAGTTGCAGCAGGACATAGATAGGATGCAGGACTGGGCGGAGAAGTGGCAGATGGACTTCAACGCGGATAAATGTGTTGTCGTCCATTTTGGCAGAACCAACGGGATGAACGAGTACACTATTAAGGGCAGAAGTCTGAGTAGTGTTGAGGAGCAGAAGGATCTTGGGGTCCGGGTCCACAGGACTCTTAAATCGGCCTCGCAGGTGGAGGAGGTGGTCAAGAAGGCGTATGGTGTACTGGCCTTCATTAATCGAGGGATTGAGTTTAGGAGTCGGGAGGTAATGCTGGAACTTTATAAGACCCTTGTCAGGCCTCATTTGGAGTATTGTGCGCAGTTCTGGTCGCCTCACTATAGGAAAGATGTGGAAGCTATTGAAAGGGTGCAGAGGAGATTTACAAGGATGTTGCCTGGACTGGGAGGCATGCCTTATGAAGTTAGGTTGAGGGAGCTGGGACTCTTTTCCCTGGAGAGACGAAGGTTGAGAGGCGACCTGATAGAAGTTTACAAAATGTTGAGAGGAATAGATAGGGTGGACTCTCAGAGGCTATTTCCCCGGTTTGAAATGGTCGCTACGAGAGGACACAGATTTAAGGTGCGGGGAGGGAGGTTCAGAAGTGATGTTAGGGGTAAGTTTTTCACTCAGAGGGTGGTGAGTGAATGGAATCGGCTGCCGTCAGTGGTGGTGGAGGCGAACTCGCTGGGGTCTTTTAAAAGACTTCTGGATGAGTATATGGGGTTTAATGAGATTGAGGGTTATAGATAGGTCTGTAGGTTGGTAGGTGATGTGGTCGGCGCAACTTGTGGGCCGAAGGGCCTGTTTGTGCTGTAGTGTTCTATGTTCTATGTTCTATGTTCTAAAATCTGTTATTCTTACCCAGTCTGGCTTATGTGTGACCCCAGAGCCACAGTAATGTGGCTGATTCTCAGCTAACCTCTGAAATAGCTTAGCAAGTCTCTCAATTGTACAAGGGCAACCAGGGATGGGCAGTAAATGCTGGCCAGCCAGCAATGCGTATGTCCCACAAAGGTATTAAAGAAAAATTAAGTGATCAGTTAGCTAAGTTGGAGCAAAACACAAGTTAGGGTGACTGAGAAAAGTTGAGGTAGTTATGCGTTCCTCTCCGATAGTTAAGTTACTTGAAAGTATCTGAAACACAACCAGTTAACTAAACCTAGCTGATTACATTGTTTCAATAGTTTTAGCAATGGTGTCTCAAAAGGCATGTTAAATCACAAATATTAAATTGAATCTTGCTGAAAAGCGAGACAAGTTGTTGAAGCTTTTCATCTTGCACTCATCAGGACAAATGCAAGATTGCCCAATTTCAAACAATCACCACAATTTATACCGCAAGAGAAAAAGATGCTGATTGGTTGGCAAATCGACTCTGATTGGCTGAGACACTGCCAGGTGGAAAATAATGGGTATCCAAAGACTCCCTAAATTGCTGGATAATTCAAAAAATGCACAAGGCTTAGACACACTGCTGCCTCACAGCGCAAGGGATCTGGGTACTATTACGGCCTTGGGTCACTGTCTGTGTGGAGTTTGCACATTCTCACTGAGTCTGCGTGGGTTTCCTCTGGGTGCTCCGGTTTCCTCCTACAGTCCAAATATGAACAGGTTAGGTGGAATGGCCACGCTAAATTGCCCCTTGTCTTGGGGCACTAACTAGCGTAAATGCATGGGGTTATGGGATAGGGCCTGGGTGGGATTGTGTTTGGTACAGACTTGATGGAACGAATGGCCTTGTAAGGGCTGGATTTTCCAGCCGCACTCGTCCCAAAACCAGAAAATTCTGCCCGAGGTCAACAGATCTTTGCAAGGTCCGTGTCCCCACTGCTACAATTCCTGTGGTGGGCAGGACTGGAAGATTTCACACTTAGGGCAGAATTTTACAGCCTCGCTCATCCTGAAACCATAAAATCTTGGGTCAACGGACCTTTCCATGATTACCCCCTTCGCTCTCTCCGATTTCCGTGGTTGGCGGGATGGTAAAATTCCGATCTTAGTGTCCCAAGATGTATAGGTGAGGGGAATTAGCGGGATAAATATGTGGGGTTATGAGGATAGGGCCTGGGTAAGATGCAGTGTCACAGAGTCAGTGCAGACTTGATGGACCGAATGGCCTCCTGCACTGTAGGAATCCTATGATATTCCTTTTGTTTGCAGTTCATGGCTCCTTGTGCATGACTGTATGTCACTGCTAATGAGTGTAAACAATTACGTTTTGATTTCTGGCTGTTACCTTAAATTAGTTATTCATATAGTTATTGGCACACACAGTATTGTTCAGTAAGTGCTACCCCCAATCACAGAATCACATTTAACAGCAGACCTGTTTGTCCTGATGAGTGGAGGATGAAAAGCTTCGACAATATGTCTCTCTTCTTAGCAATGTTCAAGTTCTGCACTATCAGGAGAAGCACGAAAATTGTTAATAATAGATATGCAGAATATAATTCACTCGGCACATGCTCATGCTACAAAGTGTACACCAGTCAGCATTGGTAACACGCGCATTCAAATGAAGCTTTATTTTTAAATTGCTCAAACGCCAGGCTTAACTGTGAGGGCATCCGGTTCAATCTAATGGCTGATTGATTAAGCAGTGAATCATAATGTGGAATAGTTCAGGTCACTGCTTTCCAGCTCGAAAGGCAAAGAAGTTAAAACCCACCTTGTATTATGTGTGAATGAGTCTGTGTGTGTGTGTGTGTGTGTGTGTGTGTGTGTGTGCGTGTGTGTGTGTGTGTGTGTGCTGTCTGCTGTGAAAGGTTGGGTTATATGTGAAATGAGCTTTCAGTAATATTGTATTAGTTATAGAGGGCAGGAGTGTACAACAAATCATTCCCACTGACATATCTGGAGGGCAGCAACTAGTAATTTCAGCGCTGACAGCCTTTAACTGCACATTTGTGCAAAAGTTGAAAGCTGCTGAAAATTTATTTCCTTTGCCTTTTAATATAATTTTGAGTTATTTTCTCATAATTATACCAATCAAAACGAACAGGGATCGTGTGCAGAGAAAGCTGTAATCATGTGTGCCGGAAAAGCTTGAATCTTGACCTTTCATTGTGCTGGTACGATGTGTCTAAACTTCTACATGCAAAACACGTCAACAACAGACTCCTAGCTCCTCCATTTTCCCTTGAACACTTACTGGAATAATATTTCTGTTTGCGTGTTAGTCTATTAAAGATGTCCTCCGGAGCTATCCTTTATCAGTTGGAACAAAAGCAGCATCATTCGAGAACTTCTTTATTCTTAACCAAAGCATGGTGGCACAGTGGTTAGCACTGCTGCCTCACAGCTCCAGGGACCTGGGTTCAATTCTGGCCTTAGGTGACTGTCTGTGTGGAGTTTGCACATTCTCCTGTGTCTGTGTGGGTTTCGTCCGGGTGCTCTGGTTTCCTCTCTCAGTTCAATGATGTGAAGTTTAGATGGATTGGCCACGCTAAATTGCCCCTTAATGTCCAAAGATGTGCAGGTTAGGTGGACTGGCGATGCTAAATTGCCCCTTAATGTCCAAAGATGTGCAGGTTAGGTGGGTTGGCCATGATAAATTATTCCTTAGTATCCGAAGATGTGCAGGTTAGAGGGATTGGCAATGCTAAATTGTCCCCCAATGTCCAAAGATGTGCAGGATATGTGGATTAGCCATGGTAAGTAAGTGGGGTTACAGGGATGGGGAGGGGCTGTGGGAATTAGTGCAGACTTGATGAGCCAAATGGCCTCTTCTGCACTGTAGGGATTTTATGATTAAGCTTAGAACTACACAAAGATACATCACTAACAACTGACTTATTTTGTTGCCTTTAGACGTGCAAGAAAAATTTGAATATTTTCTCCTAACACATTTATTAATGTGGAAGATGATGGTTTCTAAAGCACCAGCTATCTCTCCTCCTTTTATGATGCTTCTTATAGCCTGCCTCTTTAGCTGAGCTTTTGGTAATCTGTTCTGATATCTCCTTAAGTGGCTCAGTATCAAACTCTGTTTGATGTGTGTCTAATAATTAGCCCCAATCATTCCAAATTGCTTACTGGCTATTATCCATAATGTTTATTATCTCCTTAGTCTCATTGGACTATTAGCAATATCATGGGCTATTTTACCCAAATGATAAGTGGAAGCAAAACACATTTACAAGCTCCCTTACAGCACACTGTTTAAATAAGAGAACGGGATTTGATCTCTAATCTGCTACATCTGTAACTTTGGAACAAAGTTGAGTGTCCTTTCCTTGCTGTGAAATACACGCACCTTGAAAACCCATGGAAGCTGGTGAAATTTCTCCCAGTCACATTGATAAAGAACACAAAAACTCAGAGTAAGTGGGATTAGCTAGGCACATCAGGAGGAAAATGTAACTGGATTGATTAGTATGTTCGCGGAGGACACAAAGATTGGTGGATTTGTGGATAGCGATGAGGACCATCAGAGAATACAACAGGATCTCGATCAGTTGGAGACTTGGGTGGAGAGATGGCAGATGGAGAGTAATCCGGACAAATGTGAGGTAATGCATTTTGGAAGGTCTAATACATATAGGAAATATACAGTAAATGGCAGAACCCTTAAGAATATTGATTGGCAAAGGAACCAGGGTGTAGAGGTACACAGCTCACTGAAAGTGACGATGTAGGTGGAGAAGGTAGTCAAGAAGGCATTCAGCATGCTTGCCTTCATCGGCTGGGGTATTGAGTTTAAAAATTGGCAAGTCATGTTTCAACTTCTGTAGAACCTTAGTTAGGCCGCACTTGGAATATAGTGTTCAATTCTGGTCGCCACACTACCAGAAGGATGTGGCGGCTTTGGAGAGGGTACAGAAAAGATTTACCAGGATGTTGCCTGGTATGGAGGGCATTAGCCATGAGGCGAGGTTGGAGAAACTTGGTTTGTTCTCACTGAAGCGACGGAGGTTGAGGGGAGACCAGATAGAAGTCTACAAGATTATGAGAGGCATGGACAGAGTGGATAGTCAAAAGCTTTTTCCCAGGGTGGAAAAGTCAATTACTAGGGGGACACAGGTTTAAGATGTGAGGGGCAAGGTTTAAAGGAGATGTACGAGGCAAATCTTTTACACAGAGAGTAGTGGGTGCCTGGAACTCGTTGCCGGGGGAGGAGTGGAAGTAGATATAGTAGTGACTTTTAAGGGGAGTCTTGACAAGTACATGATTAGAATGGGAATTGAGGGACATGATTCCTGGAAGGGTAGGGGGTTTTAGTTCAGTCAAGCAGCATGGTCAGTGCAGGCTTGGGGGGCCGAAGGGCCTGTTCCTGTGCTGTAATTTTCTTTGTTCTTTGAAATTTGGCGGACTTCATCAGATTCAGAGGCAGTCAAAAAATGCTCGCGAATTCTATGGTTCATCACTTTGAAGAAAGCGTTGTGAATCACTTGTCACTGAAGTTGACTCTATAGCTTGCTGATGAAAGATTAAACACAGAGTATGATTATTTTTAACTTTTAGTCCTCTGCACACAAGTTCGTGTGCCAGTCACACGTGGGAAATTCAGTTATTCTTCCAAGCCATGACCTTAGAATTTTCCATCAATTAATTTAAGTGAAAAGGAATTAATGATTTGAAAAATTGGACACACACCTCCACATTCAGGATTTGCCCAACCAGCATGCAAAATTCTTCAACCGGACCAATCTTTCAATTCCAATCACACAAAGCCAAAGCACCTTTAATACTCTACATTTGTGTTAGGAGTGGGAGTAGTGCATTTGGCCCTGTGAGCCTATTCTGCTATTTAATCAGATAATTGCTGATCCTCAACCTCACCTCCACTTTCTTATACCATCTTCACATCAATGATTGTTCGATAGTACAGTCTTTCAGTATAGCCGAAAAAAAGAGGAATTCTGTCAAAGCTTTCCATCTTGCACTCATCAGGACAGATGCAAGAATACCAAATTTCAAAAGGAACAACAATTTATATCACAAGAGAAAAGGGTGTCGATTGGTTGACAAGTGATTGACAGAAGCGTTACCATTCAGAATGCACCGGGGAATAGTTAACTGCCAAGCTTTTGCTAAATTCAAATCAGGCTAGTTGACTCTTATCAGACGAGGCATTGCCATTGGGAACGGATGAGCAAACAATTATCCCACAACTCACCTGGCATCATATTGGCACTAAAATTCATACACATTACACGTTTGTGTGGAGAGCAGGGTGTCTTCTTGGCTTGATAGCAGCATTCTGTTAATGGAAAATATCACTTACTGAGTCTGAGTAGATTGGACACATCTCAGGTCCAATATGATGCCCGGTATTTAGGCTGTATGTCTCAGTGTCAGGTGGATCATTTCAAGCAACATATCACTCTAGCTGTTCACAATGGCTAGAGTACTGACCATATCAAACAACCTGGGCTCAGATCATAGTGTCCAACGTGGGACATGATTCTGCATTGGACTGCACTTACTGCACATTTCTGATAGAATTAACTAAAACCCATTAAGATTATACTTACGCTTGCTAGAAGCTCAAACGCAGGGTCCTGTTCTTTGAAAACAGAAACGAAAACCTGTCCAGGCAACGTGCCTTTTCAACTAAACAAAGGCTTGGGAGATACAAGCAAATTACTGCGCAGGGCTGGAGTCTGAAACGGAAACAAAAAAATGCTGGAAAATCTCAACAGGTCTGACAACATCTGTGGAGAGAGAACAGAGCTAATGATCCGAGTCAGGATGACCCTTCATCAGAGCTTAAAGGTTTGGGAGATCTTGTTCCCTGGTCCAAACTCCATGACAATGCCTCCACCAATCCGAGTCCACTTGCTAACCAATCAGAGCTCTTTTCTCATGTAGAGTAGTTGTTGAGATTTTAAATATTTTTGTGACACTGACCTGATGACAACATGTCCCTTTTTTTCAGCAATATTCTCATATTCCTTGATTCTTTTGATAGTCCCCCTCTCCCCCACCGCTGCCAAAAATACCTAATCATCATATTTGAATTAACTGAACAACTGAGCATCCATAGCTCTCTGGGCTGAGAATTCTGAAAATTCACGATGCTCTGAGTGAAGAAATTTCTTCTCTTCTCCATTCTAAACGGCTGAACCTTCTTGTCCTGAGAGTATGAGCCCCAGTTTCAGTCTTCAGGTAAGACGGGGTTTTATATCTTTCAATTAGATCACTTTTCATCTTCTAGCCAACATTGAATAAGGTCCGTTTTGTTCAATCTCTCTTCACAGGACAACCCTCTGATTCCAAGAATCAATCTAGTGAACCTCATTGCATCCACTTCAAGGCACATGTGTCCTTGCTCGGGTAACATAGAATCCTTACAGTGCAGAAAGAGGTCATTTGGCCCTTTGAGTCTGCACTGACTATAATCCCACCCAAGCCCCTGGAACACCACACATTTACCATTCTAATCCCTCTGACAATAAGGGTCAATTTAGCATGGCCAATCAATCTAACACGCACAGTTTTGGACTGTGGGAGGAAACTCATGCAGACATTAAGCTTTAGAATTATAGAACCCTACAGTGCAGAAAGAGGCCCTTCGAGTCTGCACCAACCACAATCCCACCCAGGACCTACCCCCATATCCCTACATATCATACCCACTAATCCCTCTAACCTACGCATCCCTCGACACGAAAGAGCAATTTCTTAGCATGGCCAATCAACCTAACCCGCACATCTTTGGACTGTGGGAAGAACCCGGAGTACCTGGAGGAAACCCACACAGACACGAGGAGAATGTGCAAACTCCACACAGACAGTGACCCAAGCCGGGAATCGAACCCAGGACCCTGGAGCTGTGAAGCAGCAGTGCTAACCACTGTGCTACCATGCTGCCTTTTCAGCGTTACTGTTTTTCTTTAACAGAATGACTCCTGCTTCTGTGTAAAGGTGTAATTTCCATCGTAACCTTTTGCTATATAACATGTTGTGCAAAACCCAAGGACAAAAAATTCCTATTTTTTCTGCCACAGTAGGTGCTAAAGTAATAATCAGTTGAGTACATTTAGGATTGGACACCTTCAACAGCTGACAAATTAATAGCGCTCCACTGAAAAACCAGTCAGTTCAAATCTAGATGCTTGTATTCACAAAGTTCCTCAAATGTATATAACTTGGGACTTATGATCCAGTGTGGATGAAGTGCTCAGCTTCCTCAAGGAGAAGAATAAAGTTAATCTTCTGAGGGGTTAGTGTGCTAATTGTTCTTTCTGGATAATCTGCTTCTAGGTGAAGGCACATTCCATGCTGGTGACTGAATACTGATTTAAATCTCATCTCCCTTAGTGTAATCTGTGCATCCTACATTTGACTTAATCTTCCAGGTAGTCTGTCAATTTTACAGAGAAAAATCCTTCAACTTAATCTTGCTAATGAAATGCTATGCCCTCAACTGCAAAGAATTTTCCCAGGATTTCCAAAAATGTTTTAACTGAGATTAGAACTAAGATTGAACCCTACTGTCAAAACACTGTTACATATAGCATTCATGACTACAGGAAAATCATGTTACGATCTGAGTTGATGTTAAAACTGGACCCTAAGATCCCAGAACAGAACCATGGCTCAAAGGACTGTAACTTTTACTTTGTTCTTTCAAAAGTGGTGGAACACTAATTAGTTTTAACAAGAGAAAAATAACATTAAACATAAAAGAAATGGATTATAATACAATACTCCTTTACTAACCCCCCCCTTATCTTAACAGGTTTATGATTAATATGAATTACACAGCACATCTTAAGCTACAATGGTCTCATTAACACACAATGCGGGATTTTACAGCCTTGCTCAAGTGAGACTGGAAATTCCTTTTCGAGATCAGTAGACATTTCCGTTGTCCACTCCTCACCTGCTCTGATTCCGTGGGGGTGGGGGTGACGCAGTAGAATTCTGGCAATAAAGTCCCTTTGAAGCACACAGGATGACTGTGGTCAGACACACTCCTCTCTGAACCCAACTGAATGTCTGTGGATTTGTCCTCAAAATCGAACCCCCCAACCCCTATGATAATTGTTATACTGTGAGCTCATAGAGGGCACATAAAGATGTCCTTATTGAGACTTATAGGCAACCTCTCATTGTCAGCAAATATCTGAGTAAATGGTGAGTAGCTTCCACAGGACTGATTTCAAATTCCACTTTCAAAAGTCACAGGGCGGGATTCTCTGACCTTGTCTGTGCCTTTCCTATAGCAAGTGAGAACGGAGGATTTGGTGTTCCAGCCAATACCCCGTTCACTTTCAGCGGCACTGGAGAATCCCAGCTACGGACAAGGACAGAGATTTTTGGCAACACTTTCAAATCTTCTTTTAAATGATGCTTTCCCCTCCAATACTTCCATCAGTGTTTTACATCTCTTCCTTCAGGTTTCCTTTGTTTTAAAGGCTTTTACACAAACTCCAAAGTCTAGACACTGATCTCCACAATTATTTCAAATAATGTGTCCTAAACAGTGGTAATTTCTCATAAACCTTGGCAGTACTGAAGATATCTTTCCAACTTCTCATGATCCAATATGACTTTACTGAATTGTAATCTGTTCTGGCACCCAGTTTCCTCTGCTCCACTAACACCAGACTTCTTGGAAACTTCTTTTCATTTCTCTAGTTTCCTTAATGAGCTGGACTTTAGTTTTCTGGCATCTGTTTTCTTAACCATTACTCTACTGTATGACTTTTCTTCTAGCAAGGCCAAGAAAGATGTTCCCTCTTTAGCCTTCTAAAATCAACTGCATCCAGCAGCACTGTGAGAGCTGCCTTCTCTCTTACTACCAACCTCCAACTGCTCTGACTTCCAGTTAAAACTAAGTACAAAGGAAGGCCCCTTCCTCTGAAAAGTGGTCTCTTGTTGCTAAGCAACAACTTCTATTTACTCTTCACACTGTAACCCTCTTGAAGCACAATGGAATTGCGATTGAATTGATACCAACCCTCACACATCTAAGCACCTTTTGTCGAGCATGAATCTAACTATAGCTTTTATCCTTCCAGGCACAGAAAGGTTAAATTAAATGCACTTAGAACTATACCTTATTTCTCATGTTTATTAATTAAAACATAAGTCCCTTAAACCTACCTTTGCTTTCTTAACACTCGTTGATAAATTTGAGTGAAATGTGTGGGAAGGGTGTGATCCTTCCGGTGTCAATGTTCTCAGATGGCATCAGATTCTGATGACTTCCACACCAATAAATCATTAGTGCCTAGGCATAGCAGATCAATCATTTCCTCACCATTTGCTGACAAAGAGAGGTTGCCTACAAGTCCTGATAAGGACATCTCTTTGTGTCCTCTATGAGCTATCTCAAAGCCTGTGGTTGTGGTGTCTGGTTTCCTAATCGTGTTACGGAAAGCTTCATTTGTATCAGCCTTCCTGGTCACATGAGCCATTTCCTTTCAAAGCTTTCAGTCTGAACTTCTGGTCTAACTACAATTTCTATTGCAACAATTTGCATTTATGCAGCACGTTTAATGCCATAAAATGTCCCAAGATGCTTATCAGGGATGTTCTCAAAGAATATCTGACAATAAGCCACATGAAGAGATATTACAACAGTACAATTGTTCCACGAGATAGATTATAGGGAGTTTCTTACAGAAGGGGAGAGGTGATGAGGTTTTAGACAGGGAATTCCAGAGCTAAAAACCATGGCAGCTCAAACTCCCCCAAACAACCCACAATATTGCAGCAATAAACGATGCTCAAGAGGCCAGAATTAAAGCTTATAAAGTTTATTTATTAGTGTCATAAGTACGCTTACTTGTTACTTGAAGTCACCATGAAAATCCCCCACTCCCAACCCTTTGGCATCTATTCAGGTGCATTGGAGGAGAATTTATCATGGCCAATGCACCTAACCAAGACATCTTTCGGACTGTGGGAGGAAACTGGAGCACACGGCGGAAACCCACACAGACACGGGGAGAATGGGCAGATCCTGCGCAGACAATCACCCAAGGCTGGAATCGAACCTGGGTCACTGACACTGTAAGGCAACAATACTAACTTTATCGCCGTGAGGAGACCAGAGATCTTTTAAAGTTGTAAGGCTGGAGGAGACTGGAGAGAAAGGGAGACGCAAGGGGCACAAAGATTTTTAAATTGAGGCACAGCTGGGTCAGGAACCAGTATAGATTAGCAAGCTTGGTGCCAGTCCAGACACGGGCACCAAAGCGTTGGGTGACGTGAGCTTTATGGAGAGCAGAATGGGGGAGAAAGCAGCCAGGAGTGCACTGGAATTGTCTACGGGTATGGAGGCATGAATGAGGGTTTCCATGACAACTGAGCCGAGAAGGGCAAAGTGGGGTAATGTTATGGAAGTGGATGCCGTCAGTAATGGCACAAACGTAAGTTCAGAACCTCATCTCGGGGTCAAATGTGACACCAAGATTACCAACATAAAGGCTCAGTAAGACACATTATGGGGAAATATTTCAAGGAGAAAGCGAATATTGAAGGAAAGGTAGAGTGTATCGATGCTGACTGGCTTGAAAGTTGAAGGAAGTTAGTGGAAGGTGAAAAGACTAACACAGGACAGAGAGTTTGGAGAAGCTTATACCAGAAATGTGAGGATTAATCTTTCTACATTACGAAAGTGACCATGATTCAAAGATTCTTCATAGACTGCAAAGTGCGATGGGATATCCAGTGGTGTTAAAAAGCACGATATAAATGCCAGCCTTTCTATTTTCTTTTTACAATATTTTCCCTATATGGTACCACATTCTCCTTTCTGCAGTAAGCCAGCAATTAATGTTCCTGCAGTGTTTGGTCAGATACCAACAGGCCAAGCTAAGCAATGCACCAATTTTCATATGCCATTGCTTTAAATGAACCCAGATAATATTGAAAAATATTTTTACAACTCTCTTGGAGTGCTGTCTGGAGGTTCAGCAGCCTCTGGTCAGATGGGGCCAGTGGGGCCTAATAATAGATGAATTGCAATGACATTTATAACCTTTCCATAACTGACTTTATGGTCACTGGATGTTTATAACTGTTCTGAGAATTCACCTCTGCTGTAAGTATGCAGCAGAATGCCAGCAGAGGAATTAGAATCGTAGAATCCCTACAGTGCAGAAGGAAGCCATTCGGCTCATTGAGTCTGCACCAACCACAATCTCACCCAGGCCCTAGCCCCATAACTCTATTAATTTATACTACCAACCCACCGACACCAAGGGGTAAATTAACACGGCCAATCAATCCAACCTGCACATCTTTGGAGTGTGGGAGGACGCTGGAGCGCCCGGAGGAAACGCACGCAGACACGAGGAGAACGTGTAAACTCCACACAGACAGTGACCCGAGGGATGGGAGGGGTAGGTTGTGCGGGAGAGGGGCAGTGGGATGCTCCCTTGTGCTTCTTCAAAATAGTGCCAGCGAATATTTTACATCTATCTGTCAGAGAGTATAAGGGGCCTTAGTATAACATTTCATCTAAGAAGGAATATCTTCAGCACTACAGCATTCCCTCAGTCAGTACACCATTCCCTCGGTATATCATTCCCTCGGTCAGTACGCCATTCCCTCGGTACACCATTCCCTCGGTCAGTATGCCATTCCCTCAGTATACCGTTCCCTTGGTACACCATTCCCTCAGTATGCCTTCTCTCAGTACATCATTCCTTCAGTACGCCATCCGCTCGGTATGCCATTCCCTCGTTACGCCGTTCCCTCGGTACGCCATTCCCTCGGTACACCCTCCCTCGGTACACCATTCCCTTGGTATCCTTCCCTCAGTACATCATTCCCTCAGTACGCCACTCCCTCAGTACGCCACTCCCTCAGTACGCCACTCCCTCAGTTCGCCATTCCCTCGGTACACCATTCCCTCAGTACACCATTCCCTCAGTAAGCCTTCCCTCAGTACACCATTCCCTCGGTTCACCATTCCCTTGGTACACCATTCCCTCAGTACACCATTCCCTCAGTACACCATTCCCTCAGTAAGCCTTCCCTCAGTACACCATTCCCTCGGTTCACCATTCCCTTGGTTCACCATTCCCTCAGTACATCATTCCCTCAGTACACCTTCCCTCAGTATACCATTCCCTTGGTACACCATTCCCTCAGTGCTCCACTGGAGTGTCCATCTATATTTTTGTGCTCATGTGTCTGGAGTGGAAATTGAATCTACAGCCTCTTGGGTCAAAGGTGAGAGGGCAACCTCTGTGCCATGGCGGATAATCCAAGGCAGTTGCCAAATGAATAGCACAAAGTCCACATTCAAAGGATTGGGTGGGTGAGTTAATATCAGCCACAATATGACGCTGAGTTTCAATGATCTTGGAGAAGGTGATCTCTTGAACTCAATTCGAGATGAAACCTGAGAATGTGTAAAAATATTGACTGAAGGACAAGGAACAGAAAATATTCACAAAGTTAACATTGAATAGTACAACACAGAAGGAAGCCATCCAGCCTATCAAGTCTGCATAATCTCTGTCGGATAACAATCCAATCATCCTCCACTCTTTATCCGCGTCAATGTGATTTTTTTTCTCCTTCAAGTATTCATCCAAATTCCCTTTGGAAACTATTATCCATTTAAGAACATTAAGATCTCACCTGAACATGCAGTGGGTATAATGGGGGAACATGTCCTCCTTGCCGCTCCTCTTCGCCAGTGCCCCCAGTGTCCCCATCAGCAGATCCCAGCTGTCACCGGGACTGGAAGACTTGGCCTGAAGAGTGCAAAAAGGTAGGATCTTCGCAATCAGAGGTGTTCACCGCTGCTGACCACAATATCTGGGCCAGTGTGGACTTTTCAATTTCTGTTCTAAATGTTAGAGGTTGGGGGTGGGGAATGTGGGCGGTATCAGGTGGCTTTTGAGTAACAATTCCAGAATCATCCGACTGGGTAACAAAGAGTTAATTTTATTTCTGATTGGCTGTGGGAAGATTGGACACCACGAGACTGGGAGGTGTAGTTCTGGTAATGTAAATGGGTATAGTATGATAATAATGTTTTTTCTCTTTTCATTCACAGGTTTTAAGTCGGTCCACCTCGTGTCCAACGAGGGGCATACACGCGATGGGTCGTACTGGGGCTGCTCTTGGTTGTTTGAGATTGGCCTAGTGCTTCATGTCGTTAGTGTGCGCTTAAACTGGACAGGATACTGGGCAAGACGACAGCTCAGCGACTATCGCTGATTGCTGTGCAGACACATGGATTTGGGCCGGTGTCTGTGGGAGTTTGCGCATTCTCCCCGTGCTTGCGTGGGTTTTCTCTGGGTGCTCTGGTTTCCTCCCACACCCCAAAGATGTGCTGTTAGGCTGATTGGCAGGAATAAATTGTCCCTAAATCAGTTTCCCTCAATCTGGATGGCCATAAAACATTAGACAGGGGTCGTGGGTAGAGAGGTGGTGTTGAGATGGCAGCGTGGGCTCGTTGGGCCGAAGGGCCTGTTTCCCGGGCTGATTTTGTTCTTTGTTCTTTTGTTAGTTGACCTGTGGTAGGACTGTGCTTATAGGTCAGTTGGATAAAACCTCCAGGGTTATGTCTATGCAGAGTTGGGAACCCTCAGTGGAGTATGGTGGTACAGTAGTTAGCTCTGCTGCCTCACAGTGCCAGGGTCCTGGGTTCAATTCCAGCCTTGGGTCACTGTCTGTGTGGAGTCTGCGCATTCTGCCCGTGTCCACCTGGGTTTCCTCCCCCGCTCCAAAGATGTGCGGGGTCAGGTTGATTGGCCTTGCTAAATTGCCACTTAGTGTCATGGGATTAGCAGGGTAAATATGTGAGGGGTTATGGGGATAGGGCCTGGATGGGATTGTGATTGCTGCCGACTTGATGGGCTGAATGGCCTCCTTCTGCATTGTATGGATTCTATGACTCTCTGAGTTGGTGGGAGGGGTGGGGGTACTCTGGCGAGTGAATGCAGGGGAGTAACCGACTTAATCCGGGAACATGTTTCCCATGTTGAACATTTAACTGATTGTTGCCTTTCCCTGAGAGATGTAGTGACAAAATTAGTCTTGTTTTATTTTTATTAAAACAACTGCTAGTGCGCTGACAATCAGCACATCAATATTCATTTTTTTTTAAGAAATTAACAAATGTACAAAAAAATTCCATAAACAAGAAAATCCACCATTTGTTGTTTCAAGATTCGTGTGTTTGTTATAGAATTCCCTTTACAGCTGATAATCGTACAGAACAAACCCAGTGAGCGATAAACCTGCCTCTACTGTAGCTAGAATAGGAGACACAAAGGGAAAGAATGCCCTTCTCTTAAATCCTATGGCCACTGGACATCCAGACTAAATTCAGGATAGGCTGTTCATTTATTTCTGAAATGCTGCAGTGGACCAGTGAGGTTGGGCAGGTAGATAGTCACTTACAAAGCCAGTCAGGTGCATAATGCCCCTCCAGTAGCACCGGGGAGAGTGGAATCTGTAATTCAATAAGCATTGCTTGTCTATTTACAGTTCTCCGATTCCAATATTATTTAGCTACACATACAGTCAGTGAAAATGAGTTCTGTGTTTCTCACTCTGATTTATGGCCATTATTTTCTGTGTTTAAATCCAACGTTTTTTTTCCTTGTTACACTTTAAAACGCTTTGATCCCTGCTGCTGTCTAACGCTGGGTTCAGCTGACATTGTGAGACAGTCGGAGTCTTCAGCTCACTGACGCCCAGTAAGCTGGTCTTTTAACAACCGTTTTTCTCCAATCTGCTGAGTTTGCCCACCTCCACAGCCCCTGTCTCATGGCAGTGTCTGACTGGAGGATTAGTGCACAGAGCAACGTGGCCGAGAATAGTTTAAATTCCGACGCTAAAATCGGGCTTTCAAAAAGAAAAATAATCCAGCCTTGTTCCACTTCGTCAGTGACTTCCCTCCATCCTCAGATCAGGTGATGGCACAGCATTCAGCTTCATTTAAAGGTGGTGGAGCAGTCTGCGCCCACACACAGTCAGTACTAGGCAACATTCAGGCTTGGGTTCCTAAGTGGCAGGTAATACCCATGCTACACAGTAACAGGCAATGATCATCTCCAACAAAGGAAGAGTGTAATCACCTCCTCTTGACATTCAGTGATTTTACTATCGCTGAATCCCACATCATCAACATCCTGAGGGGGGTGTGGTTACAACTGACCAGAAACTGAACTGGACTAGACATACAAATACTGCCACGACGGGAGTAGGTCAGAGGCTGGGAACTTTGTGGTGAGTAATTCAGCTCCTGACTCCCGAAATCTCTATCGTCTACAAGGCTCAAGTCAGGAGTGTGATGGAATCCCCCCACTTGTCTGGATGAGTGCAGCTCTAACACTGCGGAAGCTCCACTCCAGGACAAAACAGCCCACTTGAATGGTACCCGATCCACCACCTGAAATATTTACTTCCTCCATCACTGACACACAGTGGCAGCAGTGTGTACCATTAACAAGATGCACTGCAGCAACTCACCAAGGTTCCTTTGACCAGCGCCTTCCAAACCCGTGACCTCTACCGCCTAGAAGAATGAGGGCAGCAGATACACGGGAACACCACCACCCGCAGGTTCCTTTCCTCACCATTCCGACTTGGAAATATATCGCCGTCATCCTCACTGTCATCGGATCGAAATCCTGGAACTCCCTCTCCCTAACAGCACTTTGGGTGTACCTACACCACATGGACTGTAACAGTTCGAGAAGATGGCTCACCATCATCATCTCAAGGGTAATCAGGGATGGGCAATAAATGCTGGTCTAGCCAGTGACGCCCACAGCCATGGATTATAAAAAAACAAACTTGTGTGTTCAAACCTGGAGCCCTCAGGTTTGGGCAGGGGGTGCGGGGAAGGGGGGATGGGGGGGGGGTGGTGGTGCGAGGGTCTTATTTCTCAAAGCTGCAAACCTTGCCTGTGTACTCAGACTGCATAGGTAGAGCTTGCATAGAGATGGGCTCCCAGCCTGGCCAGACTGGCTGTCCAGCACACGTCCACACTCCCAGTCTGTGTGACTCTTTCACGTAAAGGGGAACGGTCTTTTTTTTTCCCGACAAGTTGCGATTGAACCAAATAGAAAAGAGGGGGCCTTGTTCCGTAGCTCAGCAGTCTGCCGGGTTACAACAGTGCAGCTGGACGAATTTCCACATTGGCCTGATTAATAAGCGCTTCACTTGTGCATGTATTTACAGTGAGATCTAAAAAGGAAAAAGCAAATTTCAGATATAGGTCAATCCCATTCTAATTGAAGAATGTATTCGCCTGAGAGGTGGGGGATGTGCAGCGATGTTACTCAGTACTTGATTAGTGTTCAGTGTTACACAGGGAAGATCTAATCACTTTAATTCTCAGAGACTGAGCGACCTTAATGTCTTTTATTTTCCGTTCTTCTTCCCCACAGGCGAACAATGACTTCAGCAAATCAGTTTATTTTTCCATCCTTTCTCTCACATGACTGTGCTGTCACAGCTATTCTTCTTATAATGGTGTGATTAAAGCTGGGCGGAGATCCAAAGACGCTTCAGCCTGACTTCTGGGCCTTTTAGGCCGAGACAGAAAGAGTTCCACATTTACACGGTGTGTCGCAGTTCCTGAACTGAAGCTCGCGCTCGCCGGCTACAACGAGTCTTCGGTGTCCTCAGAGGCCCCGTACATATCGGCCAGTTTCTTGAATCGAGGCCCCCAGTCGGTGAGATAGTCGTAATTGAGGTCCGAGTCTGTTGTGGCCGACTCAAAGGAGCTCAGCGATTCCGCCACGGAGCCGTTCCCTTCGAAGGCATAAGTCTGCAAGGAATCGAAAGGGGGGGCACAGGGGTCCGTGTTGGCATCGTGCAACTTTGCCAGAATATAACTGTTTACGTTGTCGTCCCCCCCTCTGGATTGCGACACGTATCTGGAGAGGCTTTCGATTTCCGGCAGCATATCCCGCCTGGATTTTGTCATCTGGGCTTCTCTGGGATTCCACAGGGCAGCGATGTCAAAGGCCTCGGTGTCCTCTTCTCCCCCACCTTCATCATCGTATCGTACAATATTCTCATGGACATTTTCCTCGTCGTCTATGATCAGGGACTGTTTCTTGTGTCTCCTCATTGTTAAAATAAACAACACCAACACTGGAAAGGGAAGCAGAATTAATAGTGTAAATTCGTTGAGATTGGGTCAAGTCTCTTAATGCTGAGAAAAAGAGAGATGCTGTTGAAGCTTTTCATCTTGCACTCATCAGGACAGACACAAAAATGCCAAATTTTAAAGAGTGTAGCAATCGATACTGCATGAAACAATGGTGCTGATTGGCTGGCAACTATGTCCCTTGGTGAAATCTTTCTGACAATGCCTCCACTAATCAGACTCAATTTGCCAATCAATCTCATCCAGGATAGATTGTTACTCCCTTTGAAATTTGGTATTCCTGTGCTGGCCCTGTTGGGTGGAAGATGATAAAGCTTTGACAACATGTCTCCCTTTTAACAATACTTAAGCTCTATATTCTTGTATAACCTAAAAAGAGACAGTGACCTGCATACCCAAAAGATTCGGATGTCATTCCAACTTTAGGCATTTATACAAAATGGGGAAATACCAGATACTCTTGCTGTTATATCCCATCCCCCAATCTCCTCACCATTAAATTCAGCGCAAGAGAAAATTGGGCATTATAAAGGTATTAAAAATAATTATAAAAAATTCAATCTCGCCCAAGTCTAAATGATCAACCCCACTCCCACTTCTATACTGCCAGGAGACCTGCCAGATTCCTTCCTCTGAGGGAAGTTCAATCATGGCTTTCTGAAAAGATTTGGCTAATTACTTGAAGAGAAAAGATTTGCAGGCCAACAGGAAATACAAACTGTTCTTGCAGAGAGCCAGCACAGACGTGATGGGCCAAATGGCCTCTGTGTGTTGTGGTCATTCTGTGATTCTAGCCGCACCCCCTAAAATTAGCCTGGGATTTCAATTTGGATTTGATCCTCTTTCAGGCAATCCCATGGTTTAAGTGGGGTGGGGTGGGGTTGTGTATAGTTGGGTAGAGAATGTATGTGTTGTGATACGCAGAGTATCACAATTATGTGTCACAGGTTTGATGGAGCAGACGCTCTTTTCTAACCCATCACTGGCCAGAAGAGAGAAACCATGACCAGGTATAGAAAACAGGTTGGAGGTTGGGTGACCACGTAGGTTCAACACTGAAGAGGTGTCTGTACAAACACATCAATGTTTATAGCAATAGTGACATTGCTGTAACAAAAAAGTTGTGGACAAATGCTCATATCCTCTAGAAGATTTTATGTACCAGGAGTTTGAAAGGATCAATTCTTAATCCATTGTTTTTAGTATTTATTTCCCAGAGCGTGGAAAGTCAAAACAAGTGTTCTGGTCAGTGACTTTGTACAAGGTGCATCATTAGGGAGTAGGTGAATGACCGTGTCGGTTAGAAGATGACCCAAATGGTGCAGTCCCATTCTCAATGTCCGGAATTTTACCAACACGGCTGTCCTGGAATCCGAGCGGATGAGGCTCGAGGAATGGCATTCTCCGTTGGCCTCAGGCGGGATCTTACGAGCCTCAGGTGGGCAAGGTGGTAACATTCCGGTTAATGGCTCAATTTGAGGAGGGAATGCTTCCAATGGGTGCAGGACAACAGCCTGCCTAGTGAAAACAGCTGGGCTACCCGCCTGTGGTGGGGCTTCCCCCGACCCCCTGCCTTGGATTCGATAGCGGTGAGTGCGTCTAACTCAAATGGCTTTACAATGCCTCAGCTGTAAAATGGGAGACAGGTTGGGGGTGGTTGTGAAGGCGGTGAGCAGGCCACATCACGGTGAAATGTTGCCACCATTCATGCCGGCAGGATTTTCCCGTCTCACTGCAGTGAATAGAGCTTTGGCTGGTGCCAAGTTTTCCAACCACGTTGCAGTGGGAGTGTGGCGTGTACAGCCGGTAAACATAGAATCCCTACAGTGCAGAAGGAGGCCACTTGGCCCATCAAGTCTGCACTGACCACAATCCCATCCAGACCCTATCCCCTTAACCCCATGAACTTCCTTAGCTAGTCTCCCTGATACTAAGGGGCAACTTAGCATGGCCAATCAACCTAACCCACACATCTTTGGACTGTGGGAGGAAACCGGAGCATCTGGAGGAAACCCACGCAGACACGGGGAGAATGTGCAAACTCCACACAGACAGTGAGCCTAGGCTGGATTCAAACCTGGTCCCTAGTGCTGGGTGGCAGCAGTGTTAACCACTGTGCCATCCATTGTGCCCACTGTATTTTCTGATGCCCTTGCTTTCTAACCTGCCAATAGGGGAGCATTAAATTTAGCCCCAAATATCCGCTTTCAGACTAGATCACTCAATTCCTCTGGATAACAAAAATTCCACCATTATTATTTTTAAAATTAACAACTGCTGCTGCAGCATCATTTGACATTTTTCTGCCAACCCCTCGTGTGAAGAAGAATTTCCCACTTTTACTCCTGTGTCTGCCCTTCATTGTCTGGAGCAGTGTGAGGAGGATGGAGAGCGGCGTTATCTTACCCAGCAGAATGAAGATACAGCTGAGGATAGCAATTAGGGCGCCTCTGCTCAGGCTGATGGGTAGACTGTAGGCCTCGACGTTACAGGACCGAACATTGCCGTTGGTGTCGCAGCCGCACACTCTGATGGTCAGGGTGCTGGTGCTACTCTGCATGGGAAGGCCAGCGTCTGCGATGAGAATGGGCAGGTAGTAGGTGCCTTGCTCCTGATGCTTGAAGCCACCTCTCCTGGTCAGGATCCAGGCAGTGTTGTCTGAAAGAACCAAACACAGCACAGAAATAAGACTGTGTTTTATTGGACGTACAAGATGCAATGTTTGCAAAGAATCTTTCTGTTAAAATTCACTCTTGGGATGGAGATGTTACTGGCAAGATCTGTATTTATTCCCCATCTCTGCATATGGTCACTCAGCCACTTCAGAGGGTGATTAAAGAGTTGTTGTGGCTTTGGAGTCACATGGAGGGTAAACTCAGCAAATTCCAACGTTAGAGTCACCATTACCAATCATCATTTTGTAATCCCGATAGAATCATAGAATCCCCACACTGCAGCAGGAGGCCATTCAGTCCGTTGAGTCTGGACCAATGCTCTGAAGGAGCATCATACTCAGATCCACCCCCACCACCCCTCATGCTACCCCTCAACCCTCACATTTTATCATGTCTAATCCCTCTAACCTACACATCTTTGGACACCAAGGGGCAATTCAGCCTGGCCAATCCACCTAACCTGCACAGCACAATGGCATAGTGATTCGCACTGCTGCCTCACAGCTCCAGGGACCTGGGTTTGGTTCCTGGCTTGGGTCACTGTCTGCGTGGAGTTTGCACATTCTCCCCATGTCTGTGTTTCCTTTCATAGTCCAAAGATTTGTGGGTTAGGTTGATTGGCCATGCTAAATTGCCCCTTAGTGTCCCGGGATGCGTAGATTAGAGGGATTAGCGTGGTAAATATGTGGGGTTATGGGGATAGGGCCTGGGTGGGATTGTTGTTGATGCATGCTCAATGGGCCAAATAGCCTCCTTTTGCACTGCATGGATTCTATGATCTTGGGTATGTGGGAGGAAACTGGAGGAACCCCATGCAGACATGGGGAGAATGTGCAGACTCCACACAGACAGTCACCCAAGGCCAGAATTGAACCCAGGTCCCTCTGAGGCAGAATGCTAAGCACTGTACTGCCCCTTTAATTTACTTTTAATGAACTTGATTTAAATTTCCTAGCTGCCATGGTGGGATTTGTGTTTATGATGCTGGATTATTAGTTCATTAACATAACTATTAGACTGGCCTACTCCTGCTCCTAATTCTTATGTTCTTATGTCCCCCTGGCTGGGAAATCTAGAACACGGGGGTGCAGTCTAAGGATAAGGGGTCAATCATTAAGGGCTGAGATGAGGCACAATTTCTTCGCTCAGGGTTAAGATTCATTGGAATTCCCCATCCTGCAGAATTGCTGATGCTCTGTTGTTGAATACTTGTAAGACTGAAACAGACAAACTTTTGTTGTCTCTGGGAATTAAGGGATATGGGGAGTTAGCGGAGAAATGGGGTCAAAACCCAAGATCTGCCACTGAATGATAGAGCAGGGGTTCGACGGGACTAATGGTCAACTCCTGCCTCCATTTCTTATGTTCTTATTTTCAACGTCAGCCAATCTTGTTGCCTCTTAATGGACATGACCAATCGAGTGCCAAATTAGAGTTGATTTTACGCGGTGGACCCACACATTTATATTATCAGCCACAGATATCTTATTTATATGACTTATATCTGTGACTAATTTATATGACTTATTTATATTATCAGCCACAAATATCGAGAGGACACCCAGTCTATCATGTTAGGTACCAGAGGTGGCACAGTGGTTAGCACGGCTGCCTCACAGTGCCAGGGACCTGGGTTCGATTCCCAGCTTGGGTTATTGTCTGTGGGGAGTTTGCAAATTCTCTCTGTGTCTGCGTGGATTTCCTCTGAGTGTTCTGGTTTCCTTCCACAGTCTGTGGGTTAGGTGGATTGGCCATGCTCAATTGTCCCTTGCGTCAGGGGATTAGCAGGGTAAATATGTGGGGTTACGGGAAGAGGGCCTGGGTGGGATTGTGCTCGGTGCAGACCCGATGGGCCGAATGGCTTCCTTCTGTACTGCAAGGATTCTATGAAGCTTGCATTCCCATTGTTTACCCACATTATACTCATTATTTTCTGTTGTACATTAAATATACTTATTTCCCATGTCTGCATTCCTGAAATTAGCCCATGCTAAAGGACTGCTCAGAGCTTTCTAAACAGCATTTCAAGGCTTGTACTTATTTAAGTTTGCTCAAGCTGGGATACCTACAAGGATTGCATGCATTATTCACAGTGATGCCTTGCAGTGAGTTAGTTTGCCAAAGACGTAAATGTTTAAACAAAGCACTGACAGAATTAATGTGGTGGGTACTGCAGCATCCCATATCAATTCAACTTAACCTGGAAGGCCCAATCTGATCCCTGCCCAGCCATAGCACCAGATCGCACCTACCCCCCCCACCGCCAACCATTCCCCCCCACCCCCTCCCCCATGGTCACAGTCCGGCGTAGATCAGCTTTTGTTACTCAACTCAACTATATCGAACATTCTTACACTGGAAAGAAGGAGCTCACAGCTAAAGGGACATCACTGCTTTGGAGACAGTGGATGTACAAATTGTACAATGTACAAATGTACCTCCACATTCAGGTGAACTGTGAAATAAGCAACAATAATCGCTCCCTTAATGTCAACAAAATGAATGAAGGAGATTGTCATCGACTTCAGGAAGCGTAAAGGAGAACATGCCCCTGTCTACATCAATGGGTACGAAGTAGAAAGTGTCGAGAGCATCAAGTTTTAGGTGTCCAGATCACCAAAAACCTGTCCTGGTTTCCCCATGCCAACACTATAGTTAAGAAAGCCCACCAACCTCTTTACTTTCTCAAAAGACTAAGGAAATTTGGCATGTCAGCTACAACTCTCACCAACAGATGCACCATAGAAAGCATTCTTTCTGGTTGTATCACAGCTTGGTATGGGCTCCTGCTCTGCCCAAGACTGCAAGGAATTACAAAAGGTCGTGAATGTAGCCCAATCCAGCACGCAAACCAGCCTCCCATCCATTGACTCTGTCTACACTTCCCGTTGCCTCTACAAAGCATAATTAAGGATCCCTCCCACACACCCCGGACATTCTCTCTTCCACCTTCTTCCTTCAGGTCAAGGAAGTCTGAAGTCACATACCAACCAACTCAAGAGCAGCTTCTTATCTGCTGCTGTCACACTTTTGAGTGGACCTACTTCGCATTAAGTTGATCTTTCTCTACACCCTAGCTATGACTCTAACACTACATTCTGCATTCTCTCGTTTCCTTCTCTATGAACAGTATGCTTTCTCTGTATAGCGCGCAAGAAACAATACTTTTCATTTTATGTTAATACATGTGACAAAAATAAATCAAAATCTAATCAAATCGAGTCAAACATTCCTGCCTCCCCCCCAGCCCCCCATAACCTTTCACCTCCTTGTTAATGAAGATTCTATCTGCCTTAAAAATATTCAAAGAGTGGGGGGGAGTTTTCCCATACTGCTCACCACAGGAATCATCGTGGACAGTGGGATGGGGGTGCGGTGGGGGCAGAACCATTGATCTTGTGTGGGATTTTCCAGTTTTGGGGCAAACACGGTTGGAAAATCCCACTCCCTGCCTCCACTGTCTTCTGAGGGAATGTGTTTCAGGGACTCACGACTCCGAGAGAAAGATTTCCTCCTCATCTCTGTCTTAAATGAGCCACTATTTATTTTTAAACAATGGCCGTCCCTAGTTCTAGATTCCCCCTGAAGAGGAAATGCCCTCCCACATCCACCCTGTCAATACTCTTTGATTAGATTTGATTTGATTTATTATTGTCATATGTATTAACACACAATGAAAAGTATTGTTTCTTGCGTGCTATATAGACAAAACATACCGTTCACAGAGAAGGAAACAAGAGAGTGCAGAATGTAGTGTTACAGTCATAGCTAGGTTGTAGAGAAAGATCAACTTAATGCGAGATAAGTGCATTCAGAAGTCTGACGGCAGCAGGAAAGAAGCGGTTCTTGAGTCGTTTGATACGTGACTTCAGACTTTTGTATCTTTTTCCCTAAGGAAGAAGGTGGAAGAGAGAATGTCCGGGGTGTGTGGGGTCCTCAATTATGCTGGCTGCTTTGCCAAGCCAGCGGGAAGTGTAGACAGAGTCAATGGATGGGAGGCTGGTTTGTGTGATGGACTGGGCTACATTCATGACCTTTTGTAGTTTCTTGCGGACTTGGGCAGAGCAGGAGCCCATACCAAGCTGTGATACAACCGGAAAGAATGCTTTCTATGGTGCATCTGTGAAGGTTGGTGGGAGTTGTAAGCTCCGCTTACTTTTCTAAATGCTACTGGATACAAACCTAATCTCTCCAACTTATCCATTCCTGGTATTGGTTTAGTAAACCCTTCTTTGAACTGCTTCCAATTCACTTCCATCCTTCCTTAAATAAGGAGACCAATACTGTACACACAATACTCCAGATGTTGTCCCACCAATTCCCTGCCCAACTGAAGCATAACCTCCCTACTTATGTAATCAATTCACTCAGAATAAATTAGAATATTCTATTAGCTTTCCTGATTATTTGCAGTACCCTTTTATGATTAATGCACTAGGACACCCAGATCCCTCTGTACCTCAGAGTTCTGCAATCTCTCACCATTTAGATAATACGCTTTTTTTTATTCTTCTTGCCAAAGTGGACAAATGTAATGAATGAATTTGTAAGTGTTTGGGGTATAATGCAGGTTACGCAGCATCTAATTTGTGCAGAGCAAGACTCCACCAACAGCAATGGGATAAAGGCTAAGCAATCTGTTTTAGTGATGTTAGTTGAGAGATCAATCTTGACCAGGACACTGGGGAAAACCTTCCTGTTCATCTTCAAGATGTTAGTGAGGATTCTGAGAGGGTCGATGGGACACTGGAAACAGCCGCTGGAATAAGCCACCTAATTCCTGGTGTTCAGCAAGATCATGGCTGAACTTTTACATTAAATCCACTTCCTGCTCACCCCCCAAAAACTCTTTGTCCCCTTAGCGTCCAAACACAAGTCTCAACACTTCATCAAAAGACTGGAGCTGGGACGATACAGTATTCGTAATGGTTGGCGGAGCAAGCTCGAAGGGCCAAATGGCCTCCTCCTGCTCCTATTTTCTATATTTCTCTTCCTACTGGAGCATCAGGCTAGATTATCTGTTCGCGGCAGTGGGTGGGGGTGGGGCGGGTGAGGTGGGGGAGTGCAAAATCTGGTGGGTGCCGAGGGTCATGCCATCTCCACTGGTATTTTGCCAGCAGGGAGGCTGGTGTTTGGTGGCCGTCCACCATTGGTCCAATCGAAGCTGGTAAATGATTAAATAATGGTTGCTTAAGGGCCTTTTCTCACCGTTTGCTGGTATCTTACCAGCAAAAGATGGAGGGGTAAAACTATGTGGTGAAACAGCGAGGTTTACCCTGGTAGCCTGGCAATGGGCTCGGGGTGGAGGTCCCTGATATTTGGGTAGTACCTGTGAAGGATTGGCTAAAAACAAATTGCCGGAACAAATGATTAAAATCTTACGAATGTTTCCTAGTCTCAATCTATCACAGAACATCGCAGGGCAGAAGGAGGCCATTGGTTCTCTGATAGGGTGACAGAGCAACACACTGCTGTCTCACAGTGCCAGGGATCCGGGTTCAATTTTGGCCTCGGGTGGCTGCCTGTGTGGAGTTTGCAGGTTCTCCCCGTGCATTTTCTTCCAAATTAAGGCTTTGGGCTGAAGACAATCCATCAGTTCATCTTGTTTAAGTTGGTTCAAAACTTTGAACTCTTTGAAATTACGGAGTGAACTTCTGTACACCTGAAGCCTAACTCATACCTTCAGTTCACACCGGTGGGACTTGTGATTCTGCTGCATTGAACGGAGGTTTGTCTGAGTGTCAAATTCTCCGTCCTCGCTTTCAGTGGCGTAAGCAGATGGAAAATTAACAGTGACATGGCTTTTGTCTCTTTGATAACGTGGTGGCTATCTATGAAATGGCGATATAATGCTTGGGAGGTAGAATACTGAACTAATCTAATCTAGTGGACCAAGGGTATGCACATTAACCCAAGGTGAAAGCTTGCAAACACATTGCACACAAAGAACACTCAGGGAGAAATTTATAGATCCCTTTGAAAGATTGCATGGCTCTGTTCTGAAGGAGAAGAATGGGGTTATCTCCCCTGGTGTCCTGGTCAATCAACCTCACTAAAACAGATTACCTGGTCATTATCTTATTGCAGTTTGTGGGAGCTTTCTGTGTACAGATCGGATGTTATGTTTCCTACGTTACAACAATGACAACATTTTTGTAAAGAATGTCATTGCTATAAGGTGCTTTGGTACTGAACTGTTAAAAATTGCAAATCTTCTTGTTTAGATTCTAAAGAACTCATTTCAAAGCTGCCTTTTCATTGCTTCACTTATATTTCAGTGTTTAATTTCACAATTGGAACACGCTTGACTTTTAACTTAAAAGACAGCATGTTTGGTCCGATTTGAGGCCATTAGTGATGTCGGTGACATTGATTTGACTGCACAGCTCCGCGACTTACAACAATGTGGACTGTGAAACATGAGATAATGGGAAACCCAACGAGCATGCTGGGGAAATGATTAAATACCACTGGAGTGGTGGAACAAAGAATGCGTGCCTGGTACTCAGATAAAGACTCCGTGCCGGGCAGTGCTTTGTTTTCCGTTGGGGAAATTTTAATCCTTCCACTGTTCACTTTGTCCAAAGCAAGCTACTCTTTTGAAACTCTTAATGTTTTGTTGCAGTTCCAGAACAATAGACTGAATGTCCATTGCTGAAAATAGATAGCATGAGCAAACTCTTGTGTACAAGTAAACATTTAACAAAGAACTCAGAGAACAAAGCTTGTGTGTGTGCGCGTACCACTGAATGGTTAACACCATGGAAAGCTGTATCAGTCGTTTCTTTAGAAGGAACTCTTCAAAATGCAGCTACTGAAAATACAACAAAACTTACTCCAACTGATAGATCAAAGAAATGGTTTAATAAAGAAACATCATTACTCCAAACTTAGGGTCTTGCACTGGACCACTCCAAGCTCCCCACAATTCTACCTTACTTACACTGAATCAGCTGGTCAGCTGACTATTACAGCACTCTGTAATTGGTTCCATGTTTTACTGGGTCAGCTGACCCTTACGTCTTGTCCCCATTGGTCACATTATGTCCAATCAAAGTTGTCACCAGTTACATTCTAACATTAATGAGTTGCGCAGGTGAGACGATGGATTTGTGGTATTATCGCTAAATTATTAACCCAGAAACTCAGCTAATGTTTTGGGGACCCGGGTTCGAATTCCACCACGGGAGATGGTGGAATTTGAATTCCATAAAAATATCCGGAATTAAGAATCTACTGATGACCGTGAAACCATTGTCAATTATCGGAAAAAAACCCATTTGGTTCACTAATGTCCTTTAAGAAAGGAAATCTGCCATCCTTACCCAGTCTGGCCTACATGTGACTCCAGAGCTACAACAATGTGGTTGGTTGTCAACTGCCCTCCAAAGGTATCCAGGGATGGGCAATAAATGCTGGCCAGCCAGCAACACCCACGTCCCACGAATGAATAAAAAAAGATAAGTGCGATTTACCTTGATTATCACGCAGGGTGAAGTTTGGGTTGTTTGCTGTTTCAGGAGCCAGGCTGTAGTAGAAGTGATGACCACCCTGGGGATTATCCATGTCCACCGCACTCACCATCTGAATCAGCTGTTGAAAAGGAGCAAATTGAAACCATTCACAAAAGCCATTCTGGTGTCAACAACAGCTGATTTTCAGCATTTGTTTTTCTGATTCACAACAGGATAATGCAAAGTAGCTCCAAACAATAACACATCTCAGTGATAACTGCCTCTGACTTGCAAATGCAGCTTGGTTCTCTGTTACGGTCACTGATGAGATTGGTTTGAAGGCTTGAATGGCCAAATAGCCTGCCCCTGCTTCTACTTTCCATGTTTCTGTATTTCTATAATATTGTTGCAAATCAGAATGCCACACCATACTTCCCAAAATATGTTTTAAAAAAATGAATTGTTGGTATTCTTAGCAAGTCTCACAACACCAGGTTAAAGTCCAACAGGTATCTCCACATCATCCTTAGCAAGCCCAGTCTTTATTGCTCATCGCTGATTTCCCTTGTGAAGGTGAGTTTTTCGAACTGCTGCAGTCCGTGTGATGTAGGTACTCCCGCAGCGCTGTTAGGGAGGGAATTCCAGCATTTTGACCCAATGATAGTGAAGGAACGGCCGATGTATTTCTAAGTCAGGATGGGGTGTGATTTGGAGGGAACATGGGTGGCGTTCCCATTTGGAGAGCCAGTACAGAATCGATGGGCCAAGTGGCCTCCTTCTGCACAGTAGGGATTCTATGATTCACATTTCAGAGGCTTCACAGATCTCCATTTCTTGTCCAGTTTCTGAAGTGCACAGGAAACTTCTCCCTATAATATTTTTGCATACTCAGAAGAAAAACTCTAGAATGTGCGTCGCCAGGCCTTACCCAGGACTGTGAGGTATAAAGAGTTTTCTGACTGAATTTCCAACAGGCAGAATGCCTGTGCATCAGGAAAACAGAAACACAGAAGCTGTCCATTCAAAGAAGGGTCGCTGGTGTAAAGTCTCCTGATCTGCGTTCCCAGGAGAGGAGGCTTGGGAACCAGGAGAGAAAAATGGGAATGTCCGCTCAACCTATAAGAAAAATCCACCGAATGTTTCACAGAATCCATGGGTGGAATTCTCCAACCTTGCCTGTGGCTGGGATTCTCCAGTCCCGCTGCAGTGAGTGGAGTTTTGGCTGAGTGCCAAATTCTCCATTCTCATTGGCAGCGTCCAGGGGGGCGCGATCGAGGTCGGAGAATCCCAGTCCCTGTTCTCTCAAGTTAATCAAAATATCTGGTTGTCTCATAAATCTCTTGCAGAAGAGCACGGAAGCTTGCCTCTTACCTGACCAGGTTTAACACTTTCACAGATATAGGTTTCACGATCTTTCACAAACTCTGGCGCATTGTCATTAATGTCGAGGACTTTAATTGTGACCGAGACACTCCCAATTTGTGTGGGATTCTCTGAAATGAGACAAACACTAACTTAGCAGCTGATATGACCAAACTTTAACATCTAACATTGTTTGTAATAATCTGTTACCCAACAGCTGAACCCAGAGTTGGTGTTAGTTCATTCCATGTTTTTAAAAACTCTGCCTTCTCAGTTTCGAATTACACCCATTCAAACTTTGCCAAAAGCAGTTTTATTCCATCCTAAAGAAAGGAAGGAAGGTGCATTGATGTAGCGCCTTTCATTACCTCACACAGTGGCACAGTGGTTAGCACCGTTGCCTCACAGCACCAGGGACCCGGGTTCGATTCCTGGCTTGGGTCACTGCCTGTGTGGAGTGTGCACATTCTCCGCGTGTCTGTGTGGGTTTCCTCCGGGTGCTCCGGTTTCCTCCCACAGTCTGAAAGACGTGCTGGTTAGGGTGCATTGGCCGTGCTAACTTCTCCCTCAGTGTGCCCGAACAGGCGCCAGAGTGTGGCGACTAGGGGATTTTCAGTAACTTCATTGCAGTGTTAATGTAAGCTTACTTGTGATATTAATAAACAAACTTTACAAAAAAATCTCAAATTGCAGTCTAGTTTTGGAATGTAGAGCACAAACAAGGAGCAAGATGGTGATGGCCAGGTAATCTGCTTTGTAATGGTATGGATTGAGGAAGGAACGTTAATCAGATGAACAGGAATAGCTCCCCTGCTGTGTTTGGAGTCCTGTCGTGGGAATGTTTGCCTCCACCCACAGAGGCAGCTGGTTTGAGGTGTCAATCAAAAGACAAACCGTCTCAGGGGGTTGCGAGAATGCAGAACTTGGGGTAACAGGGACCTTACAAAACTCATATACAGAAATAACTGGGAATTTAATGAACGCACCCAGACAGTCTGTATAGCTTATGCTTGTCTATGTGCTTTTTCTGTATAGCGCGCAAGAAACAATACTTTTCACTGTATGTAATACTTTTCACACATGTGACAATGGTAAATCAAATCAAATTAGACAATGCATGATCTATGGACTTTGATACAATATGCAGAATGCAGCATACCTTCTAAGATTCTGCTATAAATGAGGGAGCCTGCAGTTTACAATGTGTTGGAATTATTTTAGACTGAAATGTTCACGATTGCGCAATCCTTTTATCATTTAGACCTTATTTTAATTTTAATAATTGTCTGTAATTACGTCATGAATTACGATTACTTGTTTTATTTGTATCATCATCACAATCCATCTGTCCAACTACCCAGCCATCCATCCATTCATGCACCTGTCCATCTGACCGTCCCTCCACCTGTCCACCTACATATCCATCCACCTGTCCGTTTGTCCATCCATCCATTTCTCTATTGATTGAAACACCTAGCACAGGCTGAGGGGTCGGTTATAGTTGATGGAGTTAGATAAAGAAAGTTATAAACATAAACAAAAGAATGGATTGGGTGGCTCTTTCGGTGCAGACGCGATGGACTGAATGGCCTCTTTCTGCACCGTAGGGATTCTATAATTCTTTGAAATGCTGTTTTTGTGTTGTACAACTGGTGTAAGATCGTTATACTTAAATCGCTGTTGTGGGTCGCCAAGTCATTGATCCACTTTTGCACTTGGCCAACAACATGTAGAATACCTTCCCCTAAGAATCAAAACCATTTTCACATTTGGTCTTAATTTGGATTGAAAACTCACAGAGGGTTGATCATAATTCAGGAGGTTTTTTCACTAGATTTTTAAAAACTCATTCATGGGACATTTGCATGGCTGCCTGGCCAGCATTTATTGCCCATCCCTAGTTGCCTTTGGAGGACAGTTGAGAGTCAACCGCGTTGCTGTGGCTCTGGAGTCACGTGTAGGCCAGACTGGGTAAGAATGGCAGATTTCCTTCCCTAAAGAACATTAGTGAACCAGATGGGTTTTTTCAACAATCGACAATGGTTTCATGGTCATCAGTAGATTCTTAATTCTAGATTTTTTTATTGAATTCAAATTCTACCATCTGCTGTGGTGGAATCCGATCCCAGGTCCCCAGAACATTAGCTGAATTTCTAAATTAATAGGCTAGTAATAATACCACCAGATCATCACCTCCCCGGTCCCTGGGCTCAGGGGGTTGTCCTTTGTGGAAGGTGAGTATATTGGGCCAACATTCTCTGAAGTTTAGAAGAATGTGAGATGATCTCTTTGAAGCACACAAGATTCTGAAAGGGATTTAGAGCGAGGGCCCTGAATGTTTTCTCTGTCTCGGGAATCTAGAATACAGGGGCACAGTCTCAGGATCAGCAGCCTACTGTGTAGGACTGAGATAAGGAAACACTTCTTCAAAGAATTGGGAATCGTTGGAAATCTTTAGCCTAGAAGAATGCTCCACCATGGAATATATTTAAGGCTGAATGAGGTAGATTTTTGATTTCTCAGGGAATCAACGGATTTGGGAGTTGGGAAAAGTGGAGTTGAGGTCATATGATGGTGGAGAAAGCTCAAGTATGGTCTACACTCCCTTCTATTCTTTACGTTCTTAGGTTGATGGTGATCTCCATCAGCAAATTGTAAGCATGGGATCTCCCAGTACAGGGCCTCAGTGAGACCACATCTGGAGTACTGTGCAGTTTTTGTGTCCTTACTTAAGAAAGGATGTAATTGCATCATAAGCAGTTCAGAGAAGGTTCACTTGACTGCTTCTTGGAATGGGCAGGTTATCTTGTGGGCAGATTGTGCCTGTAACCATTGGAGTTTAGAAAAATGAGAGGCGATCTTATTGAAACAGTTCCAAGAGACTGGATAGGGTGGAGACGTTTCCTGTTGCAGGGAGAGTCTGGACCTACAGGGACACTGTTCCTCTCACATTTAAGAAAGAGATGAGGAGATTTTTTTTTCTCTCAGAGGGTGGGATTCTCTTTCCCAGACAGCAGTGATTTGATTTGATTTGATTTGATTATTACCAGGTGTATTAACATACAGTGAAAAGTATTGTTTCTTGTGCGCTGTACGGACAAAACATACCGTTCATAGAGAAGGGAAGGAGAGAGTGCAGAACGCAGAATTACAGTCACAGCTAGGGTGTAGAGAAAGATCAACTCAATGCAAAGTAAGTCCACCCAAAAGTCTGATGGCAGCAGGGAAGAAGCTGTTCTTGAGTCGGTTCTTCAGTGGGGGCTGGGTCATTGAATATATCCAAGGCAGAGCTTGACAGATCTTTGATTGACAAGGGAGGCAAGGTTTATTGGTGGGGTGTGGTGTCGGGGGGGAGGGGTGAGGTGTTGGCGCGATGGAAAGTGGGATTGAGGTGGAAATCAGAGCAGCCTATCAAAAAATGCAGCAGGCTCGATGGGCCGAATGGTCTGTTCCGAATCCTAATTCTCCTGTTCTTGTGGCACTGGGGGCTCGCTTGCTCAGTACACACTCTGAAAACTAGGTCATGTAGCCGTTTATGACACTAATCATACTGATCATCTCATAGCTGAACAGAAGTGTCTGACACACTGTGTACCAGGGAGCGAGAGGACTGACGCTCACACATAATAGAATCTTTAACTTAGGCAAATACACCAGGGCTGATTTTGCAAACGATTGCTCCATTTACAGTATGTACTGTATCTGTAGGGGTGTGGTAATCTTTTTGCTGACTGTTCCGATATGAATTCCCTGCAATGCAGGAAGCACTTTTGTAAAACCTACTCCTTCGCTCCTGAAACATAGAAACTTTTTCACCAAGAGCCAATTAATCTTTAAAATGGTGCACAGGGTAATCTCGGTTAAAAGGCCTCTTTGCTGTTTCTCTGATCCTGAAAGCATTTTCGCTCTTACTTTCAGTGCATTCTCCTGGCAAGGCTGCGAATCAGGAATCATCGACATTATTGACTATTGAGTCTACCCAGCAAGTTTCTTGTTTTTATTAACGTGGGAACTGTAATTAACATTTATTAACGCAGGAAAAATGGTGGCCCGGTAATGAGATAGAATCAGAGAGTCCCTACGTTGCAGAGAGAGGTCATTCGGCCCATCGAGTCTGCACCAACAACAATTCCATCCTATCCCCATAACCCCACATATTCCCCTGCTAGTCCCTCAACATCGAGGGGCAATTTAGCACGGCCAATCAATCTAACATCTTTGGACTGTGAGAGGAAACCAGAGCACCCAAAGGAAACCCACGCAGACACGGGGAGAACATGCGAACGAGATAAAATCCAAACTGTCGCCAATCTACAAGATCTCTTTGAACTCCTCCCCTCGCCCCCGACATACTGTTGGAGTACATTTTCCGCGCCACCAGCTCCTATTAATTCGCATTGTGTTAGGCTGCACAACTTAATCAACCTGAATTAAAGCAAACATAACACTAACACACGATAAAAAAGACGTCTCGCTTTTAATAAAATATTGAGCAATCTTCAAAGACGTACTCATTTCCATTGCCAGGATTGTGATATTGTGCCAAGAGAGACGCTCTCGGTCCAATGATTTTGCAGTCATCAAAGCTCCGGAAGCGATATCGATGTAGAAAAATCTGGTGGGATCAGTGGATCGATCAATGGAATATCTTCGAAATGAGTAGAAGAACAAAAGAGGGAAAGACCCCTGTTAAACCCACATCATTTTCTTGCATTTGTTAAAGTTAACATTTATTTATTAGTGTCACAAGTAGGCTTACATTAACACTGCAATGAAGTTACTGTGGAAAATCTCCTAGCTGCCACGTTCCCGCACCTGTTCGGCTACAGAGAGAGAGAATTTAGCACGGTCAGTGTACCTAACCAGCAAGTCTTTCAGACTGTGGAAGGAAACCGGAGCACCCGGAGGAAACGCATGCGAACACAGGGAGAGCGTACAAACTAAACACAGACAGTGACCCAAGCCGGGGATTGAACCCGGGGTCCCCAGATCTTGAGGCAGCAGTGCTAATCACTGTGCCACTGTGCTGCCCCAGTGCCACCAAGCCACCCCACTTGCAGTAAACAATCAATGGTAATTTAGAATCAACCCAAGTTTCTCAGATAACCTTTTCACATTTCACTGGTCAAATAATCTTCCAAGGGTCCTCACAACTGGATCTTAAATGTAGGGGGTTAACCCTCCTTGAGTGCTGCCAATAGTTACGATCTCCTTATTTCAGGAAGGATAGATTTGCATTTGCGGTCCTGAGGTGCAGTGGGTAGTACCCCTACCTCGAGGTCAGGAGCCCTGGGTTCAATTTCAGCACCAGATGCCCATGGAAAGTGGGTTCATAACCTGGCAAAATGGGTTGCTTATCAGTCTGTAAATCCTCCAATCTACCTGATGATGGGCAGCAAAGAGTGGGAGACTTTCCTGGACAACTATACCACAGGGGGCAACAGCAAAGCACTGTGGTAACTGTCCAAGAAAGGTAATGGTTGCCAACACTCTCTTGGGACATGGTACCAGAAGGAGGCGACACTGCATTGGAGGCAGTTTAGGGGAAGTTATGCTGATCCTTTAGATGAAGAGTTTGCCTTCTGGAGAAAGATCGGGGCGAATCTGGAAGAATGAGAGGTGATCTTATTGAAACAGAAGATTCTAAGGAGACTTGACAGGGTGGATGCTGGGAGGATGTTTCCTCTGTTGGGGGAATCTAGAAGATGGGGCACAGTTTAAGATGGAGATGAGGGCCGGAGCTCTATCAGCTTGCCCACCATAGAATCGGCGAGAGTCCAACAAAGGTTGACCTTTGGGTGGGAATTTCCTTTCTTGCCCGAGTGAGGCCATAAAATTCCGTCTGAGGAGATACTTCTTTTCTCAGAGGGTTACTTGTCTTTGGAATTCTCTTCCACAGGGGACTGTGGACATGTTCAAGGGTGAGATGGATAGATTATTGATTCTCCAGGGAGTCTGGGGGTTCGGGTGCTACAGACAGGAAAGTGGGGAGTTGAGGCCACGAGCAGATCAGCCATGATCTTATTGAATGGTTGAACAGGGTTGACGGGCCAAATGGTCTGCTTCTAATTGGTGTGATCTTATGAGTACCCGAGAGCTCAGCCTGAGAAGGAGACTGAATTCAGAAACAAGCTAGAAAACTGACGTGGGATCTTAGAGACCCAAAACATCTCGGAGTTAGACATCAGTTTGTTTTTTTATACACATGATATGGTGGATTGAAATCAGCATGATTTGATATGGAGTCTTTGCAATACTTACGCTATCATACCAAAATCTGGGGGGACCAATGGAAGGAATTATATTTTATTTGTTCTGGCTCGGTCAACAATTATTGCCCAAGTCTAATTGCCTTTGAAATTTGTCTGCATCTATTCTTGGGCTTGCAATGGAATTTGAATTCAATAAAAAACAATCTGGGATTAAGAATCTACTCATGGCCATAAACCATTGTCGATTGTTGGAAAAACCCATTAGCTCCACCCCATTCCTTACACAGTGACGGAAAAGTAGGAGGGAGAAAGTTTGTTTCAGGTTTCTATCACCTCGCTGAAGCAATCGTGAATTCCAACGGACTTTTCGATGAGGAACAAGTTGACAACTTAGTGCCTGGTCTGAGGAAGGGTAAGATTGATGGAATTGCTGCCAGGACAGCGTGGCAGTTGAGTTCCTACAGAAGGGAGGCCGTCAATAGTCATTGAAAATCCCCTGAAGAAAGATATAATTCAGAGGGAGAGACTCATGAACCTGTTCTTGATGAGGTCAGAACGTTTGCCGAATTCTTTCGTCGCTCTTGGGTGAAGCTTTCCTGAGAATCAGAATTTCATTGGTCTTCTGCCAACTAGGGTTAGAAGAAGAGACTAGCAATGAGCCAATGGGAGGTACTTTTTTTTTCGGGCTGAATCTGAATGGTCTTTGCCTGGTTTTAACCCCCTCATTAGGAATGGGATGACCATGTCACCGGCAAGGCCAGCAACTGTTGCCCATCCCTAATTTCCCTGAACTCAGTGGCTTAATCAGCCATTTAAGAGTCAACCACATTACAGTGGGTCTGGAGTCACATGTAGGCAAGTTTCCTTTCCCTAAAGGACACTAGTGAACCGGAGAGGTTTTTACAATAGTCGGTGATTTTGTTGTTGAGATTAGTTTTATTTTCCAGACTTTTTGTTAATTGAATTTAAATTCCACTATTGGGATTGGAACTCATGTCCCAAAGCATCAGCTGGAGCCACTTGTTTATTGGCCAAATAACATTACCACTACATTATCTCCTCGGATCCAAGCTACCTGGAAATGGGGCCACTTCAGTGAACCATTAAGTTTCTTTTCATTCATTCCCAGGATGTGAGTGTCCCTAGGAAGGCTAGCATTTATTACCCTGAGAAGGTGATGGTGAGCAGTTTACTAACTGATTTCTGGGATGGCGGGATTGATGTACAAGGAGAGATTGAGAGTCGGTTAGGATTGTATTCACGGGAGTTCAGAAGAATGAGGAGGGAGAAGAATCTTGTAGAAACTGAAAATGTTTTAACAGGACTAGACAGGGTAGATGCAAGAAGGATGCTTCTCAATGTGGGGGTATCCAGAACCAGGGGTCACAGTCTGAGGAAACAGGTTAGACTGTTTAGGACAGAGATGAGGAGAAATTTCTTCACCCAGTGGGTGGTGAACCTGTGGAATTCGCTACCAGAGAAAGCAGTTGAGGCCAAACTGTTTTCAAGAAGTAGATGTTGCATTTGGGGCATAAGGGATCAAATGATATGGGGATCAGGCCATTGAGTTGGACAATCAGCTATAATCATAATGGCAGACCAGGCTGGAAGGGGTGAATGGTCTCCTCCTGCTGCTATTTTCTGTGTCTTGGCCAAGTATTGTTTTACATGAATAGGAAATGTAGGGATTGTGGGTTTTACTGTGATTTATAGCTCAAATAGAAACAGAAGTGATATGTATGTTAAAGCTAGTGAAACTATCTGAGCCAAGGACCAGAAATCACAGTAAAACCCACAATTAGCCGACACTTCATCAATAAAAAGTACAGAGCTTTCAGGAGCAATGTGCAATGACCTGGGATTGGATAACAACCATTCTTCCTTGATGTATCTAATTCTGATGGCTGCACAATACTTGAACTGGTTTTACTAAATACAGAAAAGAAGACACGTCTAAATCAATCTCTTCAGATCTCATTGTCCCAAAGCCATTGGCTTTCTTTATTTTTAGCAGTAGTCACCTGCAATCTTTTACACCTCATTCCACCCATTGTCCAAGCTGCTCCTATCAGGTTATTTTAATAAAACTTATCACTTTTACGAATATCTTCACTTGTTAACCAGTTACGTTTTCCACATTGGGTCGGCTACGTAAGGAATGATAGGCCTTGACCTTATTCATATTAAATTAATTCACGTGGGGAAGACAGTTTGGAAAACACACATAGAACAAACACATTCACACATGCACATATGCACACAAGAAGTACATATAACATACACACATACGCAGACACACAACACACACATCATACTCATACACACACAAAGATACACACACTCTCTCTCTCACACACACACACACACACACAGATTAAGTTGGTCTTTCTCTACACCCGAGCAACGACTGTAACACCACATTCTGCACCCTCTCCTTTCCTTCTCCTCTATGTATTCTATGAATGGTATGCAGTCACACAACACACATTCACACATATATGCACACACACAAATACATACAACATGCAGATTTATATATATGCGCGCGTGCATAACACATGCAAACACACACACACACACACACACACACACACACACACACACACACACACACACACACACACACACACACACACACACACACACACACACACACTCTGAAGATATGAGCCAGGGATGTGGGAGAGCAGTGAGGACACCACAGTGCAGTGTGGACTAAAGGTCTCAGCAAGCAGGGCCCCACACATATAGGAATGCTGAGAACATCACAAAACTAACCAGCTGTTCTCTGAAAAGTCATTATTTGCATGTGGCACTTTCATATCATGATTATTAAATGTTATTGTAATTTAATTGGGGGGGGCGGAATTACTAATCTAACTGAAAAGGGGTTTGGCGAATCTCTACTTCAGGGAGTGTAAACAGGGCGGGCATTATTCACAGGCTCTGTGCTGTACAGCATGGGGATCAATCAGGAGGAAGAAATCAGCAGCAAAAATAACCATGAAGTATAAATTGTGAAGGCTCTGGAGACGTGCCAAAATTATGACAGGACGAATATAGGATCTGAGTCAGAAATGGAGCAACCAAACTTTCTTACCGAGGCAACCTGTGCACTGATTGAGCTAAATTTTCCAGCCAGGGCACGTGCTGGTTCATCAGTTGTACTCTCAAGCTATAAAACTACACAACGCTGTGACTAATGGACTGGTTTGTGGCACTAAACAGCTAGTAAAGGTTGCTTGGTGAATCAGCTATTGGCACGGTTCTAGTGATTAGAATTTTAGTGTGGATTCAATGTTGCTGTTCCTGAGATAAGACCTCACTGTCATTACGGTTTGGCTGCCAAGGCACGTTGCCAAGGTTACTTCCTACCTGATCGAGTTATTGGCTGCATCTGGGTCTTTTGCCGAAACTGTCTGGATGGTGGTGCCAACCGCGACATCTTCGTAAACCTCTACCCGGTAAAAGGTCACCTCGAACCGTGGCGGCTCGTCCACATCTTCCACAGCCAGCACCACCCGGGTCGTATCCCGGAATGGACCAAAGTTCAAAAAGCGCAGGTCCAGGTGGGTGTTGGTTCCCTCCACAGTCAATGTGTAGCTGTCCTTCACTTCAAAGTCTAATGGCTAGAGAGAGAGGGGAACCACGGGATAGGTAATCAAACTCTAGGAATTCATTTCTCTGTAACACTGTCCAACCTCCTTTCTGTCACAGTCACCTGTTGCTGAAACATTTTGTTAGTTTTAAACTCAAGGAGGGCGTTCGAGAGCTTCAGGTCAGGGTGGCTGATGGCGCAGTCACCAACGGCAGTGGAATTAAAATTGGGAATGCTCAAGAGGCCAGAATGAGTTGAGCGCAGAGATCTCGGAGGGCGATGTGGCTGAAGGAGGTTCAAGAGCTAGAGTTGGGTGAAGCTGTGGAGCAGTTTGATTGCATTCCTGACAAGTGGCAAGTAATATTCAAGTCATTGCAAGTGCCAGGCAATGGTCATCTCTAACCATTGCCCCTTGACACTCGTTGGCATTACCATCGCTGAATCCCCCATAGTCAATATACTGAGGGGTTATTACCATTGATCAGAAATTGAACTGGATGAGCCATATAAATACTATGGCTACAGGAGCAGGTCAGAGGTTGGGAATCCTGGGGTGAGTAATTGGGCTCCCCAATGCCTATCAACGAGGCATGAGTCAGGAGTGTGGTGGAATACTCTACTTGGATGAAGAACCACCCTCCAGAGACTTGAGGTCATCCAAAGGTCTGCAGGCTGGGTCTGAGCTCACACCAGACTCCCTAATCAGCCCTGTGCTACATGGGCTCCCGGGCAAACAATGTCTTGATTTCAAAACTATCATCCTTGTTTTCAAATCTTTCCAACTTCTCGCTCCTTCCCTATCCCAGAATCTCCTCCAGCCCCACAATCCTCCCAGATATCTGTGTTCCTCTAATTCTGGCCTCTTGAACACTCTTAATGTTAATCACTCCACACATTGATGGTTACCAAGCTCTTGAATTTCCTTCCTACATCTCTCTGCCTCTCTGTCCCACTTCTCTCTTTAACGACACCCCTTAAAACCTTCCTCTTTGACCAGATTTACCGTCATTGGACCCAAATTACGGCCGAGAGTCAAAGTTCGCTTCATACCACTCCAGTCACATTGGAGGATTTTTTAAAATTTAAAGTTTATTTATTAGTGTCACAAGTAGTCTTACATTAACACTGCAATGAAGGTACTGTGAAAATCCTCTAGTCGCCACACTCTGGCACTGTTCAGGCACACTGAGGGAGAATTTAGCATGGTCACCTAACCAGCACGCCTTTTGGACTGTGGGAGAAAACCGGAGCATCCGAAGGAAACCCACGCAGGGACGGGGAGAACATACAAGCTCCACTTGCAGACAGTGACCCAAAGCCAGAACTGAACCCGGGTCCCTGGCACTGTGAGGCAGCAGTGCTAACCGCCGTCCCCACACTCCCTCAATAAAGGTGCTCCCTGAGTATCAGCTGTTGTTCTGTCAGGTCATAGCACAGTAGAGAGTTCCAGAATCTGTCATTACATTGTACATTGCTGTCTCACCTCCTTTAAGATGATGATGCCAACTTGGTTGCCATTATCTGTGACAATGTCAAATACACTCATCCCATCACCATCGATGAGGCTGTAGCTCAGTTCAGCATTCAGCCCCTCATCTGCATCCTGAGCGTGAATCCTTCCAACCACTGAGCCCACCATTGCTGACTCCATCACAGTCATCTGATACAGCTCTGAGGGTAAAAACACAGGCACATGTAAACCACCTTTCATTCCACTGGGGATGGGGGCATCGCTGGCAATTAAAGGCCAGCATTTATTGCCCAACACTAACTGGAACTGAGCATGTGGTAACGAGCCACCTATAACTTAACGGCTTGCGAGGCCATTTCTGAGGGCAGTTAAAAACACATTGCTGTGGGTCTGGAGTCACATGTAGATGAGAACCGGTTTTAAGGATGGCCGATTTCCTCCCTTGAAGGACATGAGTAAACCAGCTTTTACAACTCAGCAGTGTCATGATCATTATTTGTATTGTGTCCAGTTTTGGTCTCCTTACTTGAGAAAGGATGTGGTGGGATTGGAGGCAGGTCAGAGGGGGTTCACCAGATTGATTCCGGGGAGGAAAGGGTTGTCAAACGAGGAGCGGTTGAGTAGCTTGGGCTTGTACTTGCTGGAGCTCGGGAGAAGGAGAGGGAGTCTGATTGAGATACCGAAAGGAGATTGATAAGGTGGATGTTGAACTGATGTTTCCCCCGTTGTGAGAGAGTCTAGAAGGAGAGGTTATAGATATAGAGTCAGAGGGACTGAGATGAGGAGAAATGAGTTCTCTCGGAGGGCTGTGGATCTCGCTGCCCCAGACTGCAAGGAAGGCAGAACCAACCAACAGATCCAAGAAAGAGATGGATATGTTTCTGATGGAAAGTGGGATAAAGGGCTGTGGGGAACAGGCAGGAAAGTGGAGCTGAGACCAGGATATGATCAGCTATGATTATGTTAAATAGCGGAGCAGGCTTGCAGGGCTGAATCGCCCAACCCCACTCCTAGTTCCTGTGTTCCTGATAAACTAGCACCTTATTACAGATTTACTAATGAACTGAAATTAAATTCCTCCAGCTGCTGTGGTGGGATTTGAACCAATGTCTCCAGAGCATTAACCGAGGCCTCTGGGTTGTTAGTCCAGGGACATTACAAGTACACAAGGCTTGCCATTTATCTAGACGACCATTAAACTTTACAATCTTATCATGGTCCTGCACTTTGTTTCACTGTTTGAAGCAGACACTTGCAAGCACAATTTGGATTAACCTGAAGAGAAAGTGCTTATTGCGCTTCACATCTTTAAAAATTGGCCCTAAATAATGAGATGTAATCCTGTTTTATTTATGACTCGTGGTTATGTCTCTCTCCTGGGTACAAATGGTACCAGAATGCTGGCCTTTTTGAGAAGTGATTCCAGAGTGAGTGACAGAGTTAGGCTCCCCCCTAGTGGCACTCTGAGTAAACTCCAGTCTCAGGCCAATCTGCAACTTCCACCTTACGAGGACATTCAAAGTTTAAACTCTAATCCTATTAGTGTTACAAGTCGGATTACATTAACGCTGCAATGAAGTTACCGGGAAAATCCCCTAGTCGCCACACTCTGGCGCCTGTTTGGGTACACTGAGGGAGAATTTAGCATGGACAATGCACCCTAACCAGCACGTCTGGGGTGACATGGCTATTCGTTCCACATGAAGAATGGCTGAAAATATTAGGCTGCTGCATTCAGGAGCATTATACAGCAAATGAATGATTTTTACTGCTGAACGATGTGTCTGAATTTAAACACTGCCTATCGAGTCTACACTGACAAAAATGCCATCCAGGCCCCATCCCTGTAATTCCACACATTTACCCACTAATCCCTCTAACCTATGCATCCTGGGACACTATGGGGCAATTTAGCATGGCCAATGCACATCTTTGGACTATGGGAAGAAACTGGAGCACCCAGAGGGGATCCACACAGACACAAAGGAGAATGTGCATACTCCACACAGACAGTGACCCAAGCCAGGAATCGAACCCAGGTCCTTGGAGCTGTGAGAAAGCAGTGCTAACCACTGTGCCAACCCAGCAGAGAGCGCCCTCCTCTCCACATCCCCGATTCCCGTTGACTCCAGTTTTGCTACCACACTTGGTCAAATGCTGCCCTTGATGTCAAGGGCAATCACTCTCACCTCGGGAACTCAGTGAGTCTTTGTCTCAGAATAAAAAGGCACCAATTTAAGACTGAGATAAGGAGGAATTTCTTCTCTCTGAGGGTTGTGAGTCTTTGGAACTCCTTGCTACAGAGAACTATGGGGGCAGATTCCTTTTTGGAACGTAGATAGATTTTTGATCAGTAGGGGAAATCAAGGGTTACGGGGAAAGGACAGGTAAATGGACACAAGGCATATCAGATCAGCCATGATCCTATTGAATGGTGGAGCAGGCTCAAAGGGCTGAATGGCCTACTCCTGCTCCTATTTCTTGTGGTCTTATCCCTGGCATTTATCCCTCAATCAACCTCACAAAAACAAATAATCTGGTCATTATTACATTGCTATTTGTGGGAGCTTGCTGTGTTTCCGATGTTGCAATCGTGAAGACACTTCAAAAAAGTACTTAATTGGCTGTTAAAGCTTTGAGATGTCCTGGACAGATACTATATAAATGCTCACCTTCCTTTTCCTCTAAAAAACACCAAATGTTCCGGAGCGAAAACCTTGAGTGTTTTAAGTAGAAAAGTTGTATCCAATGGATATGCAAATAAGATTAAAATTTTATATGAGTGCAAATCCCTGCCAGCTTTTGAACTGCTTTTCAATGCATGGGGCAGATTAAGACTCAACCATTCTGAGACTGAAACACTGCAATTAGAGTATCATTTAGGTTCATTGCAGTGGGAACATTACAAATATTACTGCTACTGTTAAGTTGCTTGGTGTCTGGAGTTCTCCTGAATTGATTGCTGTGTGGTCTCGGAGTGCAAGTCACCAGGGGTACATTATTATCATTCAGGATTTACAGGCTCTCTTTCAGGGGCTGTAAACCCCATTGTCAAACACTGCCAATTGCCGTTTCTTCCGATGAGTCCAGAGGGGAACACACCTGATGGCCAGTGTCACCTCCACATCACTTAGAAAACTATCACAGCGCTGTGTCAGAATCACCTAGGTTCCCTCCTCGTTAATGTACAGTAGGGTACTGTGTGCAGTTCCGGTAGCCACACGACAAGAAGGATGTGATCGCACTAAAGAGGGTGCAAAGGAGATCCACCAGGATGTTGCCTGGGCTGGAGCGTTTCAGCTTTGAGAAGAGGCTGCGATTGTTTTCCTTACAGCAGAGAAGGCTGAGGGGGGGCCTGATTGAGATGTACAAAATCACAAAATTACAAACAGGGTAAACAGGGAGGAACCCTTCTCCAGGGTACAGGGGGGGGTCAATAACCAGGGGGCACAGATTTACGGGAAATGGCTGGAGATTTGGAGGGGATTTGAGGAATTTTTTTTCTCACCCAGGAAGCGGTGGGAATCTGGAACTCACTGTCTGAAAGGGTGGTGGAGCCAGAGGCCCTCACAGTATTTAAGAAACATTTAGATCAACATCATAGCACACAACGGGTACAGACCAGAAAAGGGGAGAATAGATAGGTGCTTGATGGCCGGCACAGACACAATGGGCCGAAGGGCCTCTCTTTGTGCTGTAAAATTCGATGACCTTTTCTCAGAGCCACTTACGGATTTTTGCAACAGGAAGGGCAATGGGCAGCTGAAACATTCCATTGGGATGGTGTTACCATCGCATAACTCAATTATACAGACGCAAGCTAGTCACTTCAATCGTGTCATAACGTTCAAAGCACCTCATTAAAGTTTCCCAACTGTTAATCAATAAAGACATCAGAAATGTAAGAAATGAACCAAGAGATTATTTAATATTGGCATTCAGCAATAGATATAATGATGTATTTCTCAGCCTGCGGTTTCAGTGTTTAACAGAACCACTTAACTCATTCTCTTTCAAGTTGGGTTTTTCTTGGTCCATACCCTTGTGTGGTATAACGATTCAAGTGCTGATCTAAATGCTTCTTAGATGTTGTGAGGGTTCCTGCCTCTACCACCCTTTCAGACAGTGAGTTTCAGTGAGTTACATTTCCATAATTTGCCGTCTGGAGACTATTATATTGCTGCTTTAGTGAATATCCTTCCTGTAGCAATTTGTTCACTGGATCACTGGATTCTCATTTTGGGTGGATATTACACACAGACTCAACCTGTCTGCTCAGACAATCGCTTACAACTAAATATTACTTCGGGGGTGGCACAGTGGGTTAGCACCACTGCCTCACAGTGCCAGGGACTCGGGTTCAATTCCGGTCTCGGGTCACTGTCTGTATGGAGTTTGCATATTCTCCCCGTGTCTGCATGGGTTTCCTCTGGGTGCTCCGGTTTCCTCCCATAGTCCAAAGATGTGCGGGTTAGGTTGATTGGCCATGTTAAATTAATCCTAGTGTCAAGGGGATTAGGAGGGTAAATATGAGGGGTTATGGAAATGGGGCCTGGGTAGATTGTGGTCGGTGCAGACTCTATGGGCCAAATGGCCTCCTTCTGCACTATAGGGATTCTATGATTCTATCAAGGGAAATGGTCAATGTTACAAATGTGACACAGCAAAAAATGTGTAGCCTTTTCTGGCACATCCTGAGGAACACAGGAGTCGGAGAAGGCCATTTAGCCCCTTCAGTCTGTTCCACTGTTCAATTAGATCAACACTATTTTCCCCACACACCTCAACCTCATCCTACTTTAGTAGTGGTAGTAGATTTTATTAGTCACAAGTAGGCTTACATTAACACTGCAATGAAGTTACTGTAAAAATCCCCTAGTCACCACACTTTGGCGCCTATTTGGGTACACTGTGGGAGAATTTAGCATGGCCAATGCTCCTAACCAGCATGTCTTTCAGAGGAAATTGGAGCACCCAGAGGAAACCCACGCAGACATGGGGAGAATGTGCAAACGCCACACAGACAGTGACCCAAGCTGGGGATCAAACACAGAACCCTGGCGCTGCGAGGCAGCAGTGCTAACCACTGTGCTACTGTGCTCCTCAGTGTCTAACAGACCACATGTACGACTTGAAAGAGGCTTTGAATGTTCCAGCAAATAAACATTTCCCACTAAGAATATCATTCCACAATTATGAATATTGATAGGGTAAACAGTCATTATTTTCAGCCAAGCTTTGCAGAATTGATGAGCAGTATCATTCTTGTTCATTTTTACCAGATTTTTAGTCCCTAAATCTCCATAATCATAGAATTCAGAGAATCATAGAATCCCTCCAGTGCAGAGGAAGCCATTCGGCCCATCGAGACTGCACTCACAACAATCCCACCAATTTAGGAAGAATAATAGCATGGCCGATTCACCTAACCTGCGTTGTGGGAGAAAACTGGAACACCCAGAGGAAACCCATGCAGACACGGGGAGAACGTGCAAATTCTACACAGACAGTGACCCAAGCAGGGAATCGAACCAGGGTCCCTGGCACTGTGACCACTGATGTCCTGCCTAACAAAGTAGCCTATTAGTTTTATAAATATTTAACTATTGCAGGTTGCCTTTAGGGGAGAGACACATGGGCTGGAATCTTACCACGGTTCATATCCACAGGATTTTCCCAATCCATCGCAATGAACAGAGAATTGGCTGAGTGCCAAATTCCCTGACTTCGCTGTAGGGGGAGTGTGGGGTGAACAGTCGGTGAGGGTCGGGATCCCCCGGTTCTGCCAAAGGTGGCTTCTCCCCTCCCCAACATGGTGGCATATCCGGTGGAAGGGTGAGTGAACTGCGCATAAAGCCATACGCATTGACGGAACTGGAATCGCGGGCAATGGTGAGCGGCCTTCACTGCCGAGAAACACCCCACCGGGAAAGGCGAGGGTGAGCGCAAAATGCGGGTGCTCTCGGTGCGTGTCAAAATGAAGAAACCTTTTAGAGGGAGAAGCAGGTTCCTCTGACCCGGGTGGCTTAGGCTGTGGATTTGGCCGTCTGGGGGTGGGTGACCCCCCCTCTCTTTCCGGGACAGAGCCTCCATTCATGAAGGGATCTGCACTATCGGGACAAAATGCTGCTGAGCGGTTTAAGTGACCCTCAATGGGCGCTTAAACAGGGGTAGAAGGCAGCATGATAGCAAAGGGGGTTAGCACTGCTGCCTCACAGCGCCAGGGACCCGGGTTCAATTCCAGCCTCGGGTCACTGTCTGTGCAGAGTTTGCACATTCTCCCCGTGTCTGCGTGGGTTTTCTCCGAGTGCTCCAGTTTCCTCCCACAGTCTGGTTTTGACACTGTCTGTAAGGAGCTAAAACATCCATTTTTATCAGTCCTCCAGGGATTGCGGGCATCGCTGGCAAGGTCAACATTTGTTGCCCATGCCCAGTTACACACGAACTGAGTGGCTCACTGGGCCCTTTCACAGGGCAGTTGAGAGTCAACCACATTGCTGTGGGTCTGGAGTCACATGTAGGCCAGACTGGGTAAGTTTGGCAGATTTCCTTCCTGGAAGGACATTAGTGAACCAGCTGGGTTTTTACAACAATCAGTGATAGTTTTGTGGGCACCAACGTCTCTAAAGATGTGCGTGTCAGGTTGATTAGCCATGCTAAATTGTGTGCCGCCTCCCTTCGAACATCAGGGGGACTAGCAAGATAAATATGTGGGGTTACGGGGATAGAGCTTGGGTAGGATTGTTGTCGGTACAGGCTCTGAAGGACTGAATGGCCTTGTTCTGCACTGTAAGGATTTTATGATTACTGAGACTGGTTTTCAATCCCAGAGTCGTGACAGGCACTACACAAATGCAAGTCTTCCTTTCTTTCCTTCTTGTTTAAGAGCTGCCAGAGGGAGGATTGTAATGGTTAGATTGCGATAGCAGATAGACTGAAGACCGTTTGGTGAAAAGGACACAGTGAGGAAGTTAGATGGGTGCATGAGTTAGAAAGGAATAGAAAGATACCCCTGATGGGGTGAGATAAAACAAGAGGAGATTCATGTGGAGCACACAACACTGACAGATGGGCTGAATGGCCTGTGTAGATTCTAGGTAATATCTTAGCAACAAGTATCTCGTAACTAAAGCAGTTACAGTCATAGAGTCGTGGAGGTTTACAACATGGAAACAGATCGTTCGGCCCTACTTGTACATGCTGCCCCTTTTCTTAACCCCTCAACTAATTGATGCAAGAACGGGGATACTCACTCTGGGGGAACCTGGGAGGGTTGTCATTCACGTCGGTGAGTGTGATGTTCACAGTTGTTGTCCCGGACAATCCTCCCATCTGTCCGCCCATGTCCTTCGCTTGTACAACCACTCGGTATCCATCCTTTACCTCTCGGTCCATGTTCGACAATGCTGTCCTGATGATGCCTGGGGGGGAGGTGGGGGGAGTGGGTGTAAAACAGAATTCATCATTTCTTGTACTTTGAGAAGTGAGCTGTAGGGGGCACCAATTTCACTGTTCCAACAAAGAAGAGGTTAGCAACCATGCACAACACACAGAGGCTTGATTCACTTGAGATGAACCTTGTCTGGGATTAACCTCCAGAATTGCCACTAACCTGACCAAAGCTATGTGGGATTTAAAGCTTTGGGTGTTTGATTTATGTTTGTATACCACTTTCCACAACAGACATTTCAAAATGATTTAGAGCCAGTGAAATACTTGGATTTGATTTGATTTATTATTGTCACGTGTGTTGGGATACAGTGAAAAGTAAGATTTCTTGTGCGCTATGTAGACAAAGCATACTGTTCATAGAGGACATAGGGGAGAAGGAAAGAAGGGGATGCAGGATATAGTGTCGCAACAGGATATAATTAGCAGGAATCCATCAGGAGGGCGGGGGTGCAACTAATATTATAGCTAGACTATTAATCCAGAAACTCGGCTATTGTTCTGGGAACTAGGTTTCAAATCCCAGCACAGTATGAGGTGGAATTTAAATTAAATTAAGAATAACTGGAATTAAAATCTACTGATGACCATAAAACCATTGTTGATTGTTGAAAAAACCCATCTGATTCACTAATGTCCTTTAGGGAAGGAAATCTGCCATTCTTATCCGATCTGGCCTACATGTGACTCCAGAGCCGTGGCAATGTGCTTAACTCTCAACTGCCCTCCAAGGGCAACCAGGGATGGGCAATAAATGCTGGCCCAGCCGGCGATGCCCAGGTCCAACAAATGAATAAAGAAAAACTTCTCACACTTTCTGCTAATTAACTAATCACGCAAGCAGCTTTAACCAAACAAGCACAGTGAGCAGAACCAAACTCACAGAAACACACACAGAACAATTTTTAAAATTCATTTACTGTCTGGGCCAGTGTTTATTGCCTGTCCCTAACTGCCCTTCATTTCAGAGTCAACCACATTGCTGTGGATCTGGAGTCACACATAGGCCAGACCAGGTAAGGATGGCAGATTTCCTTCTCTAAAGGATATTAGTGAACCCAGATGGTGAGCATTAGATTTTTATTGAATTCAGTCTCTCTCTCGGGGAACTTACCTTTACGGGAGCTCCCAGGACCAGTCGGGAAATCACGGGAGGAATCGACCGTCAGGGAATCTGAACTCTTGAAGCCATGAGTTCAGACCAGGGAGCTGCCTTGGATTGGTGAGTTGTGGTCAGGTGAAGTATATTTTTAACCCCTTCATTTCTTTAATATTTTAGTTCAGTGGAACTGAATGGAGTGGCGGTTTGGACAAGAGTCAGATTATCTGAGGATGTGTGGGTTAGGCCGATTGGCCATGCTGAAGTTGCCTCTTAGTGTCCTGAGATGCGTAGGTTAGAGGGGTTACTGGGTACATATGTAGGGATGTGGAGGTAGGGCCTGGGTGGGAATGTGGCTGTCACAGACTTGATGGGCCCAATGGCCTCTTTCTGCACTGTAGGGATTCTATGATTTCTATGATATTGAGTTCTAATTAGTTCTTACTAGAGCGGGCACCAACTGAGACAGTTTAGTGAGTTGTTTGACTGACCAATTTAGTTTAGTTATTACTGAATCAAAAGAGGGTTCACACAAATTAAATTTTAATTTTAATTAATTAACCAACAGAAGGTAATGTGGTCACACCAGTCCTATGCTCCACCTGTGACATGTGGGGTAACCCAGGACAGTCCAGCTGTCCCAGAGGATTACACTTGCAGGAAGTGTGAACAAATGAGGCTCCTAACAGATTGCTTAGATCGATTGGAGCACAATTAGGGACATGCATATGGCGGAGAGTATCACAGACAGAAGTTTCAGGTAGGTGACTGTACCCAAGGTTGAGGAAGGTAGATGCATGACAGTCACAAACAGTGGGCAATCAGTGCCCCCTGAAGCTGTCCCCTCCCTCTCTCAAACAGATACATCATTTTAGATGCTGTTGGGGAGGACGGCATATCAGAGGATGATGACAACAGTGGCCAGGACAGTGACACCACTGCTGGCCCTGCTGTACAGCAGGGAGGGTAAAAGTGCAGGCATGCAGTCATAGTCAGGGATTCAACAGTTAGAGGCACAGTCTGACACTTCTCAGCCCCTTGTTATGCTCTTATCACATCATATGCCTTAATTTTTGTAGAGTATCTTATGTAACACCTGAGTAAAAGCTTTCTAAAAATCCATGTATCAAAAAAAAATTGCATTTTTAGTTCAAGCCTAAAGAAATCCTGTTCTACTCATAATGTTCGGGGCGTAAGAACTTCTTCATTATTCTGCCCAAAACAGGACTGAGTAGTGGCAAGAAAAGTGGAGAAATCAGACAGAGAGGCTCACAGTCACATTCTCATCCTAGTTTCTATCTTCCTACCTTTGTTCTTTTCCTATGCAAACACTAAACAACAATGTTACAGAAGTGTAATGTTTAAATGTCCTGTGTTTGATTATGAGTCTGCTAACTGATCTATGCTTATTGTGCTTGATTGGTTAAGCCTGGGTGTGGACTCAGAGCAAAGTAAACGGCCGCCCCAGACAAGGTTGAGAGGTGCTAGAAGCCAGAGCTGGGATAAGCAAGGTGCAAACTTTTTGTGATGGCAGAAATATTTTGAAACCCTTGTAAATAAACCTGTTGCCCACGTGGAAACGAGTCCTATTTCTGCATCACTCCAGATATAAAATATGCAACTCACACCTTTCTCTCCATAACTCTGCAAATTCATCCTCGCTATGTAAATGCTGAATGAAAGTTGCTGTGGTATCTGATTAAAAGCACCCTTTCAGATAATGTGCTTCAGATCCTACTAACCCTTGTTCTCAGAGATGAAGCTGAGGGCAGCATGGCGGCACAGTGGTTAGCACTGCTGCCTCACAGCGCCAGTTCAATTCTGGCCTTGGGTGATTGTACTGTGTGGAGTTTGAACACTGCGCACATTTTTCCTCCGGGTGCTCTGGCTTCCTCCCACTGTCCGAAGATGTTCCAGTTGGGTGGATTGGCCGTGCTAAATTATCCCTTAGTGTCGCAAGATGCGTAGATTAGAGGAATTAGCGGGGTAACTACCTGGGGTTATGGGGATAGGTCCTGGGTCAGATAAAAATGGTGGGTCGGCGCAGACTCAGTGGGCCGAGTGGTCTCCTTCTGCACTGTAGGGATTCCGAGGATGAGGAAGGGGAGAGCAGATTATGGGAAAGGAGCAAAGAAACCTGAGGGTTAACCTTAAGAGATTCAGCATGAATCCACCAGTAAAGCAAATACACAGCTTGCTGCTCACCACTACTAGCAAGGATATAATACGTACCTGTCCTGGCTTCCACTGAGAAGTATGGTTGTCCCTCCAGGATGCTGTACACCACACGAGCACTATTTCCATATGTGGGGTCATCAGCGTCACTCGCTGTGAGCTGGATTACGGATGTACCTGCACAGAGATCACACACAATCATGGCTCTGTCACCTTGGAAACAGAGGAGTTTTACACAGTGGGTTACCTCTTAGCTCTGCAAACTGGAGGGAACTCAATGGAGGTAATTTTGTCTGCATGCGACAGTAATCATGAATCTGCCGCCCATTTTACATCTCCCTCCATTTTTAACTCCATTAGTTACACCATCAGAGTCAAAATGACCCCCATTTTGGGTGGGCCTTGTGCCTGCTAGAAAGGTTGCAACTTTTGAAGAAAACTGCTGGTGGTTTAATAGACCCATCAAACTAGAAAACACTAAAAGATAGAAAATCCAAAGCACAAAATGGACGTGGATACAACTGCAACGTTTAAGAGGCATCTTGACAGATACATGAATAGGCAGGGAATAGAGGGATATGGGCTATGTAGAGGCAAAAGGTCTTTAGTTTAGAAAGGCATCATGTGCCAGCACAGGCTTGGTGGGCTGAAGGGCCTGTTCCTGTACTGTGCTGTTCCTTGAAGTCATTTAAGCCCATTGTGTCCAGAACAAATCTGAGGTCACGAACCCAACCAACTCAAGAGCAGCTTCTTCCCTGTTGCCATTAGACCTTTGAGTGGTCCTACCTTATATTAAGCTGATCTTTCTCTAGACCCTAACTATGACTGTAACACTATTTTCTGCACTCTCCCCTTTCCATCTCCCCTACGTACTCTTTGTATGGTATGCTTTGTCTGCATAGTCATGCAGGAGCGAATGGGATGTTGGCATTTATAACTAATGGAATAGAATATATAGGTAAGGAATATTGTCACAACTATACAAGGCATTGGTGAAGGCTGCACCTGGAGTATTGCACACAGTTTTGGTTCCCTTATTTAAGGAAAGATGTAGTGGCATTGGAGGCAGTTCAGAGGAGGTTCACTAGATTGATTCCAGAGATGAGGGGTTTGTCGTACGAAGAGAGATTGAACAGTTTAGGCTGATACTCTCTGGAATTTAAAAGAATGAGGGGAGATCAAATTGAGGTATGCAAGATGATAAAAGGTATGGATAAAGTAGATGTGGAATGGATGCTTCCGCTGGTGGGGTAATTCTAGGAGGAGAGGTCACAGTCTTAGGATAAGGGGTGGTAAATTTAAAACAGAGTTGAGGAGAAACTACTTCTCCCAAAGGGTTGTGAATCTGTGGAATTCGTTATCCCAAAAATGTGATGGATGCTGGGACAGTTGAAGGAGGAGTTAGACAGATTTTTAATTGGTAATGGGTTGAAGGGTTATGGGGGGAAGGCAGGAAAATGGGGATGAGGAGCATATCAGCCATGACCATCTGGCGGAGCTGACCCGGCTGAATGGCCTAATTCTACTCCTATATCTTAGGAACTTATGAAACAATACTTTCACTGTATACCGATACATGTGACAATAATAAATCAAATCAAAAAAGTGCTATCTCTCTAATGTTGTCTTTCAACTCTTGGTCTGAGGTTTGGGAAGTTACTGCAACTTAAACACACGTTCAAGTTTGCTTTTAAATGTGGTAAAGGTTTCTGCCTTTCCCACTCTTTCAGGCAGTGAGTTCCAGACCATCACCACACTCTGGGTGAAAAGATTCCTCCTCAAACCTCCTCTATTCCTTCTAATCACTGCTTTAAATCTATGGCCTCTGATATTGAGGGAATCAAGTCTCAGGGAAATTCATCCTTCCTCTCCTATCTAAACACCTTACATTTTTATAAACTTCAATTCAATCTCCTCCCGACCTCCTTCTTTCCAAAGAAAACATCACGCCAGAACTTAAGAACCAGGAGCAGAAGTTGACAATTGAGCCCCTTTGGACCTACTTCTCCATTCAATATGATCATGTCTTGGCCTCAACTCCAATTTCCTGCCCATTCTCCATAATCCTCCACCCAATTAGTAATTAAAAATGTCTCTATCTCCTACTTAAGTTTACTCAATGTCCCTGCAGTCTGCCATAGTGGATTCCACAGATTCACGGCCCTTTGGGAGAAGCAATTTCTCCTCATTTGTTGTTTTAAATCTGCCACCTTTTATCCTAAAACTGTGACCTCTTGTTCTAGATTGTCGCACAAGAGGAAACGCCCTCTCCACATCTACCCTGTCAATCTCCTTTAGAATCTTATAAACCTCACTTAGCTCTCCTCTCATTCTTCTAAACTCGAGGGAGTATCGGCCTAAACTGCCCAATCTCTCTTCGTAAGACAAACCCCTCATCTCTGGAATAAATCTAGTGAACCTCCTCTAAACCATCTCTCATGCAAGTACATACTTTCTCAACTAAGGGGAATAAAACTGCACACAATATTCTAATTGTGGTCTCACTAATGCTTTGTACAGTAGCAGCAACACATTACTTTTATATTCTATTCTTTTAACAATAAATGTCACAATTCCATTTGTCTTCCTTATTACCCGCTGTACCGGCATATTAGTTTTCTGTGACTTATGCTCAAGGACATCCAGATCCCTCTACACCGAAACATTCTGAAGTTTATCTTTGCTTAGATATTAAGTTGCCTTACTATTTTTCTGACCAAAATGGATAATCTCACACTTGTCCACATAAGAACAAATCCCAGGTAATCCAATCTTTTCTAATTCTTGAAATTCTTCATTCTTGGGCTCGAATATAAGAGCAGGGATGTAATTCTGAGGCCATACAAGGCTCTAGTCAAACCCCATTTAGAGTATTGTGAGGAGTTTTGGGCCCCTTATCTAAGGAAGGATGTATTGGCCTTGGAAAGGGTCCAGAGGAGGTTCACATGAATGATCTCTGGAATGAAGAGCTTGTCGTATGAGAAACAGTACAGACTCTGGGTCTGTACTCATTGGAGTTTAGAAGGATGAGGGGGGGTCTTATTGAAACTTACAGGATACTCCAAGGCCTGGATAGAGTGGATGTGGAGAGGATGTTTCCATTCGTAGGAAAAACTAGAACCAGAGGGCATAACCTCGGGCTAAAGGGATGATCCTTTAAAACAGAGATGAAGAGGAATTTCTTCAGCCAGAAAGTGGTAAATCTGTGGAACTCTTCGCTGCAGAAGGCTGTGGAGGCCAGGTCATTGAGTGTCTTTAAGACAGAGACAGATAGGTTCTTGATTGATAAGGAGGTCAGGGGTTATGGGGAAAAGGCAGGAAAATGGGGATGAGAAAATTATCAGCCATGATTGAACGGCGAAGCAGACTCAATGGGCTGAATGGCCTAATTCTGCTCCTATGTTTTTATGGTCTCCCCTGTAAACTCTGTAAGAAATAATCTCATAAAATCTTAAGAAATGTATGGGATTTTATAGAAAGAGCTCTCTCTCTCACAAGGAGAACTTCTAGAACAGTCTCCAGGCTGACAAACATGCCAGGCCTGTCCCGTCTGCCGGTACAGACATGTCTATAGCACAGACTCTGAAACACGACATCTTTAGTGTGGATATCATTGGATCTCATGACCCATCCGTACCTTGAATCTCAGATGAGACACCTGGGTATTAAGGGCACCAAGTTTTAGTTAGACGTTGGCATTGAATGGTTACAAGTCAGGGATCATGGGATATTGACTTGGCTTGGGTGGGCTGATGGGGGATGTGACATATCTTGCAATTGGAGAGGTCAAATTGTAGCAAGGCAATGATTGGGTTAAATCGGGTCTGTAGGTTTAGCTGAGTGGAAGGAGAATAAGAATGTCCTGAGTGTTGAAGATGGAGGGGCATTTGTCCAGCTACTTGGGTCTATCCCACAAATGGGCCCATATGTTATGCATGTCAGAGCACATCCCACTTCAGGGAATGAGTCAGGTGAGGCACTGTTACCTCACAGTACCAGGGACCCGGGTTCGATTCTCGGCTCGGGTCACTGTGTGGAGTTTGCACAAATAAATAAACTGCAATAAATACCTCCATTCCCTGAGGCCTCTCTGTGGAGTGAGATTTTCAGGGTACATTCTGGTGGTCAAGAATTTAACTTGGCAGGGAAGGATAGGACTGGCAGAGGGACCCACATGTCACATAGACAGATAACAGCATCCGAGAATAGCCGGTGGGGGCAGTCACATGGAGATGATTCCGCTCCCCAGCGTGCAAGAGTAACGCTGTAGCTGCTCTGATTCTGCTACTCAGATGTTCAGTGTTATTGAATGAAATATAATCACTGTCATGTCACTTTGAGTCATAGAATTCCTACAGTGCAGAAGGAGGCCATTCGGCCCATCGAGTCTACACCGACTCTCTGACAGAATATCTTATCCAACCCACCCCTACCCTACACCCTAACCCCACACATTTACCATTACTAATTCCCCATAACCTACACATCTTGGGACACAAAGTGGCAACTTAGCCTGGCCAGTCTGCCTAACCTACATATCCTTGGACAGTGGAAGGAACACATAAGAAGTCTCACAACACCAAGTTAAAGCCCAACCAATTTAACCTGGTGTTGTGAGACTTCTTACTGTGTTTACCCCATGTCCAATGCCGGCATCTCCACATCATGATTACTGTGGGAAGAAACCAGAGCACCCGGAGGAAACCCTAGCAGACATGGGGACAATGTGCAAACTCCACACAGACAGTGACCCAAGCCAGGAATTGTATCTGGGTCCATGGGGCTGTGTGGTCGCAGTGCTGACCGCTGTGCCATCCTTATTCTGAAACTCTGCCCCCCAGTTTAAGATTTCCCCTATGAGTGAAAACATCATTAGCATCTATCCTGTCAAGGCCCATCAGAATGTTACATGTTTCAATAAGATCACCTTTCATTCTTCCAAGCTCCAACTTGTCCAATGTTTTCTCATAAGATAAACCCTTATTCCCAGTAATAAGTCAACTAAACTTACTTTGAATTGCTTCCAATGCCAGTATATTCTTCCTTAAGTAAAGAGACAAGAACCATATGCAGTACTTGGTGGCTTGGTGGCACAGTGGTTGGCACCGATGCCTCACAGTGCCAGGGACCCAGGTTTGATTCCTGGCTTGGGTCACTGTCTGTCTGGAGTTTGCACGTTCTCCCTGTGTCTGAATGGGTTTTCTCCGGGTGCTCCGGTTTCCTCCCACAGGCTAAACGATGTGCTGGTTAGGTGCATTGACACGGAGTGTAGAGACTAGGGAAATTTCACAGTAACTTCATTGCAGTGTTAATGTAAGCCTTACTTGTGACTAATAAATAATCTTTAAACTTTACTCCTAGTGTGGTCTCAATGCACTTAGCTGTGGTAGCAAGACTTCCTTATTTTTACACCCTAAACCTCTTGTAATAAAGGTCGACATTTAATTTGCTTTCCTAATTACTTGCTGTACCTGCATGCTGACATTTAGTCAGAAATACTCAGCAGGTCTGGCAGCACCTACGGAGAGACAAACAGGGTTGAAGTTTTGAGTCAAATATGACTTCTTCCAAACTCTTGAGATTTCTTTGTTCATCAGAGTTCAACAACTTAAGATAATGGGAGTGTAACTGAATACTTAAACCAATATCTATCGCAGGCATTTCACCATCAGCTTTTTACTGCATTATACGAGAGCTCTGAGCAGAATATAAATGAGAAAAAACCCATTGCATTCAGCTTAGGCTAATAGCAACTGCCTGACTCCATTCATTGAAGTGTTTTCATTGAAAGCCGGGTCACGCTACTGGAAATGTTGCCAGAGAGAGAGAGGGATAGAAGGAGAGATGGAGAGGGAGAGAGAGAGAGAGAGAGGGAGAGAGAGGGAGAGAGAGAGAGTGGGTGGGGTGGAGGGAGAGAGAGACATGGCCATGTACAACAATGTGAGTGGCACCAGCTTCTTGGAGAAGGGTTGAACTCAGTTTGTAAAGAGAGTGAGAGTAGCTTCAGTCACTCACTTTAAATTAGGAAATCTGACACAAAATGCTAGTGTAGCACGTACTGGCAAGAACCTCAAGACATTAGCAAAGATAGATCATGGTAAACAGGGCTGTCAAATTGTATCATCTTACTCAGAACTTCAGTTCATAAGGACTGTATTTCTTCTGAAGGCAAAGGAAGATCTTGAGGGGTACTTCTGGTTCATAGAAACAAAGAAGATAGGAGCAGGAGGGGGCCATTTGGCCCTTTGAACCTGTTCCGCCATTCACTACCATCATGGCTAATGTCCAAATCAATAGTCTAATCCTGTTCCCTCCCCATAACCTTTGATCCCTTTTGCTCCAAGTGCTACATCCAGCCACCTCTTGAATACACTCAATGTTTTGGCATCACCTACTTCCTCTGGTAATGAATTCCACAGGCTCACCACTCTTTGGGTGAAGAAATGTCTCTTCATCTCCGTCCTAAATGGTCTACCCTGAATCTTCAGACTGTGACTCCTCAATCTGGACACACCCACCATCGGAAACATCCTCCCTGCATTTTCCCTGTCTTGTCCTGTTAGAATTTTATAAGTCTGGAAGAGATTCCCCCCTCATTCCTCTGAACTCCAGTGAAAACAATCCTAACCTAGTCAATCTCTCCTCTTACATCAGTCCCACCAATCCGCAGAATCAGCCTGGTAAACCTTGCCTGCATTCCCTCGAAAGCAAGAACATCCCTCCTCAGAAAAGATTCACAACACTTTTATTAATAATTATGGCACTGGTTTGGTATAACCTAATAAAAATCAATTTTTATTACTGACATGGAGACATCTGTCTCGGGTTGTTGCTGGATTGTTCTGTGGCATCAGTTACAGAAATGGACCCCATGAGTCCTGGAAAAGAGATTGGAGCATCAGATTGGTCTAAGGGCCTTCCCAAGCTGCCTTGAAATGCAAATGAAAGGCCAATTGAGTGTCATGTCCCTTATTGGTTAGAACGGAGCATCTTCAGGATGTCTGGACACCCTATTGTTGAACCTATTGGACAGGCAGTGAAAATGATTAAAGAAAAATGCCTTTATAACAAGGAAATAAATGGTAAATTTGTAACTGGCTGGAATTCTCCAACATCCTTTGCACTGCCACTGCTGCTAGCAAGGATGGAAAATTTTGGTGCTTAGCCAAATCTCCATTCGCTGCAGCAGGACTGGAGAATTGCAGCCATGAGTAAAGTTAGAGAATTCTGTCCATTATCTGTCATAAACTATTGCTTGGTAGCCCAGAACCTGAATATTGCAGATATGAGACACATATTGCCAAAGTTTATTGTCTTAGACTTATCAGAACAAACACAAGAACTCCAAATTTCAAACAATCACAAAAATTAATACTACAGGAAGGAAGAGTGCTGATTTGTTGGCAAGTTGACGCTGATTGGCTGAGGTATTGCCCTGTTGAGAGCAACAATAGGTTTCTCAAATTCCCAAGTAATACGAAAAAGTTTCATGACTTGAACATGTTCCTTTTGTATGCAGAGAACAGGTCTCTGTTCATGAATGTAAATCACTATTTGCAAGAATAAATTAGCCATCTTATGAGCTTGATTGATTACCTTAAATTAGTTAGTGTAACTATTAACACACTTAGGATTATTCAGCAAGTGCTGCCCAATGACAGAATTATATTTATTGGTACATGTTTTCTTTTGGGCTTTGCAAACATTGGCTGGTTGAGTACAGGACATACCAAAGCACATTATTGCCGATGAAGTACTTTTGAAGTGCACTCATTGCTCTAATGTAGGAAATAGAGCAGTCATCTGTACACAGCAAACTCCCACAAACAGCAAGGTGGTAATGATCAGAGAATCAGCTTTTTGTGATGTTTATTAAGGAATAAATATTGGCCTGGGTGCCAGGGAAATAGCGACATATGGCCTTTTACAAACTCAGAGGGCAGATGTGGTCTCAGGTCACACGTGCCATTCGAGAGATGGCATCTTTGACAGTGCAGAATTTGACCCCTGAAGTGAGATTTAAATCTCCACACCTATGTCTTCAAACATGTGACTCATTGACAAGCGTGTTAATCACTGAATCATAGCTACGCTGCGTCAGTGCCACTGTGATAGTAATCACATGCAGGGACCTTTTAGCATTACCACCTTGTTTGAAGAAGCAAGCACAAAATTGATTCTTACCCATTGGGGACATCTCAGGAACGCTGGCCACATAGGGTCCATCGAGGAACTTTGGTTCGTTGTCATTGATATCCTGGATTTTGATGATGAATTCGGACTCTGGCTCCATTGGCCTCCCGGTCCACCTGTCTAAGGCCTGCGCGCGTAAGGTGTAGTGGGTTTTCTCCTCCCGATCTAGCCTCTGCACTGCGTGAATGTCCCCTGTGTTGTCATCAATAGTGAAAACCGTGCCAGCTCCATCACCAGAGAGGATATATCGGACGGAACCTTCTCCCTTGTCCATGTCTGAATGAAGCTATAATTACAAGAATGATAAAGCTGGTTTTATTATTATTGATTATTCTAACTCCACACTTACATCTTCAAATATTCACATTGCTGTCTCCTGCTATCCTATTTCCTCTTTCAGGAGAGTGTGGGCTGCACAGATCCTTTCACTGACTTATGAACAAACTTACCCAGCTCTCTTTGGACATCAACATCTCCCAACCTCTCAGCATTCAAGAAACGCTCCGTCTTTCTGTTTTTCCTTCCACAGTGGATAACTTCACATTTTTCCATTGTTGTATTCCTTCTGCCACTTACTCAGTCTGTCTAAATCCCCTCGAGATCCTTTTGCATCCTTCTCACAGTTCCCATTCCCTCCAAGTCTCATGTCACCAGCCAACTTGGAAATATTACATTTGGTCCCCGCGTCTATATCATTGCTATTGATTGTGAATAGCTGGGTCCCAAGTACTGATCCTCATGGTACCCACACGAGTCACAGCCTGCCATCCTGAGAATGATCCGGTTATTCCTACTGTCTATTTTCTGTCTTTAACCAACCCTCAATCTATGCCAGTATATTATTCCCAATCCCACCTGTTCTAATTTTGCTGAATAACCTCTTATCCGTACCTTATCAAGAGCTTCTGAAAATCCAAAGTGTGGATCTCATAAAAGCTGCTAAAGCATTTCATTATTTTTTTCTTGAATCTGAATGGTGGATGATATGTTGGTACAGTGGGTTAGCACGGCTGCCTCACAGCACCAAGGACCCAGGTTTGATTCTCGGCTTGGGTCATTGGGGAGTCTGCACATTCTCCCAGTGTCTGCACGGGTTTCCTCCAGGTGCTCCGGTTTCCTCCCACAGTCCGAAAGACGTGCTGGTTAGGTGCATTGGCCGTGCTAAGTTCTCCCTCAGTGTACCCGAACAGAGTGTGGCGACTAGGGGATTTTCACAGTAACTTCATTACAGTGTTAATGTAAGCCTACTTATGATGCTAATATATAATAATATCCCCCCAGCCTCATTCTTACCTTGCCCACGTATAAAGGTTCTGATCCAGTGTATTCCTCCAGCACAAAAAACTGGTTCCAGACCCAACCTCTCTTCATGCGATGATGCAGCAACTTATCACCTTGGCTGTTTCCCATTGCAGTCGCTGGCTGGACCTCAAACACTTGCACCAAATCGGCTAGACACAGAAACAGGCACAGCCCAGGTAGATATTTATTACACATGATATTGTAAATCCACATGGCCAATTGTACTGGAAAGGTAGATGGAGAGTAGGAGGAAAGGGACTGATCCTTTGTAAATTTGTGTTCTTCTGGAAGTTTGGATTGAAAGTCTTTGGTCAAATCTTTTATCGAGAATTAGGTTACGGTGATCTCCCTCTGATTTGCGGCCTTCACTTTTACGGTCAGCTGAGTTTAAAACCTTTTATCCAACGGAATTTTTCAAAGTTTCATCAGTGCAAGGACCTGCAATCAAAACACAAGCGAAATTTCAATGACATGCCGTGGATATGAGGAACATTTCAGACTGCTTCACAAACTGCTACACAATCTACACCAAACTGTGCTACACAAGTAAGGTGAATTATCTTGCTAAGTGTTAGGCTGAAACAAACAGTGAGCTTACTGGTAACAAACTTTACTTGGGATAAAAATTGTCGATAAGTGTGGCACACAATGAAACTTACATCTTAGATGAAGGTAAAATACAAAGAGCAAAGAGCAAAGGAACTTGTAGCGCAGGAATAGGCCCTTCAGCCTTCCAAGCTTGCACTGACCACGCTGCCCGTCTAAATCCAAACCCTCCTACCCTTCTGGGGATCATATCCTTCTATTCCCATCCTGTTCATGTATTTGTCAAGACACCCCTTAAAAGTAACTATCATATCAGCTTCTATTACCTCCCAGCAGTGAGTTCCAGGCATCCACCACCCTCTGTATAAAAAAACTTGCCTCGTACATCTCCTTTAAACCTTGTCCCTCACACCCTAATCCTTTGCCCCCTGGTAATTGACTCTTCCACCCTGGGAAAAAGGGTTCATTTCACCCATGCCCGTCATAACCTTGTAAACTTCTATCAGGTCGCTCCTCAACCTCCGTCTTTCCAGTGACAACAAACCAAGTTTCTCCAACCACTCCTCAGAGCTAAAGGCCCCCATCCCAGGCAACATCCTGATAAATCTTTTCTGTGCCCTCTACAAAGCCTCGACATCCTTCTGATAGTGTGGTGTCCAGAATTGAACACTGTATTCCAAATACGACTTACTACGGGTGCTAGAATCTGAAACAAAAGCAGAAAATTCTGGAAAACCTCAGCAGGTCTAACAGCATCTGTGGAGAGAGCCAAAGGGTCATTCAGATTTGAAACATTTGCTCTATTCTCTCACCACAGACACTGTCAGACCCGCTGAGATTTTCCAGCATTTTCTGTTTTTTGAGACTTAAATCTTGCTTTGATCAGTAATTGCTTTCTGCATCCATTTATTCATGTTAGTTAATGAAGAGTGTGCAATCTTTTACTACACATGCATCAGAAAACCATGTGATTTCAGAACACTGGTACATTTTTTGACAGTTTCAGCCAGATGGGAATATTATTACTTTGACGACTGATGTTTTGTATTCTTCAGGCTGTCTATTTGTCATCCTGATCCATCTGTCTGCTCTGTCTTTCAACGTGATTCTTACACCGAGAAAGAAAATGTTCCATTTTGATGTTCTGACATTCTTTGCAAGCATGCCCACAATTCAAAAACTGATCAGGCATGAGTGAGTAATGATGGGTTTTTACATTAATAGAAGAAAGCTGAGAGCGTGCTGTTGGGAGTAGCAGCTGTGGGTAGAGCACCAATATAAAAGCTGACACTCCAATGCAATAGAGCCATAGAGGTTTACAGCAGGGAAACAGGCCCTTCGGCCCAACTTGTCCATGCTGTCCTTTTGTTTCACCTTTAAGCTAGTCCCAATTGCCCGCATTTGGCCCATATCCCTCTATACCCATCCTACCCATGTGACTGTCTCAATGCTTTTTAATACTTTTATTTAGTGCTGACAGAGTGTACTGTGGCAAATTTAAAGTTTATTTATTAGTGTCACAAGTTGGCTTACATTAACACCACAATGAAGTTACTGTGAAAATCCCCTAGTCGCCGCACTCCGGCCCCTGTTCGGGTACACTGATGGAGAATTCAGCATGGCCAATGCACCTAACCAGCGCTTCTTTCAGACTGTGGGAGGAAACTGGAGCATCCGGGAGAAACTCACCCAGACATAGAGAGAATGTACAGAGTCCGCACGGACAGTGAGCCAAACTGGAAATTGAACCCGGGTCCCTGGAGCTGTGAGGCAGCAGTACTAACCACTGTGCCACCCAAATGCTGCATTTGGGCTAAGATGTTAATCTTAGTGCTGGTTTATCCTCTTGCGTGGATGGAAAAGATCCAAAAGCAGCATTTTGAAGAAGAGCAGGTGAATTATTAGGACGGCATGGTGGCGCAATGGTTAGCACTGCTGCCTCACAGCGCCGGGGACCGGGGTTCGATCCCCAGCTTGGGTCACTGTCTGCACATTCTTCCCACGTCTGCGCGGGATACCTCTGGGTGCTCCGCTTTCCTCCCACAGTTCAAAGATGCGTGGGTTAGCTGGATTGGTCATGCTAAATTGTCTCTTAGAGTCAGGTGGACTGGCTAGGATAAATACATGGGGCAACAGGAATCGGGCCTGGATGGGATTGTGGTCCATGCAGAATTGATGAACCGAATGGCCTCCTTTGGACTGTAGGGATTTTATGGTTATCCTCGCTATCCTGACCAATATTCATCCATCAACTCCCATTGTTTCCACACTGCAGTGCAGTTGAGCTGAGGTTTGGGTGAGGAATAGCACAGCATGCAGTTTCCCAGATATACGGTGTTACCATAACTGATGCATTTCAATCTCTACGATTCGGTCTGATTTTTCAATTCCACCCCAAACTTGTGGAAAACCAGCTACAAATTTGCAAATTGAATGAGTTTCTTGAAAGAGCGTTGGTTGCTGTTCAATTAATACACATGTAAATTTTAGATGTGTTGAGTAATTAAAACTAATTATTGGTGATATGATCGCACAGTGGTTTGCACGTGTGCCTCAGGGACCCGGGTTCAGTTCCCAGCTTGGGGCACTGTCTGTGTGCAGTTTTCACATTCTCCCTGTGTCTGCGTGGGTTTCCCCTGAGTGCTCCGGTTTTCTCCCACACTCCAAAGATGTGCAGGTTAGGATGACTGGCCATGTTAAATTGCCCCTTAGTGTCAGGGGTCTGGCTAGGGCAAATGCACGGGGTTATGGGGATAGGGCTTGGGTGGGATTGTGGTCGGTGCAGACTCGATGGGCCGAATGGCCTCCTGCACTGTAGTGATTCCATGATAATCGCTAATCGACAGCGAGAAACAGGTGACCTGGTCATTACCATGTCACTGCTTGTTGGAGCATACTGTGCGCAAATTGGCTGCCACCTTTCTTACATTAGACCAGTAGCTACGCTTCAAAAATCATTTCATTGGCTCCAAAGCTCTTTGGGGGCATCCGGTGGATGTGAAAGGCGCTATGGAAAGGTACTTCATTTTGTTAAAACATTCTCCATTTATTCTGTGAGAGTTTATGCTGAAACCTACAAGTCTTACCAACAGCATCCCTGTTACAGAAACAAGCAGTTAAAAAGATTTACCGCTGTGTTAATAGGTTTATTTAACCTGTGGAAACACAAAAGTACTACCATATATAAACTCATTAATGTTGGATGGTGCGCAGGGCACTGAAGTTTTGCGAGGTTAATACCTTCATTTCTGTAATGTTTCTCCAGCTCCTTGCCACTGGGATCAGTAATCTCTTCCAGCGAGTTCCCCAGTGATAGTGCTATTTAAGCAAAAGGTATGTATGGTGTTGTTTATATCTGTGGTGCCTCCAGCGATCTTTTTATCTGATTATTTGTTTGCATTGCTCCTGGTTTCAAATTGATTATATGTTTTCCTTTCTAAATATTCTGATTCGCTAGTTAGATCCTGCCAGTAGGTGACCAGCAATGTTTCAGAAGGTAGGTGTGATTGTTCCCCCAAGGAGGGCTGCAGGCTGGCATTATTTCAGAAACTGTCACCATGGGATTCATCAGGGGAAGAGCTGGGAGACTTTGGCTGGAATTTTACCGGCATGCCTGCCCCAGAATTGGCATGGACGAGCTTGCAGAACGGCATTGTCCCTTAGGCCTTGGGCAGGCGAGGTGGTAAAATGTAGCCGTGTTAGTATTGTGGGTTACTCCACTGTTCCCCGTTCCCCTACACCTAGAAAGTCCCATTCACTTGGTCCAAATCCACAGCCCAGTCCTCAAGGCACCTGCCTGCATCTCCAGTCTTCACCCCAGCGATAAGATTACAAGAGCGGAATGCGGTAGAATGATGGCTTTCGCTGTTCAAAGCCCCATTAGACCACAGCTCAAGCAGTGATCCTGAGCACCACATCTTATATTGGCCTTGGAGGGAGTGGAACGTGAATGGTATCTGGACTCCAAAGGTGAGGTTTTCCAGCCGCGCTCGTACCGAAACCTAAAAATCCCGCTTGAGGTCAATGGTTCTTTGAATGGTCCGTGTCCCGCCTACTATGAATCCTGTAATGGGCGAGATGGGAAAGTTCTGCCCCAAGAGTGAAATGATGAAGAGAGATTACAGAAAGTGGTTTGTATTCCCTGGATTTTTTTGAACGTTAAGGGGTGATTTGATGAAGGTTTTCCAGATATTAAGCATCTCAAACAGAGGTGAATGGAGAGAGAGATTCTTTGCACTGGCTGAGGAGGTCCAGGACTAGTGACAGAGTCAATAGATTAGAACCGGGCCTTTCTGGAATGAAGCTGAGAAACACTTCTTCTCACAGAGCTTGGTAGAAGTTTGGAACTCTCTCCCACGATTGATGCTAGATCAATGGTTAATTTTAAATCTGAGGTTGATAGGCTTTCCCAGCCAAATCATAGAATCCCTATGAAGAAGGAGGCCATTCAGCCCATCGAGCCTGCACTGTGCTGCTCAGGATCACTGCTTCAGCTGTGGTCTAATGGGGCTTTGAACAGAGAAAGCCATCATTCTACCGCATTCCCCTCTTGTATTCTTATAGCTGGGGTGAAGACTGGAGATGCAGGCAGATAGATTAAGGACTGGCTGTGTAATGGGCAACCCATCCCCATTACCCTACATGTTTACCATGTTAATTTCCCTGGAACTAGGGTCAATTTAGCACGGCCAATCCACCTAACCCGCACATCTTTGGATTGTGGGAGGAAACTGGAGCATCTGGAGGAAACCTGCGCAGACACGGAGAGAATGTGCAGACTCCACACAAAAATTGACCCTTTTAAGTTCAGGGGCTGATATAATTGCTGTTACATTCCACAAGGGGCAACTGTGCTCCTGAGGAGATTTTTGGCAAAGCGTTTCAGCAGGAAGAACATTTTTGTCAGTGCAACATTATACACAAGTGACATAATGCATTTCAATTTGATTTAGCAATGGCATGTAAACAAACGGGAACAACAAATTCTTTTTAATGGAGGCAATGTGCTTTAAACTACACAGACACAGGGAACATTCAGCCCATGTGGTGGATGCAGACATGTTACAGTATCTGCTAATGACTAAATAATTCAGGATGTTAGTGGCCACGTAGTGTGAGAATTAACATATTTTTCCTTCAGGTTCTCTCCGACTTGACAGCAATGCTGAGCGGCAGGGGAGCATTTTCGTAGTGGTTAAGGGTCTTTTGTTGAGATCAATTCATACTAGCCTGAGACCTCAGTTAGTTCAGGCCAACTTTTCCTGCTTTATTTGTGACTGTGTTCAATGAACTCCATTATTTATTCAGCACACACAAACCACTCTCTATCTGCACAGCGATGGGTTTGAATAGCGAGCAGCTCACAGTGAGGTCAATTGGTTGGTGGTGACTATGTAAGAATAGGGACCCACATGATGAGTCAGAAGTGGCAGAAGAAACTAAGGCAAAAAAAACCCCCTCCAAAACATCAGCTTTCGTTTATATACTGCAAAGAACTTGATTTCTCTCTTTACTGATGAACGTGAGGTGAACCGCGACTCTTTATCAGTGGAGAATATGCTTACAATAGACAACTATTCACGAGCTGTTAAGACATGATCTGGCATCATTTAAGCATTACTTTGTGAATTGCGCCATTTTACTTTTCAACCTGAAATGTGGCCTTGGACCCTCTTTTGGTCAGCAAAGAATAAATAAATGAGAAAAATTATAAATTAATTTAAATTTTAAAAACTTCCTGGAATAATTCGCTACGTGCAAGGGTAAAACATTTCAAATTGCTCTCTTTCTGGTCTGAAGAAGTTAAAGCTTATTTTTCGGTCACAAGTAGGCTCACATTAACGCTGCAATGAAGTTACTGTGAAAATCTCCCCGTCACCACACTCCGGCGCCTGTTCGGGTGCACTGAGGGAGAATTTAGCTTGGCCAGTGCGTCTTTCGGAGGAAACTGGAGCACCCGGAGAAAACCCATGCAGACACAAAGAGAACATGCAGACTCCACACACACAGTGATCCAAGCCAGGAATCAAACCTGGGTCTCTAGCACTGTGAGGCAGCCGTGCTAACCACTGTGCCACCCTGACTGGCAATGCAGGAATATAAATCTCCTAAATCTAAATTCTCCCCTATGTACTCTATGAACGATATGCTTTGTCTGTGTAGCACGCAAGAAACTATACCTTTCACTGTATCCCAATAAATGCTCGGCTTGTGAAATCCTGCCCGAGGTTAACGGAGAATTCCATTCTGCAAGCCTCTGCCGTTCCGGAGTGGGTAAAATTCCAGCCAATCTCTCCAGTTTGGAAAGGGAGCAACTGAAATAGTGGAGACTCATTCCTGCAGCTGGTGAATTGTTTATGGAGGTTTTTAAAATGTCAGATTTTCTCTCGTCTCTGAATCCAGCCGTTCTTTCCCTCCTTCTGTGTCTAATTTGACTCTAATTCCTGTGACTTCCATCTCCATCGTTCCTATTCCTTTCCCAATCCTCAAATCCCATTAGTTAAGGAGATAGACTGTTGTTCAGCAAGGTCGCAGACACCCTACTGGCTTCATCGCACCGTTAGCAGCTCAGAATTCCGACAACTTGTGGCTCCAGGGTTTGTTGAGCTGAAGGTGATGTGGAAAGCAGTCCAAATGAAGACTGTTTCAATCCCTGTTCAGCTATTTTCTTTGATGCTCCCACAGTCTTCACTGACCCACAATCTTCATTGACCACTACACCACCCCGCCTCTCCCCCCACCCCAACCCGCCCGGTTCCTCATTCTGTCCTTTCCTTTCACTCTGCACATCTGTCTCAGCATCCCGTATCTCACTGGTATCCAATCGTTGTCCCTCGCTTCCCAAAGTTTCTCCCCTGTTCACCAAGGCCCTCCTCACAGCCATCTTTCCGATCCTTCCTTTTGGTCTCAGCCAGGCTTTTCCCTCACACAACACTCGCACTTCCGCCTTGTCCTGCAAGAGAGTTGCTGGAGTGTGTGGCGGGGGGGGGAAGGCACAAAAGAAATTGCGAAATCTTGCTGCACGTCCTTCTGTCTGCGACCGGAGGAAGTGGGGAAATGAGCTCTTCTCTCAATTATTCCAGCCAGAGATAATGAATCTGTTGCTTGGTTTCCGTCCCCCTCACTTCCATCAACGGTAACTACCAGCTGGGCTGACTTCTTTTTTAAAGAGTGCACATGTTATTTGGAGTGAGGCTGTTAGTGGCAGAGGCTGGAGAAGTCCACCACCCACCTTCAACACAAGAGGGAGCACCTTGCTTCTCCTGTCGAGCTCTGATGTTGCAAAGGAAAATACCGCGCCATTCAACTCCTTACAATGTCTAATTGCTTTCTTCAGATGTGGAAAATCTTATGTTCTCCTGTACAGCCAAGTGTTCACGTTACTGGCCTTGAAATCCGGGGCACCTGGACTAATTCCCTGGCCATGTTTAAGATTGCTTATTCTTCGTCACAAGTCGGCTTACGTTAACACTGCGGTGAAGTTACTGTGAAAATTCCCTTGTCGTCACACTCCGGCGCCTGTTCAGACACACTGAGGGAGAATTTATCATGGGGCAGCCAGCACGCCTTTTGGACTGTGGGAGGGAAACCAGAGCACGTGGAGGAAACCCACGCAGGCATGGGGAGAATGTGCAGTCTGCGCACAGACAGTCACCCAACCTGGGAATCGAACCCGGGTCCCTGACAGCGGTGCTGACAACTGTGTCACCCTGCCGCCCCTTTGTAAATCCCCACCTAGCAGGAAATGATGCAGATCCTGTATACTTTAAACTGAAACTCCAGTCATTGCCAACTTTCACTAGTTTTTGCTTCGCGACGGCTGTGGAATTTAAATTCAGTTTATTAATAAACCTGCAGTTGAAAAACCAAAGTGCCATCGGTGAAGGCGAAACCACTATCGACGATCATAAAAACCCGTCTGGTTCGCTACTGACCTCCAGGGAAGGAGGTTAGGCCGCATTTGGAGTACTGCGTCCAGTTCTGGTCACCTTACTACCGGAAGGACGTGGAGACTCTGGAGAGGGTGCAGAGGAGGTTTACCACGATGTTGCCTGGCATGGAAGGACTGAGTTACGAGGAAAGGTTGGACAAACTAGGACTTTTCTCCTTGGAAAGACGGAGATTAAGGGGAGACATGATAGAGGTATATAAGATACTGAAGACAATAGATAGAGTCAATAGTGACAGGCTGCTCCCTAGATTGGGTACAATTACGAGAGGTCATGATCTAATGGTGAGGGGGCAGAAGTATAATTTGGATGTGAGAGGAAGGTTCTTCATGCAGAGGGTCGTGGGGGTATGGAACGCGCTACCGAGTAGGGTGGTGGAGGCAGGAACGTTGGACTTGTTTAAGGTTTACTTAGATAGACACATGAGCAAAACAAGGATGAAGGGTTATAGTAGGGGGTATTAAATAGGGTCAGAGCCTCGGGAGACACCGGAAATGCAGACTTACATGTTAACGTTTTTGTCTTTTTATTCCGCACGTGGAGGTCCACCTTGTTGTCAAACGAGGGGCATGCACACGGTGGGTTGTGCGTGGGCTGCTCTTGGAGGTTCCGGGAGTGGCCTAGTACTTCGTGTCGGTGTGTGTGCTTGATCCTGGACCGGTAGACGGGCACCGCAACAGCTCGGTGACTAGCACTGCTAGCTGTGCAGATACATGGATTTGGGCCTGTGTCTGTGGGAGTTTGCGCATTCTCCCTGTGGTTGCGTGGGTTTCCTCCGGGTGCTCCGGTTTCCTCCCACACCCCAAAGATGTGCTCTTAGGCTGATTGGTATACCAAATTGACACTATTCTCCCCTGAATCTGGCTAAGTTAGGGGTTCCACTCGCATACATGCAGGGCAGGGTAGGTGTAGGAGGATGCGGTGGCGCGGGCTCGTTGGGCCGAAGGGCCTGTTTCCCGTGCTGGGTTGTTCTTTGTTTTTTTTTTGTTTGAAATCTGCCACCCCAACCTGGTTTGGCCTTGTAATGACTCGATGTGGCAAACAAGAAGAACAAGATACAATGAAGGGTGTAACAGCACAAACTGTCCAGATCTATTCCTAACAACACCCCGACTCTGACTGGAGGCCTCCAGCCCCGGGAATGTCGCCCTCACTCCCAATTGGCCCCCCGGTTTGCACTCTCGCGCTCCATTGGCTCCAGCCCGCTCACATTGTCCCGTGAACGACAGCCCCTTAAAGGGGCCACGCTAACAGCAGGCCTACCCGTGACCCCGTGACAAAAACAATACGGCTAACTTTTAATTCACCCTCCCCACCCCTCAGAGGAATTCCACAGTAGCTTCATTGCAGTGTTAATGTAAGACTTAAAAGCGACTAAAAAATCAACTTTAACTCAAATGGTCCAACTGATACCATAATTACTCTCCATCTGCTGGGTAAAATTGTGAAGGAGGTACAATAATATCGCCTCCTCGTCTTCGCCCTCTTGACTGCTAACCTACTGATGATAGGAATGGTAAAGTAACCCGTGTTCGTTAATGGCCGGTTCACCCTTCTTGACAATCAATGGGTCATCAGAACCCTGCTCCTGTCAAATTAAATCCCCAGTTTTAATAGAAAGGACACAACTGACACGGGAAAAATGTAAAGAGGTTAAATAGAAAACACTGTTTGTGATCCTCGTGCCGTTCTGCTAGTTGGGGCAATGACGTTAAGTTGAAGTGGGGGATGCAGAATGGAGTATCGGGGATTTTAGATGTAATCAGAGAATAGAAAAAACAGGGGGTGATTCTCCCAAAAGCGCTGAATTGGTGGGAAAACTGTTCTAGATCACGACTGTTTAGTCAGTTCAGCTTCTCACCCGAATCTCCGCACTCTGTGCAATACAGAGGTCACAATCATGAATCACATTAAAAACCCAGGGGGCGATGCCCATTCGTGCCAGAGTTTGACTGTTCTGGAACTTTGCGCATCGCAGTTGTCCCGATCCGTCAAACTCCCCATTTGCTGGCCAGCTCAATCGCTGGCCAACCCAGAACTCCCACACTGCTGCCCCTCCAGCCGCACCCCCCCCCCAAGGCCTGGTTGCGGCCCCCACAACAATTCCTGAGCCAGCCCTGACCCCCTCCCTTCCCGGAGTACGCTGATGTCCAGACCCCCTGCACTCAGCAGCGGCAATCCCCCACTCCCCTCTCATCTGACAATACCTCCCCCTCTCCCCTGTTGAACCTTCCCCAGGGAGGCTGGGCCCCTACGCAGACCACCGTAGCCCACCTCCTCCCCCAGCCCACCCCAATCCTGCCTTCCCTTCAGCCCGGTCCGATCCCAATGCAGTGTGGCAGCAGGACCCCCACCCCAGCGATCGTCCTAACCCACCAACAATAGGCCCCATCCCCTTGGCGTTGCCCAATGTCCAACGGGCTGTGCTCAGATGCCCTGGGCATGGGTACTTTGCCCCTTGGGCAGTGCCAGGGGGCACAGGCTGCTTCACAGCGTCAGGCACCTGGGTTCGACTCCTGGCTTGGGTCGCTGTCTGTGTGGAGTCTGCACGTTGTCTGCGTGGGTTTCCTCCGGGTGCTCTGGTTTTCTCCCACGTTCTGAAAGATGTACTAGTTAGGCAAATTAACCTGAACAGGAGCCAGACTGTGGCGACTAGGGGAATTTCACTAACTTCATTGCAGTGGTTAATGTGAGTCTTACTTGTGACTAATAAATAAACTTTACTTTTAATCTATTTACATCCGTTTGCAGACTTGTTAGGTCCTTTTCGCAACTTAGCTTCTGAAACATATTTGTGTTATCAGAAAATTTAGTAACCATGCATTCGATACTGTAATCCAAGTTATTGATAATGATTGTACATAGCTGAGACCTCAGCACTGATCCATGTGACACTCCACTCATTACAGCTTGCCAACCAGAAAATGACCCATTTATGCCTACTCTCTGTTTCCTGTTATTTAACCAATCCTCTATCCAAGCCAATATGTTCTCCCCTACACCATAAGCTCTTGTGTTGTGAAGTAATGTTTGATGTGACACCCTGATGTGGCCTTTCTGAAACCTAAAGTACTGTACATCTCCAAATTTCGCTTTGTCCGTCTTACTTGTCACTTTCTCATTGAACTCCAATAAACTACTCAAACATGATTTCCCTTTCACAAAACCAGGTTGACTCTGCCTGATTGCGTTGAGATGTTTGAAGTGCCCTGCCATAATCGCCTTCTTGATAGTTGCCAGTATTTTCCTGATGATCAATGTGAAGCCAGCTGGCCAATAGTTTCCTGTTTTCTGTATCCCTCTTATCTTGAATAGAGGAATTACATTCACTATTTTCCAAACTAAGGCAACATTTCTGGGGTTTAGGAACTTATGGAAATTTAAAATCACCTTAGCCTTCTTGAGACCTTAGGATGAAATCATGCTCTGGGGATTTGTCAGCTTTTAGTTCTGATAATTTTCTCACTATGGTGACTGTAATTGTTTCAGGTTCTTCTCTCCCTTTCCCCTTTTCATAGAAACCCTGCAGTGCAGAAGGAGACCATTCAGCCCATCGATTCTGCACCAGCAACAATTCCACCCAGGCCCTATCCCCGTCATCCCACATACTTACCCGGCTAATCCTTCTAACCTGCACACCCCGGGACACCAAGGGGCAATTTAGCATGGCCAATCAACCTAACTCGCACATCTTTAGAGTGTGGGAGGAAATTGGGGCACCCGGAGGAAACCCATGTAGAAACGGGGAGAATGTGCAAACTCCACACAGACAGTGACCCGAGGTGGGAATTGATGCACGATGATTTCTGTGATGTTATTTGTATTATCTACAATGAAGATAGATGCAAAATATTTGTTTCTTTCATTCAACATATTCTTATTTTCCATAATTAATTCCCCAGACTCACAGTGGAGCAGCAACATTCAATTTACTAGTGATTTTCCTTTTTAATAGCGCCAAATCTCCGCTCACTGCAGCGGGATCAGAGAATCCTGCTGGCATGAAAATTCTGGCCATTTTTTATATTTCTAGCCAGCTTTCTCTTATCCTACAACTTCTCTCTCCTTATTAACTGCTGTTCTTTATGTTCTGTCCAATCCTCTAATCAGTTAGCAGGAGAAGGGCAACGGCTCTGTGGGAAAACCACCACTTGCAAACTCCCCTCTAAGTCTCTCACCATCCTGACTTGGAAATATATCACCGTTCCTTCAATTTCGCTGGGTCAAAACCCTGGAACCCCCTCCCTAACGGCAGTATGGGTGTTCCCTTGACACATAAGAACATAAGAAATAGGAGCAGGAGTAGGCCATCTAGCCCTTCGAGCCTGCCCCGCCATTCAATAAGATCATGGCTGATCTGTCGTGGCTCAGTTCCACTTTCCCGCCCTCTCCCCATAACCCTTAATCCCCTTGCCTATCAAAAACCTATCTACCTGCGTCTTAAATATATTTAGCGAGGCAGCCTCCACCACTTCAACGGGCAGAGAATTCCAGAGATTCACCACCCTTTGAGTGAAGAAGTTCCTCCTCAACTCCGTTCTAAACCGCGCCCCCCTTTATCTTGAGGCTGTGCCCTCTAGTCCTACTGTCCTTTCTGAGCAGGAAGAGCCTCTCCACCTCTATCCTATCCATCCCATTCATCATCTTATATGTCTCAATGAGATCTCCCCTCATTCTTCTAAACTCTAACGAGTACAAGACTAGTTTATTCAGCCTCTCCTCATAGTTCAACCCCCTCAACTCCGGTATCAGCCTAGTAAACCTCCTCTGCACTCCCTCCAAGGCCAAAATATCCTTGCGTAAGTGCGGCGCCCAAAACTGCACACAGTACTCCCGCTGCGGCCTCACCAGTGCCCTATACAGCTGCAGCAAGACCTCCCTACTTTTATATTCAATCCCCCTCGCTATGAAGGCCAGCATCCCATTCGCCTTCCTGACCACATGGACTGCAGCAGATCAAGAAGACAGCTCATCATCATCTTCTCAAGGGAACAAGCGATGGGCAATAAATTTTAATTGAATGCACCCCTGAAAAGAATTTTAAAAATGAGTTGGACAGATGGGTTGCTTTGTGTGACAAATGCTTGGCAGCTGTCATCTTTTTTATTCATTTGTGGGCCATGGGCGCCGCTGGCTGGGCCAACATTTATTGTCCATCCCGAGTTGTCTTGTCCAGGGGCAGTTGAGAGTCAACCACATGGCTGTGACTCTGGAGTCACATGTAGGCCAGAGTGGTTAAGGATGGCAGATTTCCTTCCTTAAAGGACATCAGTGAACCAGATGGGTTTTTCTGACAAGCGACATTCATTTCATGATCATCAGTAGATCCTTAATTCCAGATTTTTTCAAAAAAAAAAACCTGAATTCAAATGCCACCACCTGCCTAGGTGGGATTCGAACTAGTGTCCCCAGAACATTAGCTGAGTTTCTGGATTAATGGTTTAATGATGACACCACTCGGTCATCACCTCGCTCAATGGTAATAGACACAAGAGCATCAGTGTGCCAGTCTATAGCGATGAGCTTTGACTCTGAGTACAGCAGGATAAGGAGGTTAAGGGAACAGTGAGGCAAAGAAGGATTTCCAGTCCCTCAAGCCACTTTGGACATCAGTACCCTCCATATCTGCAGGTTGTCTTGGCGATGCTTTACTGGGACAGGTAACAATCACTCATGTAGCAAAAAACCCAACTGTTCCTCGTCCCACCATCAGTGAATGGTAAGTTCTCTACCTGTCTGGCTTTATTAACAGGATGATTCTGCAACAGAGAGCTGTTGTAGCTTCGATATGGGATGCTAGAGTGAGACCCATGATAAATGCAGTCTCCTGCAGTGCTTGATAAGGCTATCTTTTCCAAATGAGACACCATTAAAAAGGTATAAAAGTGCAAAATAATGAGCGATATCAATTCTATTGGCGTTAAATGAAAAACCTTGTCACTACCAGTGGCGAATGGGTTACAGATTATTGCACAGTTCCTCGCACGGGTATCTCACGAATGCTTTCTATGAATATTTAATAAGAGCACAGTATAAAAAGACAAAACACTGACATTCAAAATTTGCAGGCACCTGACTAAATCATGAGTGAGGAAGTCACACACAAACTGTTCTGTTCCTTTATACGACCCAGCTTTGCGGTGTCCTGTGTGAAAGTTTGCTAATTTGACATAAGGTATGAATTAAAAGAAAATGCTGGTGCAGATGTAACCTTTCTACATCATAGCTTTGTGTTAATTTCAATTCAATATGAAACAGCAATACTACAGTTAATTTTCAATTAGTTACACAGCACTTGCATTGTTACGACACTTTAAAGGTTTTGATATTTCAGCAGTGATTCCACAATGCAATTAAACTAATGTCTCGATCTCTTCTCCTTCTCTTCCCCTCTCAGTGAAGTGTTCCCGAAACACCCACTGCTGATTTCTCACCAGCGTTTTTATGACAATTGTCTTGTTAGTGCAACATTACCAAGATTGCTTATGGCCAGATTATTCTCAGCTGTCTCCTAATAATTCCCTGGCAGTGACTAAGAGAGTGTCTTTGGATGCCTTTATCTGCCTGTGTAGCTGATCTGCTGTTCTCCGCCCACGGCCCTTTCCGAAAAACACAAAACTATCCCCGGCACTTTGTAAATTTTTTTTTATTTGTTCATGGGACATGGGTGTTGCTGGCTGGGCCAGCATTTATTGCCCATCCCTAATTGCCCTTGTGCTGAGTGGCTTGCTAGACCCTATGGAGTGCAGTTGAGTCAACCACATTACTGTGGCCTTGGAGTCACATGTAAGCCAGACCAGGTAAGGACGGCAGATTTCCTTCCCTAAAGGGCATTAGTGAACCAGATGGGTTTTTCCGACAATGATTTTGTGGTCATCAGTAGATTCTTAATTCCAGATTTTTTTTAATTGAACCTCTGCGGTGACAGGATTTGAACCCGGGACCTAGAACATGAGCTGAGTTTCTGGATGAATAGTTTAGTGATAATACCACTCGGTCATCACCTACCCTTGGTGAAGAGGTGTTGGCAAAAGGGAGATAGAAACAGAAAGTTCTGGAAGAACGCAGCATGCCTGGTAGCATCTGGGGAGAGAGAAAGGGAGTTAATTGGGCAACAGTGGTGGGGGGGTGGGGGGGATTGTCCACCCCCATTTTTGGCAGGGCTAGAATGGTGGCGAGAGCTTCTTGAAATGGCAAAAGACTTACTAAATGATTTGAAAATATTGCATTTGTGATTTACATGTTTTTTGTGAGCCTGGTGCTCAATTGTCCAGGCTCCCTTGTATTTGTGGTCTTGTTGGGGGAGGTTCTCTCCGGCGAGGAAAACACTTTCTCCCCATGAATTGCTGGAACAAGAAGCCGTTGAGACCCCCCGGGGAGAGCAAGGGCAAGGGGAGGGTTTGCCTTGGGAATGCCAGCCTGGCACCTTGGTACTGCCCTCCAGACATGTTGGCATTGCCCACCACATAGTGCGGGGAGCAGGGCCTACCAGTGGCAGGGCTTGGAGGGGGCAGGGCTTATGGGGGGGGTGTGGCTCAATTGGGGAGGAAGGGGGGAGCCCACTGCCACTCTGTAGGTCTGATCAGTATGGGGGTACATGGGGGGGGGCTCACTGCTGCTCTGCATTGCAATCATTGTGGTGTGGTGCAATAGGTCTGGGTGATGGGGAGGACTTGCGGCGGGCGGGGGGGGAGGTGACAGGAGTTCCATTTCAGGCAGTGTGGTGCTGTGGGCTCCCATGCAGCAGCAGGGGCCAGACAGCACACACTCTGTTTGTTCGCCCTCTGCTGTTGCTATTGCACATGTGCAGAATCAGAGGTCTGCACATGCGCAATAGCTCCCTCTGCCGCTGGTTGGTGAATTAAGCTCAGCCCACAGCCTGCATCGGCTAGATATGGTCTGGATCATTTTTCCATGTATTACATGTGCAAGATTGGGTATGCAAACTCACCCAAAAAACGTATCTGGAACTCTCCTATTTTCGTGTTGGAATCTTTCTTGTAAAATTTCACCCAATATCTCCTAAACCAGTTCAATGTCAGATATTCTTTTACAATCCTTCTGTGAAGTGCCCAGGGATCTTTCATTACATCGAAGATGCTTTAAAATTACACGTTGCTGTTGTAGAGCAGCCTCTCTAAGCCCATGGTGGCTTTCCAAATGTCTGATGGTGAAAACTGACCACATTTAGCCCACCATCACTGGGTGAAAATCCTGGAGCTCCCTCCCTAACATCGCTGTGGCTGTACCAACACCACATGGACTGGCACCGGGTTCAAGAAGACACCTTCTCAAGGGGCAATTAGGGATGGGCAATAAGTGCTGATCTAGCCAGCAACATCCCGTGAACAAGTAGATCAAACAGAAATCACAAAGAGAGATGGCTGAGCAATCAGAGACACTTTGTTCTGAGCTGTGTTGGTAGGTTTTTATCTTCACTTTACACCTCTTCATCTCTGTAAGCACACCCTTTCACAATTCCCCATTTAGTATGTTTCTCCCTGACAGCCATATGAAAAGTTCCCACCTCACAGAAGGTTTGCCACAAGCAGTCTATTTAATATTTATTTGGCTGAATGAAGCACTGAAAATAGTTGAAACAGCACCTTGAGGCAATATGTCATATTAGGAGAGAATAAAATTTATTCCTGATGTATGGTGTCTGTGGCCAGGCTTTGTAGAGAACAATTGATCACTCAGTGGGAGTCGAATTTTAACTGTACAGTTTTGAATGGATATTTAATGTAGATTTACATCGAATCCCAACACGGCAGGTGGTAGGATTTGAATTCAATAAAAAATATCTGGAATTGAGAATCTACTGATGACCATGCAAGCATTGTCAATTGTCGGAAAAACCCACGTGATTAACTAATGTCCTTTAAAGGAAGGAATGTCCTTACCCAATCTGGCTTACACATGACTCCAGAGCCACAGCAATGTGGTTGACTGTCAACTGCCCTCCGGCAACTAAGGATGGGCAATGAATGCTGGCCAGCCAGCGACACCCATTTCCCATGAATTGATAAAAACACATTTATTGCAACAGACCAAATGAGCTGCTTTACCTATTATCTAATGTAAGTAATAGGAAGTGAAGGAGACCATGCTGTAACTTGAGTCTGTTTCATCATTGAACACAATCATAAGACCATAAGACTTAAGAGCAGAATTAGGCCACTCGGCCCATTGAATCTACTTCGTCATTCAATCATGGCTAACTTTTTTCTCATCCCCATTCTCCTGCCTTTTCACCATAACCCCTCACCCACTTATTAATCAAGAACCTATCTGTCTCTGTCTCAGAGACACTCAATGACACGGCCTCCACTGCCTCCTGCAGCCAAGAGTTCCACAGATTCACCACTGTCTGGCTGAAGAAATTCCTCCTCATCTCTGTTTTAAAGGATCGTCCCTTTAGCCTGAGGTTGTGCCCTCTGGTTCTAGTTTTTCTTACTAGTGGAAACATCCTCTCCGTGGCTGACCTTCTGTCTTAATCACACGTGCAGTCAGCTCAGAACGTCACAGTAATTTCACCCCTGACATCAGGTTCTTGATCTGAAAGTAAAATTCTGTCCAACTTTTCCAGATTGTGATGACCCCCCCCCCCCACCCCCCCTCAGTGCACTGAAGAATCATCATAACCTGAAACGTGGGTGGAATTTTACTGGCACATCTGCCTAATGTTCGTACGATCCTGCCCATGGCCAACGGAGAGTGCTGTTCTCCGAGCCTCGCCCAGCCCAGGAACCGGGACAAGTGTGTCGGTAAAATTCGGGCTGTTAACTCTATTTCTCTCCATGGATGCTGCCTGACCTCCTGCGTATTTCCAGCATTTTCTATTTTTATATTGCAAACTTTCTCTCCTCATGCTTCTCGACCCGTCTGTAACCTTTGACACAGTTCACCGCCCCATCTTCTTCCATTGTTTCTTTCCCAGTGTCCAGTTGGCTGGTCTTAAGAATCACATACATTGTTCCTCTTCTCACTCCAGCACTGTTACCTCTGGAAACGTCTCCAAGGATCAATCCTTGACCCCCTCCTATTTCTCATTTACACACTGCCCCTCCCGGCAGCCTCATCGAACCAATTGTCCACACATACGTTGGTGACTGTCTTGCCATCACCTCTCTCAGCCTCTCCTCTCTCCCTGAATTCTCTGAGTGCTGATCCAACATCCAGTACTGGAGGAGCAGAAGTTTCCTCCAACTGGCAAGATTTATTGGGATGACTAAAGCCATGGTGGCATAATGGTTAGCACTGCTGCCTTAGAGTGCCGGGGACTTGGATTCAATTCTACCCTCGGGTGACTGACTATGTGGAGTCTGCACATTCTCCCCGTGTCTGCGTGGGTTTCCTCTGGATACTCCAGTTTTCTCCCACGCTCCAAAATGTGCAAGTTAGGCATATTGGCCATGCTAAATAAATTGCTCCTTAGTGTCCCAAGATATGTAGGTTAGATGAATTAGCCATGGTGAATATGCAGGGCTCTGGGGAGAGGGCAGGCAACAGGGTCTGGGTTGGTGCAATCATGATGGGCTGAATGCACTGTAGGTGTTCTATGATTCTATGATTAATCTCAGTCACAAACTCTATTCCCTAACCAGTAACTGCATACCTCTCTTCCGTAACTTTAACAAGACCATTCGCAACCTCTATGCCACTTTGACTTGATATGAGTTTCCTACCACATCCGTGCTATCATCTTTTTCCACCTTCATCATCTCTCCACCTCTGCCCATCTGAAGTTGAAACCCCTATACAAGCCTTTGTTATATCAAGACTTCACCACTCTAACACGCACCTATCTGAATTGACCATTCTAACACACACCTATCTGAATTGACCACCGCAGTACACACCTGTCTGGTCTCCTACTTTCAATCCTCCATAAGCTTGAGACCACCCAGAACTCTTCTGCCCCCTTCCTTGCTCACGCTGAGCTCTGGGTACCTATCATCCTGTGCTTTCTGACCTACACTGGCTCTCGCTTCAGCAATATCTCTACTTTAAAATTCCTTTTTTTCAAGGGCTTCATAGCCTCATCCCTCTACTTCTGCAACCTCTTCCAGCCTTTCTGAGCCTCTGAAATATCTACACCGCTCTAATTCCGACCCTTTGAACATCACCGATTTTTATTGCTTCACTGTTGATGATCGTGCCTTCAATTGCCTGGGGCTTAAACTCTGGGAGCTCCCTGGCCCCCACTCACTCTCCATCTCTTTAAGTAGGGAGGTGATGGTCTAGTGGTGTTATCGCTAGACTATTAATCCAGAGACTCACCAATGTTCTGGGCACCCAGGTTCAAATCCTGCCACAGCAGATGGAGGAATGAAATTAAGAAATCCACTGATGACTATGAAACCATTGTTGAGAACACCCACTGTCTCATTAATGTCCTTTAGCGAAGGAAATCTACTATCCTTACCTGGTCTGGCCCACAATGTGACTCCAAAGCCACCGCAATGTGGTTGACTCTCAATTGCCCTTTGAACAAGGGCAACAAATGCTGGCCAGCCGGTAATGTCCATGTCCCACAAATGAAAAAAATAAATCTCTTTAACACTCTTCTCCTTTCAGACTCTCTTTAAAACTTACCTCTTTAACCAAGTTTTTGGTCATCTGGCCTAAAAACTCCTTGTGGCCCAGTGTCTAATTTAATTTGATAATGCTTCTGTGAAGTGTGTTGCTACTTTAAAGGTGCTGTATAAATCCAAATGCTATTTGTTGTGTTCAATTGTTCTGTGTTTGATGATGTGAGTCTGCTTACTAATGATGCTCACTGCACTTGATCGGGACTCAGAACATACACCAAAGAAGCTACTAAAAGAGTTGAAGGATGCTACAGCGTGGCTTAACACTCTATGAATAAAGTTCCTGCATGTTTAGAGACTAGCATCATTGCTTTGAGGTAAATGAAATATGTGAAATTTACGATAGCGGTGATGAAAATGTTGTTCATTGTGATTCATTGCTAGGTAAGAGAGCATACAGACGAAACGAGTCACTGGAATTATTTGTGAGAATATTAGGAGAGAAAATGTCCTGATTAAAGCTCTACTGCCCGTCCCTTACAGCTTCTGTAGAGGTGGTGGCATTTCTGCCCCCTTACATCCTTTAGGCAATTTGGCAATGCCTTCCAGCCCTTAAGACCTGACAAGCGAGCAATCAGAGTAGATCATACTGTTGTCCCGAAGATACAAGTTTCCACTTGCACCATTCCCCAGGCTGAAATCTCTACTGTCAGAAGATGGGAAAGTGGAGGAAACAGTGAGCCAGGGAACGGTTGAGAAGGCAAACTGGGGCTGCTGTGGCGGAGAAAGTACTTGATTAAAATTAAGGGGAGAACCTAAAAGAGGGGAAACCAGAAACAATTAAAAATAGGGGGAGCAAAATGCCTTTCATTAAAATGTAAAACAAAACAAAGAGTTTGTAGAAAATCTACTAATGGGACATGACAACTAATCTCTTCATTTTAATTCATTACTACTTTTCCCCCCACTTCCCCATATCGCCATCTCTCCACTCAACTTCTGTTCATTTTTCTCCCTTTCCACCTCCCTTTCTCTGTTTCTCTCCAGTCTGTGAGGGTGCTGCAAAAAGTCAAAGCAGCTGCCAGAACAGTTTCCAGCTGCCCTTTTCCCATTCTGAACAATATCCCCATCACTCGCCTTGCTTTGTGGGTTATCCCACCCCCCCCGACATCCCCTCACCCACGCAGAAAAATGAGAATTAGTTCACGACGACTGGGCTAAAGCAAAAACCAACAAAGTCGGGAAAGCAGCCAGCATAATCAAAGACCCCCACACACCTTGGACATCTCCTCTTGATGAAGGAACGGCACTCCGAAAGCTCGTACTACCAAATAAACCTGTTGGACTTTAACCTGGTGTTGTGAGGCTATTTACTATGTTTACCCCAATCCAACGCTGGCAATTCCACCTTCTTCCGTTGGGAAAAAAATACAAAAATCTGAGGTCACGTACCAACCGACTCAAGAACAGCTTCATCCCTGCTGCTGTCAGACTTTTGAATGGACCCATCTCGCATTAAGCTGATCTTTCTCTACACTCTAGCTGTGACTGTAACACTGCATTCTGCACTCCCGCCTTTCCTTCTCCCCTATGTACTCTATGAACTGTATGCTTTGTCTTTGTAGCATGCAAGAAGTAATACTTTTCACTGTATACCAATACGTGTGACTATAATAAATCAAATCAAATATCCTTATCAAAACGTTACCTAGAGGCAACAAAGAAGCCAGGAGAGGCAAACATACAACTTTCAAACTCCATACTTGAGGATGAAAGAGGATTTGACCATTAGAGTTGGTCAAAAAAGAACTCAAATTCCTACCTTATGAAATATTTGCTGACGATTGTTAATATTTCTGTTCTGGCTTATGTTAAGTGCTAAAGTGGCAAAAAACAAGTGTCCCTTTGCCCGTAACACGTCCTGTAGGTCGGGGCAATGGCTGGTAGCAATGACAGTCACTCAGAGCCTGTTCCACACGCAGTTCCTTCACACAGCCGCCTCTGAAATAACCTGAAGCCTCCTGTCAACCGAACAGACCTTCCTTGGCAAAGTGTTCTCTGAAGTGAAGCCAGTCAAAGTAGGTGGGAGAGTGGGATGATAGTGGTGGTGAGAGGGAGTGGGGGTTGTAGGGGGGTGGGGGGGGGAGGGGGTGCAGATTCCTTTCTCAGTGAAAAGTTGGGATACAAATTACGTTCAAAAATACACGGAACGCTGCTCCCAGCGCTGGAGAGGCAGGCACCAACCAAATGGTGCAAAGGGAAACAAGCAGCATGGGAGGACAGGAAGAACAAAGGGGTCTATTTCATCTTCAGGCATTTGCAAGTCAAGTGAAGGAAGTGTTCGTTACTTTAGTTCCTACACGTATAGGATTCAAAGACCGGGGGGAAAGAAAGTTAATCAGCCCTGCAACCTGTCACGTTTTCAAACATTTGTCAAACGCGCCTTCCAATTTTCAAAACCACCTTGTCTCCAGGTCCTTTCATGATTTGTCCTCTCAGCACAAGAGGTCCCTTTCAGCGGGAGATGGGGAGAGTTAACTTCAGCCTTTCTACAATGCTGCGTGAGCATTCAATAAAACAAAAGAACCGCATAACAAGTCCTTGTGAATGAGATGTTGTTCTGTAAAAGACGATCATTTGGGAAAGAAATTGCTTTTAAAGGTATTAAAGATTGATTTTGTTTTTGTTCGTAGCAATCTTGTCAAAACTGTTCTCACTTTTGTACTGGGAGAAAGGACGCATTCCCCAGAACGCCGGTGTCTCGATTCTTAATGCCCTTTCAGTCGCAGAAGACAACAATTTATTGTGCCAGTGAAGTCAAAATCTGGATAGTGGCTTCCTAATGCAGGATAACCAGTTGGTCAAAAGCTTTAGTTGTTTTTTTTTTAAAAAAGAAAACTCTCCTTTATCGATGAAGATTTTTCCCTTTGCACAAGTCAGTTCATTTTCCTTCTCTGTCTTTTGCTCAGATGCCATTTGCTCAATAATAGGCATCGAACAGTTCTGTGGCCCAGGCTGTCTCCATATGCCTGACTGAACCATCAGAAAGAGTGGTGTCCCTTTGTCCCTCCCACTCTGTTTCTCTCCCCGCCCCCCCCCCCACCCCACTGCCCCCTCACAATATGGCTGGGTGGCCTTCTGCTCCAGTGGTCTCCCTTTGCAGGGGAAGCAAAGTAATGATTACCAGAACAAATTGAATAGGAGCTTATCCCGGGCTTCTCCTTTCACTGCGGAAATGGAGGGAACCCAGGAACAAGACCAACTGTGGCTCCCTACAATGCAGCGTAGAAATAGATTTGATACAGTCGCCATGCAGACATGTAAAGGGGCACAGTAAAACAAAATCTAGGCATGTTTACACAGGAAAAGCAGGTTGCAGGACAGAGGGTGGCAGGCGGGACATAAATCCAGGGCGGAATTCACTTGCTAAATTTTGAAAAGCTGCTTTGTTTTATTTGTTAGGGGTGGGGGAGCTGAAATGCTCCCTGCAATTCCTTCAGTAGAATTGACCATCTTTGGACCAATTTGAGTTCTAGAACAGGAGGGAAGGATGGCCACATTCTTTTTAGAGGCTTCTGAACTTCCTGGTTAGTTTATTTGTTCATGAGATGTGGGCATCGCTGGTTAGGCCAGCATTCACCGGCCATCCTTATTTGCCCATGGTGGTGAGCCAGCTTCTTGAATTTCTGCAGTCCATATGGTGTGGGTACATCCACAGTGCTGTTAGAGAGGGATTTCCGGGGTTCTGACCCAGTGACAGCGAAGGAATTGGGCTCTGAAATTTAGGCATTTTCAGCTATCTAAACTTCTCAATAAGAACATAATTAAGAGCAGGAATAGCCCAAAAAGGCCCTCAAGACACTCAATGTCATACCTTATTTTCTTTCTCAGCTCTGCTTTCCCGTAAAGAGATAGAAGGGATCATCAACAGTGTAATACAGCGGCGCAGTTACATACTCACTGAGGCTTCTGCTGAACCAAGGCTTAGTCAGCTCCTGACCTCATTACAGCCTTGGTTCAGCAGAAGAGATGAACTTCAGAGGTGAGGTGAGAGTTTCAGCCCTTGACATCAAGACTGCATTTGACTGAGTGTGGCATCAAGGTGCCCTAGCAAAACTGGAATCAGTGAGAATCAGGGGAAAGTTCTCCATCAGTTGGAGTCACACTTGGCACAGAGGAAGATGACTGTCGTGGTTGGAGGTCAATCATCTCAGCTCCAGGACATCACTGCAGGAGATCTTCAGGGTTACTGCCCTAGGTCCAACCATCTTCAGCTGCTTCATCGATGACCTTTCTTCCACCTATATCAGACTCCTATTTATTGACTATAACTCAGCCTTCAACATTATTATTCCCATGAAATTCATCTCCAAACTCCATGGCCTGGGACTCGGCTCCTCCGTCTGCAACTGGAGCCTGAACTTCCTAATTCACAGACCCCAATCAGTAAGGATAGGCAACCAAACCTCCTTTACGCTCATCCCCAATACCAGTGTCCCACAAGGCTGTGTTGTCAGCCCCCCACTATACTCCTTATACAACTATGACTGTGCGGACAAATTCTCCTCCAATTCAATTTTCAAGTTTGCTGACGATATTACCATAGTGGGTCGTATCTCAAACAATGATGAGACACAGTACAGGAATGAGATAGAGAACCTGGTGAACTGGTGCAGCAACAATTATCTCTCCTTCAATGTCAACAAAATGAATAAAATTGTCATCGACTTCAGGAAACATAAAGGAGAACAAGTCCCTGTCTACATCAACGGGGATGAAGTAGAAAGGGTCGAGAGCTTCAAGTTTTTAGGTGTCCAAAGCTCCAAAAACCTGTCCTGGTCCCCCCATGCCGACACTATAGTTAAGAAAGCCCACCAACACCTCTACTTTCTCAGAAAACTAAGGAAATTTGGGATGTCAGCTATGACTCTCAGCAACTTTTACAGATGCACCATAGGAAGCATTCTTTCTGGTTGTATCACAGCTTGGTATGGGCTCCTGCTCTGTCCAAGACCGCAAGAAATTACAAAAGGCTTGAATGAAGCCCAATCCATCACACAAACCAGCCTCCCATCCATTGACTCTGTCTTTACACTTCCCGCTGCCTCGGCAAAGCAGCCAGCATAATTAAGGACCCCACACACCTCGAACATTCTCACTTCCATCTTCTTCCGTCGGTAAAACGATACAATAGTCTGATGTCACATACCAACCAACTCAAGAACAGTTTTTTTCCTGCTGCTGTCAGTGTTTTGAATGGACTTACCTTGCATTAAGTTGATCTTTCTTTACACCCTAGCTATGACTGTAACACTACATTCTACACTCTCTTGTTTCCTTCTCTATGAACAGTATGTTTTGGCTACATAGCATGCAAGAAACAATACTTTTCGCTGTATGTTAATACATGTGACAATAATAAATCAAATCAGATCAAATCAAAATCTTAAAGTTGGAAGTGGAGATATTCAGCACCATTCACAACTCGTCAGATACTGAACAGTCTATGTCTAAATACATCAAGAACTGGACAAAATCCAAGCCTGGGGCTGACAAATGGCAAGTAACATTCATGTCATACAAGTGCCAGGCAGTTAATATTTCCAACAAAAGAGAATCTAACCATCACCCCTACATATTCAATGGCATTAGCATTACTGAATCTCTCCTATCAATATCCCAGGGATAGCATTGAGCACAAACTGAACTGGATGAGCCATATCAATACTGTGGCTATGAAAGAGGATGAGGAGAGGCTGAATAAACTAGGCTTGTACTCGTTAGAGTTTAGAAGAATGAGGGGAGATCTCATTGAGATGTATAAGATGATGAATGGGATGGATAGGATAGAGGTGGGGAGACTCTTCCCGCTCAAAAAAGACAGTAGGACTAGGGGGCACAGCCTCAAGATAAAGGGGAGGCAGTTTAGAACGGAGTTGAGGAGGAACTTCTTCACTCAAAGGGTGGTGAATCTCTGGAATTCTCTGCCCGTTGAAGTGGTGGAGGCTGCCTCGCTAAATATTTTTAAGAAGTGGGTTGATGGGTTCTTGGTAAGAGAGGGGATTAAGGGTTATGGGGAGAGGGCGGGAAAGTGGAACTGAGCCATGACAGATCAGCCATGATCTTATTGAATGGTGGGGCAGGCTCGAAGGGCTAGATGGCCTACTCCTGCTCCTATTTCTTATGTTCTTATGAATCCTGCAGTGAGTAACTCACTTCCTGATTCCCTAAAGCTTGTCCATTACCTACAAGGCACAAGTCAGGAGTGTAACAGAATACTCTCCACTTACCTGGATGAGTGCAGTTCTAACAACACTCAATGGGGAGGCAGGTGGCATAGTGGTTAGCACTGCTGCCTCGTAGTGCCAGGGAGCCAGGTTTGATTCCCGATTTGCACCATTGTCTGTGTGGAATCTGCGTGGGTTTCGTCCGGGTGCTCTGGTTTCTTCCCACTGTCCAAAGATGTGTGAGTTAGGTGGATTGGCCATGCTAAATTGCCCCTCAGTGTTAAAGGGACTAACTAGGGTAAATGCCTGGCATTATGGGGATAGGGCCTGGGTGGGATTGTGGTTGGTGCAGATGGGCCGAATGGCCTTTTTCTGCACTTAGGACTCTATAAACATCCAGAACAAAACACCCCCATGTGACCATAAGACGTAGGAGCAGAATTAGGCCACTCGGCCCATTGAGTCTGCTCCGCCATTCAATTATGGCTGATATTTTTCTCATCGCCATTCTCCTGCCTTTTCCCCATAACCCCTGACACCCTTATTAATCAAAAACCTATCTTTCTCTGGCTTAAAGACACTCAATGACCTGGCCTCCACAACCTTCTGCGGCAAAGAGTTCCACAGTTTCGCCACGCTGGCTGAAGAAATTCCTCCTCATCTGTTTTAAAGGATCTTCCCTTTAGCCTGAGGTTGTGCCCTCTTGTTTTTCCTACTAGTGGAAACATCCTCTCCACATTCACTCTATCCAGGCCTCGCAGTATCCTGTATACTCCACTTGATTGCAACCCCTTCCATAAACATTTATCCCTCCAACACTGGCGCACAGTGGCAGCCATGTGCACCACCTACAAAATGAACTGCAGGAACTCACCAAACCTCCTTAGGCAGCACCTTCCAAACTACCATCAGTTCACTGCCATCTAGAAGGACAAGAGCAGCAGACACAAGGGAACATCACAACCTGAGTGTTCTCCTCCAAGTCACTCATCATCCTGACCTGGAAATATATTTCCGTTCCTTCACCATCGCTGGATCAGAACTCTGTAACCCTCCCCTAACAGCACTGTGGGTGTACCTACATCACATGGACTGCAGCCTTTCTAGAAGGCTGCCCACCACCTCCGGTTCAGGGGCAATCAGGCACTCTCTCATTTCCTTTTCTATGAATGGTATGCTTTATTTGTGTCGCCCACAAGAAACAATACTTTTCATTGTATGTTAATACATTATGGCAATAATAAATTGAATGAAATTAGGGATGGACAATAAATGCTGGCCTAGCCAGCAATGCCCACATCTCTTGAATGAATAAATAAACATCCTAATCTCATGTTGAGTTCTGCGCACCCTGAACACACTGAGCATATTAGGTGCATTGGCCATGCTAACTTGCCTCTTAATGTGCTGAGATGCATAGATTAGATAGATTAATAGCGTAAATATGTGGGGTTATGGGGATTGTTAGTGCGGACACAATGGGTCAAATGGCCTCCTTCTTCGTACTGGTTCTTGATTGTTCACTGTCTCCAATTTCAAATTAGCCTTCTTGCATTTGAATCCTTTTCTGTCCTTGAACCTTGCTATCTCTCACACTATGTCAGCTTCAGAATTCCCTAGCATTCTGTGTCCTCTGACTCTAACCCCTTTCTCTCTTCAGAACACCAATGGCAGCCATCCCTTCAATTATTCAGGCCTTAAGGTCTGGAATTTCCTCAGTAAAACTTTCTGCCTCTCCACCTTACTCTCTTCCTTTGAGTTAACATCTTAAAACTCACTTGTCACCCCCTTCCAACACATGTTTATTTTTGCTTTTGTTACAGCTCCATGAGATTGCTTGGGATATTTTTCTGCATTAAAAATGCAAGTCATTGACAGAACTTTTTCACTTGAAACACAACTCCACACAGTTGAAAGAAAAACCTTGCATTTCTAAAGTACCTTTCACAACTTCGGAACGTCCCAAAAGGCGTTACAGAAATACTTCTGAAACAGGGTCGCTGTTGCAATGTTTGAAACGTCAAATAAACATTAACCAAGTTTCTGGTCCTGATATTTCGTAGGATTACTTGGACTGTGTGACAGGGTTCTACATTCCATTATAGACACACTTTTTAATGTACTCTCAATAGATCAGACTATTTAAATAGAGTCATTGTCAGTAGGACTTGTCAGGTTAGGTGGATTAGCCATGGTGCAGACTCAATGGGCTGAATGGCCTCCTTCGGCACTGTAGGGATTCTATGGTCTTCATTATCTGATATTATGTTTGCAAATTATTTTAGACTTTTGTGGCAACCCCGAGATATCTTGCTTCTCTTACCCAAGAAGAAAAATATTTACAATTTTCAGTTACAATAGGTCAGAAATTACTGTCGCTGCACCATTCACGAGAGGTCATAGTTTTAGGGGAAGGGGGTGGCAGATTTAAAACAGGGGAAATTACTTCTCTCAAAGGGTGGTGACTCTGTGGAATTCACTACCCCCAAAGCACGGTAGATATGAGGGCATTGAGTAAATTTAAGGAAGAGATGGACAGAGTTTAATTAGTAATGGTTTAAAGGGCTATGGTGAATGGGTAGGAAAGTAGAGTTGAGATCAACCATGATTGTATTAAATAGCAGAGCAGGCTCGTAGGGCTAAATTGCCTACTCCTGCTCCTGGTTCTTATGATTTTTATGATTCCTATGAGCTTATTTTGGATATTGGCTAAATCAGAAACACCACTCTCCACATTGACCAATTGGATTGGGAACACCAATCCCTTCCTTCCCATTGTTTTCTATATTCCAGCCATTTTCTTTCCCATATTCTGCATTTTCCCAGAACTTGGAGCTTAAGGACATTTTGTTTTTTGTAGCACATTGTTATTCATAGTGGAGCTTCTCACTATCCATTTGGACAGTCCATTCTCCAGAGGTATCCAGGAAGGTTGGCTGGTGTTTAGTTCCAATAACTGACTCCATTCGTTCACCTATGACTGAGGCAGTGGAATGGGTCTGTAGTAGTGTCTGATTTGTTACCCTATCCAGGGATTAACAGTGGGTTACTAATGTGTTTTTGGAAGCATTCTGTACCTGCTCATTAACTTTTCAACTACATGCGCGATCTTCTGTCTACACAGTACACCGGTTAATGAATGTCAGAAGTGATTAAACTGATCAGCAACATTAAGATGGCATTGGAATTCATCCTGCAGAAGCACAAAGAAGAACGGGCTAGGAATTAGTGCTTCAACACCTGGAGAGCTCCTTGCTCTGCAATGAGTAGTGCTGTGGAATAACTTGTGTCTATTTGAACCGGCACTGACCTGCAGTTTTGATGCGAATGTACAGCAACACCTGACTGTGTGATATAACAGTGGGCTCAGTTTCTCATTCCCTTCATCTGCCAGACCAAGCACATCATTTGGGCAACGCATTAAGGCTGGAACTTAAATCACTTCCCTCTTAACAAACAATCAGTGAGATTTAAAGAGTGTGGCAATGCTAACAGACAGCACAGATGAAGGTTTTTATATGATGCAGCAATGAATTATAGAATCCCTACAGTGCACAGGGAGGCCACTCAGCCCATCGAGTCTGCACCGACTCTCTGACAGAGCATCTTACCCAGGCCTAGCCCTGTGACCCCATGTATTTATCCTGCTAATCCTCCGAACCTACGTATCTTAGGACACTAAGGGGCAACTTAGTATGGACAATCCACCTAATGGAGTGGAAGAGGGAGAAATGATGAATTTCTGACATTGCTGACCTGTGGCTTCTGGGGTGGCATGGTGGCGCAACTGCTGCCTCGCAGCTCCGGGGACCCGGGTTCAATTCCCAGCTTGGGCTGTGTGGAGATTGCATGTTCTCATCGTGTCTGTGTGGGTTTCCTCCAACAGTCCAAAAGATGTGTGGATTAGGTGCGTTGGCCATGCTAAATTGCCCCTTAATGTCCTGAGATGCATAGATTAGATGGATTAATAGTGTAAATATGTGGGGTTATGGGGTTAAGGCCAAGGTGGGATTGTTGTTGGTGCAGACTCGATGGGTCAAATGGCCTCCTTCTGCACTGTAAGGTTATGATAATGAACTGCTACTTGTGGATTGTTTCATTCTGACAGTAACACCCTGGGTTGTGTGTCTACCTTCCCATCATTCTTTCCTGTCAAAGGTTTTGAGTGCTCTATTGCTGTGGGTTACGAGAAACCATCTGGAATGACCAGCTCGGAACTCTTATAGAGGTTGCAGCAAGTTGGCACTGAGTGGCTTATCCATTTCCTCACTCACCATTGTAACATTCAGGCTGTGCAAGGGTCAGGCAGTCATCATCATCAACGAGAGAGATTCTAACCATTTCCCTATGGTATTCAATGATGATACCATCACAGAACCCCCAGACATCAATATCCCAGGGACAGAATTTTTCTGCCCTTGCTGCCAGCGGGACCTTCTGTTCCCACTAAAGGTGACCCTCTGCAGCAGGCTGGGCAAGGCACACAGAATGCTGTGGGATGATTCCACCGGCAGCCAATACTGCCTTGTCTCTGCTGGTGGATAACACACCGTGGGGGTGGCAGCAAATCCCACCCTGAGTGGGTGGTTACTTCTGACCAGAAGCATAACAGGACAACCCAATGGTTAGATCGGTTCAGAGACTGGCAATTCTTCAGTAAGTAACTCATCTCAAGACACAAGTCAGGAGCGTAGAATACTCTCCACTTGCCTGCTTTAACTGCAACTCCAAGTTGAAGCTTAACACCATTCTGTGCAAAACAGCCAGCTTGACTGGCACCCCATCCATCTGATAATAACTTCACTCCCTCCACCATGGGTACACAATGGCAGCAATGTGTACCAACTAACTTCAAGATGCACTGCAGCAACTTGCCAAGCCTCCTTCAACAGCGCTTTGCTAGTTCCCATCCCCTGCCATCTATAGAACATATAGACCTACAGAATCTTTCCACTCGCCTGACGAAGGATCAGCGTTCCGAAAGCTTGTGGGTTTACTATCAAATAAACTTGTTGGACTTTAACCTGGTGTTGTGAGACTTCTTACTCTCTATAGAAGGACCAGGGCAGCAGATAGATGGGAACGTTACTACCTGCAAGTTCCTCTCCAAGTCTCTCATTATCCTGACTTGGAAATATATCGCTGTTCCTTCACTGTCACTGGGTAAAAATCCTGGAGCTCTCACCCCAACAGTGCTGCAGGTGTACCCTACACCACATTGACTGCAGCAGAACAAGGAGATGGCTCACTATCTCCTTCTCAAGGACCATTAGGGATGGATAATAAATTCTGGCTCAGCTAGAGATAGCATGAATGAATAAAAAGATTACTACACCACCGTGCCTCCCTGGTCCTCTATGCAAGGACATGGTAAAGTGTCTCAGAAAGTTATGTGCCATTTATGAATTGTTCAAGACTTTCCAGCATCTTTTAGTGATTGTACCTAAATAGCAAATACCATTGTGGATTGTTATAAAAACCCATCTGGTTCACTAATGTCCTTTAGGGAAGGAAATCTGCCGTCCTTACCTGGTCTGGCCTACACGTGACTCCAGAGCCACAGCAATGTGGTTGATTCTGAACTGCCCTCCTAGGGCAACTAGGGATGGGCAATAAATGCTGGCCCAGCCAGCGATGCCCATGCCCCGCAAAGGATTTTTAAAAAATACTCACCTTCTATTTTTCTCCCATCGAACAGAAATTCCCCTCTCAGTCAAGTCTTGCATTCACGTCCAGAATGTAAACGAAAGGTTGAGAAAACATACCCTGAAGTGTCTCACTAATGAGTGTTTAAGCATTCAAATTGAGTTCCTTGGAAGTCTCAGATGCCAATGTGAACATCAACCTTGAAATGTCAGCACTTGGAAATGACACGAGGGAGTGCAAACCCATTTGAATTTCTGTCACACTATGTTGCCTTGCATCATAAACAGTAATTGTCTTGAGGAATGAAACATTGATTTCTGTAATAGGTGTGTAACACAGTCTTGCATTTCTCTCTTGAATATGCATCACTAACTGGCTGCAGTCAATTGAAGTGCTCAAAAAATATTTGCGGCACAGTTCTGTCAATATTGAGTGGGCCTTAAATCTCGGCAGCAACTTTTAATGTCACGCGTACCTTCGGAAACCTTCAGATCGTAAAAATCACTCGACCTCCCGCAATATACAACGGCTCAATTGCTTTAATGTAATTTCTCTCCGCCCCCACCTCCACTGTGTAGTTCAATTAGGAAATAAACATCTTACTGGAGATTTTTCTTGATAATATGTTGGGTAACTAACTTTTCCAACAGCTCCCTGCAGCTGCTCATGCCTCAGGATTTCTCTGTCAGAGTGAATGACAGCTGTTGACTGCATCCACCCAAAGGACAGCTCGGCGTTTCCGAATTATGTGTTAAAAAGTGGGAAAACGCTCAGAAGATGCTTGTCTCTAGCAGAAAGGTTTGTCACGAGGAGCGGTTGAGGATTCTGGGTCTGTACTCGATGGAGTTTAGTAGGATAAGGGCGGGGGGGGTGGGATCTAACTGAAAGTTACAAAATACTGAGATAGAGTGGACGTGGAGAGGATGTTTCTACTAGTGGGAGAGACTAGAACGTGAGGGCACAGCCTCAGAGTGAAGGGACGCTCCTTTGAAACTGAGATGAGGAGGAATTTCTTCAGCCAGAGTGTGGTGAACCGTGGAATTCATTGCCACGGAGTGTTATGGAGGCCAGGCCATTGAGATAGAGATAGATAGGTTCTCGATCAATAAGGGGACCAAGGGTTTCGGGGAGAAGGCAGGAGGATGAGATTGAGAATCATATCAGCCATGATTGAATGGCGGAGCACACTCAATGGGCTGAATGGCCTCATTCTGCTCCTATCTCTTATGGTAATGTCACAACAGTATTAGAGGCTAGCACTGCTGGTGTGTTCCTGACTAAGTTCGCTTTTGCCACAAAGGGTTTGGAGTGGGAAAATAATCAATGATAATTATGTAGAGCGTTGGAGAAGCCAGCCCAATGTGTGTAGTTCTTGCCTCCTTTGGGTATGCTTTCCTTAGGGGAGGTACAATGAAGGTTCACAAGACTGATTCTAGGAATAAGGGCATTGTTCTATTTGTAGAGATTGAGTAGATTGGGTTCCTGCTTCCTGGAGCTTAGAAGAATGAGAGCAGATCTAATTGAAACATATAAAATTCTTAAGGAGTTTGACAGGATAGATGCTGAGGAAAATGTTTCCCAGGTCCTGGAATCTGGAACACAGGTTCGTAGCTTCAGGATAAGGGATGCATCATGGGTTTCAATCTCATTCATTTAAGGTGGAGATGAGGAGAAATTTCTTCACTCTTTTGATTCTCCGTCTCAGAGATCTGCGGATGATCAGCTATGAAGTATATTCAAGATTGAGAATGGTAGCTTTGTGGTCTTTAGAGAATTAAGAGATATGGATCAGTGTGGGAAACAATAAATGGGAGCAGGAGTAGGTTATTTCTATTCTTCAAGCCAGCTCTATCATTCAGTATGATCATGAGTGATCCTCTACCTCAATGCCACACTCTTGTACTCGCCCCATAGCCCTGACACCTTTCAAAACTACTAGAATTTTTAGGACACACTGCCTTTTAGGCTAGCTTGCTGTGAAAGCTGGATAGGTTTACACATTTCACTGTCTATGACAGTAAGGGCGTTCCAGCACCAATCCCAGTCTGAAATACTCTCATTAACATGATACTTGAGATGAAGTGACTGAACGAAACAGCTGAACTCTCAAAGCTTGCTTAAAAATTCATTTGATGTACATCTTGTGTAAATGCTGGAAAGAAAAGACCACATGCAATGTTTTGATGGAGTCCAGAAATCCATCTATTCCCTTCTTAAATATATATTCAGTCATTTGGCCCCCGCAGCTTTCCTGTGGCAGAGGATTCTACAGGTTCACTGCCCTCTGAGTGAAGAAATCCTTCCTCATCTCAGTCCTAAATGACCCATCTTATATCTTGAGACTGTGGCCCTTTTTCTAGACCTCCCAGTCAGAGAAAACAACATTCCAGTACCCAGTCTGGTCTGCCCTGTCAGAATATAGAATATATAGACCTGCTCTCAGTCTTTTGCAGGCAGATTGATCACATCTCTCCTCCTACAACAATCTGGCCTTCCCAGGTATCAGTCTGGTGAACTTTCGTTCCACTCCCCCTGTGGCGAGCATATCTTCTCTTAGGTAAGGAGACCAAAGCTGCACACATTACTCCAGGTGTGGTCTCACCAAGGCCCTGTACAACTGCAGGATCCTTGCTCTTGTACTGAAGTCCTCTTGCAGCATACTATTGCCTTCCTAACTCCTTGCTCTACCTACATGCTTGTTTTCAATGACTGGTGTACAAGGACAATCAACATTTCTTAATCTATCACCATTTGGATAACTCTCTGCCATTCTGTATTTCCTTCCAGAGTGGATAATTTCACACTTATCCACATTATACTGCACCTACAATGTATTTGCCCACTCACTCAACTTGTCTACATCACTTTCGAAGCCTTGTAACATTCTCCTCACCACTCACATTCCCACCAAGTTTTGTGTCATCAGCAAACTTGGAAATATTACTTTTGGTCCCCTCTTCCAAATTATTGATATCTAGTGTGGATACCTGGGGTCCAAGCACTGATCCCTGTGGTTCCCCACTAGTCACCGTTGACCACTCTGAAAAAGATCTATTTATTCCTATCCTGTTTCCTGTCTGCTAACCAATTCTCAATCCATGCTGATATATTATGCCCAATTCCATATGCTTTAATTTTGCACACTAACCTCTTATGTGAGACTTCATCAAAAGCTTTCTGAAATCCAAATACACCACATCCCTATCTATTCTATGAGTTACGTCCTCAAAAAACTTCAACAAGTTTGTCAACTATCTTTCCCTTTCATAAACCCATTTGTCTTTGTCTAATCCCATTGATTATTTCCTGTTACCCTGTCCTGTATAATAAACTCTAGCCTTTTTCCTACTACTGATGTTAGGCTAACTGGTCTATAATTCCCTCTTTAAGCCCTCTGTCCTTTTTTAAGTCATGGGGTTACATCTGCCGCATTCCCAGCTGCCAGGACTATCCTAGAACCTACTGAATTTTGAAATATGACAACCAATACATCAACTAATTCCACGGACACTTCCTTTCAGCTCTCTGGAATGTATGGATTATCAAGCTCTGGGGATTTATCAATTTTTGGTTCCATTAATTTCTCCAGCACTGCTTTTGTAATTAATACTAATTTACTTCAATTCCTCCATCTCATTAGACCCTCGATTCCTTAGCATTTCTGGGAACTTATTTGTGTCTTCCTCTGCAGGGACAGAACTAAAGTCATTGTTCTTGCTTGCTATTATAAATTCTCCCAGTTCAGACTGTAAGGGACCTACTTTTGTCTTCCCTAATCTTTTACACGTCCTTCTAGAAGCTTTTACAGTTTGATTTTATGTTATTTGCAAGTTTAATTACATACTCGATACTTCCCCTTCTTGATCCATCTCTTTGTCCTTTGCTGAATTTTGAACTGCTCCCAATCCCGAGGCTTGCTACTTTTTCTTCATATGACTGCTCTTTGGATCTAATACAATCCTTAATTTCTTTTGTAAGCCATGGTTGGGCTGCTTTTCTTGTGTTTTTGTACCCAATGCATGTATAACTGTTCCAAAGCATATATTCATTCCTTAAATATTAGCCATTAGATCATACCTTTTAATTAAGTTCCCCAGTCTATCTCAGCCAATTCATACTTCATAACTTTGCAGTTTCCTTCATTTGGATTTAGGACCCTAGTTTCAGATCAGACTTCTCCACTTTCCATCCTAATGAGGAATTCTATCATGTTATGGTCACTGTTTCCTAAAAGACTCCGCACAACAACATTATTAATTAACTGCAACTGTCTGCATGATATCAAATCTAGGATAGCGCATTCCCTTGTTGGTTTCTTGACATTCTGGTTTAAAATAAATCTCATACACATTCTAAGAATTTACTGGCCACAGTATTATTGTTAATTTGGTTTCCCAACTTATATGTGGATCAAAGTCACCCATGATTACTGCAGCTCCCCTGTTAGATGAATCTTTCATTTCCTGTTTAATTCCATCCCCTACCCCACCTTGATCGTTTGGCCAATAGACAACTCTCACTAACATTTTCTGCTCCTTGCTCCTTTTCTGCTCTACCCAGACAGATTTGAGGTCTCGATTTTCTGAGCCAATCTCTTCTCTGATTCCATCCTTTAATAACAACACCTTCTCCTTTTCCTTTTTGACAGTCCTTCCTAAATATAAAATACCCTCAAATATTCAATTCCCAACCTTGGCCACCCTGCAGTTTTGTCTCCATAATCACAATCATATCCTAGCCATTTATATCATGTGCTCTGTTAAATCACTATTGTGAATACGATATGTATTCAGACACACTACTGTTAGGTTTGCCTTTATAATATTTTGACGCATGGTTGTTTGCACTATGACTCTATTTACTGCTAGCCCTTGCTTCCTATGCCTTCCACTTTTGCTTTCTACTTTTCTGTCTTTCACCTCTATCATGGTTTCCCTCTCTTGTTCTCCTCCTGCCCCCGCTGCCACCTCGGGTTCCCATATCCCGCCACTCCAGTTTAAAACCTCCCTAACAGCACTAACAAATACCCCTGTGAGGATATTGGTCCTAGTTCTGCTAGGGGTCAACCCATTCACTTGTTCAGGTTCCATCTTCCCCAGAATTGATCCAAATGGTTCAGGAATCCAAATCCCTCCCACCTACTTCACCTCTTGAGCAATGCGTTGACCTGGTCTATTCTCCTTCCTTGCTCTCATCAGCACACGTCACTGGGAGTAATCCAGAGATTACTACCTTTGAGAGCATGCCTTTTAATTTATTTCCTAGCTCCCTATAATCTGTGTTCAAGACCTGATACCTTTTCTTGTCTACATGCCGATACGGACCACAACCTTTGGCTGTTCACCTTCTCTCTTCAGTTGTCCTGCAAGCATTCAATGACATCCTTGACCCCACCACGAGAGAAGCACTAATCCATCTTGGCATCACATCTACAGCTGCAGAAACATCTATCTGTTCCTGTACGGTAGAATCCCCTATTGCCCTCCCAGCTTCTTTTCTTCCCCAATGTGCAGCTGAGCCCATTGTGGTACCACAGACTTGGCTCTTGTTGCATTCCCCTGTGAAACCACCTCCCCTGGCAGTATCCCCCAGCAGGAGGCTAAGGAAATTTGGCATGTCCGCTTCAACTCTCAACAACTTCTACAGATGCACCATAGAAAGCATTCTTTCTGGTTGTATTACAGCTTGGTACGGCTCCTGCTCTGCCCAAGACTGCAAGAAAGGTCATGAATAAGACTAGTTGATCACTCAAACCAGCCTCCCATCCATTGACTCTGTCTACACTTCCTGCTGCCTTGGCAAAACAGCCAGCATAATTAAGGACCTCACGCACCCCTCTCTTCCATCTTCTTCCTTTGGGAAAAAAATATGAGGAGAGGCTGAATAAACTAGGCTTGTACTCGTTAGAGTTTAGAAGAATGAAGGGAGATCTCATTGAGACATATAAGATGATGAATGGGATGGATAGGATAGAGGTGGAGAGGCTCTTCCCGCTCAGAAAGGACAGTAGGACTAGGGGGCACAGCCTCAAGATAAAGGGGGGGCGGTTTAGAACGGAGTTGAGGAGGAACTTCTTCACTCAAAGGGTGGTGAATCTCTGGAATTCTCTGCCCGTTGAAGTGGTGGAGGCTGCCTTGCTAAATATTTTTAAGACGCGGGTTGATGGGTTTTTGATAAGAGAGGGGATTAAGGGTTATGGGGAGAGGGCGGGAATGTGGAACTGAGCGACGACAGATCAGCCATGATCTTATTGAATGGCGGGGCAGGCTCGAAGGGCTGGATGGCCTACTCCTGCTCCTATTTCTTATGTTCTTATGTTCTATGTATGATATGCTTTGTCTGTATAGTGTGCAAGGAACAATAATTTTCAATGTATCCCAATACATATGACAAAAATAAATCAAATCAAAATGAAAATGAAAAACTATTTAGCGAGGGTGATAGACCCAAGGGATCCTTGCACTATCTGCCCAGTGTTTTTCTTCTGCTTGGTCGTCACTCATTCCCATTCTTCCTGTGCACTCTTTATCTGTGGTGTGACTACCTCACTGTACGTGCTATTGATGAAAATCTCATGCTTGTGGCTGTTCCACAGTAACACCAGCCACAACGCAAGCTATGAAACATGGAATTTGTGTAGCTGCACCTGGAGACACTTTCCACATGCATGGTCGCCCTGGACACTGGAACAGTCCTGAACTTCCCACATCGCACAGGAGGAGCATTCCAGATGGCTGAGCTGTCCTGCCATGACTTACCTTTAAATTACTCCTTTTACTTCCTCTAGTTTGGTGCAGGTTAAGAACAGGAGAAATAGTCACCTACTCATCAATGCCACCACTTTTCTTTCTGAGGGCAAATAGGAAAGGATTATCTTGCTCCCTCCATACCAAACTTCCTTAGTCACCAATTTCCAACTTTAACACTCTACTGAAGCCCAAAGCAGAACTCCAGTGTAGTGCAGGGGAGCTGGAGTTGAGGTAGAAGAATAGCTGTGACCTTGTTGGGTGATGAAGCAGGCTTAAAGGGCTGAATGGCCTAATCCTACTTCTATTTCTTGTCTTCTTATGATATTTGAAGGATTCAACATTAGGGGTGAAAGTTTGCAGTCTCCTCCCCCTAGAGGGAGATTTAGGTCCTGCTGAAATCAATGGACTTTTAAACAGCATGTTGCATTGTCTGGCCTGCCCCCTCCAGCAAGAGGTGGCATGGTGGCACAGTGGTTAGCATGGATGCTTCACACTACCAGAGACCTGGGTTTGATTCCCGGCTTGGGTCATGGGGAATTTGCAAGTTCTCCCCATGTCTGTGTGGGTTTCCTCTGGGTGCTCTGGTTTCCTTGCACACTCTAAAGGTTGATTGGTCATACGAAATTGACTGTAGTGTCAGGGGGATTAACAGGGTAAATATGTGGGGTTGTGGGAATGGGACTTGGATGGGATTGTGATTGGTGCAGACTTGGTGGGTTGAATGGCCTCCTTTTGCACTGTAGGGATTCTATGATTCAGAGGATTCCAGTTTCGATTGCACTTTTCCTGCTTGGAGATTCAGGATTTAATGAAGGAAAGAAAATGTCTGTCAGCTATCCTGGACAGAGTAGCCTGTAGCCTCTTGAAGGCCCCAAAACCTGAAATAGTCACTTTCGATCATTCCTTCAGGCAATTCACCTCTTTTATCAATTTATGCCTTGTATTCAAGCCCCTCCATGGTCTCACTCCTCCAGCCTCATCACCCTACTCTTGAATCCTCTGACTCTGGTCTCTCGTGTGCAGTCCTACCAATCACTCCAGAAGTTTATCCCAATACTCTGAAATATTCTCCTTCATCCTCACCACCCTCCCTCCTCCTTTCAAACCTACTTTAAAATCTCTCTCCTCCTCCAAGTGTTTTGCCACAACTCTTCATATCCACCTCCTCACTGGGCTTAGTATCTGTTTTCTCTCCAGATTATTCCTCTACAAAGTTGCCCTGGGACATGTTTTTTCACAGATGGAACACAATTTAAATGCACCTTACTCTAACTGTGGAATGGGAGAGTTACCAAGTTCTATTTCTTTATTCACTCACTTCTTGCCCGAGGTTAAAGAATATATAAAATGTAGTATTAAATATGGTTTATTTATAATTCAACAAATAACCATGTGCTCACTTAAATTTCTTGAACGAACCAAAAGAGCTTCTCATATCTGCTTGGCTGCTCAACGTCAGTGCTGGGTTATATTTTCAGGCCCTTTCTGAATTCAGTCCCCCACTGTATATTCCCTGGCCATAGGATGGGGGTCATGATGTGGAGATGCCGGTGTTGGACTGGGTTAAACACAGTAAGAAGTCTCACAACACCAGGTTAAAGTCCAACCAGTTAGTGTGATAGTAAACCCACAAGCTGTTGAGGTTTACCCCTTCGTCAGGTGAGTGGAGAGTCCTGGTCTCAAAAGAACTCTCCACTCACCTGATGAAGGGGCAAACCCCGAAAGTTTGTGGGTTTACTACCAAATAAACTGGTTGGACTTTAACCTGGTGTTATGAGACTTCTTACACAGGATGTGAGAGCCATACAAATGTCCATTGACTTCAGCGGGACTGGAAAATCCCTTCGGTGGCCAACAGCATGCTGCCTCTGCCATGGGAAAATATGTCATGCGAGGAGGGGCTGGAAAATTATGGTTGGTATTCCCAGTTAAGGAAAACCTCGATAATGCAGTTCTCATCCTTGTTTTCCAATCCCATCATATCCCCGACCTCTGTAATCGCCCCTGAGTCCACAACCCTCTGAATTTGGTCTGTTAGGAGGCTTCCTGATTTTCTTCATTCCAGCACTGGATTTTCTTCATTCCAGCACTGGTGGCCATGCCTTCTTCTACCTGGAAGAATTCCCTCCCTAAACCTCTGTCTCTCTCTCACTCTCTTCCCCGCTTTAAGACTTTCTTTAGAACCTAAATTAGAGTGGTCTAATTCTGCTCGTTTCCTACGGTCTTATGGTTTATCTTCTGTGTTTCTATGTAACAAGAATTTTCTCACACTGAAAGGAACACAGCTGAACCTGCTTGTTACCAAAAACATTTTTCTCATGACGCATTGCTAAAATTGCAATGATTTCATGAACAGCAATGATATTCTGCTGCTTTTTTTTTAAATGACGGATTCCTGTTTACAAAGCAGTCTTAAAAGTAACAATTTCTGCCGCCTATATCTCCACTGAGACACTGCACACACCTTCTCGTATAGGCAACAGTGCAGTATATTTTAAGTTGATTTATTAGTGTGACTTAGCAGGCTTACATTAATGCTGCAATGAAGTTACTGGTCTTTGACGGATGAAAATACTGTGATTCTGGTGTCAGTTCTTCGACCAAGACAAACTGATGAAGAAGAAAGGACGACGCACGGCCCACGACGCGAGATGCTTTCTGAGAGAATGCCGCCTTTTGTTACTTGCACCTGGTAACAGGCTCGGTTAGAACCACCTGCTTTTAAAACCCATGAAAAGACATTAGCTAGACTGGAGCGTGCAGAATTTAATTAAAATGAACAAAAGGCCCCGTGCATACAATTAGCCTGCTTTTTTTTGGGGGGGGGGTTGGGGGGGTAAGGGTGTGAAAGGCTTTCAAAGGCAGTAGCAACAATTCTATGCTGATTTAAACCACATAAATAGGGTTCTGGATGAAGTGGCCACCTCAGCATTCAAAGGCAAGGAGATGCTGAACTTCAATTAAAAACTGATTATAGGGCATTTACAACTCCTGAAAAGAAACTGATTGGCACGCTCTTGGATTGCCTTTGGAGTAAAGAGTTTTAAAGCACTGTGTCTGCCATCATATTCAAGTTTGATTTCATACTTTTATTGTGTAAGGAACCAGTTCTTTCGGTTAGCCGGTGAGAAGTTTGGAGAGCGGATTAATGTTTGGCAAGACGGCAGAGCTCTGGGATCCCCGTCCCCCTGATAATAGTTGGATTTAACTCTGCCTTCGGATTCAAAGCCAGGGTTATTGTTTCAAAATTGAAATGAGCTTTAAACATTAAGGGGGCGATTCTCCCAGCCCGCGCAGCGGAGTCCTTGTGGGGGGGTTCCCACTGGTCGCCATGGCCTTCGTGCGTCTCCAGCTGCCTAATTTCCTGGGGGGGGTGGGGGAGGGATCAGGAGATCGAGGCGGGCCGCTGGGGGTCGGGGCTGGCCTTGACACATCCAGGAGGGGGCCAGCGATTGCGGGGAGGGGGGAGGAGGGTGGGGTGGGTCGCACAGCTAGCGTTGCGGGGTGGTGGGGCTGGCCAGCGATCAGGAAGTGTGGGGCTACTGAGCATGCGCCAATCTTAGCACTGATAGAGTGATGCATGATCAGTGGCTCACTCAGCACTATGCTGCCGTCATTTCCAAAGAGAATAGGCCTCACCCACAGCTTTCTCGCGAGATTCACGCCAGTGCACTCTGTGACGCACAGAGTTTGGGAGATTCATTTTGAAAACCTCACTGAAAAAAGCCAACATGATTTACTCCAGTTTTTATCCAACTTATAATTGCAATCCCACCCTAAATGTTTTATACTGGTCTGAACTAACCAACACATCATGTAAATCTCTGGGATATCATCGTAACTGGATTTTTTCTGAATTCATTCTCAGGGTAAGAGCATCACTGGCTGCCAGCATTTATTGCCCGTCTCTAGTTGCCCTTGGGAGAAAGTGGTGGTGAGTTGGCTTCTTGAAGCGCTGCAGTCCATGTGGTGTAGGCACACCCACAGTGCCATCAGGAAGTCAGTTCTCAGATTTTAACCTGACAGTAGGCATGAGACAATGATGTATTTCCAATCAGGATGGTGTGTTTTGGAGGGTTCTTCATGTGATAAAGGGACCAAAACTGCACACAATATTCCAGGTAAGGCCTCCCCAACTCCCTGTACAATTGCAACAAAACCTCCCTATTTTTAAACTCCAACCTCTTTGCAATAAAGGCCAAAATGCCATTTGCCTTCTTCACCACTTCTTGGACCTACCTGCTAGTTCTTTGTGATTCATGCACTAGAACACCCAGATCCCTCTGTACTTCACTCACCTGCAGTTTCTCCCCATTTAGATAATAATCTGTCTTTTGATTCCTCCTATCAAAGTGCATGACCTCACACGTGTCCACATTAAACTCCATTTGCCAGGTTTTTGTCCAGTCACCCAATCCACATGTGTGCTGTTGCAGAATCACAGTATCCTCATCACAACCTACCCTTCCACCTAGCTTCGTATCACTGGCAAATTTGGAAACCTTACATTCTGTTCCTTCCTCCAGATCATTAATGTAAATAGTGAACAATTACAGGCCAAGAACTGATCCCTGCAGTACTCCACTGTCTATAACTTTTCACTCTGAAAAGGACCCATTCATTCCAATTCTCTGCTTTCTGTGTGACAGACAGTTTTCAATCCATGCTAATGCACTTGTTCCAATCTCATACTTTTACTTTAAGCACCAGTCTTTCATGTGGCAATTTGTCTTTTGGAAATCTAAATACACCACATCTAGTGTTTTCCCTCTATCTACTCGTCCTGTTACATCATCAATGAATTTGAGCAAATTTGTCAGACAGGATTTACCTTTCATAAAACCATGTTGACTAAGTTTGATTATCATAGAAACCCCACAGTGTGGAAAGAGACCATTTGGCCCATCGTGTCTGCACTCCCACCCAGGCCCTATCCCCCTATATTTACCCCGCTAATCCCTCTGACCTACGCATCCCGGGACACTAAGGGACAATTTTAGCATGGCCAATCAACCTACCCGCACATCTTTGGACTGTGGGAGGAAACCTACACAGACACGGGTAGAACATGCAGACTCCACAAGACAGAGACCCAAGCTGAGAATCGAACCCAGGTCCCTGGAGCTGTGAAGCAGCAGTGCTAACCACTGTGCCGCCCCAATATTATATGCAGGCAATATGGGATTATCTGTCGATTTTGCAGCCTACCTGAATTCCCTTGCTGAGTGTGACAGGCAAGTTTGGTTGAAAGCACAGTAGTTCCACCTACAACTTGTATCCATTCCTCTGCAGATTGGCCAAAAGTGGGCGCATCGCTATTTCTATCCTTATGTACCGAAATGGGTTAGTCAGATTCCTCACCATATCCTAAGGCACGTCATTAAAAAGCTGACTCCTGAGCACAAAGTTTGTATGGAGGAATACGGCAGGATCCGCATCCTAACAAAGTCCGAGACGTCGAGTCTTGAACATTCCCAAGGCAGGAATGATAATACAGTTAAGAATATCCAGATCTCTCTTCGAATATTCAGGGACAAGCTTTTAAATGTCAGCTCAATTTTAAAGCGAACTCTCCCGTTGACAACTCAGGTAGAATACTCATTAAAGAGTGGCAGCATTCTCCCTTTCTCTTTTAGCTGCTAGCAAACCTGATGTACAATTGCAGCCAATTCTGCCTTTATTTGAAGCAGGGACTATGCAGTCACTTTTAATGCATTAAAATGTCTTCTTCTCGGCTCATCTCATACGTGCAGCATCTTCTCAATATTTCATGCAGAATTTGTCGTCAGGACATTCTTTTCCATTTCAGATGCTGAGCCACCGCCATTTCCAACATTTTCTCACTTTATTTCAGTTGAGAAGTTGTTTTAATTTTCTTTTTTTGCCAATTGTTTCCTGATTGTATCAGGTGGATTAACCAAACTGAAAACATAGAAACATAAAAGGTGGGAGTGGGAGGAGATGTCAGGGGTAAGTTTTTCACTCAGAGGGTGGTGAGTGAGTGGAATCGGCTGCCATCAGTGGTGGTAGAGGCAAACTCGCTGGGGTCTTTTAAAAGACTTCTGGATGAGTACATGGGATTTAATGGGATTGGGGGTTACAGATAGTTCTACGGCTTGGTAGGTATGGATGTGATCGGCGCAACTTGTGGGCCGAAGGGCCTGTTTGTGCTGTAGTGTTCTATGTTCTATTCAGCCCTTTGAGCCTGCTGCACCATTCATTGCAATCATGACTGATCGTCCAATTCAATAGCCTAATCCTGCTTTCTCCCCATAACTTTAGATCCCATTCGCCCCAACTATAGAATAGGTATAGATACTAAGCTTAGATGTGATGGAATACTCCCACTTGCCTGGATGAGTGCAGCTCCAACAACACTCAAGAAGCTTGACACCATCCAGAACAAAGCAGCCCATTTCATTGGCAACACATTGACAAACATTCAATCCCTCCACTGCCGATGCTCAGTAGCAGTTGTGTGTACCATCTACAAGATGCACTGCAGTAATTCACCAAAGATCCTAAGACAGCACCTTCCAAATCCACGACCACTTCCACCTAGAAGAACAAGGGTAGCCGATAGATGGGGAACACCACCACCTGCAAATTCGCCGCCAAGACACTCACCACCCTGACTTGGAAATATATCGCCATTCTGTCACAGTCGCTGGGTCAAAATCCTGGAATTCCCTCCTTAATGGCATTGTGGGTCAACCCACAGCACGTGGACTGCAGCGATTCAAGAAGACAGCTCAACATCACCTTCTCAAGGACAGCTAGGGATGGGCAATAACTGCTGAACCAGCCAGTGACACCCATGTCCCACGAATGAGTAAAAAAGACTAAGTTTATCTTTACCTGATGTCTTTACACTTTTTCCCCAGTGAGATCTATTAATTAGTAAGTGCTTACTTGTTTTTCTACCCTCGGTGCAATTTGATCTGATAAGTGGATTTTAAAAAGCATTTAAATTGCAATTGAGCAGTGTAAATTCAAAGTATATTATTCACAATGTCACAATAGAGCCTCTTATGATGGTTTGCCTGGAGTCTGACAGCGCAAGAAGTCAAACTACATAAGGTTTTGTTTCCAATGGATTCTGAGTAAATTTATAAGTTGTCAGCGTTGTACGCTTGCAGTCAGAAGTGAAAATCACCCTTTGAGATATTTTCTTCTCTCTCTCTCCCTTTCTCCTGGGTCATTTAAAAGACTGTCAGAAAAGAACTCCTGTTTCACTTTTGCACTGATTAATCTCTCCAAGAACAAAGCATGTTTATAAAGAGGCCACTCTCTGTTTCCACTTCTCTTGTTGCTGCACTTTTCCTCCAAAGCCTGTGATCCGTGTGCAAAACTTCAGATTGTTAAGTTCAAAAGAAAATGTCAAAAATCCCTGAAAGGGATTATAATTAAAAAGGTGACAAACAAAACATTTTAGTTCTCCCAAAGGCTAAGTGGCTGAAGCCAGCAGCTGGGTGCCGGGCTAAAATAGGCAGATGAGAAATCGCAGATACAGTGACTGTCCTGTACAGAATTTATTGATCATAGTTAAACTCAAACCAGTCTGATTTCTATTACAGATGTCCCTGATGTCTATTACAAAATATTACATTGTATTTACAGCACAGAAACAGGCCATACAGCTTAACAAGTCCATGTCTGTGTTCATGTACTTTATGTACTTCATGTTCTCCACTTCATGCACTTTATAAACATAGGAAATAGGAGCAGGAGTAGGCTACTTGGCCCCTCAAGCCTGTTCCGTCATTCCGCTGGATCGTGGCTGATTTTATGAACATAAGAACATAAGAAATAGGAGCAGGAGTAGGCCATCTCGCCCTTCGAGCCTGCCCTGCCATTCAATAAGATCACGGCTGATCTGAAGTGGATCAGTTCCACTTTCCTGTTTCTCCTTTTTTTTTTACTACCTCAACACCACATTCCCAATGCTATCCCCAAATCTCTTGGTATCTTTAATATCTAGAAATCTATTGAAACTGAATTCATTGTACAGCATAGTTACCGGTTGCTGTAACTTAGATGAAAACCATTAAACAAATGGTGAATGAACCCAGAGAAGGTCATTTTGATGTTGGATGTAAAGTAGCTGATATTTTTGAAGCCATCTGTTCCACATAGCTCCTGTTTTCCCATTAGTGTAAAAGCAGAATGGGCACGGAATCAATCTAACCACTGCACAAAGGGTACAGCAGCATCATGGTCATTATATCACATTATCATTCCAAAGACGCAACTCAAATCCCACCTTGGCAGCTGGGGAATTTAAATAAATAAACCTCAAGTTGAAAAGCAATATGGATTATGAAAATCCGACTGGCTCGTTTGGGAAATATCTCAGACTGACCTACATGTGACTTCAGACCCACCATTAACTAACCTCTGAAATGGCCTTAACAAGACATTCAGTTCAGAATGATGGACCCACCTTCTCAAGGCAATTAATCATAGAATCCTACAGTGCAGAAGGAGGCCATTTGGCCCATCGGGTCTGCACCAACCACAATCTCACCCAACCCCTACCCCATGTAATTACCCTAGTTAGTCCCGCTGACACTTAGGGTCAATTTAGCATGGCCAATTCACCTAACCCGCACATCTTTGGACTGTGGGAGGAAACTGAAGCACCTAGAGGAAACCCAGACAGACACGGGGAGAATGTGCAGACTCCACACAGACAATGATCCCTAAACTGGGTTGCTGGCGCTGTGAGGCAACAGTGTTAACCATTGTGCCACTGGGTCATTAAGGATGGGCAACTATCGATAGACTCCCAAATCCTGTGAATTAGTTAAAAAAGGTCAGAGTTATCCCACAGTTTATTGATCTTTCATCATTTGATTCAGAGCTGTCGTCGCAAAGCACCAAGAAATGAAAAACCTCCTGGCAATGTGTTAAAATATACACAGATAAATGTCTGTTTTGGTTTCCACACACTGTCCAGGCTGCCCCTGGTGTGTTTAAATTGCAATCAAAATGTACCTTCTTGCTCATTATCACCTAATCTTACTCCAGATTTTAAAAAGGCATAACATGAAGCAAGTACTGTACGCGATAGGAATTGGAAGATTTTTGTCTGTATAATGTTGAGTGAAATCTTCGCCCCAGCGTGAATGTACAGATATTGCTAAGGGGAGACAAAGAGATCATTTTTACTTTGTTGATGCCTGAGGCTGGTTTTTATTCCTGGTTTTCTTCCTTGGTTGTGAGAAATGTTGAACTCAAGAGCAGCGTAACTGGAGATGACCCAAACAAAATGTGCGTGTGCCTTGGACTGTCACCCTGGCAGCGGAAATATCGGCAGCTTCCAGCTGGGAATTAGCAACCACTCATAACTCGCGGAATTCCCTTTCTCCCCCACATTGTTCCACGCGTTCAGCGGTTGCTTGTAACACGGAACCTCTCGTACGCACAGAGACACAGCTCTGACACGCAGCCCTGCACTTACACAGAATCACTCCTGTTGAACATTTGACCTTTCTGCTCCAGGTTAGTTTGCTACACCAGGAAACGACAGCTACTTTTCACAGATTGTGCCACTTAACATCCTTACGTCACTTTCCGATGACACTATTTGAAGCAGAGTGGTCATCCCCAATTGTTTCCTCCTCGTGACTAAAGCAACCAAATTATAATATCGTGGATCAGAGAATCATATTCCTTTTGATTGACACAAGCAGAGAGTGGGCTACAAGGATCACCAAATTTAGGCTGATCAGGTCTCTCATGCTTGATGAAGTCAAAGGTGTTTATTTTCCAGTGGCACAGTGGTTAGCACTGCTGCCTCACAGCACCAGGGACCCAGGTTCGATTCCCTGCTTGTCTGTGCAGCATTGGCCAGGGTAATGAGGATAATTCACCTGCCCTTCTTCAAGATAGTGCTTTTGGATCTTTCCCATCCACATGAGAGGATAAACCGGGATTTAAGGTTAACATCTCACCCTAAATGCAGCATTTGGGTGGCGCAGTGGTTAGCACTGCTGCGTCACAATGCCAGGGATCCAGGTTCAGTTCCCAGCTTGGGTCATTGTCTGTATGGAATCTGCACCTTCTCCCCGTGTCTGCATGGGTTTCCTCCCATAGTCCGAAAGACGTGTTAGTTAGGCGCATTGGCCATGCTAAATTCATCCTCAGTGTACTCGAACAGGCGTCTGAGTGTGGGTGACTCGAGGATTTTCACAGTAACTTCATTGCAGTGTTAATGTAAGCCTACGTGTGGCAATAATAACTTAAACGTGATTAATTAATTCTGTCAGCAATGGCTGATTTGATTCAATTGTGCAAACCAATCAATTTGATGAACATAGTTTGTCTACTGTATGTTAGTGTCCACTCAGTACACTCTCAGATAGCGATGAGGACCATCAGAGGATACAGCAGGATCTCGATCAGTTGGAGACTTAGGCGGAGGGATGGCAGATGGCGTTTATGCTGGACAAATGTGAGGTGATGCATCTTGGAAGGTCTAATACAGATAGAAAATTTACAGTAAATGGCAGAACCCTTAAGAGTATTGATAGGCAAAGGGACCTGGGTGTACAGGTACACAGGTCACTGAAAATGGCAGTGCAGGTGGAGAAGATAGTCAAGAAGACATACAGCATGCTTGCCTTCATCGGCCAAGGCACTGAGTTTAAAAATTGGCAAATCATGTTGCAGCTTTATAGAACCTTTGTTAGGCCGCACTTGGAATATATTGTTCAATTTTGGTCACCACAGCACCAGAAGGATTGGAGGCTTTGGAGAGGGTACAGAAAAGATTTATCAGGATGTTGCCTGGTATGGAGGGCATTAGCTATGAGGTGAGATTGGAGAAACTTGGTTTGTTCTCATTGGAGTGATGAAGGTTGAGTGGAGACCAGATAGAAGTCTACAAGGTTTTGAGAGGCATGTTCAGAGTGGATAGTCAAAAGCTTTTTCCCAGGGTGGAAAAGTCAATTACTAGGGGGCACAGGTTTAAGATGTGAGGGGCAAGGTTTAAAGGAGAAGGCAGATTTTTCACAGAGAAATTAGTGGGTGTCTGGAACTCATTGCCGGGGGAGGTAGTGGAAGCAGATACAATAGTGACTTTTAAAGGGGGGTTCTTGACAATACATGAATAGGATGCGAATAGAGGGATATGGTCCCCGGAAGGGTAGGGGGTTTTAGTTAAGTCGGGTGGCATGTCGGTGCAGGCTTGGAGGGCCTGTAATTTTCTTTGTTCAGCAATATATAAAAGTGTTTTTCAGTGATCACTCCCAATGGGGAGATTCACTCGTAGTGAGTGTGGTTGCAGAGAATCAGGACTATGAAGTTGTAACTTTATCTCGGATATATACTCATTTTTGTAGGATCATCAGAAGAGTTACAGGGCGGACAGTGGCCATTCGGCCTGTTATGTCCGTGCTGGTTCTCTGCAAGAGCAAACCACCTTCTCCAACTCCTCTAACCTTTCTCTCTGTGTGGCTGCAGTTTGTTCCTGTTGAGCTCATTGCCCTGCTCTCTGTTAAAATCCACAACTGAATCTGCCTCCACCACACTCTCAGGCAGTGAATTTCAGATCATAAATATTCACTGCTTAATGTTTTTTCTCATGTTAACTTTGGTTCCTTTGCCAATCACCTTAAATCGATATCCTCTGGTTCCCTTTTGCCAATGGGAACAGTGTCTCTCTATTCACTCTGTCCAAATCCCTCATGATATTGAACACTTCAATCACACTGTTCTGTTCAAGGAAGATCACGCTGATGAACAATCACTTTGTCTCCAATCTATCTCCGTAACTGATGTTATTCACTGCGAGAATCATTCCCATTAATCTTTTCAGCACTGTCTCTAAAGCCTTCACATCTTTCCCAAAATGTGGGTGTCCAGAACTGGACTGAACAGGCTGACCCAGAATTTTATTGTTAGAATGATAGAATCACTACAGTGCAGAAAGAGGCCATTTGGCCCATCGATCCCAACCAGGTCCTATTCCCATAACTCATATACTTACCTCCTAATCCCCCTCATGCTAGAGTCAATTTAGCATGGCCAATCAACCTAACCGCACATCTTTGGACTGTGGGAGGAAACCAGAGCACGTGGAGGAAACCCATGCAGATACAGGAAGAATGTGCAAACTCCATACAGACAGTGACCCGAGGCTGGAATTGAACCCGGGTCCCTGGCACTGGGTGGCATGAGTGCTAATTACTGTGCCATCGTGTTTTTGTACCCTATGCTGCTATTTACAAATCCCAGCATCCTGTATGCAATTTTAACCACTTTCAGAACTTGCCCTTCTATTTCATCAATTTGTGCCTAACCCAATCCTCTATTCCTGCAAACCCTTCACCCTCTCAGTTACTTTGTTCCTCCGACCAACATTTATCACAGCAACTCCTCTGCATTAAGTTTAATCTGTCATGTGTTTGCAGATTCCACCACCTTGACTGGGGGTGCTGACAAAATCCTGGCTGAATTACAGCAGACTTGGGCTCTAGAACTAGCCGCACCCTTATCCACACAACTCCAACACAGCTACACGACTGCTTTCTGACTGTCAATGTGAAAAAGTGTCCGAGAATCTCCTGTCCACAAAAACCAGGGCGAATCCAACCTGGCCAACTACCCCCTCATCAGCCTGCTCTCAGAATGTGATAAAAGGTGTCATCGATAGTCCTGTTGTGTGGCACTCACTCAGCAACCATCTGCTCAGCACCGTTCACTTTGGGTTCTGCTGAGATTTCAGCTCCAGACTTCATTTCAACCTTGGTCCAAACATGGACACAAGGGCTGAATTCCAGAGCTGGGATTAGAGTGAATGTCCCTGACAACAAGATCGCATTCCACCGTGTGTGGCATCAGGAAGCTCCAGTAAAACTGGAATCAATGGGAACGAGGGGGAAATTCTCCACTGGTTGGAGTCATTCCTGGTACAAAGGAAGGTGGTTGTTGCTGCTGGAAGTCAATCATCTCAGCTCCAGGACATCTCTGCAGGAGTTTTTCAGTGTTCTGGGCCCAGCCATCTACAGCTGCTTCATCAATACCTCCCTTCCATCATAGGATCAGAATTGGTGATGATTACACAATGTTCATTATCATTCACGATTCCTCATATACTGAAGAAATCTGTGCCTGTATCCGAACAACATTCAGACAGAGGATTTATATTGTCCCATTGGTAAGACGCAGCATGGGTTCATGAAGGGAAGGTCGTGTTGAACTAATTTGGTGGAATTCGTTGGGAACATTACATGCGCAGTGGACAATGGGGAACCTGTGGATGTGGTGTATCTGGATTTCCAGAAGGCATTTGACAAGGTGCCGCACCAAAGACTGCTACATAAGATAAAGGTGCATGGTGTTGTGGGTAATGTATTAGCATGGATCGAGGATTGGTTAACAAACAGGAAGCAAAGAGTGGGGGGGTAAATGGGTGTTTTTCTGATTGGTGATCAGTGTTTAGTGGTGTGCCTCAGGGATCAGTGTTGGGACTGCAATTGTTTACGATTTACATAGATGATTTGGAGTTGGGGACCAAGTGTAGTGTGCCAAAATTCGCAGATGACACTGAGATGGGTGGCAGAGCAAAGTGTGCAGAGGATGCTGAAAGTCTGCAAAGGGATATAGATAGTCTAAGTGAGTGGGTGAGGGTCTGGCACAGAGAATACAATGTTGGTAAATGCGAGGTCATCCATTTTGGTACGAGTAACAGCAAAATCGACCATTATTTAGATGGTAAAAAATTGCAGCATGTTGCTGTGCAGAGGGACCTGGGTGTCCTTGTTCAGGAATCTCAAGGAGTTGGTTTGCAGGTGCAGCAGGTAATTAAGAAAGCAAACGGAATTTTATCCTTCATTGCTAGAGGGATGGAGTTTAAAAACAGCGAGATTATGTTGCAGCTGTATAAGGTGCTGGGGAGGACACACCTGGAGTACAGTGTACAGTTTTGGTCTCCTTACTTGAGAAAGGATATGCTGGCACTGGAGGGGGTGCAGAGAAGATTCACTAGGTTGATTCCGGAGTTGAGAGGGTTGGTTTATGAAGAGAGACTTATTAGACTTGGGCTATACTCATTGGAATTTGGAAGAATGTGGGGAGATTTTATAGAAACGTGTATGTTTATGATGAAGGGAATAGATTAGAAGCAAGGAAGTTGTTTCCATTGGTGGGTGAAACTAGAACTGGGGGACATAGCCTCAAAATAAGGAGGAGCAGATTTAGGACTGAGTTGAGGAGGAACTTCTTCACACGAAGGGTTGTGGAATTCCCTGTCCAGTGAAGCAGTTGAGGCAACCTCAGTGAATGTTTTTAAGGCAAGGATAGATAAATTTTTGAACAGTAAAGAAATTAAGAGTTAAGGCGAGCGAGAAGGTAAGTGGAGCTGAGTCCACGAAAAGATCAGCCATGATCTTGTTAAATGGCGGAGCAGGCTCAAGGGGCCAGATGGCCAACTCCTGCTCCTAGTTCTTATGCTCTTATGGGGTGATAAGTTGCAAGTTGTACTTGTGTCACACCGGTACCAGGGAATAACTATCTCCCCTTGACATTCAACAGCATTGCTATTGCTAAGACTCAACGATTAATACGCTGTTCTGGAACAGCTGTATAAATACTCTGGCTTAGAGCAGCTGGGAGCTGGGAGTTCAGTGATGAGTAACTCACATCCTGATTCAGGCACAAGGCAGGAGTGTGATGGAATATTCCCCACTTGCCTGGATGAATGAAGCTTCAACAACACCACCTAGTACAAAGCAGCCCAGTTGGTCGGTACCCCATCAACCACTTAAAACATTCATTCCCTCCAGCGCTGATGCACAGTGACAGCAGTGCGTACTGTTACCAACCCTGCTGATGTTCCTATATGGGATAAATCAGATTCCAGGGTGGGACGCAGCTAGATAGATCCTAACTTTTATTTTTTTGCTTAGAAACCTGGACGCCAGCAATTGAACAGGAGTGAGCAGATGAATTTTTAATGAAATAATAAAACATTTATTAAACAAGAAAGGATGGTTTTTTTTTACATTATTCCGTCACATCACTGTTCCTTTGCAGATACATACAGTTTTGTAAGTTACAGAATTTATGTTTCCAGTATGTACGCAGCCCATGTAAACCAAGAAACGAACTGTAGTCAGTTTCAGCACTCTCAATCCAAGTGGCAGACGCCACTTCAAACAACTTCTGCAGATTTCTCATCAATTTCCTCCAGATACTTGTCACACTGTGAGCATCTGGCCTCACTAGTTCCCGTGAGGGTCTCCAATTATCATCCTTGAAGTATACACTTTGGAACCTTACCCCGAACAACGTTTTCTCTCAAATGCCTTCGTTAAGGATCCACCTCCAGGGTTTCAATCTCTCCTTCTGGTATTCCTCTGTCCTGGATTGCCAAATGCATTCAAGCTTACATGCAATCTCTCAGATACTGGTCATGCCAACAGAAAACCATTCCTTCACAGGTCATATTAAGACATCATCAACTTTTGGATCACTTTGGATCTCTGGCTTCCCACAAGCTGATGTTCCTAGATCTTTAACCTGGGGCCTCTCTACTCCACACACTTAGAGTTACTAAATAGACCTATTTTCCAGACTTCATAGTTCTTCTGGAACTTTGTTCTGTCCCGTACTGGCACTTCCCTGTTCTTTAGTTTGGGGCCTGTTCCCTGCAGCCTCTCTTCATCCCTGTTCCAGCATTTTCTATGAAAAGCTTCTTGCTTCTTTTTTTAACCTTATTCCGACTGATTTCACTGTCTCTATGGGCCACTGATTGCTAGGCAACAGACAAGATTTTTTATACATTGTGTTTGCTTTAAAGTTATAAAACCCTCATTAAAAGGCAAGTATCTAAACAAATTCACAGATTTTCAGGCGTCTTTTAAAAACGAAACTAAAAGTTAAAGCCATAGCTTATGGCAACCATACATAAATACAAATAAAAATGTCTGAAAACCATTTCCTAATAGTACTGTGATGCTGTGAAGTTTATGCTTTTGTAAAAGAACATTTTAGTAAGAAGTGCAATAAATAAAACCTGATAGTCGAGTGTGCTAAAAACAAAGTCCTGAATATATACTTCTTTGGTGGAAAAAGAATAAAGGAGACTTTATTTTTCTCATGGAAAGCTCAGTTTCAGAAGCAAATGTCTGTGTGTGTGTGTGTGTGTGTCTTAGTGAGCGAGAGTTAGTGAGCAAGAGTTAGTGAGCGAGTGTTAGTGAGCGAGTGTTAGTGAGCGAGTGTTAGTTTTTCATTGTGAATGAGAGTGAAGAGGAAAATTCGGCCTTGGTCTTTCTTACAGTCATCAGAATGAAAAACTTCACTTTATTGAGAAATCGCAATTCCCCTGACAAGCCACAAGATAAATGTGAACATTTTGAAAAAGTGCTTCAATCCTTGGCCAGCAGTTATCACTGATACCCCAGAGAACAGGGTCAGTTTCCTAGTTCCTGGCGGAGTTGAGAAAATTGGTGGAACTTTATGATGTTATAGGTTACCTGGAAGAAGCTTTGCGAGATGGCTTGGTTTGTGGCTAAGAAATGAAAGAATTCAGCCCAGAGTGTTGGCACAGCAGATGCTGAATAAAGCATTTGGGATTGCGCAAAGCATAGAAATAGCAGAGAAACTAGCTGGAGATTTAAAAGTTCATTCTAACAATGCTGAAGTTAAGGTTGGAAAGTCGGGGAACGTGTTGTGGCTGTAATGGAAAAGGGCACAAAACAAAAACCTGGAAGTGGAAAAATGTTGATTGTTGCTACTATGGGAAAAGGGGCTCACACAGCACGCAGGCAGATCCATGGCTGATTACAGTAAACGTGATGTGGAGATGCTGGTGTTGGACTAGGGTAAACGCAGTAGGAAGTCTCACAACACCAGGTTAAAGTCCAACAGGTTTATTTGATAGTAAACCCACAAGCTTTCATGGTTTGCCCCTTTGTCAGGTGAGTGGAGAGTTCTGGTCTCTGTCAGAGTATATAACAGCACACACAGTTTACAGAATACTGATTAGAATGCGAGTCTTTGCAGCTAACCTGCTATTCAAGTCTTAAAGATGCAGACAATGTGAGTGGAGAGAGCATTAGGTTAAAGAGATGTGTGTTGAGGCCTCTGATCTTCAGGTAAGTGTTCTCCAAGGCAGCCTTCACGACACACAAAAGCGCAGAGTCGCTGAGCAGAGGCTGATAGCCAAGTTCTGCACACATGAGGACTGCCTCAACCGGGATCTTGGGTTCATGTCGCACTATCTGTAACCCCCCTGTGCTTGTAAAATCTCACTTACTGTCCTGTCTGGAGACAGTACACATCTCTTGAACCTAATTCTCTCTCCACTCACGTTGTCTGCATCTTTAAGACTTGAATAGCAGGTTAGCTGCAAAGACTCGCATTCTAATCTGTATTCTGTAAACTGTGTGTGCTGTTATATGCTCTGTCAGAGACCAGAACTCTCCACTCACCTGACAAAGGGGCAAACCCTGAAAGCTTGTGGGTTTACTATCAAATAAACCTGTTGGACTTTAACCTGGTGTGGTGAGTCTTCCTACTGCGTTTACCCCAGTCCAATGCCGGCATCTCCACATCATGATTACAGGAAGACAGTATTGTAGGGAAAGGACATCGGGAAGAGCAGACAAGTCATGCATGAAAATACACAGGCAGTTTAAAAAGACACATTACTTGGAAACAAAATACAAAGTAATGCGAGTCCAGATGAGACAGAAAGTTAAACTAACAGTGACAATGTTGAGGAGCAATTGTATCACATTCAATCTGATCTGAAACTAGATGAGGGACTAAAATTTGACATTCCTTTTAAATGGTAAAATGATTGAAATGCAGATTGACACTGGACCATTGGTTTCTATTGCTTCAGAGATGGCAACGTCCACTGGAAAAATCCCTCCTCCAGCTAGAAGGACCCTACAGTGTAGAAGGAGGCCATTCAGCCCATCGAGTCTGCACCAACTACAATCTCACCCAAGCTCTATCCCCGTACATTTCCCTTACTTCATCTCCCAGACACTGAGGGGCAATTTGTTGACATTTCTGTTTGATCTCAGGATGTTGTATGTTTGAAATTTCAGTGGAAGGTGCAAGTAATTTAAAGTTACCCGGCTGTAGTCGACGACTGTTTTCAACTAGTCAAACGAAGTAAGTTGGAAATGCTCGGGAAATCTTCTCTCAATGTTAGGACTTATTGCAAGAAGAGAGATTAATTGGACTGCTTTTATCAGCAATAATTTCAGGCTTAATCTCAATCTTCTGCATAAGTAGCTTCCCATCACAAAAGATTCATTCCCGGGACTGTAGAATGTGACAGTTGGAGGAGGTATTAGAAAGAAATACTCCTAAAAACATGTCAGTTCCATTTGTTCGAAGTGATGAGGAAGCTATATCACTTCATTAACAGGGAAATGACTCGACAGAGCCGAGCTGAGGAGGTTATTATTTTTCATATGTGGAACGAAATGATGGTGATTAGAGGCAATATCCTCAATTTTCCCCATATGTTCCAGCCAGGGATGTCTGAGAGTAGGGTCGACAGTCTGCTTTCCGATGGTGACAACATGTTAATCAAAAACCTCTCATCTAATGAACCGCTGGAGATTGGAAAATAAAAATGAACTTTAATCAGTTTTATGCCACTCAGTGACTTTTCAGTGACAGTGCCGATCGCTATGGAGGCAGGCTGTGAATTCTTAAGCTCCCAGAGCAGGTCTTTTGTTTTTCCAGATTTAATTTAGGCACTTTAATAGAGTGTCATTTATTTCATTCAACACATTATAAGTCGCTGTTTAACATGATTGGATTGACACTGCAAAGAGACAGAATCGGAAGCTGGCACATTCTTGTCACCCATGAAGAGCTGAGCTGCCAACATTCTCACAGCAAGGACATTCAGTCTGGAGAGTCAATGTGAATGGCAACTGGCAGAGAATGGGCACATCACTGACCTTAGAGACTGCCATTGCTTTCTATCATTTCCCATGAAAAAGGGAGGGTGTATTGGAGGTTTTGAAAAACATTAAGATGGACAAGTCCCCAGGGCCAGATAGGGTCTATCCTAGAATACTGAGAGAGACGAAGGAAGTGATTGCTGATGCCTTGGCCAAAATTTTTGTACTCTCTTTAGCCACAGGCGAGGTACCAGAGGATTGGAGAGTAGCTAACATTGTTCCTCTGTTTAAGAAGGGCAGAAGAGACAATCCGGGAAATTACAGGCCTGTGAGCCTTACATCAAGGGTGGGGAAATTATTGGAGAAGATTCTTAGGGACAGGATACACTCACATCTGGAAGAGAATGGGCTTATTAGGGATAGGCAGCATGGCTGTGGGGAGGTCTTGTCTCTCAAATTTGATTGAGTTCTTTGAGGAAGTGACAAAAGAAAGATCAGGGCAGGGCAGCGGATGTTCTAGACATGGACTTTAATAAAGCCTTCGATAAGATCCCTCATGACAGGCTAAAGATGGAGAAAGTGAAGTCATATGAGATACGAGGTGAGCTGGTAAGATGGATACAAAACTGGCTTGGGCATAGAAAGCAGGCAGTAGCAGTGGAAGGGTACTTCTCTAACTGGAGGTCTGCGATAAGCGGTGTTCCACAAGGATCAGTGCTGGGACTTCTGCTGTTTGTAATATATATATATAAATGATTTGGAGGAAAATGTAGCTGCTTTAATTAGTAAATTTGCATTTGATACAAAAATTGGGGAGGTAGCAGATAGTGAAGAGGATTGTCAGAGGATATGGCAGGATATAAACCTGCTGGAGACCTGGGGCGAAAGATGGCAGATGGAATTTAACCTGGACAAATGTGAGGTGATGTGATTTGAATGGTCTATTTGCAGAAGGAAAGTGTACAATATGTGGTAGAGCCCTGAGAAACATTAGCATAGAGAGGGATCTAGGCATGCAGATCCTCAGGTCCCTGAAGGTGATGACTCAGATGGACATGGTCAATAAGACTTACGGCATGCTGGCCTTTATTGGTAGTGACATTGAGTATAGGAATTGGAAAATCACGTTGCGGCTGTAAGACTTTGGTTAGGCCGCATTTGAAGTATTGTACACAATTCTGTTTGGCTCACTACCGGAAGGATGTTGATGCATTGGAAAGGGTGCAGAAGAGGCTTACCAGGATGTTGCCTGGTTTGGAGGATATGGACTATGAAGAAAAATTGAACAAACTTGGGTTGTTTTCATTGATGAGGGGGGACCTGATCGAGGTTTACAAGATTATGACAGGCTTGGATAGAGTGGATAGGCAGAGTCTTTTTCCCAGGGTCAAAGTGTCAATTACTTAGGGAAATAGTTTGAGAGTGAGAGGGGAAAAGTTTAAAAGCGATGTAAGGGGCAAGTTTTTCCACAGAGGATGACGGATGCCTGGAATGAGCTGCTGGAGGAGGCATCCCTGAACCAACTGTGAAATGGTAAGAATAGGCCTGGGTGATATTGGAGGCAGAAGATCAAAATCAAGGCAAACTGGGTGGAATTTTCCAGCCACACTCACCCTGAAAGTGGAAAATCCTGTCTGAGATCAATGGACCTTTCCATGGTCTGCCTTTTGCCCGCAATGATTCTCGTGGCAGGCGGAATGGGAAAATTCACCCCAATATCTCCCTTATCACTGTGGGCTTCTTTGCTGGATAGTTCATTTATTTATTATGGCGGCACGGTGGTTAGCACTGCAACATCATAGTGCCAGGGACCTGGGTTCGACTCCTGGCTTGGGTCACTGTCTGTGCAGGGTTTGCACATTCTCCCCGTGTCTACATAGGTTTCCACTGCGTGCTCTGGTTTCCTCCCACAGTCTCAAAGACGTACTGGTTAGGTGGATTGGCCAGGCTAAATTCTCCCTCATTCTGCCCAAACAGGTGCTGAAATGTGGCGACTCAGGGATTTTCACAGTAACTTCATTGCAATGTTAATGTAAGCCTACTTGTGACTAATTAATAAATTAATTCTGGCACCTGTTTGGGTAGAATGAGGGAGAACTATTTTCTGTTTCATTGTGCTTATTTAATGTTCTAATCCTGAATGAGTTTGATCACAGATCAGCAACGTTTTGTCCTCTTTGTCAATGAATGTGGTCAAATGGCAAAAGGTACTCAAAGGCATCGAGTATGCTCAATGCTTTCCAAAGTGCTCAAAGTTATCCACAGCAATCAACGCTATCAACTACCCTCACAAACCTGTATTGAAAAATACAAGGAAATCAGTTATTTAAATAACATCTTAATTTGTGCAGTTTTTCCGTTTAAGCTAAAATAATTTTCAATGGTGAATATATTTGTGAGGGAACCCCCCCGACTACCCAAATCTCCATTTGTTCTGAATTCATTTTAGTCTCAGAGTCTACACTTCCCATCCATCCACCCCTCAAGTCTCAGGGTCTAAACTGTCTCCCCCCCATTCTGGTCATCACTATCTCTCTCTCCAGCTCCCAACATCTTCCTCCAGTCTCTATGCTCCGCAGAACTCCAGGACCCTGAGCCCACTGACTTAGACCCCTGGCCCCACTGAGCTCCAAGCTTCACACTCCCATGACATCTCTCCACTCCCCCTCCCCCGCGCCCCTCAGCACCCCAGTAAATCCCAATATTCACCTTGCTGCTGGTGTCATCGCCGCTCCCATCCTAACTGCAAAGGCCCATCACAGCCGAACTTACCATCACTTACAGTTCTGGCAAGCCCTACAAATTGAGTTGGGAGTGGGGTGGAGGGAGAAGGAAAATATGTAATGGGGGCGGAGGGGGAAGAGAGAGGGCAAGAAGGGAAAGGATGGGAATAGGATGGGAGAACAGCTGCAATTTTGATGGGCCTGGGCGTTCTTGGTACAGGTTGTCGGGGGAGGAAATTGATTGGGGATGGTGAGGGGGAGAAAACTGCTGTAATCTGGGATTTGGATGTGATGGGGTGAGGCATGAGACATGGGTCACAAAGATAAACATAAAATAGTGTCTGCTTTTTCTGAAGTTAGGATGTTTGAAGCCATGAACATTCAGAAATATGGGAAATCAATTCAATGATTTTTTTTGGTGTCTGATTGCTTCAGCAATGTTGCTAATTGTAAATGTTTGAGTGCTGTGGTTTTGATGACACTGATGTCAGTGATATTACTTACAAAGCTAAATAATAGCTGAGTGGTTGAATTTGAGTGCAATTGATGTCAAATGACAGCGAAACAATTAATTTTGAGTGTGATTGAATTCTAATGAGATCTAAATGATTGTTTTGAGTGCAACTGATGTCAAATGATAGCTGATTACTAACTTTCGAGTTCAATTGATGGCAGATGATGTCAAGAACTTCAGGTAGGGGAAGAGGGGCTTTATAAATTATCTCCTGGAAGTCCATCTAAGTATCATCTGTAGACATCCTCTTGTCACTTTTTCTAAAATGAAATCAGATTTTTCAAGCATGACCATCCTTAATAAATCCATCTTCATTGCAGCTGAAGGTTTTCAAGATGTCCGGTTACTTCATTCCTCATATCTGCCAATTCCAGTAACTTCAATTCACCAACACCCTTACCTTCCAAAGCACTGTCCCTCTTGCTTTCGTCACTGGCTGGCCAGCATTTATTGACCACCCCTCATTGCCCTTCTTCAGAGGGGCAGTTGAGAGTCAACCACATTGCTGTGTGGCCCTGGAGCGACACGTAGGCCAGACTGGTACGGACAGCAGATTTCCTTCCCTAAAAGGATATCAGTGAACCAGATGGGTTTTTCCAACAATCGACAACGGTTTCATGGCCATCAGTAGATTCTTAATTCCAGATTTTTTTTTTTATTGAATTCAAATTCCACCGTCTGCCGTGGCGGGATTCGATCCCAGGTCCCCGGAACATTAGCTCAGTTTCTGGATTTATAATTCTAGAGATAATACCATTAGGCCAGCGCCTCCTCTTGTTGGGATACAAAGTTTACCCGATAACTTCCAGACAGCAAAAGAAGTCAGCTGTGCTTCAAACATGGACAAAATGACAATTCTTTTTGTGGACGCACTGGGCTGATCCGTCTTGTGAAGATTGGTGATAAGAAATTTCTTTTCTTGACTGTAGAGTCACTACACAATTTGAAAATTTGGGAATGGCGGGGGGGGGCGGGAGACTGGAAATTCAGAAGGAAAATTATCTGGGCGCTGCTCAAAGTATCACATTAGCCCTAATGATCAAGCATGAAGACATCCCTTAGGCTGAAATGGCAGTGATACAACACAAAGAAGTAATATTGACTTTACTTTATTATTTAAGCAGATAAACAGAGTGTAACGGATATAAGAACATAACATAAGAACATAAGAAATAGGAGCAGTTGTAGGCCATCTAGCCCTTCGAGCCTGCCCCGCCATTTGATAAGATCATGGCTGATCTGTCGTGGCTCAGTTCCACATTCCCGCCCTCTCCCCATAACCCTTAATCCCCTCTCTTATCAAAAACCCATCAACCCGTGTCTTAAAAATATTTAGCGAGGCAGCCTCCACCACTTCAATGGGCAGAGAATTCCAGAGATTCACCACCCTTTGAGTGAAGAAGTTCCTCCTCAACTCCGTTCTAAACCGCGCCCCCTTTATCTTGAGGCTGTGCCCCCTAGTCCTACTGTCCTTTGAGCGGGAAGAGTCTCTCCACCTCTATCCTATCCATCCCATTCATCATCTTATACGTCTCAATGAGATCTCCCCTCATTCTTCTAAACTCTAACGAGTACAAGCCTAGTTTATTCAGCCTCTCCTCATAGCTCAACACCTTCAACTCCGGCATCAGCCTATTAAACCTCCTCTGCACTCCCTCCAAGGCCAAAATATCCTTGCGTAAGTATGGCGCCCAAAACTGCACACAGTACTCCAGCTGCGGCCTCACCAATGCCCTATACAGCCGCAGCAAGACCTCCCTACTTTTATATTCAATCCCCCTCGCTATGAAGGCCAGCATCCCATTCGCCTTCCTGACCACCTGCTGCACCTGCAGGCTGGGTTTTTGCGACTCATGCGCAAGGACCCCGAGGTCCCTCTGCACCGTCGCCTGCTGCAGTTTTTCGCCACGTAAGTAATAATCCTTCCTACCATTATTCCTACCAAAGTGGACCACCTCGCACTTGCCAACATTAAATTCCATTTGCCAGTTCCTGGCCCATTCGCCCAGCCTATCTAGATCCTTCTGTAGACTCTCCACACCCTCCGCGCAATTTGCCGTTCCACCAATCTTGGTGTCATCAGCAAATTTTGACACCATACACTCGGTTCCCTCCTCCAGATCATCTATATAAATGGTAAATAACTGAGGCCCCAGCACCGACCCCTGGGGCACTCCACTAGTCACCAACCGCCAATCTGAATAGCACCCATTGACCCCCACTCTCTGCCTCCTATTTGACAACCAATCCTCTATCCACGCTAACACCCTACCCCCAACTCCATGTCCCCTGACCTTCTGCAATAACCTCTTGTGAGGTACCTTGTCAAACACCTTCTGAAAATCAAGAAAGACCACATCCACCGGCTCTCCTCTATCCACCGCTCTAGACACATCCTCATAGAACTCCAGTAAATTTGTCAGACACGACTTCCCCTTAACGAAACCGTGCTGCGTCTGCTCTATCAAGCAATTCCTCTCAAGATGCCTCGCTATTTCCTCCTTGATGACGGATTCTAACATTTTACCTACAACAGACGCTAAACTAACCGGCCTATAATTCCCTACCTTTTGCCTGGCACCCTTCTTAAACAACGGCGTAACATTAGCCGTTTTCCAATCTTCCGGCACTTCCTCGGAATCCAGCGACGTCTGGAAAATAACCACCAAGGCATCTACTATCCCCTCCGCCATTTCTTTCAGAACCCTCGGATGCATTCCATCCGGTCCTGGGGACTTGTCCACAATCAGCCCCTCCAGTCTGTCGAGCACCGCCTCTCTCGTAACAATAATGTCATCGAGACCCTCCAGTCCTACCACCTTTCCATCTCTAACACCTGGCAAATTATTCACGTCCTCCTCCGTGAAGACCGAAACAAAAAAGTTATTCAAGACCTCAGCCATTTCCCCATCCCCTACCACTAAGTCCCTCCTCTCATCCTCTAAGGGTCCAACGTTCACCCTAGCCAGCCTCTTCCTTTTTATATATTTATAAAAACTCTTGCTATCCTTTTTTATATTAATAGGATATGAATAGCTGGATATGCTGGCAGCTTCCTATCGTGAGGATTGTTTTTATTGAGGCTAAATTATATGTTACAAGGGTATTTCTTCACAGTTTAAGAGATTTATGCTGGGTGCTAGTCCAGGAAAAAAAGAGACAGTAGCCGAGGATTTTTGTCTATCTATATTTAGCCAGCAAAAGGGACAGCAATCCTTGTGTTTCAACACATCCCCTAGAGAAGCATGTTGTATTTTATATATATCTAAAAGTACTGGGTCAAAAATTGGATATATTTATTGGGGAACCTCATTAATTTAGCACCCACTCTCACACTTTCCTTTAATCAAAGGAATTATCAGCTTAATCTTGGCCATGGATCTAATAAGAAAGCATGAGACCTTAGGTAACATCTGAAAATTAATACTTGAGAAAATTAAATGAACTAAACAGCCAGTGATTGCAGATGTTTGCAAACTGAGAGCATTGTTTCATTCTGGAGAAAGGCACTGATATTGTGGGGGATAATTAGGATGTTTCATTCTGAGGATGTTGCCATGAATACTCTCAAACCTGACCTTCAAAAATTGCATTTGATCCTCCTTCTCCACTTGACTCAGTCAGGTCAAGGATTAAAAGTAGCCTTTGTGGGTTAATAGAGTCGCAACAAAAACGTGAACTCAGCACTTTACAATTCTATCCCTCTAAATAGTAGATTGAACCAAAGCAGAGAAAACATTTAAAACTGAAACCTGGTTGACTCACACTCGAAACTGTGATCATCATATTACACAGATCCTCATTAGTACAGGGGGTGGCATGTCACTCTCATAATCTGAAGTCGTGAGTTCGATGTTCATGAGGGACACAGGATATTTTGGCGGCACAGTGGTTAGCACTGCTGCCCCACAGCGCCTGAAAGCCATGTTCGATTCCTGGCGTGCGGTGTCTGCATGTTCTCCCCGTTTCCGCATGGGTTTCCTCCCAATGCCCAAAAGGTGTGCTGGTTAAGTGTCATTGGCAGTGCTAAATTCACCCTCAGTGCATCTGAACAGGTGCCGGAGTGTGGTAACTAGGGGAGTTTCACAGTAACTTCGTTGCAGTGTTAATGTAAGCCTACATGTGACACTAATAAATAAATAAATGGTGTAGGCAAAGATGCAAAGAAAGTTTGGCGAGGATGACAAACTGAACTGAGAGGATGTATTTAATCAGGACATATTGAAGAGACTGGGGCTCGAAGTCTGTAAGATAAATATATAAATGCTAATTAGTCCAATTCAGGAGGAACCTTTTTCTTAAAAAGAGGCGAGCGTTTGGAATGTGCTCCATCAAGGAGGTCACTGAGGCAACTAGTATTGATGTTAGATAAACAAGACAGAGGAAAGAATTGGATATATTAATAAGATTGGATGAGGAGATTTATTTGAAGCACGTAGACCAGTTATTTTATTCTCTTGATGCAAGCAACTCCTGCATTTATTGCTATTCAAGAGGGCTGATGAGAGCCAAACATTAAATCTGAAGTTACATATGGGCCAGAATGGATAAGGACAAAAGACTGCCTTCTCTAAAGAAACGAGATGGTTTTTATTAAATCACGACTCAATAGTTAGATGGTCACCATTACTAATATTAACTTGTTATTCCAAATTAATATATTGACTGAATTTAAATTCTGTGATGCTATGTTGGGATTTGAACTCACTGCTGTTGACCATTAATCTAATGCTTTGGATTACTTGGTCAATAATTTATCCACAATGCTACAGTCTCCTTAGTTTGTTCGAAGGGCCTGTTTTGAATCGTAGATCTGATGCAAGTTATTGCTCTACCTTCACGGGGAGGCAGCCTCTGTCCCACTACACACTGATTCCAATTTGCATTTCCTGATGCATTATTCAGATATCTCTGCTTACCTGAAGTCATCTTACTTGGGGCATTCAAAAAGAACGACTGGATAAATTAAACATATTGAGCACAGTTGCATTCCCAACAAACTGATTAAGTTTTGGCTTATTTATTAGTGTCACGAGCAGGCTTACATTAACACTGCAGTGAAGTAATTGTGAAAATCCCCCATATTCTGGTGCCTATTCGGATACACTGAGGGGAGAATATAGCATGGCCAATATCCATTTCCAGCACGTCTTTTGGACTGTGGGAGGAAACCCACGTGGACATGGGAAGAACATGCAAATTCCACATAGACAACGACCCAAGCCGGGAATCAAATTCGAGTCTCTGGCATTGTGAAGCAGCAGTGTTAACCACTGTGCCACCATGCTGCCCCTTCTGCAGCTCATGCACCTTGCAAGTCTTTTCTCTCTGTGCTGGAGTGGCAGAGAAAAGATCAACAGGCAACCAGCTCACAGGCCTGGGCAGACACGATCATTTCCATCTGATCTGATTTTTTTGTCGCTGCTTGTGCGATCTGTGGGAGATGATGTGGGAAATGTTTATCTGCATTATTCAGAGCAGCGCTAGTTTGCAAGTTCCTTTAAAATTGAATTAGAAAGTACATTGGAAAGGATTAAAGTCAAAAGTCCTGCCTGGTGAGTCAGATTAGCGGCATCAGAATCAATAATAGGCTTACAATGGTCATTACTCATTCATAGAGAGTTATTACCAGAGGTGGGAAGACTGTACCCAGTCCTACTGCAGAATATTAAATCGCTAAGCTAATCAAAAATCTATTGATAGCACACCTTGTGAATGGGCTAATTAATTCATTTAATTTGCATAATGTTTTTGTTTTTAATTGTTTTTCATTGAGGCTGCTTGCCACAGCTGTTTAAGAGACTCCGGGAGTTCCAGTTGGACAGTACGGGGAGTTATTAACTGAATTCAAATCCACACAATGAGAGCTTGCAAGTATTTTGAAGATGATCAGTCATGATCTTCCATACAATTCAGGCCACACATGCAGGAAGGACTTCTCTCTGCATATTCATTCTAAAGTTTGGTAAACCTACTGCAGTAAGTCCTGAGGCTGGGTTGATAAATGGCATGCGCTGTTTGCACCACACAAGTACCAGGTGTGAAACTCTTGGGACAAAAGCAGCCAGAGACACCTAGAATTTAACTGCACTAACTATTTCCTCTTGTCTATCTCGTTGCAGAGTCCCTCTGCTGGTACAACTGTATTACAATAGTTTCAAGTGAACTAAACGTAGATTGCAGTTTCCAAAATGCTACTCCAGACAATCTCCATCTCTAACAGGAGAGAATCTAACCATTCCCCTATGACATTCAATGGTCATGAATTCTCTCAACATCCTAAGGGTTACCATTGACCTGGAACTTAACTGGATTAGTCATGTACATACTGTGGGCTAAAACAGCAGGTCAGAGACTGGGAATTCTGGTGCCAATGCTCATTTCCTGATCCTCAAAGTATGTCGACAATCCACAAGGCATAAACTTGGAGTGTGATGCATGCCAGGATGGGTACAGCTCCAACAGTACTCAAGAAGCTCTACACCACCTAAGACAAAGCAGCCTGTTTGATCAACATCTCAGCCATTCCCTTAAACATTCACTCCCTCCTGCATCAAAGCACAGTGGCACTAGTCTGCTCCATCTACAAGGTGCACTGCAGCAACACATCAATGTATTTTGAGCAGCGCCTTACAAACTCAACCTTTTCCACCTACAAGAATAAGGGCAGCAACAAATGTTGTCATGAAGCTTGAAGATTACCTGAATTTGAATACAATCTGGGTCTAACCCACGCAACACATGCTTAACAGAGCCAGTGACAGGGCCAAGAGAAACTGTAAGAAGTCTCACAACACCAGGTTAAAGTCCAACAGGTTTATTTGGTAAGACAAGCACTACAAAATAAACCTGTTGGACTTTAACCTGATGTTGTGAGACTTCTTACTGTGCCCACCCCAGTCCAACACTGGCATCTCCACATCGAGAGAAACTGGTCATATTTGTCACCCTAGAATACCACACCAATGTGTTGAGGCACTAGTCCCAGTGCCTAAGGCAGATCAGCAGTTGCAGAAGGTGCTGGGGGACGAGGTAATAAGTGTGTTTATGATGCTTGCCATACTGGACTCTTCACTGTCCGTTTACGTTTATTTATTATTGTCACAAGTAGGCTTACATTAACACTGCAAAGTTATTGTGAAAATCCATTAGTTGCCACACTACAGCACCTGTACAGGTACACTGCGGGAGAATTTATCATGACCAATGTACCTAAGCAGCACGTCTTTTGGACTGTGGGAGGAAACCGGAGCACCTGGAGGAAACCCACACAGGCACAGGGAGAATGTGCAAACTCCAAGCAGACAGTGACCCAAATTGGGAATTGAACCCGGGTCCCTGGCGCTGTGAGGCAACAGGGCTAACCACTGTACTGCCCAATTTACATCTGGGAACCAGGTAGGTTAGTGAGCTCAGGGGTAAGATGCAGCGGGTGAATGTAGCAATGATAGAGAGACTCGTCTGACAATTCTGCAAGGGGTCTGAAGAAGGGTTAAAGTTTCAAACGTTGTCCCTATGTGTGAGCAATCCTTCTCGTTGGTTAACAGAACTATCAGCTGCAGTGTTATTATAGTCCCGTTTAGTACAAAGAACAAAACAGCACAGGAACAGCCCTGCAGTCCTCCAAATCTGCGCTGATCGTGATACTTGCCTAAACTAAAACTGCGTACACTTATGCACTCTGTATTCTTACCATCCTTCCCATCTTATTCATGTTTTCGTCTACATGCCCCTTAAATGCTGCTATCATACCTGTTCCCACCACCTCCCTGGACAGCACATTCCAGACATTCACCGCTCTCTGTGTAAAAGACGTGCCTCACACATCTCTAAACTTTTCCCCCACGCATCTTAAACCTATGTCCCCCAGTACTTGATTTTTCTACCCTCGGAAAGAGCATCTGACTGTCCTCCCTGTCCATGCCACTCATAATAGTGTAAAGCTCTCTCAGGTCACCCCTCAACCTCTGTCATTCCGGTGGGAACAAACCGAGTTCCTTCTTTATCCCACCAATGTTCACATTGACCGTTTGCCTTAAACTTGAAGCGTGGCCAATGGAGCAAGGAGAGATGTCAGCATTGTAAGACCTGTACAGAACAGGAATTACCAATACTCCAAGAGAACAGAGATAAGGATGGATAATTAAGCAAAGCAGTAAGTAGCTGCACACCCAAGTGTTGAGTTTCAGTTACTAAGCCCATTGCTAAAGATGTACCAATGGGCTCTTATAATAACTTTTTTTTATTATTTTGTGTTTAATCTATGACTTCATAAAGCAATCAAATTTTATTGCAGGGCAAGCAATTATTTTAAGTGAAATCAAGAAATTAATCTAGTAATATATTTTTATGGGCATAGATTTTATAAAGATAATCATACATTTGAAAGACTTTTCTATGCTCTTTTCACAAGCATGGGATGTCATGAAGCAGTCTGCAGCCATCGCAGTCCAATCTAGGCTGTGGAGCAGGAAACACGACTGTCATTTTATGCACAGCAAGATTCCACAGACGGCAATGTGATTATAGTTGGGTAATGTGTTTTAATGATTTTGACTGAGGGATTGATATTAGCTGCGGCATCGGACAGAATGCCCCAACTCTTCTTCAAAATAGGGATCTTTCACACTCACCTGAGGGGGCAGGCAGAGACTTAGTTTAGTGTCTCATCTGAAAGACAGCACCTGTGGCAGTGCAGCATTCCCTCAGTACTACACTACCAGTACGTGACACCTAGATTATTACATCAAGCCTTGGAGTTGGACTTAAATCATGAGGCTGCTGCCCACTGCGTTCTTTGAAAATACTCTTGGATGAATGTTAGCCAGGGGATTCTGACAAATGTGTTCGCAAACAAAATCATGAGTTATTTATTGGGGTGGCACAGTGGTTAGCACTGCCGCCTCACAACACCAGAAACCTAGGTTTGATTCCAGCCTCGGATCGCTGTCTGCATGGAGTTTGTACATTCTCCCCGTGTCTGTTTCCCCCAGTAATATATTTTTATGGGCATAGATTTTATAAAGATAATCATACATTTGAAAGACTCTTCTATGCTCTTTTCACAAGCATGGGATGTCATGAAGCAGTCTGCAGCCATCGCAGTCCAATCTAGGCTGTGGAGCAGGAAACACGACTGTCATTTTATGCACAGCAAGATTCCACAGACGGCAATGTGATTATAGTTGGGTAATGTGATTATAGTGTGGGTTTCCCCCAGGCGCTTTGGTTTCCTCCCACAATCCGAAAGACATGCGGGTCAGGTGCACTGGCCGTGTTAAATTCTCCCTCAGTGTACTCGAACAGGCTTATTTGCTTTGGAATTATTTTTAACATGGAGCCCCATGAACCAGGGTTTGAGAAACACACTGCGGCCCATATCAGCAGGAGGGTGGCACAGTGGTTAGCACTGCTGCCTCACAGCGCCAGGGACCCGGGTTCAATTCCAGCCTTGGTAAATGTGCAGGGTTACGGAGATAGGCCCTCGGTAAGATTTTCTTTTGGAATGTTAGTGCAGAGTCAATGGGCCAAATGGCCTCCTTCTGCACCGGAGAGATTCTAAGGAAAGCTTCCCAGGCCAGAATGTGGCGACTAGGGGATTTTCACAGTAACTTCATTGCAGCCTACTTGTGAACCTAATAAATAAACTGAATCTGTCCACTCCAGCAACGTGAATGAGTCAGTGACCGTGCGAAAGCTGACTTTTCCCTTCAGCCCGATCTTCATCCCACCAAAGTTCACGAATGAAAGTTCCAACTCTTTTCCGAAACCCATTTCCTGGGTTCACTGTCCTTAATTGGCTTGAATCTAATCGCCATGGCAATATTTTTCAGGTCAATTACTAGGAGCAGTGTACAACAGTTATGGAGACAAGGGAAGGGGCAGAGGGACAGTCACACAGTGCAGAAAAGGCCCTTTGGCCCATCGAGTCGGCATCGACAATAACTCACTCCCACTGAAGTCGCACTAATCCCAGTTTCCTGCGCTTGTCCTATACCTTTCAATGTTACCATGTTTCAAGCACTCATCGAAATACTTTTTAAAAGAGGTTTCTGGCCTCCACACTCCCTTCTCAGACAGTGCACTCCAGACTCCTGCCACCCTCTGAGTAAAAAAGAAATTCTCAAAATCCCCTTCTCAACTTCCACTGCATTAGTATTAGTGTTCCCCTCTTTCACCCTTGGCAGGGTAATTTTGAATTCTAATTTAACCTCTTTCCCTTAGTACGCTTTCCATAGAATCCCTCCGGTGCCGGAGGGGCCATTTGGCCCATTGAGTCTACACCGACATTCTGAAAGAAAATCTTACCGAGGGCCTATTTCCGTAACCCTCAGGCTGGAATCGAACCCGGGTCCCTGGCGCTGTGAGGCAGCAGTGCTAACCACTGTGCCACCCTCGTGTTGATATGGGTCATGCTGTGTTTCTCAAACCCCGGTTCATGAGGCCCAATGTTAAAAATAACTCCACAGCAAATAAGGCGAAACAAAACTAGGGTTTCTTAACACATTCCAAATCCAAGGGTTGTGATTCACACTCAAGCTTATAAGTGGAAAGGCATAAGAATAAGTTAAAGATTGCGAGTTACTGGAAAAAATCTTCAAAAAGGCATTGACATTTATTTATATGAGGAGATTAAGTCAATGTCCAATGAAGGTTCTTTCATCTGGCAGAATTTCTGATCTTTGTCCAAGGAACTCAGTTGCAAGTTGAAGATGCACCAAAGTATTCTTGTATCCTGAGAATTTATTCACTGTGCTGGCAAAACAGAGGAATCTTCTGGAGGTCAGGCTTAGAGAGGGGAGGTGGTCAGAGGCAGGCTGGAGTCCCATTTTCTCTTCTGAGGTTAAACCACAACAGAAGACAGAATCCCAAAGGCTGCATAATTGAAGCTGTTCAAGTCTTAGTCATGGGACAGGGTGGGTGTGGGTTAGGGCAATTGGCTAACAAGGCTCTTCAAGGACCCTCAATAAATTTAATTGTTTTTTGAGCAGTTAAGCATGGAGCCATTAACAACATTGAAGATGAAGAGTCTCAATAGCCCTGTCTTTGTCCAGACTGGCTGGGGAGCAGACGCCCTGTCTACTGGTCCTTTGTATTGGCTTTGAAATGTTCATGCAGTACAAACACGTTCCAGCTCTGATGAAGGGTCTATTCTGTCTCTGCAGACCTGCTAAGATCTTCCAGCATTTTCTGCTTTTGTTTCAGATTCCAGCATCTGCAGCATTTTGCCTTTACATCCCAGGCTGTTGTGACTTAACCTTTGTCCATTGGAACAACTTAGAATCTTCCAGAACTACCAGCAGCAGACATTTTGTTTAAATTGCTGGCTGTCTAAAAACAGAACTTAAAACAAGATAATATAGGAGAGGAACAAATTTTAAAGTTTTTTTTTCCTTGTGCCTTCTTGACAAGACATTAGCAATGCTGGCATTGATAAATATTGCACCCTGATATCCACCGCTCTTTTAGAAATGAGGTTATAATGTAAGTTTTGTGTTTGGATCAGTTGCACTCTTTTGATCTTGCTTGTGGTAAATAATTAAGGAAAGAAATATATCTCTGAATATCTGCACAAACAAAATTGGGTTACTAGTAATCTAATCACTCATGGGTTGATGTGCGAAATGGGCAGCAATGATTCTCTCCTGATTATAATTTCTGTTGAAGGCACAAATGAAAATGCAAAATGAGTTGCCGACTTGCTATCACTTATTTTCGCTCGATCTCTAGGTCTCCCCCTTTGTCTTGGTGAGGGGGCCCCCAAAAATATTAAAAGGGTACACAGGGATCACCCTGAACTGCGAGCGGTTCTGTGACCTGTAGGAGTTGTCACCTCTGCAAGGCGAAACAGCCGGCTAGCCTGCGATGAATTACAGACGCTCACTATGACATGAATGTGGCAGCTTCTCATTATGGAATCGTTCAATTAAAATGTATTCAGAGGCAGAAAAGGCCCTGTGATTCCCTGTAGAAATCGGTCTGACAGCAATAATCCAACCCAACGTATTCAGAAAGAAATAAAGCTTGTTTGCTGGGTTTTCATTCACACTATAGCGGGATTCAGATGATTGCTGTTAAAGGAGTTCTAAGTGACAGCAGAATGGAAATGCTACTTGGAATCAAGCCAAACCAACAATAACTTGCATTTATACGGTTCCTTTAAGAAAGTTAAACATCCCTCGGAACTTTTCAATAGTGTAAAGGGACAAGGGTTGACACGGAGCTAATAATGGAAATGTTGGGGGAGGTAAAAGGGTTTGAAAAAGGGCCTGAAGAAAAGAGAGACAGAGGAAGGCTCTTCCAGAAGGTGGGGTCTAACAGCTTAAGGAACAGCTGGTAACGTGCAGTCAAAAAAATGAGAGAGAGTTTTGAATTGGAAGGATACAGGATTATAGCATTGGATATAAATTGCTTTGAGTTTTGCTTTGACGCATCCAAATGCTCCGATTTTATATCAATTTGCGGTCAGTTCGCCTGAGAATGTATCCCCATCCAATAAGGCAACTTTAGCTTGGCAAGTTGGGCTGTTGTATGTGACTTGAATTGATGGGACTCATTCTCATTGCCCACCTTGATAGATTCGTCTTAATCACATTTCAGTAGCAATAGTCTCCAACCCGCAGCTTCCTGTTCCGTAAGATACGACGCACATGATCCCGCGGTAATTAAATGTTCTTAGATCACACCCGGGGCTTTGACTTTTTATTCATGTCAATTAAGTTCTTTAATTGAAGGGGACAAGCTGTTGGTGATTAATTCCTGCATCATGAACAAACTTAAACAACAAACAATTTTGCCCTGCAAAACTAGATTAGAAAGAGTTAAATAAAAACTGACACCATAAAGGGATGCTGCTGGAATGTCAATAAGCAGTTCTGGAGGGATGTCATTCCTGAGTACTAAGCTACAAAGTCAGTGCTTGTTGCAAATAGTGTGGGGGTGCTGGAAGGTTGAAAAGGAACTTGTCGGCAGATGTGGCTGTTGGCGAGTGTGATCACAACAACACATCTCAGAACTCCAAGACGTTAAACCAGGAAAAGGTCCTTATCGTTGTGGCATTTGGAAAGATACCAAGTGCATCAGTCCAGCAGGAAGCTTCTTGATGGTTTCTATTTTGCAGTGTTGCCAAGTCTGAGAAATCTCACTGATTTCTTGCTGTTAGGTTAAGAAGAGACAGATTTGAAAATCGCTACTGAGCTAGCAGATCAGACAATCCCCAATATGTTGGGAGTAAGGAGGCAGTGAGGTCACTGACATTCTCTCTTCCACCTTCTACCTTTGGGAAAAAAGTCTGAGGTCATGTACCAACCGACTCAAGAACAGTCTCTTCCCTGCTGCTGTTAGACTTTTGGATGGACCAACCTCGCACTAAGGTGATCTTTCTCTACAACCTAGCTATGGCTGTAACACTACATTCTGCACTCTCTCCTTTCCTTCTCTATGAGCGATATGTTTTGTCGGTATAGCATGCAAGAAACAATACTTTCCTCTCTTTGTTAATCCATGTGACAATAATAAATCAAATCACATCATAAAAAACAGTTGCTGATGTGTGAGTTGCTGAAGGGCAAATCCTGGAGTTTTCCAGTAGAGGATGCTCTTGAGCAATCTCCATTGAGAATAGAATCATGGAATCCCTACAGTGCAGAAGGAGGCCATTTGGCCCATCGAGTGACAACAATGCCACTCAGACCTCACCCCCTGTAACCCCATGTATTTATCCTGCTAATCCCCTGACACTCAGGGGCAATTTAGCATAACCAATCCATGAGCAGGAGCCATACCAAGCTGTGATACATCTGTAAAAATTGGTGAGAGCTGTAGTGGACATGGCAAATTTCCTTAGCCCACTGAGAAAGTAGAGACGTTATAGTATGTTCTGTTATGTTACTATATTAATGCAAGTTACTATTGCTGATGAACAGACTGATTACTGCAGCATTTTGTGTTGCTTTTTCTGACCCTGACACACTTCTTGGGGCAAATTTATGCTTTCTGAGGGATTAAAACACAATATTCTGAGAAATTGATCATAAAACACTTGAAACAGGAAATTAAAAGAACATTAACAGATTTGCCAGTCAGTGCTGATCACTAAAATTTAATCTCGTAAAATCCAGAAACTTGTATAAATGATTTACTTTGGAAATTACAGTAATGATATTCCATAAATATTCCCATGGAGAACATTTTGAGCAGAAGTGTGTATAATTTTGGAGGTAGCGCAAAACACGTGACTTGGCAGATATAATACAGGGTATTACAACAAGCACGTATAGTGGTCATAAAATTAAAATACCATGGATGCTGTACATCTCGAAATGATAAAAACAGAAAATGCTGGAAACACCCAGCAACTCCAACAGTCTCTGAGAGAGAGGAATAGAGTTAATGGTTAGAATTCTCTAGTGCTTAGCATTGCTGCCTCTCAGTGCCTGGGTTTGATTCCAGCCTCAGGTCACTGTCTGTGTGGAGTTTACACATTCTCTCCTCGAGTCTGCGTGGGTTTCCACTGGGTGCTTCGGTTTCCTCCCAAGATGTTAAATTGCCCCTTTGTGTCAGAGAGATTAGCAGGGTAGTTATTGAGGGATTACCGGGATAGGGTCTGGGTGGGATTGTTGTTGACGCAGACTCGATGGGCCTAATGGTTTCTTTCTGTGCTGTAGGGATTCTATGATCTGTTCACGTGGGCGAGATCTAATGATCCCACTGACGGCACACCCCCGCCATCCTGTCCCCCCATGCTGACAGTTAAGAAAGCCCATAAACGCCTCTACTTTCTCAGAAGACTAAGGAAATTTGGGATGTCAGCTATGACTCTCACCAGCTTTTACAGATGCACCATAGAAAGCATTCTTTCTGGTTGTATCACAGCTTGGTGTGGCCCTGCTCTGCCCAAGACTGCAAGAAACTACAAAAAGTCGTGAATGTAGCCCAATCCATCACACAAACCAGCCTCCCATCCATTGACTCTGTCTATACTTCCCGCTGCCTCGGCAAAGCAGCCAGCATAATTAAAAACCCCACACTGCCCGGACATTCTTTCTTCCACCTTCTTCTGTTGGGAGAAAGATACAAAAGTCTGAGATCATGCGCCAACTGACTCAAGAACAGCTTCTTCCCTGCTGCTGTCAGACATTTGAATGGACCTACCTGGTATTAAGTTGATCTTTCTCTACACTCTCTATGACTGTAACACTACATTCTGCGCTCTCTCCTTTCCCTCTCTATGAGCAGTATGCTTTGTCTGTACAGCGCGCAAGATACAATACTTTTCACTGTATGTTAATGCATGTGACAATAATAAAGCAAATCAAATCAGATTGGGATGAGTGTGGTCCAAGCATTGCTCAGGCCACAGGTAAAGGGCAGTCAATAAGTAGCTGGTACAGCACCCTGTGAATGTAGCATCTAGCTGATCAGTTATTTTACACAACTAACAATAAATAAAATTCATGCATTATTGTTTTTAAAAAAAGGCCAATTCTTTGGGTATGACCAGTGTTTGGATTGCTGGATTTGGACACTGTACTTATACTTTGTGGCACACCAACTACATAGCATCTTTGATGCTCTGGGCAGGTCTCCCAGACCCTTCCTTCTGTACATCCGAGATCATCCAAATCTGTGCTGATTATATCCCAAACTGCACCAAAGTGCAACTGCTCAGCCCCCCCTGTGTTTACTGACCTACATTAATCCCTCCTTGAGTAAAGTCTCGCTTTTAAAATTTTCATCTTTTGTCAAACTCCTTTAAGGCTTTGCCCCTTCCTTTCTCTGGAATTATCTCCAGCCCCACATCCTCTGTGATATCTGCGCTCCTCCAATTCTGGAATCTTGTGCACCCTTGCTTTTAATCATTCCGCTGTTGGTGATTCAGCCCTCACATTATCTCCTTAAAACTCTCTCTTTTCTGTTAAAACAACCCACGTACCAATTGACTCAAGAACGGCTTCTTCCCTGCTGCCATCAGACTTTTGAATGGACTTACCTTGCATTAAGTTGATCTTTCTCTACACTCTAGCTATGACTGTAACATTACATTCTGCATTCTCTCCTTTCCTTCTCTATGAATAGTATGCTTTGTCTGTATTGGGTGCAAGAAACAATACTTTTCATTGTATGCTAATACATTTAATTTATTATTGTCACATGTATTAGTATATAACTAAAAGTATTGTTTCTTGTGCACTATACAGACAAAGCATACCATTCATAGAGAAGGAAAAGAGAGGGTGCAGAATGTAGTGTTACAGTCGTAGACAGTGTAGAGAAAGATCAATGCGGTATGAGGTGGGTCTATTCAAAAGTCTGACAGCAGCAGGGAAGAAGCTCTTCTTGAGTTGGTTGGTATGTGACCTCAGACTTTTGTATCTTTTTCCCGGCTGGAGAAAGTGGAAGAGAATGTGCATGGGGTCCTTAATTATGCCGGCTGCTTTTCCAAGGCAGCGAGAAGTGCAGACGGTGTCAATGGATGGGAGGCTGGTTTGAATGATGGACTGGGCTTCCTTCACAACCCTTCGTAGTTCCTTGTAGTCTTGGGCAGAGCAGGAGCCAAGCTGTGAATCACCTGGAAAGAATGCTTCCTATGGTGCATCTGTAAAGGTTGGTGATCATGATGTGGGTATGCTGGCGTTGGACTGGCGTAAACACAGTAAAAAGTCTGACAACACCAGGTTTTAGTCCAACCGATTTATTTGATAATAGACTCACAAGCTTTCGAGGTTTCCCTCTTCGTCAGGTCTCCATTCACCTGACGAAGAGGGAAACCTCGAAAGCTTGTGAGTCTATTATCAAATAAATCGGTTGGACTAAAACCTGGTGTTGTCAGACTTTTTACAAGGTTGGTGATAGTCATAGCTGACATACCAAATTTCCTTCATCTCCTGAGAAAGGCAGTACATGTGTTATTAATAAATCCAATTAAATCAAATCCTAAAAACCTCTCTGTTGGACCAAGTTTTTGGTCTATCGTCCTAATATCTCCTTGTGTGGCTCAAAGCCAATTTTTTTTTGATAGCGTTCCTGTGAAATGCCTTGGGACTAAGGGCAGAATTAAGTGCAAGGTGTTGCTGCGGATGGGTGTTGGAAGTTACTAATAAAGATCAGCCTGGATTTCCGCGTTACGCTTCAACTCCGCTGCCCTGGGGTTTTCTCCGGCAGAGGTGGGAAGGTAAAAAGAAAGCTGCGTGTTCCTGCAACTGAAAACCCCGTTGCTCGTCGCGACTGAGCTGACATTTAGCTTCACAGGCAAAGCAGTCTCCCGGCTCCGTGGAGAAGCACTGGGCGTGTTGCGGCTGGAGAAATGGTAGGGGAGAAGCTGCTTTAAATGCAAGCTCAGTCCTTTCCAATATATCATTAGTGGTATTGTTACGAGGCTGCCTGCATTCTGTTTTTTAACAGTAAAACCTAATGGAGCAAAACATGTGTTGCAACCAAGCAGTCTACGTTACGGAGAGGATGCAAAGCAATCAGGGCATAAGCTTCAGGCAAACAAACAAATCTGACTTTACACTTTTTTAATATACAAACCCAGTTTGGATTTTGGAATTCAATCCTCCCCTTGAACTAGATCAGTTGGAACCAATTTATTTAAGGTTACCTTAAGGGTCAATTTGAATTTTCCTTTTAAAAAAAGATCAATTAGATTTGGCTTTTGCCTAAGGTGCATGCACATTGTCAAAACAAACAACATTTTATTTTAAATAAAAGATCAATTTGAATTATTTCTTGCTTACAGCACAAACACTGAATCAGCTTAAATTAGTCGAAAATATTGGGATACAAAGCCCTTTGGCATTTCTTCCAACCTGCTATTTTAATTCTTAACTGGTTAAAAACAATGGGAGCAACATTTTGACTATGGAGTGCCAAGCCACTTTTGTATGATGGGGCTAACTTCCCAACACTGCGCCTCAGGGTAGGATCCTTTCCCACCAGGAACCCAGGTGTGCCGTGCATCACTCTCCAACCATGCGGCTCGAAACAAGGCTTCCCACGGAGATCGGGAAGTTGAAAAGGAGGTTTGATATTCATGAGATGTCCAATCAGGAATGAGGCGGGATCAGGCTATTGAGTTGGATGATCAGCCGTCGTTATCATGAATGCTGGAACAGGCTGAAACGGCTTCCTTTTGCGGGGCAATATTCCGAAAGCTCGTGCTACCAAATAAGCCTGTTGGACCTTAACCTGGTGTTGAGAGACTACTTACTGTGCCTATCCCAGTCCAACACCAGTAACTCCACATCATGTCTATTTTTCACAACAGTGATTCTGCAATCCCTCACGTTATTACACTGGATGAGTGCAGCTCTAGCAACAGTCAAGTAACTTGATGCCATCCAGGCAAAGCAGCCTGCTTTATTGCTACCTCATCCACCACTGTCAATATTCACCTCCTACACCACTGAAGCACAGTGGCAGCAATGAGTACCATCTACAGGATGCACTGCGGTGACTCACTAAGGTTCCTTTGACAGCACCTTCCAAACCCGCAACTGCTACCATCGAGAAAAACAAGCCCGTAAAGGAACACCAAATCCTCTTCCACTACACCATCCTGACTTGGAGATACAGGTTGGAATTCTCCAGTCTGGCAATGTCCTGCCAGCGGGAATGGAGAATTTGACATACAGCCAAATCTCTATTCACGGCAATGGAACTGGAGAATCCCAGCTGGGGAGCAGGTTGGAGAATTTTGGCCACAGTAAACTTTGCGCTCTCCAGCACTCTATCGACTGGAATTCTCTACCAACTGGACTGTAAGATATTTCCCTAAGGGCAGCACGGTGATCAGCACCGCTGCCTCACAATGCCGTGGACCTGGGTTCAATTCCGACCTTGGGTCACTGTCTGTGTGGAGTTCGCATGTTCTCCCCGTGTCTGCGTGGGTTTCCTCCAGGTGATCCAATGATGTGCTGGTTAGGTGGATTGGCCATGCTCAATTGGCCCTTGAGTCAGGGGGATTAGCAGGGTAAATATGTGGAGTTGCAGGAATAGGGCTAGGTAGGATAGTGGTTGGTGCAGACTCAATGGGCCAAAGGCCTCCTTCTGCACTGTAGGGATTCTATGAATTGGAATCATCACCTCACGAACCAGAAGCAATTATGAAGTTATCCAGATTTGCACCAGTATATTTGCTTATTTTACACTTTATGCTTTAGTGCATATTGAAGATTCAAAGTAAAAATTATACTATTTGTTACTTCCTTATTACTTGGTACTGGTTCATGTCACAAGTACTGTGCTATATTCCAGTGATCAATAGAACTCTCTGTGAACTGGTATTCTTGATTAACCAGCAGTGTTCACTCCTCAGTATGCTGGATAATAAAGATTTTACAGCACCTTACCGTTCCTTCACCGTCGCTGGTTCACAATCCTGGAACTCCCTCCCTAACAGCACTGTGGGTGTTCTTACACCACGTGGACTGCAGTGGTTCAAAGATGTGGAGATGTCAGTGTTGGACTGGGGTAAACACAGTAAGAAGTCTCACAACACCAGGGTGAAGTCCAACAGGTTTATTTCTCCATTTACCTGACGAAGGGTCAGAGGCCCGTAAGCTAGTGGCTTTTGCTACCAAATAAACCTGTTGGACTTTAACCTGGTAACACACAGGTAAGTGAGACTTCTTACAGTGGTTCAAGGAAGACAGCTCACCACCACCTTCTCAAGGGCAATTAGGGATGGGTAATAAATGCTGGCCCAACCAGCGATGCCCACGTCCCATTAATGAACAAAACAAATTCTCAGCGGGGAAGCCATGCCTGAAGTCAGCACTAGTTGGAGATAAGGCTACACGAGCCTATATTTTCCAAGTAGCAGCCCGCAGGAACATGCAATAATCACAGAATTACCTCAATCCGAGGTACAAGAGGCTACAGCAACCAAACTTAATATTATTTTCAATCTGCCTGCAATTGAGTTGATTTAAATACACCATCCTAACAAGCAGATTTGAGGTGCTTAACCTTTGCTAATGAATGCGATAACGTTTATAATAACCGTAACAAATAAAATGCATAAAATCAGCAAACCTCCAAATTCCACATGATTCATAATCCATGATCTGAAAATTGACATTGGGACTCAAAAAAGAGGGTAATCCACATTAGATCAAAGAAGCAATCGTGGACTAAAAAAAGCCCAATGCCCTAAGAGCAAATAGCTAAAAACTGGAAAGTTATAGACTAGGGATTCTTTTTTAGAATCAGGAATGCCATTGAAACTATGAGATAGAGTTTAAGAAAATCATTTCATTGCACTGTCACAAAGCCATCTGACGTTAGACTGATTGCTGCCACTATTCTCCACTGGGAGCATGTCATGGGTGGGGGGAGGGCTGGAAACAAGGGGACATTAAAGCAGGTTTGTCAGAATATCACCATCTCTTTTGTTCAAATGACAGAGTGCTTTCTAGGGGGTGGCACGGTGGCATAGTGGTTAGCACTGCTGCCTCACAACACCAGAGACTCGGGTTCAATTCCCGGCCTGGTCACTACCTATGTGGAATTTGCATGTTCTCCCCATGTCTGCATGGGTTTCCTCCCGGTGCTCCGGTTTCCTCCCATAGTCTGAAAGACGCACTGTTTAGGTGTATTGGCCATTGATCAGGGGATTAGATAGGATGGACAGTGAGAGCTTTTTTTCCTCGGATGGAGATGGCTAGCACAAGGGGACATAGCTTTAAGTTGAGGGATGATAGATTATAGGACAGATGTCAGAGATAGGTCCTTTACTCAGAGATTAGTAAGGGCATGGAATGCCCTTCCTGCAACAGTAGTGGACTCATCAACATTAAGGGCATCTAATTGGTCATTGGATAAACATATGCATGATATTGGAATAGTGTAGGTTAGATGGGCTTTAGATTGGTTTCACAGGTCGGCACAGCATTGAGGGTTGAAGGGCCTGTACTGCGCTGTAATGTTCTATGTTCTATGCTAAATTCTCTCTCAGTATACCCGAACAGGCACCAGGGTGTGATAACTGGAGGATTTTTCACAGTGACTTAATTGCAGTGTTAAGGTAAGCCGACTTATCACACTTAAACAGGTTGGGAACTTTGATGCAGGACTAGTGAGCCTCCTGAGTGAATTTTCCAGAAGACATCCAATTTGGAACACGCCATCTTAGGATGGTGAGCCAGTTGTTGAATTGGGAATTGTGATTTAAAAGGCCTGTGGTGTTGAATTGTTCTGTGTTTGATTATGTGAGTCTGATCTACACTCACTGTGCTCGATTGGTTAAGTTTGGATGTGGACTCAGAGCAAAACAAATGTAGCAGAAGCTACTTGAAGTGGATCTGTGAGCATGAATACACACAGTGGCTGCACAGGGATTTACACTGTGGTGACTTGAAGAGCAACTGGTGAAGAAAATGGAAGAGAGTTTGGGAAGAACTGTAGCCTTGATGAAATGTTAATCTCTGCAGGGACGGCTTAAAACTTCCTTATCAATGACTACTTCCATTAAAACCAGCCTCAATGACCTACTCCTGGCATTGTAAGTCTCTGCCTATGGCTGGCTTCAAGTTTGTCACTTTGACCTTGTCAATTATCTCCCAGTGTGCATGATCCTGCACTAAGCTGCTGTATTCCCACCACTGCATGTAACCTGACTGCTGTTGGAAAACAGCCCCTGCAGGTATAAAGTTTCTTTCAAATGCTCCTGTAAATATGTTAAATGTCTTCCCACCACCAACTGTGTGGGTTCCTGACAGGAACTCCCAATCCATCCTGGGGAAGACTGATGGAGGTGAGAAGATATCTGAACAGTGCCCAGTGACTTATATTCCCTAAATTTCTGGGTCCACTGCTCCAAACCTGCCTCCAATAGTCTTACCCACTGCTGCCTATGTCCTATTCTATTTTATCTGCTGCTTTTAAGAATGTATAAACAATTATCAATCTCCACTCATTTCCCACTCTGAAGACATCAGATTAATTTCCTTGTCCCAATTGGTAGCCACATCCCATCTCAACTTTGTAGCCAGCTCCAGCTTCTGAATCTAACACTATCTGCTGTTCTGAGTCTGGAATTCTGCACACCTCTCCCAACCTTTCATTCCACCTTTCAATCCATCTCCCTGTCTTCAGCCAGCACCTTAGAATTATTTCCCTAAACTGGTCATGCTCTTTAACATCTCTCTCCACATTCATACTCCCTCAAACATCTACCTTTTGCACCTCTTGCCACCTTGTCTCTCCATTCCTACTCTGCATCTGTTACCCTCCCCACACACCGCAGCCCACACCTTCCCCCCTCCACCCCACCTACTCCATTCCTAGGAAGCACATTGGGCCGTTCAGTATGTTGAAGGCCATACACATGTATGAGCTTTGGTGTGATTTATTGGACCAATTAGAGCACGCCACATAACCTTTCAGAACCTAAACCTGACTCGAGTTAATTGGATTTCCCACAATAATTGGTTCGGTTCACGCTTTTAGTATATATCAGCATAAAAGACTGAGTGTCATAATTGAAACTTGCAAGCTAGCCTTAACACATTGCCCAAAGTAATCTCAAGGTTTGAAGTGGCAAATTGCTACAGTGTAATAATTGGGAATAAATTTATTGACAATCTGCTGATAGGTCTCATTTAGAGCGTGTGCTTTGCAACAAAAAACGCAAGTGTTTCTCATTACAGTGAAAGTTGTGCTTCAGAAACGTCTTTACGGGTAAAATTCTACAGATCCCTGGCTTTGAGTTGCATTTAAAATCTCCAAGATGCATTGCAGCATCTCACCAAGGCTTCTTCTGCAGCCCCTCCTAAACCCACAAACTTTATCACAGAAAAGGAGGCACTGGGGTGTGGATGTTGTCACTGGGTTAGTAATTCAGTGACCTCGGATAAGATCTGGGGAGTTGGGTTCAAATCCCACCACAGCAGGTGGTGAAATTTTAGGGGTGGCACAACAGTTGGCACTGCCACCTCACAGCTCCAGGGACCTGGGTTCATTTCCCAGCTTGGGTCACTGTCAGTTTGCACGTTCTCCCTGTGTCTGCGTGGGTTTTCTCCAGGTGCTCCAGTTTCTCCCACACTCCAAAGATGTGCGGGTTGGGTGAATTGGTCATGCTAAATTGCCCCTCAGTGTCAGGGGGTCCAGCCTGGGTAAATGCATGGGGTTATGGTAATAGGGCCTGGGTGGGATTGTGCTCAGTGCAGACTCGATGGGCTGAATGGCTTCCTTCTGCACTGTAGGATTCTATGGATCTATGAAAGCAAGAGACAGCATGGAAACACCACCACCTGGAGAATCCCTGCCAAGCCACACACCATCCTGACTTTGAAATATATCGCCTTTACTGTCGCTGGATCAAAATCCTGGAACTCTCTCTCTCACAGCACTTATCTACACCACATGGACTGCAGCAGTTCAAAAAGACAGCTCACCACCACCTTCTCAAGGGCAACCAGGGATGGGCAATAAATGCTGGCCAGCCAGCAATGTCCTTGTTTCACAACTGAATAAAATTAGATGCGGTGTGAAAGAACACTGATATCTCATGGTGGTAAAAATTAAAGTGTTTGATTCTTTTAAAAGAGATTTCCTAATTTAAGAAGAGGTTTTCTCTACACTGAAAGTAAGTAAAGCGTAGGCAGAGTAATTCCTCTCTAATGCCCCACATTTCCTAACTTATTGTAATTATTGTAAAAACATGTTAGCAAAATGCCAGGAGCAGTGTACATGTTTGTTCTATTAGCTGGAGAAATGGTGTTTGAGACCCGGAGACCTGAGATAAGGCACTGGAAGAAATTTACATAGTAACTACAAACATGTTATTGATATTTGTCTTTTTATTGCAAAACATTTCTGAGGAATTTGATCTTTTTTTTCATAGACATTTCTGAATATAATTTGCGAAAAATAAGCAGTCTTGATCAAAGACCCCATTGGCACTACTTCAAAGAGGAGTAGGGCCATTCTGCCTGGTGTCAGGCCTCATCACTCATTCAGTACATACACGGCCAACCTGCTACCTCAACTCCACTTTCCTCCTCGATCTCTCCTCCTCCAGGTGCCACTCTCAAACAAGAGGTTGGCATTGGCAAACATGGACTTTCATTGGATTGGTCCATGATTATCCTTGGCAAAGTACAAAGAACAGTACAGCATAGGAACATCAGCCCTCCAAACCTGCACTGATCATGATGCCTGCCTAAACTAAAACGGCGCACTTACGCTGTCCGTATCCTTCCATTCCCATTCTATTCATGCATTCGTCTAGATGCTGCTATGGTGCCTGCTCCCATCACTTCCCTGGGCAGTGCATTCCAGAAACTGTGTAAAAACTTTGCCTCGCACATCTCCTCTAAAAGCTTTTCCCCATACACATTAAACTTATGTCCCCAGTACATGACTTTTCTACCTTTGGAAAGAGCAACTGACTATCCACTCTGTCCATGCCACTCATAATCTTGTAGACCTCTATCAGGTCACCTCTCAACCTCTCTTGTTCCAGTGAGAACAAACCGAGTTTATCCAACCTCTCCTCATAGCTAATGCCCGCCAGACCAAGCAACATCCTGGTTAACCTCTTCTGTACCCTCTCCAAAGCATCTGCAAAATACTTCCATGGTTTGCCATTGCCTTATGGCTGAGCAGGAATCTCACCCACTCTTGCCACCTACATTTGGAAGGATTTATAGTGTTTGGCTTCACTATACGTATACCTCCCGCATTCAAGCTCTGAAGTGGGACTTGAACACAGTAAGAAGTCTCACAACACCAGGTTTATTTGGTAGCAAACACCACTAGCTTTCGGGGCTCTGCCCCTTCATCAGGTGAGTGGGGAGCTCAGATCACAAACAGGGCATATAACAGGGTGCTCAGTTTACAGAATACTGATTAGAATGTGAGACTTTACAGCTAATCAAGTCTTAAATGTGCAGACAGTGTGAGTGGAGATAACATTAAGCATAGGTTAAAGAGATGTGTATTGTCTCCAGACAGGACAGTAAGTGAGATGTTGGTAGCCCAGGCAAGTTATGGGGGTTACAAATAGTGTGACATGAACCCAAGATCCTGGTGGGACTTGAACCCAGAGCTTCTGGTTCAGAGTTAGGGACACTGCTTACTGCACTACAAGATCTCCACACCCTATTTCTACATTCTTTAATTCCCTTACCACTTAAAGACCTAGCGATCTAAGTCTTGAATACAGTCAACACTGAGGATTCATAGGGGAGAGAATTCCAAAGATTCACAGCCCTTTGAGTAAAAAAAATTTCTTCTCATCTCACTTCTAAATAGCTGAGCCCATAATCTAGACGCCCTAGCCAAGAAAAGCATTCTCCCACCATCGAACCTGTCACACCCTTGAGAATTTAATATGCTTCATTGAGATGACCTTTCCTTGTTCAGTATTTTATACTCTCCCACTCACAAAGCTGTATTGGGCAAGTTGCTGCAATGGAGATGGGTCACATTGTGGGAAATCAATTTTGTTTTTAGTCTAAGTCTTTAGATCAGAAATTAAATAATAGTTCCATCTATTCAGTTTTTACATCACCAACTGTCTAACCTGGGCAGGATAGGGCATAATCGAATTACTGTCCAACATATAGTGATGGAGTTACTGTGAGCATTTGCTGGTAGCACATCTTAGGAAGGATATATTGGCTTTAGAGGGAGTGCAGTATGGATTTCTCAAAATGATTAAATTACAAGGGCAGATTACACAAACTAGGGTTGTATTAGGGAGTATTATCGCTGGACTATTAATCCAGAAACTCAGCTAGTGTTCTGGGGACATGGGTTCGAATCCCACCATCTCAGATGGTGAAATTTAAATTCAATAAAAAAAATCTGAAATTGAGACTCTTATCGATAACTATTGTCGATTGTCGGAAAAACCCTAGGGAAGGAAATCTGCCATCCCTCCCTGGTCTGGCCTACATGTGACTCCAGAACCACAGCAATGTGGTTGACTCTCAACTGCCCTCAGGCAACTAGGGATAGGCAATAAATTCTGGCCAGCCAGTGATGCCCATGTCTGACAAACGAATATAAAAAAATCCCTGGAATTTAGAAGGCTAAGCAATGATTCGATCAAAGTTTTCTCAGGTGTTAAGGGGAATGGATAATGTGGATGGGGAGAAGACTAAACCCAAACTACTTCAATTCTTAAACTTCCATTTCAGGCAAATTTTGCCAAGCTACCTTAAAATGGAACAATGTACAGGCACATTACTTTCAAAATGTAGTGATTATGTAAAATAATGTAAAATGTGATTGTGACTATAAACTCTTAAGTTCAATAAAAATTGTTGAATCTAGGACCGGAGTCAAACAAATTAAAGCCTTTCAGAAGTGAAATTAGGAAACACTTCTACACATAAAGTGTTTCATGTTCAAAGACGGCAGTGTTTATCTCAGTGAGGTCTTTATTGAACTGATCAAAAATGGCAGCCTACTTACCCCATGGTAGAGGCCACATGAGAACGGCAAGTCAGATAGCGTAGGTGGTACTGTTCCATTTCAAAAGCCAAATACAAAGGGTGGTCAAAGTTTGGAACTCTCTTCCACGAATGGCAATTGAAGTTGGATAATTTCATTTTTAAACTGAGATTGCTACATCCCTGTTAGTCACAGATATTAAGGGGTATGGAGCAAAGGTGAGCATTTGGAGTTTGGTCGCACATCAGCTGTGATCGCGCTGGAATATGATAAGCTTGAGGGACTAAATGACCTTCTCCCGTATCTGGCTTCCCTGTGTTACGGTGTTATGAAATACTGCTGTTTGATGAAGACTCATGATACCAGCCTGGTTTGAAAAGAAATTGCTTCCGAGGAGGTTTTGACGTGACACGTGCAGGTGGCTGCACTTTAGTCAAAAGCAAAGCAATAATGAATATTTCCACCACTTAACACTCCTGATTTCAAATGAAACTTCGCTTCATTCATGACCCAGAAATCAGGAGGTGTCTTATTTTAAGTGAAGCTGTTTCAGGCAGTTGATGGCTTTTTTTGTTCTTCTGGCATTGCAACTCAATGGATATTTAGTGGAACATATTCCACCTGCATTCGGCTTCAGCTCTCTGCCTGGAGCAACGATTAGTCGCCGTCACAGCAAAGTGTTGTGATCTTATACTCGGAGGGAGGAGTCAGATCCCTGTGTTTACCTCAGCTGGAATGGCCAGTGAACATGGGGTTCATGTTGTTGGCACAATTCTGATCAAAATGCTAGCCGGCTAACTAACTGAGCTAATTGGTTCATTAGTGCACCCCCTGCATAGTTTTTTTTTAATTCATTCGTGAGACATGCAGAGGAGGTTTACTAGGCTGATACCGGAGTTGAGGGGATTGAGCTATGAGGAGAGGCTGAATAAATTAGGCTTGTACTCGTTAGAGTTTAGAAGAATGAGGGGAGATCTCATTGAGACGTATAAGATGATGAATGGGATGGATAGGATAGAGGTGGAGAGACTCTTCCCGCTCAAAAAAGACAGTAGGACTAGGGGGCACAGCCTCAAGGTAAAGGGGAGGTGGTTTAGAACGGAGTTGAGGAGGAACTTCTTCACTCAAAGGGTGGTGAATCTCTGGAATTCTCTGCCCGTTGAAGTGGTGGAGGCTGCCTCGCTAAATATTTTTAAGAAGCGGGTTGATGGGTTCTTGATAAGAGAGGGGATTAAGGGTTATGGGGAGAGGGCGGGAAAGTGGAACTGAGCCACGACAGATCAGCCATGATCTTATTGAGTGGCGGGGCAGGCTCGAAGGGCTAGATGGCCTACTCCTGCTCCTATTTCTTATGTTCTTATGTTCTTACATGGGTGTCGCTGATAGGCAAGCATTTATTGTCCATCCCTAGTTGCCATTGAACTGAGTGTGTCTTGCTCAGGCATTTCAGAGGGCGGTTGAGAGTTAATCACATTGCTATGGCTCTGGGGGTCACATGTAGGTCAGGCCAGGTAAGGACATGATGTTGTGGACTTGCTAGCGTTGGACTGGGGTGGGCACAGTAAGAAGTCTCACAACATTTAAACCTATTGGACTTTAAACTGGTGTTGTAAAGCTTCTTATGGGTAAGGACAGCAGATTTCCTCACCTAAAGGAGATTGGTGAACTAGATGGGGTTTTCCAACAATCGACAATGGTTTCATCATTTTCAGTAGATTCTTAATTTCATATATTTTTTATTGAATTCAAATTCCACTATCTGCCGTGGCGGGATTCGAACCCAGATTCCCAGAATATTAGCTGAGTCTCTAGATTATTAGTCCAGCAATAATACCACTAGGCCATTGCATCCCCTAAATAATTCACAAATGTTATAACAAACTGGCAAGTAATACATCTCCTATTGAAAAGATGATCATGTCACAATTTGTGCTCTGTGGGTTATAAAACAATATCGATGAAGTATAAAATCCATGAAGTTAGTTTCAGTCTGCACAAGGAAAACACAGCACACTCACAACTTAAATATATAGTGGTGAGTGGTGTGGTGATAATGTTACTAGATTAGTAACCTAGTGGCTCAAACTAAAGCTGGGGTGGCACAGTGCTGCCTCACAACACCAGGGACCTGGGTTTAGTTCCAGCCTCAGGTTATTGTCTATGTGGAGTTTGCACATTCTCCCCAAGTCTGTGTGGGTTTCCTCCAGGTATTCCAATTTCCTCCCATAGTCCAAAGATGTGCAGGTGAGGTTGATTGGCCGTGCTAAATCACCTCTTAGTGTCAGGGGGGCTAACAGGGAAAGGGCCTGGGTGGGATTGCTGTTGGTGCAGGCTCAATGGATTTAATGGTTTCCTTCTGCATTGTTAGGGTTCAATGATAGCTGCATTCATGCATCACAGAAAATCATGGGCTAATTACAGAATGTTTCCTCAACAACCAAGTAAAAGTCCCCATCAGTGTCTGTTTCAGGACTTTGCCTTCCAACCTTATACATTGGTCTGGATTTTGCAAGCCAGTGGTGAAGGGTGGTTGACCTGGAGAATAGTGGCCTAAAAGAATTAACATGCTCCAGAATATCAATTACACCATTCCGATGTTAGTTTCAATCTGGTGCCATCCATAGGGATTCTGTGGCATCTGGCAATAGTGGCAGTATCAAGCAGATTGAAGGATTTTCATAGACATTACAACCAGCAAGTAAAAAGCACAGCTTGTGATTTACTTTTTACTCATTTTGCAGGAAGCAAAATAGGAATTGGGGCGTACGCATGGGATTAAAGTAGAAGTTAAAATATTACCAATAAGCTTAAAAAAATTAACTTTAATTATTTTAAGTAGGGCAGTATGGTGGCACGGTGATTAGCACTGCTGCCTCACAGCACCATGGATCTAGGTTCGATTCCCAGCTTGGGTCACTGTCTGTGTGGAGTCTGCAACTTCTGCTCATGTCTGCATGGGTTTCCTCCGGTGCTCCGGTTTCCTCCCACAGTACAAAAGACGTACTGGTTAGAGTGCATTGGCCATGCTAAATTCTCTCTCTCAGCATACCCGGACAGGTGCTAGAGTGTGGCGTCAAGGGGATTTCCACAGTAACTTCATTGCAGTGTTAATGTAAGCCGACTTGTGACAATAATAAACAAACTTAAATATTAATAAATATAAAACATTATCCAATTTTGACATGTGAGGAAATTATGTACATTCCTCTAAAATTAGATTTTCAAGGCTAGTGAGGTTGTGCCACATTGGAATCATTGATTTATAAAATCCCCAGAGGCCATTTGGCCCATTGAGTCTTCACAGACTCTCTGACAGAGTACCTTACCCAGACCCTCTTCCCCACCCTATCCTCACAACCACCTCCATTTACCATGGCTAATCCACCTGATCTACGCATCTTGGGACTGTGAGGGGAAACTGGAGCACCTGGAGGAAACCCACGCAGACATTGGATGAACATGCAAATTCCACACAATCACCCAAGCTGGGAATTGAACCCAGGTACCTGGTGCTGTGAGGCAGCAAAGCTAACCACTGCGCCACCGTGCTGCCCATTAATTATGACTTGAAATGCTGTCTGTTAAGGTCTGTTACACCTCTGTCACAAATGACCAGATATGAAATATCAACTGCATTAATCCTGCACTGTTGGATGACCATTTCTTTACCTATTTCTTTACCTTAGCCCAGAGCTCCACATTTCTCACTCAGACCTCCAACCAGGGCTTGCTGAGAAATGTGGCATGTACATCCTTCAGTGTAGTGCAGGAACATGGTGGGTGGGGGGGGAGGGTGTGGTAACAAAGCTCTCTCCCTTTTTAAGGCACTAACTGTACCTAATTTGGAGTTGCGGAGGGTTCCAGATGCAGACTAATTGCCCCATTGAAGTTAATATTTTCCTGCCAATTCCTGTGTAGTTTTTTTTAGAATTCTTTTATGGGATGTGGATATTACTGACCAGGCCAGCATTTGTTGTCCATCACTCATTGTCCTTGAATTGAGTGGATTAGGCCATTTCAGAGGGCAATGAAGAGCCAATCACATTGCTATGGGTCTGACATCACAAGTAGGCCAGACCAGATAAGGACAGCAGATTTCCTTCCCCAAAGAGCATTAGAGAACTAGATGAATTTTTACGACAATCAATAATGATTTCATGGTCATCAATACTGAGATTAACTTTTCAATTCCAGTTAATTATCATGCTGCAATCTATTCAAATTAGTTTTTTTAGGAAGTTTGGGCCCCAGTTGAGAGGGGGAGATTGACAATGGCACTAGTGTGCCACTGCGTCATCTCAGGAAATTTGAAGTGGCGGCCAATAATTTACCATTCCTGCAGTGTAAAACTTAACAACAATTAATGATTAGTCTTCAACAACCACCACCATCTTTCTTTGTCCCAGATACGGTGAATTCCAAATGAATTTAAATTCCACCATGGTGGGATTTGAACTCTTCTCGACATAACAGGGGGTTTGAGTTTTAGAGCCGTGGGGTTATGCTGCAACTATACCAGACCTTAGCGAGACCACATTTGGAATATTGTGTTCAGTTCTGGTCACCTCATTATAAAAAGGATGTGGAAGCATTGGAGAGAGTGCAGAGGAGATTTACCAGGGTGCTGCCTGGTTTGGAGGGTAGATCTTATGAGGAAAGGTTGAGGGAGCTGGGGCTTTTCTCTTTGGAGCAGAGGAGAATGAGAGGCAACTTAATAGAGGTTTATAAGATGATGAGAGGGATTGATAGAGTGGACGTGCAGAGACTATTTCCTCAGGTGGATGTAACTGTTAGTAGGGGGCATAACTATAAGGTTCATGGTAGGAGATATAGGAGGGATGTCCGAGGTAGATTCTTCACTCAGAGTGGTTGGGATGTGGAATATACTGCCTGCTGTGATGGTGGAGTCGGACACTTTAGGAACTTTCAAGCGATTATTGGATAGGCACATGGAGCACTCCAGAATTATAGGGAGGGGATAGTTTGATCTTGGGATTGGACATAGCTCGGCACAACATTGAGGGCAGAAGGTCCTATATCATGCTGTAATGTTCTATTTCTATAACATTGGCCTGGGCCTCTGGATTACTAATCCAGTGACTAGCACCACTGCATCACTGATTTCACCTGAGCACACCTTGCCTGGGGATCTTCGAGGGTTCTCCCACACCGTATTCTGGGGTATGACCATCTGGGGATCGGATGTTATATGAGAATCATGGAACAGTTCCAGCACAGAGAAAGGTCATTCGGCCAATTGTGTCAGTGCTAGCTCTCTGCTAGAGCAACTCAGTGCCATTACCCCGCCCTTTCTCCATAGGCCTGCAAATTTTCCTCCTCTGCAAACTCAGACCTTCCTTCTAAACAAGCCTACCATCTCGATGGACAAGGATAGCAGATATCCGGGAATGCCAAGTTCCCCTCTAAGTCGCTCACCGTTCTGACTTGGAACTGATTCTTCATTGTCACTGGATCAAAATGCTGGAATTTCCTTTGTAACAGCATCGTGGGTGTGCCTACACCATGTGGATTGAAGCTTTTCAAGAAGGAGAATCACCACCACCTTCTCAAGGGCAATTAGGGATGGGCTTTTGCCAGTGATGCCCACACAGCAGGAATGAATGGAAACGAACAGTCTTGGGCAGTTCATTCCTGCTTCTAACCGCACGGTACATGAAAGAGCTTTTCCTCACATCACCTTGCATCCTTTTCACTCAAATCAGTCTCCTTTGGTTTGAGACCTTTCTGCCAATAAGAGCAGCATCTCTATCTCCTGTCCAAGGCCCTTCCTGATTTTGAACAGCTCGATCAATACTCTTCTCAACCGCATTTGGAATATAGTGTTCAATTCTGGTCACCACACTACCAGAAGGATGCGGAGGCTTTGGAGAGGGTACAGAAAAGATTTACCAGGATGTTGCCTGGTATGGATGGCACTAGCTATGAGAAGAAGTTGGAGAAACTTGGTTTGTTCTCACTGGAACGATGGAGGTTGAGGGGCGACCTAATAAAAGTTCTACAAGGTTATGAGGGGCATGGACAGAGTGGATAATCATCAGCTTTTTCCCAGGGTGGAAAAGTCAATTACTTGGGGGCACAGGTTTAAGGTGCGAGGGGCAAGGTTTAAAGGAGATTTACGAGGCAGGTTCTTTAGATAAAGGGTGGTGGGTGCCTCGAATGTGCTGCCAGGGGAAGTAGTGGAACCAGATATGATAGTGAGTTTTAAGGGGCATCTGGACAAATATATGAATAGGATGGGAACAGATGGATATGGTCCATGGAAGGGTAGGGGGTTTTAGTTCAGTTGAGCAGCATGGTCATGCAGGCTTGGAGGGCTGAAGGGCCAGTTCCTGTGCTGTAATTTTCTTTGTTCTTTGCTCTCTTCACCAAGGAGAACAACTTCAGCTTCTCTAAACTATCCACATGATGTCTCAGCCCTGGGATCATTCTCATGAATCTTATCTATATTCTCTCTAATCCTTTCACACCCAACATCAAGTGTGCTGTCCTGAATTGAACGCAATACTCTCAGTAGAGACTGAAAAGTGTTTTATATTTGGTCCGTAACTTCTTTGTTTTTGTATTTTGCGCTCCTATTGGTAAAGCCCAGGATCCTATAAGCTTTATCATCATGTAGCATTTGTGTGGCACAAAGGATCCCAATTAATACTGATGTCAGTGAGAATCGGGGGGACATTCCCCACTGGTTGGCATTGTACCTGGGATAAAGAAAGATGGTGGTGGTTGTTGAAGGCCACTCATTAATTGTTGTAAGTTTTACATGGCAGCAATGGTAAATTGCTGGCCACCACTTTGAATTTCCTGAGGTGACGCAGTGGCACACTAGTGCCATTGTCAATCTCCATCTCTCAACTGGGGCCCAAACTTTCGAGAAAACTAATTGAATAGTTCGCAGCATGATAATTAACTGGGCGACATTACTAATGGCGCAGTGGTTAGCAGTGCTGCCTCACAGTGCCAGGGACCCGGGTTCAATTCCAGTCTTGGATCACTGTCTGCATGGAGTTTGCACATTCTCTCCATGTCTGTGTGAGTTTCCTCTGCGTGCTCCAGTTTCCTCCCACAGTCCCAAGATGTGCAGGCTAGGTGCATTAGGTCATAATAAATTGCCCCTTAGTGTCAGAAGAATTAGCAGGATAAATATGTAGAGTCACGGGAATAGGATCTGGGTGGGATTGTTGGTGATGCAGACCTGATGGGCCAAATGGCCTCCTTCTGCACTGTAGGATTCTGTTATTCTATAACTGGAGACCTCAGAAAAGGGCAGCCACTAGGTTTCTCCGCCTGCCACCGATGAACTAAATTCAGCAGAACAATGTGGCTATGACCGGAATGTTGGCTTTCTGATGTTGGGAATATTTTCCCATGCTGAAGTTGATGAATTATAGCTTCCTTGTTTGAGTTATTGTCACACACGGCTGCTGCTCTCAGCAACGTTCCAAGTTAGAGATCTTTAAAATTCTTAATTTAGAAGGTAACATTACTAATTTAAAACACTTAGATTAAACAATCCCTCACTTTCATGACTGTGCTACAACCTTCTCACACTATACACTACACTGAACACACAGTCATGAATTAGAACCGACTCAATGAGTTTTAGCTAAGAATTCAGTACATCAGGAAAGAACAGTGATTTGATTTTATGCTCTCAATTATTATGAACACATGAATTTAAACACATTCACAACTCAATTTAAATATGTTATACCTAGCTTGAAAGCTCTACTTAAGGTGATGTGGGAATGACTGCCCTTGATGTCAAGGCAGCATTTGACTGAGTGTGGCATCAAGGAGCCCTAGCAATACTGGAGTCGATGAGAACTGGGGAAACTCTCCGCTGGTTGGAGACGCAAAGGAAAACAGTTGTGGTTGTTGGAGGTTAATCATCTCAGCTCCAGGACATCACTGCAGGAGTCCCTCAGGGCAGTATTTTAGACCAACCACCTTCAGCTGCTTCAACAACAACCTTCCCTCCGTCATAAGGTCTGACGTGGGAATGTTCACCGATGATTGCACAATCTTCAATGTCATTCACATCTCCTCAGATACTCAGGCAGTCCATGTCCAAATGCAGCAAGACCTGGACAACACCCAGGTCTGGGGTTGACAAGTAGCAAGTAACATTCACATCACACAAATGCCAGGCATTAACCATCTCCAACAGGAAAGAATCTAACCATCACAACCTTGAAATTCAATGGCATTTTCATCGCTGAATCCCCCACTATTAATATCCTGGGGGTTATCATTGACCAGACACTGAATTGGACCAGCCATAAAAATACTGAAACTACAAGAACCGATCAGAGGCTGGGAATCCTGTGGTGAGTAACTCACCTCCTGACTCCCCAAAAGCATATGCACCATCTATAAGTTTCAGAGTAGTCTATTGATTAGGTTGATTGACAGGGGCAGTCATGTGCTTGATGGGAGGAGCTAAACTTGCAGGGAAAACACACAGTCCTATTTTATTTTAAAACAGTCAGGGTTCTTCCTGGTTCTGGAAGGAGTAAGATGTGTACCTCTGTCTTTCTCTCCAGAACTGGCAATCTAATTACAAGCATATAAGCCTGTGTTTTGCTAACTGATTTTGAAGAGGGGTTTTGAGTCTGAGAGAGGAATATTGCTTGAATTGGAACTCTTCGGGATAGGTTAGCAGTTAAGGACTGTTTGTCATGTTTAAGTATTGACCAATTGATAAATGTTAAGATAATTCATTTGTTAGAGTTAAGCAAAATTTGTTTTGATAAAAAGCTTCCTAGTGTGTCAACAGAATCACACCTGGATTGAAATGCCTTATTCTCACATTAATGCTAAAATAGCAAATAGTTGGGGTTTAATCTAACTTCATAGTACATCTTGGGGTTTCTGATCTCTACCCTAACACAATGCCTGTCTCACACAGAATGTTTCATCACTGAGGCATTAATTATTATCGGAAACCCTACCTAGTGATAGACAGTTGCTGCAATGGAATAATCATCTAATTAATGAGAACTTATTTGTCAATATATCAAAGATGATTTTGTTATTCAGTTATTGTAGCCATGGTAATAAGCAATGCTTCACGGGGCTCCAATAAGTTACCTTTTCATAAATTCTTAAACTCAAGCCATAAGTAGATAATCTTTCAGCAATGGAAACAAAACAGCCAGCAGTAGAACGTAACCTTTTCTTGTGTGAGTAAGGGACACTGTGTAGCCAGCTTGGTGAGGTTAAATAAAAAGCAGATTACTCTGAGCCTGACTACATGTTCTTCACAATCATAAGCCATTGCAATGTCAAAATGAAGTGTTCATGTCTTTTCTTTATCACACAAGCAGCAAGCAAGCACTCCACTGGTTATAATAACAAAATGTTTATTCAGTTGAGTGAAGACAGCACTGATATTGCCAGCCCTGAAGGGGGGTCATGTTGGGACTTGAAATATGCGGTCTGAAAACCCACAAGTGGGAAGAATTCCTTCAGTTGTTATGAGTGGAGACATGATTGGGGAAATTTTACTCTAACTGCCTGGGTGGGAAACCTTTAGTAAAAGGTGAAGACTGATTTTATAGTCACCCAATGTTACCATTCGTATCAATGGAGAGTGAAATCAGACTGGAGTGTGGGGAGTGATGGTGCTGTGGAGGTGTAAAACCGACAAACGAACCCAATCCATAAGAACATAAGAAATAGGAGCAGGAGTAGGCCATCTAGCCCTTCGAGCCTGCCCCGCCATTCAATAAGATCATGGCTGATCTGTCGTGGCTCAGTTCCACAATCCTGCCCTCTCCCCATAACCCAGTTCATGTTTTTACTGGCAGGATGGATTCAAATGATCATCATCCAGTGAAGTGTAAAATTATGACTCTTTTTCCCATTGGAAGAATGAGGGTAAAATTGACTTCTCCTTCTCTCTGTCAGCACCCCCAGAAATGGACAGATGAAGGATTCTCCTGTCTACTGCTATTAGGGAAATTGGAAATGCGCGCCCTTTGGAAGGTCATTGTGAGGGAATCTTCGCAAATACATTTACAAGTATCCCTGCACAGATCAGCCAGGAAGCTTCAGCAGTAGGAACCTTCAAACATAACACATGGTAACTCAAGGAATTCTTACCAGCAGTATGTCCTCAGCCAGACCATGTAGAGAAAAAGGGGTGGCACGGTGGTTAGCACTGCTGTCTCACAGCACCAGGGACCCGGGTTCGATTCTAACCTCGAGTCATTTGCTGTGCGGAGTCTGCACATTCTACCCGTGTCTGCGTGGGTTTCCTTCAGGTGCTCTGACAGTCCAAAGATGTGCGAGTTAGGTGGATTGGCCATGCTGAACTGTCCCTTAGTATTGGGGGGAATAGCTAGAGTAAACACATGGGGATAGGCCTGGGTGGGATTGTGGTAGATGCAAATTTGATGGGCTGAATGGCCTCCTTCTGCACCCTAGGATTCTATGATTCCATGAGGATTTGACTGATAATCATCCATTATTGCTCTGGGCGTTTGTAAAGCCCAGCATGGATGTGTGTCCTCTAACTGGTAAAATAAACTGGTATGCAAGACCACAGGATGTGACATGGACACTGCATTTTGCAAATATTCATATGATGCATAGAATCATAGAATCCTGACAGTGCAGAGCCATTCGGCCCATCGAGTCTGTACTGGCCACATCCCATCCAGGCCCTATAACCATAACCCCCAACACGAGGGTCAATTTAGCATGGCCAATTAACCTAACCTGCACATTTTTGGACTGGGGAGGAAATTGGAACGCCCGGAGGAAACCCACGCAGATACGGGGAGAACATGCAAACTCTACACTGACAGTGACCAGGAATCGAACCCGAGTCCCTGGCGCTGTGAGGCAGCAGCGCTAACCTACGGTGCTACTATGTTAAGAAGTATATGCGTTAACTGTTCTCATTACCTCTGCCACCGAAAGAATTCTATGAAACTTGATACACTGATAAAGGTATGGCCCAAAAAAGATCTGATTTGTTGATGTAAATCTAGATCTGGATCTTGGAGCTTGTTTTAAAGGATCTGTTAATGTTAGGAGATAGGGAGAGTTGGCTTTTTCTTTTATATTGCAGTGGGTGGTTTTATTCAGGATGTTCATTGTTTTTGGAAGTTGCGGATTGTCTTAGCAATTATACTGGAATCTATCACAACTCAACAGAGTTTTCAGGACAGGTTGTTGAACGTAGGTCTGCCTGAAGCCTCCCCAGTGAGATCGAAACTCTTTTTTGAAATATTTATTTTCTCCGCTTTGTAGTGACAGACCATCAACCAGGCAGAGAAAACTCTCAAATAAATGCTTTGGTCATTGCAACAACCTGGTAGAGGTATGTGCTCTGAGTGCCCTCTTCACTTGTTTCGCTATTTCTAATTGATACATTTTTGATGTGCAAAAATTATTGACTGGCACCCCATCATGGAATATGTAGTGAAAAATGAGGTCTATGATTTGAGGCAGCTTCAAGCAAAATCCAATAGTTTTTCCTTTCGATGCATCATTTCCCACGGCCACTAATTAAGGTGATATTGAAATGTTCTTTTAATTCGGAAGGAGTTTCATGGAATTCTAGTACAAAGGGAACCTTTCCAGTCATACGGGCATTCCCCAAATCCAGCTGTTGTTACCTTGTTCAATCCCTAATGCACTTCCTCATTCAAGTATTTATCTCAAGATTGGTTCTGTAAAGCCTTCTTGCAGCCTGTCCTTTACCAAAGGTTGTATACTTAAACTCGCCCAAAAGACAGGTCTGAAACTTTCCCATTTTCTCACTCATTCGGTACTTCGAATTCCTTTTGTAAGATTGTGCCCTAACTCTGATGCAGTCAGACGGCCAACTTTTCAGTCCTCACACCTCTGTTGCCCCGTTCTGAATGAACATAGAATCAATCAGCGGAGAAGGAGGTCATTGGCCAAACTAGCCCCACTCATAGAGCAGGACGAGGCCATTCGGCCCCTCGAGTCTTCTTAGCCATTCAACTCAGCCAAGGCTGATCTTGTACCTCATTGCCATTTTCCTACACTAACCCCACATCCCTTGATATCTTTGGAATCTAGCAATCTACTGATCTCTGTCTTGAACATATTCAACGGCTGAGCCTCCAGGGGAAAGAGGATTCTAAAGATTCAGCACCCACTAAGTGAGGAAACTCCTCATCTCAATCTTAAATGGTCTACCTCTCGTTCTGAGAATGGGTCACCTAGGCTATCCCTCCACCTCCCACGCTCCCCCTAGCTGGGGAAAACATCCTTCTCCCATCTCCCCTGTTGAACCCAGTCAGAATTATCGATGAGATCACCTCTTGATCTTGTTATTATTTCCCCCATAGCCCTGCAAATTTTGCCTTTTTAAGTATTTATCCAATTTCATTTTAAAAGCTACTATTGAATTCTCTGCGAGCTCCCTCTCAGGCAGTGCATTCTGAATCACTGCAACGTGCTGTGTGAGAAATGAAAATTGCCCTCACCTTCCATCTGGCATTTTTACCAATTATTTTATATCTGTGTCAACTCAACACCCCTGCGAGAGGAAACAGGTTTCTCCTATGAATCTATTGAAAACCCTCATACATTTAAAGGTTTTTTTAAACCTCCCTGATCCTCCCTATTCTAAAAGGAATAATCCTGGTCTCTCCACATAACTGAAACCCCTCATCTTTGATGTCATTCTAGCCAATCTTCTCTGCACTCTCGCCTATTTCTTTCTAAATTGTCCACTTTTCTGCTGTTCTACCTTTCTCTTTAATGGCAAGCCTTTTAAGAGATGTCACCTGGCTGGATCTTGCACTTGTTATGCCATACACTCTACAGGTTAAACATAATGGACAAATTCTTCTCCTCCTCAGGGTCAACTGGCCAACCTCATTTATGCCAATCTCCCGTAATCAGTGTGCTAATTTCCTTTTTAGAACAATAAATAGATATAGAAAGAGGTAAAAAAAAAGCAGAGTTTGTTGTGAATCCATTAACAGTTTTGGTAATACAATCAAGGTTTCTGTCATTGAAATCCAGGCTGCAATAATGTACAGTAAGTTCTTGAGACACATTATTGTTGTGCGCAGAGACCAAAAGAAATATAAAAGATTTACAAAGAAAAGTCACATCAGGGCTCAAAACATTAACTCTTTTTCTCTCTGCACAGATGCTGCTGGACCTGTTGAGATTTTCCAACAATTTCTATTTTTATATAAATGATAAAAGATTGTCCAGAGCTGGGAATGGTTGATGAATCAATATTGCCCTAAGACTCTGAACTACAGGTATAGGATACAAGTTCCCTGCGCCCTTTTCATTCCACTAAGGCTGGACGGAATGGCTGCACAATGGTTGGCAGTGCAGCCTTACAGTATCAGGGCTCATATAATCCCTTAGAATCCCTACTGTCCGGAAGTAGGCCATTTGGCCCATCAAGTCTACATCAGCCACCACTCCCACCCCCACTTCTATCCCTGTAACTCCATGCATTTACCCACAAATCTTGGGTCACAAAGGGACAATTTCTTAGTATGGCCAATCCACCTAATTTGCACATCTTTGGACTGTGGGAGGAAACCGGAGCACCTGGAGGAAACCCATGCAGTCATGGGGAGAACATACAACCTCCACACAGACCTGAGGTCGGAATCGAACCTGGGTCCCTGGTGTTGTGAGGCAGCAGTGCTAACCACTAGGTCACCGTGCCGTCCCTTATGGTCTATGGTCTAACTATTAATTTTGACTTGACTGTCTGCCCAGATAAGATGAGAGCCAAGGCACTTGGATTGTCAAAAAGTCAGAGACTGAGGCTTGTGACATGAACTCTGGTCCCTGTTTGGAGCATTCAACTTTCTTTCAGAATCCGCAACATTCAAGACAAACGTGGACCGATCCCTCGAGCAAGGATTTGTTACAAGTAGGTGGAGAGTCAGGGATCATGACATCAACAGAGCAAAGATTGAACCAACGCCTGATGTGCCTGGGATAACTGCCATGTTGGAGCGAGAATTTCTCCCAAGTCCCCCTCCAGCCCTACAAATCTCCCCAACTTAATATCACAATGGAAAAAGGGTCAGGAAATAAAACCAGAAGCAGTGGAAAAGCCCAACAGGTCTGGTAGCATCTGTGGAGTAGCTTTGAAGAAGAATGGCATGGACTCAAACCATTAACTCTCACCACAGACGCTGCCAGACCTGCTGAGCTTTTCCAACATTTTCCGTTTTAATTTCAGATTTCCAGCATCCGCGGTGTTTGTCTTTTATACTGACGTTGAATTTATGATACATCAGTGGCAAAGCAGAAGATGTTTCTTGTGGCTTCTTACAATGCCCTTGTACAAAAATAACTATCACCTGTCGTGAACCATTCACAGCTTTTCAAACGTTCACCTCTCATCTGGAAACACTAATTTAAGGACCTTTTTCACAGGTGCGCTTACAAAAGAGCTACAAATATGATTTTAGGAATACTTAATCAAAGATTTCTAACATTGAAACATCAGGCAAAATGCACTAATGAGTGGGTTTTATCCAAATTAGCTGCAGATCACTGGAATGATAAGTATTTTAAGGTATTAGGGGAAGCAATGGCCTTGTGGCCTTATCACTGGACTATTGATCCAGAACCTCACCTAATGTTCTGGGGACCCAGGTTCGAGTCCCACCACGGCAGATGGTGGAATTTGAATTCAATAAAAAATATCTGGAATTAAGAATCTACTGATGACCATGAAACCATTGTCGGAAAAACCCATCTGGTTCATTAATGTCCTTTAGGGAAGGAAATCTGCCATCCTTATCTTGTCTGGGCAATATGTGACTCCAGAGCCACAGCAAATATGATTGACTCTCAACTGCTCTCTGAACAAGGGCAACTAGGGATGGGCAATAAATACTGGGCAGCCAATGACATCCATGTCCCATGAATGAATAAAGAAAAAAATGTTTTTTTTGATCTGAAATTAGTTAACAAGATCAGCACATCTTGGCAAATCTCCTATATACAATAAAACATCTCAGAATATTTAATGAGCTGGGGATTTTTTTTAAAAAATGGGGTTGACCCATCATCAACTAGAAAGGTTGGAAATGAATGGAGAGATTCCTAGAATTTGAACTTGGACATTTTCTCCTCTATTTCTGGGCACTAGCAAACTTTTAAAGGGCTTTCAAGATTTCTGAATTACAGCGAGAATGTTCAGTTTTCGTGTCCAATCATCCCCTATAAAGCCAGTGTACCTAGGTCACTCTAACATCACTCTTACAGGGACGGCATGGTGGCACAATGGTTAGCACTGCTGCCTCTCAGTGCCAGGGACCCGGGTTCAGTTCCGACCTCGGGACATTGTGTGTGTGGAGTTTGCACATTCTCCCCATGTCTGCGTGGGTTTCCTCTGGGTGCTCCAGTTTCCTCCCACAGTCCAGAGACATGCGGGCCAGGCTAAATTGACCTTCAAGTCAGGGGATTAGCAGAGTAAATATGTGGGATTGCAGGAATAGGGCCTGGTTCAGACTATGGTTGGTGCAAACTTGATGGGCCAAATGGCGTCCTTCTGCACTGTAGGGATTCTTTGATTCTATGATTCAGATATTTCTGCTGCTCAGAAGTGGTGGTTCCTCAACTGCTGGAGGTTGGTAAAGACTTTCCAGGGGTAAAGCGGAATATTAATATCATTCTATTTCCTTAATTCTTTCATGTGGGGGTCACTGGCAAGGCCAGCATTTTTTGCCCATCCCTAATTGTGGGCAGCATGGTGGTTAACACTGTTGCCTCACAGCGCCAGGGACTCCGGTTCAATTCCAGCCTTGGCTGACTGCCCGTGGAGTTTGCACATTCTCCCCGTGTCTGCGTAGGTTTCCTCCGGGTGCTCTGGTTTCCTCCCACAGATCAAAGATTTGCAGGTTAGGTGGATTGGCCATGCTAAGTTGCCCCTTAGTGTCTAAAGATTGTGGGTTAGGGGGATTAGTGCAGTAAATAGGTGGGGTTATGGGGATGCTCTGTTGAAGAGTGTTGTGGTTCAGGTCAAAAACTCCAAAATGTTTTATGGAGCTTGCCTGGATTGTAAGTTTTGCATCTTGAATTTGGCTAGGATAAGCATGATAGGTTTCACTTCAGCTATGATTCAAATGACCCACTAGGGAGCTTTTATCAAACAAAGTTTAAGAATATAGTTAACAAGTATAGTAAGAATATTAACAATAACTTCTATCAATTACAAACAACCATGATAATGTATAAACCTCAACAAATCTATCTAAAATGTTCCAATCAAACAAAACCCTTGCCACAGGCAAAACCCTTTAAACAAGCTCAACACAACAAAGCCTAATGTTCACGTGATACTGGAATTGAGTCCTTTGGTTGGAGAATTGAAAACTCTCAGTCTTGCAAGTTCTAGTAGTCCTCTTGACACACCCAGAACAGTTTGAAGTCAGAACAGCTTCCCAGACCCCTAGATAAACTCTGTCAAGCCACCAACAGCAGATCTTCTATCTCAGGATGGCTATGAGCTAACCCGCAAAATTTCCAAAACCAGAAAGAGAGAGAGAGAGACTTCTTTTCAGCTTGCTGTCCCTTCTCAAACTCAACTCTAACTGCAGCCCAAACTGAAAATGAAACCTCTAGCTCACTGGATAGGAAAATAGAAACCACATGACCATCTTCCTAATAACACAGGATTGTAAAACAACCCAGAGTTAAAATAAACAGATCCCATTGATGTTATGGAAGTTGCAATAAAAGGACCCCTTGTAGACAACACGGCAGCAATGAAACCAAACTGAAAAAAGTCTGCTTACAACTGCAGAGAACAGGATTAAAAAAAAACCTTTCTCAAAGGTACACTAATGTCACAAAGGTCAGTGCAGTCTTGATGGGCTGAATGGCCTCCTTTCATACTGTAGATATTTATGAATTCTCCTTGAACCTACTGGCTTACTTAGCTATTTGCAGAGGACAGTTAAGAGTCAATTTTATGTAAACCGAACCAAGTAAGGGTGACAGATTTCTATGATTCAGAAAGGGTATTAATGATGCAGATGAGTCTTTATGACAATTGGTGCTGGTTGCCATGGACACTGTTGCCAAGACTGGCTTTCAGTTCCAGATGTTATTAACTGAATTTAAATTGCCATTGTGGGATTTGAATCCTGGTCTCCACAGCATTTGTCTGGGCCTCTGGTCAGTAGCCCCAGTGACATTACTATGTCCTCACCATCTCCCAAGATAATAAAATGGGTTTGGTGTGAGGAAGAATTGATATTTGGCAAATATAACACCAAGCATAAAAGCTAAATATTGCAGATGCTGGAAATCTGAAATAGAAACAGGAAGTGCTGGAAAATCTCAGCAGCACTGGCAGCAACCGTGGAGAGAGAAACAGAAATCTAAGAGTCATGTTGGGTTTGAAATATTGGGTGGGATTTTACAAACTCGCTTATCCTGAAACTTAAAATCCCACCCAAGGTCAATGGACCTTTCCATGGTCTCACTCTCTCTGATTCCTGTGGCGGATAAAATTCCAGCCACTAATTCCATTTTCCTTTCCACAGGTACTGCTGGACCTGCAGAATTTTTTTCCAGCATTTTCTGTTTTTATAACATCAAGGATGTTTGTGAGAAGGACAGACACTCATTCTATCGATATCCTGAAGAATGTCCCCATCGTTTTAAAAATACACTTTGCATGCATTTGATGTTATAAGTATCAGATAGTTTTGTAACTGTAGGGAGGTATTGTGGTGCAATGGTTGTGTCCACACTTCTGTGTTCAAATCCCACCTCAGGAATTGATGGTCACGGAAGGTTTGTTTGGGATGGCACAGTGATTAGCACTGCTGCCTCACAGCGCCAGGGACTCAGATTCAATTCTGGCCTCGGGGAGCTATCTGTGTGGAGCTTACACGTTCTCTCTGCATATGTTTCCTCTGGGCGCTCTGGTTTCCTCCCATAGTTCAAAGATTTTTAGTTTACTTATAAGTGTCACACTTACATTAGCACTGCAATGAAGCTACTGTGAAAATCTGCTCGCTGCCACACTCTGGCGCCTGTTCGGGTACACTGAGGGAGAATTTAGCATGACCAATGCACCTAAGCAGCACATCTTTCAGACTGTGGGAGGAAACCATGCCGGTTAGGTGGATTGGCCATGCTAAATTGCCTCTTAGTATCCCAGGATGTGTAGGTTAGGGGGATTAGCCATGATAGAGGTGTGAGGGGGTTATGAGGATAGGTTGGGGGAAGATGGCCTGGCTAAAATATTCTGTCAGAGAGAGTTGGTGCAGACTTGATGGGCTGAATGGCCTTTCTGCGCTGCAGGGAGTCTATCATTATATGATCCAGTTAACAGTTGATGGTAAAACCATAAAAAAAAACAAACTCAAAACCAATCACTGACTCCATCATTCGTAGATTGTGTTGGAGGGTGAGAAATTAAACCATCTGTATCTCCCCCCGCCCTCACCCTCCCTAACAAAAAATGAATGATGGACAGATCTGTGCAAATACTAATCCTCTCCCTGTGTCACCCCAATGTTTGACCAGAACAAAAAAAACACGAAATAAACTCAGACTTGTCAAGCATATATATATATATATTTTGTAAATACCTGGCAGGTTCCTGGACATTGCAGGAGGGGGGATTAGAATCAGCGGTGACTGACTGCTGGACTTGCCAAACCAACAAGAGACCGAGCTGCAAACTGCATCCTCCAAAATAAAACAAACTTCAATTACGCTCCAAGATTCACACATTTAAATAAACACAGGGACAGAGTAGAATTTAAACTGCTAATTGCCTGCGCTAAATGAGATGTTCTGAACCACTATTGTATTCCCCATTCAGATATTAGAAGTAATTTTCTTCCGGGAGCTAGTCTTTTTTTTAACCCCAGTTGTGGTGACTTCACACGGAGTCCAACTAGCTACACAGCGCATCGTTTGTGTGTGTGCCGGGTCCGGACTTCTCCCTCTGATCCCGCCTGAATCATTCTAGTCAGACATTCAAACAGTGAAACCTTTATCCAGACAAGAAACCCCAAGGCTTTGGCAGGGGATTGCCAAAGCGGCACACACACAAAAAAAATGTAATAATAAAAGTAGTCCTCTTGGCTTCTGTGAGTGTCAGCTGCCCGCTTCCAGTGTGCAGTTTCTCCTCCCTCTGTTTCCATCCGTGCGGTTCTTCAAACAACGCCCCGCTGCCACAACACCTGAAATGTTACCCCCGAGAACATTTACTGTTCCAGAGCAACGCTAATTAATCATAATTGGAGTTTCCTTTACAGGCAACAAGTAAAGAGGACCGCGGTACGTGAAAGACATAACAAGATTGAGGCTGGAATCGACACAGAGGGAGGTTGGGGAGTGGGGGGGGGGGTACGTAAAAGTGGGGAAATCTTTAAAACTCAAAGCAAAGATTTTCCACCCTTTTTTCTGTGGCAGGCAAGTCCAGCACTGCTGCAGCTCCCTGGGTGGAGAAAAAATGGTTGTTTTGTATTTAATCAGGGTTGATAGTGTCATCAGCAAATAAACAAACAAAAAAAAATCATAAAACGCTGCATTACCTTAACACCATCTTCTGCCAATTGTCACACCTTCAGCGACCAGCTCAGGCAAAGATTAGTTGTTTCCAGGATGCTTCTGCCGAGGGATGGGATTTGGGAATGTGTGTATTCTCTCTCTCTCTGAGCAGATAATGCACAAGCTTAAACTTTTCACTCCCCCCTTTCTCCTGGCTCCTTGATCACTCTGGCAAGCTTCGCGTTATGTCCTTCTCTCTCCCTCTCTCTCAGTATCTGTGGCACACTCGCTCCTCTCAACTCATGAATATTCCGGCAGGGGCTCCGTGCGGTTGAAGTAAATCGAATTAGCCAATTGGTGCCAGGAATTACACCAGCCCTCTCTCTCTCTCTCTCTCCCCCGGGATTTGCCGGGATGTACTGAACATCCAGTAGATCTCCCGCGGTGGAGGGAGCCTGGGAGAGGAATATTGGTATTAGGAATTGGGGCAGGGGACTCGATTCAAACATTTTCCTCTCCTCCAGATCAGAAAGGAAAGCGGGAGTGAGTAAGCTCTGATGAAGCAAGTAGTTTAACCCTGTCCATTCTGCATTGGTTCCCAGTGTGACAAAATCCAGATTGACACCAGTGGATCTGCCCTGTTCTATAAACTTCCAAGGACAATTTGATTTGATTTGATTTATTTTTGTCTCATGGATTAGTACACAGTATTGTTTCTTGCATGCTATACAAACAAAGCATACCATTCTTGGAGAAGCAAAGGAGAGGGTGCGGAATGCAACATTACAGTCATAGCTAGGGTGTAGAGAAAAATCAACTTAATGCGAGGTAGGTCCATTCAAAAGTCTGACGGCAGCAGGGAAGAAGCTGTTCTTGAGTCGATTGGTACATGACCTCAGACTTTTGTACCTTTTTCCCGATGGAAGGAGGTGGGAGAGAATATTTGTGAGTTCCTTAATTATGCTGGCTGCTTTTCCAAGGCAGCCGGAAGTGTAGACAGTCAATGGATGGGAGGTTGGTTTGCATGATGGACTGGGCTTTGTTCATGACCCTTTGTAGTCTCTTGTAGTCTTGGACAGAGCAGGAGTCGTACCAAGCTGTGATACAACCAGAAAGAATGCTTTCTATGGTACATCCATAAAAGCCGACAGTCTTAGCGGACATGCCAAATTTCCCTACCTCGCATTAAGTTGATCTTTCTCTATACCCTAGCTATGACTTTAACACTAATTCTGCACTCTCTCCTTTCCTTCTCTATGAACAGTATGCTTTGTCTGTATGCTTTGTTGTGCAAGAAACAATACTTTTCATTGTATATTAATGTATGTGACAATAATAAATCAAACCAAATCAGTTGACTTGCTTCAGTGAATTCACGGTTTAAATGATTATTTCTTTTTAATGTATAAAGAATATGCCATGCAAGGTGTTGGCATTTCATTATTACACACCAGTTATAGTGAGCTTTACAAGCTGAAATTAGATTTCCCAGCCCTCTCTGATGTTTACAGTTTGTAACACTCCAGCTGTCTTTTAATCAAATAACTTAGAATTCATTGAAGTTTTGTTTTGCTGTGACCAGCATTTTTAGGAGTTTATTGATAATGCCATCCATGCCATCTGAGATGTGTTTCCTTCCTCGCTAATGCCACCCACTCACTTTTTTAAAACAGAATCTCCCAAACCATTGTATCCATACTTGGTGCTTTGGGTAAGATCAAGTTTCAGATCAAACCAAAGATGGGATGCAGTGCCTCCTCTTGTCAGCTTGGGTCTTGTTTGTCCCTCTTGTGGGGACCTTGAATTGGATTCAATTGGAATTTGAATTTGGTTTTTGGAGCAAGTAAGGAATGAATTTGTGTTTGTCCGATCCACTCTGAGCACTGGCTTTGTAACTTTAAGAATGGAGTAAAAAAATCTCTGCAGTGTCACTTGTTAATTGGCTCGACATGGGATGAACGTGCATTGATAGCTCTGGGAGCTAACAATGGCTAGAATATTCTCAGGCAATGCGGCAGGATCAGGGATGATTTACTTCCACTCTAGTGTGGTGAATTCTGAGATGGTTGATCAGTCCAATGCACAATCTGCTGATTCTGCTATCTCCGGGACAGATTCTGCTTGTAAGGTTTGGTAATTGGTTTGTTTGGAGGTTTCTGCACTCCCTCTGAAGCCTCGACTTTGTCTCTGTGTGACCCCGTTTAGACTCTCAATGTGTCCGGGGCCTTCCTGAACGAACCTTCTCTATTTTGCTCAGTCACAGGCCAGGGTTTCCTATTGGTCGATATTTGATCTCTTTGGGATGATTTCAGGACATCCCTAAAGCATTTCCTCTGTCCTACTGGGAGTCACCTGCCCCGATTGTGCTCTTATTGAGTATTACTTTGGGATTCTGCTGTCAGGTGTACGAGCGACATGTCCTATCCAGCAGGGCTGGCTTTGAGTGATTAGTTCTCAATGTTGGACAAATTGCCTAGGGAGGGTTCACTGCTGTTGGACCACCTATCTTGCCACCAGATTTGGAGGAACTTACAAAAGAATTGACTTGGACAAGGTACAATGAGCATCTTGTTGCCCTGAAGCAGTTTAGAGGATGATTGTTGTATGATTACCAAAAGAAACAAAGGTGGGACGAGAAAAACTTTTTTCCCTAATGACTGATAAGGATGTGGAATGCACTGTCAGAAAGCATGGTGGATTCGATTGTATCTTTCAAAAGAGAATGGGACCTGTGGGGATTGTTGGGTAGGGGGATTATATCATTCAATGACCATGTAAATTGTGGTTGGTTATAACAATGGATGAATATTTAACACCAATTGTTGCATCTACTGTCTAAAAGTGTAATCCAAAATTATTAAGCATTTACCTGGATGTATGAAGGCAAACTTCTTTCCAATGTTTTTTCAGGTATTGATTCTCTCTTAAATGTAATATTCCACTTGGTAAACGATCTCCTTGCAACAACTTTTCCAAGTGTCCTGAATCCATATTGAAGAATAGAAATGCTTATTTTACTGTTCCTGGACATATATTGGCCAAATACTATCGGCTGACAATAGGGTGATAGAAGGTCAGATATTGCTGGGGAAATGGTGAGGCTGATGGTACGCAGTTATTTACGTACAAGCAGCATGGCACTACCAGCTGAGGGACAGATGTGTGGTTAATTGCAAATCCACAAAGGTGGCTGTCCGGGTTATGTTTCTTAGCTTTGTGAAACAATATCTCACTCTCTGCCTCACCTGAAATGCATTAAACAGTACACATTGGATAAAAACTAAACATGGAACATGGGCATTGCTGGCTAGCCAGTGTTTATTGCACGTCTCAGGTTGCCTTTGAGAAGGTGGTGGTGAGCTGCCTTCTTGAATCACTGCAGTCCACATGCTGGGGGTTGACCCACAATGCCATTAAGGGAGGGAATTCCAGGATTTTGACCCAGCGACAGTGAAGGAATAGTGATATATTTGGAAGACAGGACAGTGAGTGGCCTGGAGGGGAACTTACAGGCAGTGGTGTTCCCAAGTATCTGCTGACCTTGCCCTTCTAGATAGAAGTGATTGTGGGTTTGGAAGGTGCTGTCAAAGGATCTTTGTTGAATTGCTGCAGTCCATCTTGTTGCTAGTACACACTGCTGCTCCTGAGCATCGGTGATGGAGAAAGTTAAGTCTTGCCATTTCAAGCACTGTTGAACCACATGATAACTAGTATTCTCTTTGGCACTGAATATGATCGGATACTCTGTCAGAGAATCAGTGTAGCCTCAATGGACTAAATGGCCTCCTTCTGCACTGTAGGGATTCTATGTTGCACAATTGCAAATGTGGAACCTCATTTCATCAGGTGTTGAAGATCAAAAAGATGTTAAATCTAAAACTGAAAACAATTCGCACTTTTCTGTCTCTTTTTCCTCTAATCCGATCTTTCTTTCCCTCACTTTATTTCTCTTTTTCTATCTGATTTGACACTGAATTCACCCACTCTAATCTAAACTTTCCTTCCAGACTTTTTGTTGTCTTTTTCACAATTATTCATTGTGATTAGTTAAGGAGGTACACTGCAAGTTCCCCCATTTCCCCCACATCCCAAAGTCCAGTTCATTTTGCTGTGACAGTATCTGCTCGCATTCCCAAGAAGTTCTAAAAACTTTAAAGTGTGGGATTGAGTGGAACTGGATGCTGTGCTGCAGTAGATGATGGGTCATTACCATTTTATTACCACAATCTGTTTACTCAGGCTTTCTTTTGCAACTCAGGATAACGACACAAAGAACTCAATCTGGTTCACATTATTCTATGAAATAGACCCGGGGGATAAATTTCTCAAGGGATTTTCCCATTCATAACTTGACGGAAGAATCACGGAAACTGTGGAACAAATATAGAAACAACTTGCATTTATCTAACACCTGGCGGCACAGTGGCACAGTGGTTAGCGCTGCTGCTTCACAGCTCCAGGGAGCTGGGTTCGATTTCTGGCTCGGGTCACTGTCTGTGTGGAGTTTGCGCATTCTCCTCGTGTCTGCGTGGGTTTCCCCCGGCTGCTCCGGTTTCCTCCCACAGTCCAAAGATGTGTGGGTTAGGTTGATTGGCCATGCTAAAATTGCCCCTTAGTGTGCTGGGATGTGTAGGTTAGAGGGATTAGTGGGTAAATGTGTAGGAGTATGGGATAGGGCCTGGGTGGGATTGTGGTTGGTGTAGACTCGATGGGCTGAAGGGCCTGTTTCTACACTGTAGCATTCTGTGTTCTATGTTATTTAATGTATTAACATATCCGAAGTTGGTCTTCAGGACCGTACATCAAACAAAATTTGATACAGCCACATGAAGCAATCATAGAATCCTACATTGCAGAAGGAGACCATTCAGCCCATTGAGTCTGCACCAACCACAATCCTACCCAGGCCCTATCCCCGTAACCCCATGCATTTACCCTTGCTAATCCCATTGACACCAAGCAGCAATTCAGCATGGCCAATGGGAGGAAATCGGAGCATCCGGAGGAAACCCATGCAGACACAGGGAGAATGCCCGTGACACCACACAGGCAGTGACCCAAGTCGGGAATCAATCCCAGGTCCCTGGTGCTGTGAGGCAGCAGCGCTAACCACCGTGCCACCCAATATTAGTACAGATGACTAAAGGCCTGGTTACAGATGTAGGTTTTAAGGAAGATGTTAAGGAGGAGAGCAGGTAGAGGTAGAAAGATTCAGGGAATGGAATCCAGAGCTTGGGGCCTGGACAGCTGACCATTTCTGTCATAAGCAACCTACACAAAGTGACCATATTGACCTCAGTGCCAGTGGTGCAGACCCATGAGAGCTCAGGCAGACACTGCCTGAAGAGTGATTTGTTTGGAAACCCTATTCACAGTCCAACACTTGCATTTTTCTTCCTGTGTTTGATTTCTGCAACATTACAAGCAAAAGGCCAAGTTGTTTGTGTTTTTGGGTGGACTGCCATTAATCCTGAGGCACATTCTTGTATCCACCTTCATTCACTATATGTGAATAGTGACCTTGAAATTCAATGGGGTGGGGAGGGGGGTAGCAGTTGGTGTGTAGTGTTCTTGCATGGAGACTGTGGATTGTTGCCTGAAGACCAATGTTTCTCAGATTCTATCGCGGAATCATGAACCTTCGTTGGTGACATTCGTGTCAGCCCAGAGTTGACGCCACTTGCTCTTTTGTCAACACCTTTCTTGTTCAAAGCATTTGCCCAGATCTAGAAAGATTTGTGCCAATGGAGACACATATTCAACCGGTTCACACTTGGGGCACCATGGTGGCACATTGGTTAGCATTGCTGCCTCAGGGACCCACGTTCAGTTCCGGCCTCAGTTCACTGGCTGCATGGAGTCAGCACATTCTCCCCATGTCTGCGTGGGTTCCCTCCAGGTGCTCCAATTTCCTCCCACAGTTCAAAGATGTGTGGGTTAGGTTGATTGGCTGTGCTAAATTGACCCTAGTATCAGGGGGATTAGCAGGATAAAATGTGGGTTACAGGACTAGGCCTGGGTGGGATTGTGGTCAGTGCAGACTCCTTGGGCTGAATGGCCTCTTTCTGCACTGTAAGGATTCTATGATTTATCAATTAAATGTAGAAGGTTTGCTCCAGGAGTAAAGTGTGACCACCTGTCAAGAACTGCCAATGACATGGTGTTGATTTTCTTGTTCTCCAAGAGACACACACCTATGACAAACTCAGAACTTCCAGATGGATTTAAGGTAACAGCGAAGAATGGCATTGTAATCTATTATGATACAAATGCACAGACATTTCCATCTTTAGCTTCTACATTAAGTTGTAAAGAGAATGGTTGGGGTATGGAATGCACTGCCTGCTGTGATGGTGGAGTGGGACACTTTAGGAGTTTTCAAGCGATTATTGGATAGGCACATGGAACACACCAGAATGATAGGGAGTGGGATAGCTTGATCTTGGGTTCAGATATAGCTCGGCACAACATCGAGGGCCCTAGGGCCTGCACCATGCTATGTTCTAGAAAGGCAGACTTACAACTTCCTGAACAAAAGGACATCTCGAAGCACTTTACAATTTTTAAAATTTCATTCACAGGACATGGGTGTCACTGGCTGGCCATTTATTGCCCATCCCTAGTTGCCGCTGTTCAGAGGGCAGTTGAGCATCAACCACATTGCTGTGGCTCTGGAGTCTCATGTAGGCCAGACCAGGAAAGGACGGCAGATTTTGTTCTCTAAAGGACATTAGTGAACCAGATGGGTTTATCCAACAATCAACAATGGTCATCAGTAGATTCTTAATTCCAGATTTAAAAAAAAATGGATTCAAATTCCACCATCTGCTGTGGTGGGATTCGAACCTAGAACATTAGCTGAGTTTCTGGGCTAAAAAAAATCAAGTGATAATATCAATACACCATCACCTCCCCTGAATATCTCTTACAGTATATCTCACTGTTGTAATAGAGGAAATTGCAAACAGAAAGTTCCCACAAACAGCGATGCGATAAAGACTACATAATCTGTTTTTGTAATGTTGATTAAGGGAGAACTCCCCTGTTCTTCAAAATAGTGTCTTGGGATTGTTTACTTCCCAAGAGAATGGACAGGATCTCAGTCTAATGTTTCACTGAAATGATAGCACTCCCTCTGACTCCCTCAGTGCTGCACTCGATATTTGTGCTGGAGTGGGACTTGAACACAGAACCTCAGGACAATGTTATGTTTTTCTCTCTTGAACGAATGAATTAATCTTTCTCTCTCCGAGTATTTTTAATTGAAATGATGCACACTGATTCATTTACTTGGGAGCTGACTGTGAGAAGCCACTGAGCCCAAAAGTGGACGACTTGAATTAGCAGAGATCTGAAATAACGAGGATGAGGAGGCTGGGTTAATGACTGCATCTCCACTGATAGTTAATTCAACTCTCTCACACGTTGCCAAGCTCAGTAATTCCTCACAGCAGGCTCCGAGGTGATGTCACCAGTGCTTGCTGCTTATCTTTCCATAAATATTTGTGCTCATTAGGACGAGGAACCAAGAGGAGAGCGAAATGCAACTTTCCTTTTTCCCATTTGTTTGACTAGAGTGTCCGCAGGAAATAATCCCCAGGCTGTGCAAACTTCCTATCGCTCTCCCCCAGCCGTATACTCTAATGCCAGCCTGACTGCACCATTGTGACATTTCTGCTTCCCACACCAGCTGCAGTGCGCTGCCGAGCTCAGTGAAATCACTAATTTAAAACCAATTTGTGTCAAGTCGTGGACAGTTTTGTTCGTTGAGCCTGCACCCACTAGATCTGCGCTGTGACTCTCCGAGCTTGTTTTATATTACAGGTTTACAGCCCGGGCGAAGAGGATACTTCCATTCCATCAGCATGGATTATGTGTAAACCTCTGTAGAAGATGTGATTTGCTTTTCGGCCCAGTGCTGTATCCTAATTGATTAGAGAGGCACTGTCCTCATGGGCAAACCTCCAGCAAACAACAACCAGCAAACCCACATTTGCATTGCTATTACCTGTAATACAGGAAACAAAATGTCCCAACACGCTTCACATAATTTAAACAAATGTTACTGACTTATTGAAGGAGAAAGAGGCAGGTTGAGAGGTTTAGTCAACGAAATGTATTTGAAGAAGTCAATTGGCAGGAGGGGGTTTTCAAAGAACTGGCTAATGGAATGGCTACAAGATTAATGCAAGGGGAGAGGGGTGCACAAGAAGTCAGGGAAACAGAGTGCTTGGGGAGAATTAGGGCTGGAGGTGGTAAATATAGTTTTTAAATTTTAAGTTTGAGTTTACTTATTAGTGTCACAAGTAGGCTTACATTAACACTGCAATGAAGTTTCTGTGAAAATCCCCTAGTCACCACACTCTGTCGCCTGTCTGGGTACACAAGAGAGAATTTAGCACGGCCAATGCACCTAACCAGCGCGTCTTTCAGACTGTGGGAGGAAACCGGAGCACCCAGAGGAAACCCACGCAGAGACGGGGAGAATGTGCAGACTCTGCACAGACAGTGACCCAAGCTGGGGATTGAACCGAGGTCGCTGGCGCTGTGAGGCAGCAGTGCTAACCACTGTGCCACCATGAAGAGCGAATGGATATAAATGGGAAAATGAGAATTTTAAATTAAAGGTATTGATGGACTGACAGCCAAGGTCGATCAGTGGGGAGGGGGGAGGGGGGAGGGGGGAGGGCGACAGGTGATGTATGCTGCGGTATAATAATCTAATACCTTGGGTTATTTTACTGTACAAGACACAAGGTACCAATCACTTATGGGGGTTTGACTCAACACATTTTGGGTTAATTTATTAAGACCAAACACCTGAGAACAGTTATATATAGGTGTTAACTTGGAGGCATCAGAGCTGTCTGTGTCTGTGCTCTGCTCAAAGCAAAAGTGAAACTAACACTTGATCTCATGACATATTTCCCTTCTAATGATGTCCTGCTGTTATCCCTTTAAGGCATACTATAGAAAAGTGGACTTGATGTGAGATAATGCAAAGGCAGTAGAGTGTTGAAGCAGAATGTGGAGATTGGGTTTCTAACCAGGATTGGAATAGTCAAGGTTGACACAGGAGTTTCAGCAGCAGGTCATAGAATCATCATAGAATCCCAGCCAGGCTCTATTTCCGTAACCTCATATATTTACCCCGCTAATCCCCTTGACATGAGGGTCAATTTAGCATGGCCAATCAACTTAACCCGCACATCTTTGGACTGTGGGAGGAAACTGGAGCATCGGGAGGCAATCCATACAGCCACAGGGAGAACATGCAGACTCCATACAGGCAGTGACCCATGCCAGGAATTGAACCCAGGTCCCTAGGTCTGTGAGGCAGCAATGCTAACCACTGTGCCACCGTTACTTTAAGCTGGTTCCACAATATCTTGCTCCATGGAGTAGAATTTGACCCCTCAACCTTCCAGCTAAGTGTGCCATCCAGTGAGCCATAGATAACACTTTTGATTCAACAGCAAGTGTCATTGACAACATGATACTGACCTGCTGTGATCCTTTGCCATTAGTGTCCCAGGATATGGAGGATAGAAGGATTAGTGGGGTAAATATGTGGAGTGATGTGGATAGGGCCTGGGGGAATTATTGTCGGTGCAGGGTCAATGGATCAAATGGCATCCTGCACCGTTAGGTTTCTATGAGGTAAAGCTTTTTTAAAATTTAATATCGTACCATCCTTGGGTTAATTAGGAATGTCACTGTAAACGATCCAGTGGCAAATAGTAATTATAATGCAATTAAATTCCAAATTAAATTTGAAAATGACAGACTCCCATAGTCTAATCACAAACAAGAATCTTAAACTTAAATAAAGTTAATTATGGAGGTACGGGGGCGGGGTGGCGGGTGTGGAATTGGTTAATGTTAATTTGGTAAATGTACTAAAAGCTGTGATGGTAAATAGGCAGTGGGCAACATCTAAAAAAATCAAAATGTTCAACAAAAGTACACTCCATTGAAAAACAGAAAACTCAGTGGACAGGATGCATTCTTGGTTTACTGAGGAGGTTAAGGATAGTATTAAATTAGAACGAGTGCCTTAAAATGTTGCAAAAAATAGTAAATCTGAAGATTGGGAATGTTTTACAAACCTGAAAAGGGAAGAAAATGGAATATGAGAATAAACTAGCCTGGAATATAAAAACAGATTGTAAGAGATTTTGCCAGTATGTAAAAAAGCAGGAGAGTAGCTAAAGTAAACATTGGTCTCTTGATGCAGCGAGAGGGGAAATCATCACGGGGAATGATGAAATGGTAGAAACATTGAAGAAATGTGTTGTGCCTGTTTTCACAGCAGAAGACACAAGTTCCATCCCAGAAATGAACAATTAGTTAGGGATCAACAAGAGTGAGGAAATTAAGGTAATTTAGTTTCAGCAGAAGAAAAGTACTGGAGAAACTGAAACAATGGAAATCCAACTAATACACAAACCTGATGGTCCACATTCTAAGGCTCTAAAATAGATAGCTACAGTGATATTGGATGACATGGCTATGATTTTCCACAATTCCTTAGTTTCATTTACAGTCCCAGTAGACTGGGAGTTGGTAAATGTAACATTAGTAATCAAGAAAGGTGAGAGAGAGAAAACGGAGAACTATAAGTCAGTTAGCCTACATGGTGGGAATGCTGGAATCTATTATGAAGGAAGTCTTAAAAATGCACTTCGAAAAATACAATTCTTCTAAAAAAAAGTATTCTTTCATGGGGATGTCGATATTGCTGACTTTATTTATTGCCCATCCCAAATTGCCCTTGAGAAGGAGGTGGTGAGCTGCCCCACTGAAGTCCGTGTGGTGTAGGTACACCCCACATTGCAGTTAGGGTGGGAGTCCCAAGACTTTGAACCAGTGACAGTGAAGGAATGGCAATACTGGCTGGAATTTTACTTCTTCGCCTGTCACAGGGCGAGGGGCGGACCATGGAAAGGTCCGTTGACCTCGGGCACAATTTTATGGTTTTGGGATGAGTGAGGCTGTAAAACCCCATCCATAATACATTCTGTGCTGATTCCATTTGGTAGAGGTTTCTGATGACATTGTAGAAACATAGATGTTCAACTCACATCCTCTTCTCTGCTGCATATATGGAAGCCAGCTCATTTGTTATATCTACATTAAATAATATTGACCAATACAAATGTTTATCCTCGAGTTGTTAACAAACCAAGCTTTAAAAAAATTGAATTCCAGTATGGTTCTATCTCTGTGTGTTGATTGAAACTCGTCTTGTCTTATTTCCATCAAATCTATTCTTACAAAATAATAAAAAATGTTCTGATATGCTGATGTCTGGAAAATATTACAAAAAATGGTATCCTTAATGAGTGTTGACACAGTGCAGAAATGAAAGAGTTGGATAATTATTTGTCTGAGTTTGTTTATTAGCTGTAGTCAAGTGAGACAGACATCTTGCCTGGAATGAGGGATGGTTAACAGAGCAGTAATGAAGATTCCTTGGGAAAAATAGGTTCGGGTGGTATTGTTACCCAACTGAACTGCTATGGAGTCTAAAAGGCAGAGAGCAATGGCTGGACAGGGCATGAATTTTATGTGGTTAATTTTAGAGACTCACGACATTGCCGATGGTTCTTGTCTACTGAAATGTGACCTTTAATTGAGCGCTGATACCTTTAAGGAACACTCATTAGGCAGCTCAAGACCCAGTAATACTAGTCAAAAGTTGCCCTGCACAAACTGTCTAAATTGATTTATGCATCTGGATTGATTGGATTTGAGGCTGTGTAGGATCAGTTTAGCAGTGGTCCAAATGTTCATGCAGATCAGGCACATTGTCTGCTCTGTCACTTTTCTGTTTGTCTGCTCTTGGGGTATGAGTGTTGCTGGCAAGGCCAGAGTTATAGCTCATCTTTAATTGCTCTTGAGCAAGTGGTGGTGAGCCATCTTCTTGAACCTCTGCAATTCGAGTGGCGCTGGTACACCCAGGCGCCTCCTTTGATTTCCCATCACTGAACCTGAATGACTTGAAAGGCCATTTTGGAGGAACAGTTGCCCATACCACTATGGATCTGGTGTCACATTTGGCCAGACTGGGTAAAGATGGCAGGTTTCCTACCCTGAAGGTCATCAGTTTTTGGGCATTTATAACAATCCAATCGTCACTGTAACTGAGTGATCTTACTGAGTTGTACAGTGCTTTTTGGTGTATGGGATTGGTGCATGTTAGGATACAGTTAGCAGAGTTTTGAATGACGTTATGTTTCTGGAAGGTACTGTGGCAGGCTGAACATAAGAACACAAGAACTAGGAGCAGGAGTAGGCCATCTGGCCCCTCGAGCCTGCTCCACCATTCGATAAGATCATGGCTGATCTTTTTGTGGACTCAGTTCCACTGACCCGCTCGCTCACCATAACCCTTAATTCATTTATTGTTCAAAAATCTATCTATCCTTGCCTTAAAAACATTCAATGAGGTAGCCTCAACTGCTTCGCTGGGCAGGGAATTTCACAGATTATGGCCAGGATTGTATTGAAATAGTCAGATCTGGAGGTAACAAAGGTATGGATAAGGTTTTCAGCAGCTGCATTTTATACACCTCCATATTGAAGGATATTGAAATCCACTTCCCTGTGCATTTTTTTTGTGATGTTTACTGGCTTTTACTGAGCGCAGAGCCAGGGGCATCCAGGAGGTTTTGGACCCAATCTCTCCATTCTTCCAGGCAGATTGAAGTCAGTGCATGATTGCAGTTGGGAGTTTTTGATTCCAGATCCTCCATTCAAGGGAGAGTGCCCACAGTTTGTGTAACTGAGGAAACCCCTGCTCATGAATTGAACAGTGGACAGCATGGCGGTCACCTATCTGACCACTAACAGGGACAATGGCACTGCACAACAAGTTCCTTCCAAATTACACAGGCCATCCTCCAAGGTGGTAAAATTACTACTCCATCATATGACCATGCTGTCACAGAAACATCTGGGCTGCAGCCTGAGATCGAACCAGACTGAGCAACCTGAGCAATGCTGAGCTAACCCTGTCCAGCACCAAGTCTGCTAGCTCCCATCTCAGTAACAATGCCCATCTCTACCTCTAGTTTTGCTGCTTCTGTCACCTCCTGCCTTGAGTATCCCAACACTGCCCTGGTCGACATCACATCTTCCACCCTCCTTCAGCTTCCCCTGACTCCGCACCCCTGTGGAATCCTCTGTATGCTTTGCCTCAGCTAAAAGGCTTCATCCTAAGGTATTTCCGACTAATGTAATGAATCATCCTCTGCTTCAAAGCCAATTGAAGCTAACCTGGCCACATTTTAAAACTCAGCTTGGAATCCTGGGTTTTGAGCTTAGAAATTGGTTACATCTGAAAGTGCGGTGTTAAGCAGAGATGATCATTCTCATAAACGGGCTTTCTCAGAAGGTAAATTGCAGTGTTTCATGGTCACAGGTACCAATTTTTTGTGCACAGCTTGTACCCAGCTCTTTATAAACGCAGATAACTGACCCCATGTATTGTTAATAACAGCTACCTGTTCAGGTCAGTTCTGTTCAGTTGTGTTGAATCCTGTACAAACTTTTGGATTGAGTCTGTATTTCTTTCTTACCAGTAAATCAATATCTTTCGCTTTCTGTAAATGCTAATTTTAAATGATGCTCAGTAAATGAGGTTTTACTTCTGACTAGTTGTGCCTATGTTTATTCTGAGAACAGAATGTGACCCTACAAGCCCACATCATATCTCGCACTAAATCTTATTCACTCTTCACTGCATACTCTGACTCCAGGTCCAACAATGTCTCAGATTTAAAATTCTCAATCCTTGTAGTATTCCAATTGCTGCACCCCTCTCTATGTTTATAATCTCTTCCAGCAATACAAATCTCCAAAGTATCTGCACCCCTCGTGGTCCGTCCCTGATTTTAATCGCTCCACAATGGGTGGGCGTGTTTCGTCCCAAGCTCTGGAATACCCTCCTTGAATCGCTGCAGTCCGTGTGGTGTAGGTACACTCACTGTGCAGTTCGAGAGGGAGTTCCAGGACCAGATACCATTGACAGATAAATGAAAACTTCTCTATCTCTCTACCTTTCCTCATTTAAGGTGCTCCCCGATACCCTACCTTGTTGACACTGCCCTAGTCCAACGCCGGCATCTCCACATCATAATTGTTTCCAAACCAGTGATTGAAGGGCAGTGATTTGGGCCAAGATTCAGGAATTAGAATAGTTACAGTGGAAATGCCGCATGTTGTGAATGGGGACATTTTGACTTCCGTACTGGAATTCATGCCTTTGAGAAATTCTCCACTGAGGGTGATTCTGATATAAAAGCCATTCTATGGTGACCAGAGTAAACCTTCTCCACTACTTACTGACTCTGAGAAGCGCTCCCGACTCATTCATCTCCTGAGCTGTAAATCTGATAAATTGCAAACGCTGCCAGGCCCATATTTACCACAAGACCAAGAACGTCCGGGTTAGGAGCTGACAGAACGTGGCTGAATTAAGAATTGTCTTAAAAAGGAAGACAGCTCCTGAGGAGCATCATCCCAAGGTTGGAATTACAGTCAGCAGAGGTCAGAGTGCGAGCTTCACCCATTGGGTTGACCCTGTTTTAGTTTCCTGGATCGTGTTTAATAGGAGGTGACAAGCAGAGTTCCAGCGATTTGATAACATGGGAAATAGGGGCAGGAACATGTCCCCTTTGCTCCCTCAAACCTGGTCCACATTCAGTAAGATCAGAGAAGATCTTCCATCTTAATTCCACTTTTCCGTGTCTCTTGATTCCTGAAAATCTATGATCTCAGCTTCCAACGCTCTAGGATAAAGCAGTGCAAAGACTCACAGCCCTCCTGGGTGAAAATAAGTTCTCTCCATCTCAGTCTTAAATAAGCAACTGTGGCTAAGGGCTGGATTTGCATCTTTGAGAGAGGTAGTGGAAGTATGGAAATATCCTGACCCGCTGGTCCATACTCGGGAGAAAGTGCCCACAATGGTGAGATTTTCATTCTGGGAGGGCGGATTGTAACAGGAGGTGGTCCACTACCCTTAAAAAAGTTTGGTGGCAGCCATATGCGCTGCAGTGGGCGATTTAAAAGGCTGCTCTTGGCGCTTTAGGATATTACCCCAGTTATAATAAAACAGTAAGGCATTCTAATCCTCACCCCTCACACTGTGTCAATGCCTCATACACTCCCTAAACCCCATCCATGCTACCTCACCTATCCACCATTCCTGGCCCTTCACTGTGTAGGCGGTACGGTGGCACAGTGGTTGGCACTGCTACCTCACAGCTCCAGGGACCTGGGTTCGATTCCCAGCTTGGGTCACTGCCTGTGTGGAGTTTGCACGTTCTCCCCATGTCTGCGTGGGTTTTGTCCAGGTGTGCCAGTTTCCTCCCACAGTCAAAGATGTGCGGGTTAGTGTCAGGTGGGTTAGTAGAGTAAATACTTGGAGTACGGAGAAAAGGCTGGGGGGGATTGTTGTCAGTGCAGTCTCGATGAGCTGAATAGCCTCTTTCTGCACTGTGGGGATTCTATAACAACCTCCAAGTCAAAAGTCTTGATGATTGATACCTTTATTGGGTTAATGTAAAATCAATTCCTACAAATTGATAGATCTTTCTAAAAGTTTCTTTAACACATCCTATTCTCACAATATGGTAAATTGTTCTATATAGAATCTATTGTGTATATGAAGATCCATAGGAGAGTAGAGGAACCATGGGCTTTGGGTAGGGGAGCATGACGTGGCATGGGGGGGTCTTAAGGGCTAAGGGGGGGGGGAATGAGTAAATTGGCATGGCTTGGCATGGGGGACGTGAGTAGGACCTTTTGAACTTTCACGAGATTTCCCCATCCTCTCTGCTTCACGACCCCTCTGAGTAGCAGAGAATCACGAATCCTTTAAAAAGTTGGTCTGACTCCAAGAACATTGCGGAATTCTCGGACATGCCTATTCCCAGCAGTGCGCCAGCCAGGTTGGGAATGCAGGAAACGGGCTTGTGACTCGAACCAGCCTTAAACCACATTGGGGAAAATCGGAAACACTGGGAATGGCATCAGGTATTCCGGAATTAGAACCCCAACACCATTTCACGCCTCTACGGAGAGTGCCCAACTCCATGGATATCCAAAACGCTGCAGATGCAGGAGATCTGAAACAGAAACAAAAAGTGCTGGAAAAATGCAGCAGGTTTGAAGAGAAACAGGGTCAACCATCTGAGTCCAATATGATTCTTCTTCAGAACTGGAACGTGCTTCCTCCTAGTCATATGTGGGAAGGTGAACAAGTAGCAAGAAGTTTTAAGTTTATTTATTAGTGTCACAAGTCGGCTTACGTTAACACTGCAATGAAGTTACTGCAAAAATCCCCTGGTCGCCACACTCCGGCACCCACTGTGGGAGAATTTAGCATGGCCAATGCACCTAACCAGGATGTCTTCCGGACTGTGGGAGGAAACCGGAGCATGCAGACATGGGGAGAACGTGCAGAGTCCGTGCAAACAGTGAGCCAAAGCTGGGAATTGAACCCAGGCCCCTGGCGCTGTGAGGCAGTGGTGCTAACCCCTGTGTTGCAGATCTTATTGGAGCCAGAGGACAAATAACTGCATTGAGGAGAATTCTGCAGAAAACCGACCCGCTGGATTTCTCTGTATCCCCTCATAGCAGAACTGCCTGAAAATGCACATAATTCACAAAGAAGACCTACTCCCTTCTCCTAAGACATTGATATGAGTTTCACTTATTGATCAATTGAAGTGTCTGTGATACGTTTAGCAAAATAGGAAAATGTCAGGTCAAATTCTAGGCTAAATGTCAGGCTAAATTCTCCCACATCCAATTAAGTGTGCGTGTGAGAAATGATTGGGGGGTTTATAATCCAGCATTAGAGATTTTTATTTTAGAGCAATAATCCTGCACATTGAATAGGCCTAGATGCTCAGGGGTGCGATCGATATGATTTCACAGCCTGTGTGGCAGATTCAGCATCAGCATCGTTACCGAGGTCAGTTTCACACAAGCTGGCTATCGGTCTCAGTTTCCGTTAATGAGAATTCAGATTCTGTCCTGCTTCCCTGCTCTCCCCGCAGCGGGAGTTTACCATGCGCCGACATGCTTAATGGTTTGGAAACCTTTTTCATGTCACACTGCCCGTGCCCAACATTACAAAGGCTACTGTTCATCCAACTCATTACTGTTTAGCCTCTCACCTTTCTTCATGGATGAGGCACTTCACAAAACCAGATGTTTGTTTCCCTTCCCTCAGCCCGGGAGGTAATCTTCATGTTTTGATGAAATTGTGGATGCAGTTTGCTGGATCGAAGGTTAAACTAATTGTCCGCGCTACTTGAAGGAGGAGGCCCACCCATCTGTTCATCCTTCCAATTCTTTGGGTCTAAATTTCTCAGCTTTGGTGGCTTTAGACATGGCGAGGTGGGGAGTAGGGGGTGGTGTAGGTGTTGGGGGGGGATGTTGGGGGCAGTGGGTGTGGGGAAGAGAGCCAGGAAAATTGAAATGGAGGGCGTTTCGCTGGTTCTAGGATGTCTTCCAGTCTACGCACACTTTTCCTGGAGTGAGTGCACAGTGATAGCAGCACCTGCCTCGCGATGCCAAGATCGCAGTCAAGCTAGTTAAGGAGCCACCCAATGGTGATTGTTACAACTTCTCCCTTCCTGTGTCTGCTTCCCAGCTGTGAGAGGAGGTGACTGCACCACGGGATGTCAGGGCTGTGAGACAGCTGAAAGAGATCTAAAACGTGCTGGGCAGAAAATGGCAATGCTCCTGTAATAAAGGCAAAAGACTGAGGATGCTGGAATCTGAAACAAAAACAGAACATGCTGGAAAATCTCAACGGGTCTGAAAGCACATGAGAAGAGAGAATAGAGCCAACGTTTCGAGGCTGGCTGACCCTTTGTCAGAGCTGAAGACAAAGAAAATCCAGACAAGATTAATACTGTGAGGGTGAGCGGTTGTGGGGATGGTGGGGGTGTGCTATAATTCACAGGAATGGCATAGAGAAAGAGACAAGGGAATGTAAATGTTGATAAAGGCTGAGAATGGTGCTAATAGCGTCCATTAAGAGCTTGAAATGGCAGAACAAAAATGCAGATTGTCAAATGTGGAATGGAGACTGGGGTTGGAAATTGAAATGGAAAGCGAGATTTTAGAAATGGAAAACTAAAAATAAGAATGTAGAGTAATAAAAATGAATGAATAAGATGAAAAGAAGAAATGAAATAAAATGAATGGAAATGAACATAAGAACATAAGAAATAGGAGCAGGAGTAGGCCATCTAGCCCTTCGAGCCTGCCCCAGCATTCAATAAGGTCATGGCTGATCTGAAGTGGATCAGTTCCACTTTCCCGCTTTCTCCCCATAACCCTTAATTCCCTTGTCTGTCAAAAAAGATGAAGGTGGAAGCAATGCTGCTGTTTTCCCATCCTACAGTATTGGTCATTGAGTACAGAAAACTTGGCAGTGGATATCTCTGCTTGTCACGGGGATGGTCCTGGGGCTAATGAGCTCTGAGTCACAAAGCTGACATCAGTAGTGGCTGCAGTTCTTCCCTGTTATTCCTGCTACCTGTGTCTTGGCAGTGCTCCCTCTGATCGCGCAGTGAAGAATACTGACCTCTCCATCAAACAAACCTACCATTCCTAATTGGATGGTGAAGCTGGGGACTAGCTCTCGTGAGATTTAGCCAGAAGATCTATCACTGCCTTCGGCTGGTTCTGCACCTGGAAATGAACACGACTTTGGGTTCCCAACTGTAGTGACAAAATTCAGCCCTCTGTGTGTGCTGTGAGCTACCAACCCACCCAGATTCAGCACTGACTGTGGGGGAGAGGCATCTTTATCATTGAATCATAGAATCCCTACATTGCAGAAGGAGACCATTCGGCCCATTGAGTCTGCACTGACTATCCAAAGGAGCATCTTATCCAAGCCCATCACCGCCCTCACGCCCTTCCCCATAACCCCACACATGTAACATGGTTAATCCCTTAAACGTCCTGAGATACTCTGGGACAATTTAGCATGATGTGGGTATGCCGGCGTTGGACTGGCGTAAACACAGTAAAAAGTCTGACAACACCAGGTTTTAGTCCAACCTATTTATTTGATAATATTCTCACAAGCTTTCGAGGGACACCCTCTTCGTCAGGTGAATGGAGAGTTCTGGCCTCAGACAGAGCATATAAAGCACAGACAGTTTAGAAATTACTGATTAGAATGCGAATCTTTACACCTAACCTGCTGTTCAAGACCTGAAGTGGCTGATAATGTGAGTGGAAGGAGCACTGATCACAGTTTAAAGAGATGTGTATTGTCTCCAGACAGTACAGTAAGTGAGGTTTTGCAAACCCAGGCAAGTCACGGGGGTTACAGATAGTGCGACATGAACCCAAGATCCCTGTTGAGACCGTCCTCATGTGTGCGGAACTTGGCTATCAGTCTCTGTTCAGCGACTCTGCGCTGTCGTGTGTCATGAAGGCCGCCTTGGAGAATGCTTACCCGAAGGTCAGAGGCTGAATTTAGCATGTCCAATGGTTCATGTCATTACTACTCCTGAGTAAATTAGTTCTTTTTAAAGTTTATTTATTAGTCACACATAGGCTTACATTAACACTGCAATGAAGTTACCGTGAACTATACTGTGAATTCCCCTAGTCGCCACATTCTGGTGCCTGTTTGTGTCAATGCACCTAACCTGTGCATCTTTCAGACTATGGGCGGAAACTGGAATACCTGGAGGAAACCCACACAGACATGGGGAGAACATGCAAACTCCACACAGACAGTGACCCAAGCTGGGAATCAAACCTGGGTCCCTGGTGCTGTGAAATAGCAGTGCTAACCACTGTGCCACTGTGCCGTCCATCCTCTGTCTAACTTACTCAAAACCTTAAATCTGTCTCCCCTAGTCTTTGTACCATCAGCGAATGGGAAGAATTTTTCTTTGTATATCTGATCTAAATTTGTGCACCTCTATTGAATCTACTTTGTCCCAGAGAGAACAACCCCAGCTTTTCCAAACTCACCTTTTAGCTGAATTCCATCAATCATAGAATCCCTACTGTACAGAGGAAGCCATTCGGCCCATTGAGTCTGTACCAACCGCAACCCCATCCAGGTCCCATCCCGGTAACCCCACATACTTACTCTGCTAATCCCCCTGCCACTAGAATCAACTTAGCATGGCCAATCCACCTAAGCTACACATTTTGGAGTGTGGGAGGAAACTCATGCAGACACGGTTAGGATGTACAGACTCCACACAGACAGTGACCCGAGGCCGGATTTGAACCCGGGTCCCCGGTTGCGAGGCGGCAGTGCTAACCTTTGTGCCACCGTGCCACCCATTCTTGGAAGCACTCTGGTGAAACCCCTCTGAACCCACACAAGGACCTTTATGGACTTCCAACATGTTTGCAGTGCAATTTTCTGATACGGAGGCCAGATTGCTTCAGATGGAGGGTTAAATGGATATCTGAGTGATAGGTGGGTGGGAGGAATGGGGAAGTTTGACGAGAGTGTCTTTTCTTAGAAGATGAACGGGCGGGAGAATGGCTGGTATAACAGACTACACCTAGCCTGTGAAAGAACGGGGCTTGATGGCTAAATACTCTTCTTGCTTCCATGCGTTCTGATGCTCCATAGGAGGTTTCTGCCTTGCTGAGTGAATAGAAGTTGTAATTGGTTATTGCTGCACATCTGCTGTGAGGATTGGTGTATGGAGAAAATGAGGTTTGCCAAAGTCCTGAGGTTAATGCAGAACCCAGTGATGAACAGCTTGGGCTGACTGCCAATCATTGAATTGTCCAGGTGTTTGTCTGATCGTGTGTTCCTTTTATTTTGATTCTCAGGATGTGGACATCGCTGGCAAGACCAACATTTACTGCTCATTTTTTATCATCATTGAGAAGATGATAATCAGTGGCCTTCTTGGATATAACTTGAGGGACATGGTTGGCCATTTGGCGTGCTGGCACTGTGGTTAGCGCTGCTGCCTTGCAGTACCAGGGACCTAGGTTCGATTCCCAGCTGGGGTCACTGTCTGTGCAGAGTCTGCATGTTCTCCCCATGTCTGTGTGGGTTTACTCTGGGTGCTCTGGTTTCCTCCCAGAATTGGCCATGCTAAATTCTCTCTCAGTGTACCCAAGCAGGCACTGGAGTGTGGCGACTAGAGGATTCTCACAGTAACTTCATTGCAGTGTTAATGTAAGCCTGCTTGTGACAATAATAAATAAGCTTTAAAGTTTAAACTTTATTTCGGACTCACTGCTGTAGGTCTGGAATCAAGTGTATGGCACTGTGGCACAATGGTTAGCTCTGCTCCCTCACAGGGTTCCTGGCTTGAGTGACTGTCTGTGTGGAGTTCGCATGTTCTCCCCGTGTCTGCGTGGGTTTCCTCTGTGTGTGCTCCGGTTGCCTCCCAGGGTCTAAAAATGATCAGGTTAGGTGGATAGGTGTGTGCTAAATTGACCCTGAGTTTTGGAGGGATGTGCAAGATAAATATGTGAGGTTATGCGGATAGGGCATGGCTGGGATTGCTGTCGGTGAAGGCTCAATGGGCCGAATGGCCTCCTTCTGTGCTGTAGGTATTCTATGATTCTGTAGGCCAGACCAGGGATTGGGGGCAGATTTCCTTCCCTAAAGTGCATTAGTAAACTCATTATTTTTAGATCAACAAATGCAGCATCACCATTAGTGATATTAACTTTTTATTCTGGATAGTTTTTACTTAATTAAATTCACATAAATTCCCCAGTTGTCATGGTGAGACTTCAAGATCTGCAGTCATTGATTTGGGCTTCCTTTCTTGTCTAGGGTTGGTTTTTGGCTGTCTCACCAGGGTGGTCTTCTAGTTCTGGTCAGTCTGCTGATACTCATCCTGAGGAATAACAAGCTGGGGGTGCTGTGTTGCCTGCTGCCAGTCGAAGGTGCTCCCGAGAGACACCGCTTAAGAAGGTACAGAAGCAGACAGAGCTGAGGCTCCAGGTTCTATTCTTTATGCCTCCTCTTTGTACCATTCTACAGCCTGTGTCCAATGCTTGCACTGGGTGGGGGCAGGAAGATCCAATGAGATGCCCACTTTACGTATTTAGAGGTCTCAGAACATGGGTTTGAACGTTCAACTGTCAAGTGCTGTCCCTGTCATACCCTGCCCCTGACCTCCTACTGAGCTGGGGTGCCAACAAGTCTGCATCACATCCTTCAAAGAAAGCAGGTTTACTGGAGGTGGCAACATTGGTTCGTTCTGTGTCTCTGTCTGGGCCAATGTGTATTGCCCATCCCTATTGCCCTTGAACTGAATGACTTGGTCATTGCTGTGGGTCTAGAATGGCATGTAGGCCAGATCAGGTAAGGGTGGCAGATTTCCTTCTCTAAAGGACATTAGTGAACCCGCTGGGTTTTTACAACATTTGACAATGGTTTCATGGTCGTCATTAGACTTTCAATTCTAGATTTTTATCAAATTCAAATTTCACCATCTGCTGTGGCAGGGTTCAAAACCAGGTCCCCAAGAACATTGCCCTGAGTCCTGTGGCATTATCAATATGCAAGCACCTCCCTTCTGCTTCCAGCTCCACCAGCTTCGTGGGAGTGGCAAGTGGAAAATTCAGGCCCACTTCTCTGGATCAATAATTAAGTTATGCCTGTGTATGCCTTTGCCTGTGATCATCCTGGAACTCTCTCCCTTAAGGGCGGCACGGTAGCACAGTGTTTAGCACTGCTGCTTCACAGCTCCAGGGTCCTGGGTTTGATTCCCGTCTCGGGTCACTGTCTGTGTGGAGTTTGCACATTCTCCTTGTGTCTGTGTGGGTTTCCTCTGGGTACTCCGGTTTCCTCCCACAGTCAAAAGATGTGTGGGTTAGGTTGATTGGCCATGGTAAGAAATTGCCCCTTAGTGTCCAGGGATGCATAGGTTAGAGGAATTAGTGGGTATAATATGTAGGGATGTGAGGGTGGGGCCTGGGTGGGATTGTGTTAGGTGCGGACTTGGTGGGCTGAAGGGCCTCTTTCTGCACTGTAGGGTTCTTTGGTTCTTAACAACACTGTGAGAGTGCCTAGACCACATGGACTATAGTGGTTCACTACCACCTTCTCAAGGGTAATTAAGGATGGGCACTAAATGCTGATCTTGCCAGCACTGGCTACATCCTGAGAAAAAATATGAAAATACGGAGTTTTTAGATCACTACTTCTGTCATAGAATCATAGAATCCCTCCAGTGCAGAAGGAGGCCGTTATGCCATTGAGTCTGCACCCACCACAATCCCACCCAGTCCCTATTCCTGCAATGCCACACACTTACTCTACTAATCCCCCTGACACTAAGGGGCAATTTAGCACGGCCAGTCAACCTAACCTGCACTTCTTTGGACGGAAACTGGAGCAACCAGAGGAAACCCACGCAGACACGGGGAGGATGTGCAAACTCCACACAGACAGTGACCGTGCTGGATTTGAACCTGGGTCCTTGGAGCTGTGAGGCAGCAGTGCTCACCACTGTGTCATCATGCTGCCTGTCATTGCTACGTACAGATAATAACAGCATCTGGCACAATCCGCAACTAATTGATTTCCAAGCAGAATGCAGAAATATGGTGAAAAATAGACTGAAGTGTGGTTCAGTCGCCTGAAATTGTTCTTTTGATTGGAGTTTTCGGGACAAAGAGGAGTGATTGTGATGCGGAGATGAGCTCGGTACACACCGCAGGATTCTATCATCTTTATGCTGTTTGCTGACGTACAGCTTTGGAAAATCTACCTGCTTCACATTAGTGTAGGACATTAGACTGGGGGAAAGTTGCAGGGCTGTGCTGATGCAGGAAGAAGGAGGAAGGGCTCGGGAACTGCTGTGTGATTCTGAAAGAATTCTTTCCATTGTGAGTATGCATGAGGCAGATCAGTTTGAAGTGTTGGACGGATTATACATATTTAATATTCTCAGCACAGGCTTGGCACTGGGACTTTGCCCTCTGGCCTCGGACAACCTTTTTTCCACACCGTAAATATTTGTTCTGATTTGTTTTTTTTTTCTCCTCTGCCTCCACTCTGCCCCCTGATGATAATGAGCAGAGTACAGCTCGAAGCGATCTCTCCCGGGAATACACTGCTGTCTGTGCTCATGCAATGAAACACAGGCCAGGCTACTTCTATTAATGTGCCTGAGTTTCTCTGCACTGCAGTTGCTGGACATATGAGAGTTTTTAATCACCTCAGGCCATTCCTTTTTCACATGTACGGGCTCTAACCCTCTCCGCCTCCCTACTGAAAGATGAGTGTGGGGGTGATCAGACCAGCCTCGCGTGTATATTTTATGACTTTCTATTCTGTGCTCCCCTCGATCATAAGTTTGGAACCTGGCCAGCAAATCCACCCCAAATCCATTGGTAGTAATATTGGGCTGAAAAGGAGCAAGTTTTGAGGACAGATTATGTAGGTTAGTCTTGTATTCACTGATAGAATCCCTACAGTGCAGAAGGAGGCCATTCAGCCCATTGTGTCTGCAATGGCTCTCTGGAGGATTTGATTTGATTTGTTATTATTAGTATACAGTGAAAAATATTGTTTCTTGCGTGCTATAGAACAAAGCATACCGTTCATTGAGAAGGAAAGGAGAGACTGCAGAATGTAGTGTTACACTCATAGCTAGGGTGTAGAGATAGATTAGCTTAATGCAAGGTAGGTCCATTCAAAAGTCTGATAGCAGTAAGGAAGAATCTGTTCTTAAATCGATTGGTACATGATCTCAGGCTTTGTATCTTTTCCCTGATGGGAGAAGGTAGAAGAGAGAATATCTGGGGCATGTGGTGTCCTTAATTATGCTGGTTGCTTTGCTGAGGCAGTAGGAAGTGTAGACAGAGTCAATGGATGGGAGGTTGGTTTGCGTGATGGATTGGATTACATTCACAACTTTTTGTAGTTTCTTATGGTCTTGGTCAGAGCAGGAGCCCATACCAAGCTGTGATACAACCAGAAAGAATGCTTTCTATGGTGCATCTGGGAAAGTTGGTGTGAGTCGTAGTGGACGTGCCAAACTTCCTTTGATTATTGATTAACCAGTTGAAATATTGTTTGCTTTTTGTGGCCTTAACACTTTGGTTCCCCCTTAACCACTTAATCTACTCTTAAATCCATTTTGGTGCATTCCTTTCTCCTGTCACTTTGAGTTGACTCTTTGCATGAGGATTTTAGTGGGCTTAGAACTCGACCCCAATCAGACAAGTATCTGGGCAAGGAATGGTTAACGTCTATCGAAAATGAAGATGATTAATGCAATGTTAGGCATATCGGGATAACTTGCACAGTTTGCAGAGATTGAGATGATGCTAGAATATGTTTTTTAATGGTTTTGACACCATGGGGAGCTGGAGGGCATATGCTAATTATACATCATTGCAAATTCTGCTGTAAATGGACATTAAGGATAGCAGAGTTTGCACTCTGCTGGGGATGAATCGCTGCTGGTAGCACAGACAAATGGCGGGATGTTATTTTTCCACTTTGTTCTTGTGACGTGGGAAACTCTAGCAAGTTTAATGTCAATCCTTTGCTTCCCTGAGAAGGAGAAGTAACAAATATTTGTTCAGCTGGATAGCTTGCTGGGCTGCTTCAGAGTGCTGGAAGAGTGAGTAATAAGTTGTTTTTAGATAGTAAAACATCCCGAGGTGTTTCACAGGAGAATTAGCAAGTGCATGAAGCCGCAGAAGGTGATATTAAGACAGGTGGAGGGACATTTAAACGACACCAGAAGAGGAGAAAAAGGTAGAGAGATTTGATGGCAATATTGGGCTGGAAAGGAGTGAGTTTTGAGGACAGGTTGCGTAGGTTAGACTTGTATTCACTAATAGAATCTCTACAATGCAGAAGGAGGCCATTCAGCCCATTGTGTCTGCAATGGCTCTCTGGAGGATTTGATTTGATTTGATTTATTATTGCCACATGTATTAACATACAATGAAAAGAATTGTTTTTGAGTGTTATACAGATGAAGCATACCGTTCATAAAGAAGGAAATGAGAGAATGCAGAATGTAGTGTCGGAGTCATAGCCATGAAAGATCAACTTAATGCAAGGTAGGCAGGTGGTGAGTGCAGGCTCAAGGTCGCCCACCCCCCCATTCCCCCCCATTGATCGTACAATCCTTTCAGTAGATCATTGATCTTCAAATATCTTTCTAAAAGTTGTCCATTTCTATGATGATCATAACAAAGAACAAAGATCAAAGAAAATTACAGCACAGGAACAGGCCCTTCGGCCCTCCAAGCCTGCACCAACCATGCTGCCCGACCTAACTAAAACACCCTATGTTTCTGGGGACCATATGTCTCTACTCCACCTCATTCATATACTTGTCAAAATGCCCCTTAAAAGTCACTACCATATCCGCTTCCACTATCTCCCCCAGCAACGAGTTCCAAGCACCCACCACTCTCCGTGCAAAAAATCTGCCTCATATATCTCTTTTAAAACTTGCCCCTTGCACCTTAAACCTGAGCTCCCTAGTAATTGACTCTTCCACCCTGAGAAAAAGTTTCTGACTATCCACTGCGTCCATGCCTCTCATAATCTTGTAGACTTCTATCAGGTCTCCCCTCAACCCCTGTCGTTCCAGTGAGAACAAACCAAATTTCTCCAACCTCTCCTCATAGCTAATGCCCTCCATACCAGGCAACATCCAGGTAAATCTTTTCTGTATCCTCTCCAAAGCCTCCACATCCTTCCGGTAGTGTGGCGATCAGAATTGAACACTATGACTTGCCAATTTTTAAACTCAGTACCCCGGCCGATGAAGGCAAGCATGCCGTATGCCTTCTTGACTACCTTCTCCACCTGCATTGCCACTCAAAGGGATCTGGGGTACCTGTACACCCAGATCCCTTTGCCTATCAATACTCCTAAGGGTTCTGCCGTTTACTGTATATTTCCTATCTGTATTAGACCTTCCAAAATTCATTACCTCACATTTGTCCAGAAATAATAAGAGGCAAAGAGATTACAAAGCGAGTTTAGGACCCGAAACATTGAATGTATTCAAGAGGCAGCTGGATATAACACTTGGAGCGAATGGGGTCAAAGGTTATGGGGAGAAAGCAGGATTAGTCTATTGAGTTGGATGATCAGCCATGATCATAATGAATGGTGGAGCAGGCTCAAAGGGCCAAATGGCCTCCTCCTGCTCCTACCTTCTATGGTTCTATGTTTCTATTGCTAAAATCATGGCGCCATTGGTGGAGTGATTAAAATCTGAGATGCACAGGAGGCCATAGTTGGTGGGGCAGAGAAGAATATGTTGGCAGGCTGTGTGGCTGGAGGCGGTTACCAAGATAGTGAGGTGTGAGGCTATGGAGGGATTTAAGTTTATTTCATTAGTGTCACAAATAGGCTTACACTAACACTGCAATGAAGTTACTGTGAAAATCCCCTAGTCGTCACATTCCGGCACCTGTTCGGGTACACGGAGGGAGAACTTAGCACAGTCAGTGCACCTAACCAGCACGCCTTTCAGACTGTGAGAGGAGCACACAGAGAAAACCCATGCAGACATGGGGAGAGCAACACAGACAGTGACCCAAGCCGGTGATGAGAACCCAGGTCCCAGGCGATGAGAATTTGCTCATAGTGTGGAACTGATGTCACCAGACCCGGTAGGTGGTCGATGAATTTTCCTGAAGGATATCAGTCAACCAAATGAGTGAAGTGATGATATTTTAATTTATAACAGTTTTGTTCTCAGAGTAATCCACAATTGACCAGAGTTATTAAATTAGATCTTATAACTTTCATGGTGGAATTTAATTCCATGATTTCCAGTGTAGCACTGAAGGCGTGTACACTTCTATACTGAACATTGAAGCATTCCTGTAAAATGATCTTGCGTCCAATTGTAAAATGAAAGACCCCTTTTGAAGTAAACTTATCTCCCAGACAAATTAATCCGTGATTTTTTAAAATTGATTTATAAAAATGGAAATGGAAGATTTAGAATTAAGTACCACAAACAATAATGTTTTTCAAACCATCGCGGTGGGTTTATCAGTAGAGGGAGCAGTTTGCCATTGACCCAACTCCACTGCAGGAAAACCCACAGTGGGACGGGGTGGGGGGTGGTGGGGGGATGTGATGGTGGGGGGAGGGGGGGGGTGGTTTGGATCATCCTGGTTATGGTGTTCTTGGAGAGGATGGAAAGAAATTCCAGGGAAGGATGTTCTGCGCAACCTACCGTGTGCTTTGCAGCGATGGGAGTGACTTGCCACTGGCTGGGATATTCTGCTCTAGCCAGTGTCAATGGAGTTTCCCGTTGAATGCAGCCCCCACACCGGGGAAGCCATGGCGGGGGTGCACCATCAGTGGAATCGGGAGATTCCGCAGGGGTGAATGGTTGGAAAACTTCGGCCATAGACATTTTACACTGCATATTCCACATGATCAGATCATACCCCACACACCCCGGACATTCTCTCTTCCACCTTCTTCTGTTGGGAAAAAGATACAAAAGTCTGAGGTCACGTACCAACCGACTCAAGAAGAGCTTCTTCCCTGCTGCTGTCAGACTTTTGAATTGGCCTCCCTCTCATTAAGTTGATCTTTCTTTACACCCCAGCTATGACTGTAACACCACATTCTGCACTGTCTCCTTTCCTTCTCTATGAATGGTATGCTTCGTCTGTATAGCACGCAAGAAACATTACTTTTCCCTGTATGCTAATACATGTGACAATAATAAATCAAATCAAATTTGGTGGCACAGTGGTTAGCACTGCTGCTTCACAGCTCCAGGGACCTGGGTTCGATTCCTGGCTTGGGTCACTGTGTGGAGTTTGTACATTCTCCTCGTGTTTCCTCCGGGTGCTCTGGTTTCCTCCCACAGTCCAAAGATGTGCGGGTTAGGTTTATTGACCATGCTAAATTGACCCTTAGTGCCCTGAGCTGCGTAGGTTAGAGGGATTAGCGGGTAAATATGTAGGGATTTCGGGGTAGGGCATGGGTGGGATTGTGGTCAGTGCAGACTCAATGGGCCAAATGGCCTCTTTCTGCACTGTAGGGTTTCTATGATTCTATGAAATCACATTAGAGTGTTTCCCTTTCAATGATTTCAATTTGATGGGAATTATTATTACTTTTTTGCCAATTGTAGCAACAAATCTCTGTCCCACAAATTGTAAATAAATAATTCAATAACCTGGTTTTGGTGCTGTTGGTTGAGGAAAGAACATTTTTAAAGTTTATTTATGATTGTCACAAGTAAGCTTACAAGAAAGCATGTTACACTACAACATTAAACACTACCTGTGCAGTGCTCAAGAAACAATACTTTTCACTATATACATGTCATAATAATAACTCAAATCAAAATGAAGTTACTGTACAAATCCCCTAGTCACCACACTCCAGTGCCTGTTTGGGTACACTGAGGGAGAATTTAGCATGGCCAATGCACCAAAACAGCACGTCTTTCAGACTGTGGGAGGAAACTGGGGCATGTGGAGGAAACCCACGCAGACGCAGGGAGAACGTGCAAACTCCGCACAGACAGTGACCCAAGCTGGGAATCGAACCCGGGTCCCTGGCACTGTGAGGCAGCAGTGCTACGCACTGTGCTGCCTTTCCACCCATGTTGGGTAAGAGACGAGGAGAACCCCTCTGCAGATAGTATCACAGGGCTTTTAACATCCACCCGAAGCTGAGGGTGGACCTTGTTCAGGATAAATTCTGATCGTAAATGATGGTTCTTTAACTTATTTTAAATAAATGGGCAACAAATCACATTCATGGAACTGTGGATTTGTAAGTTAAGTTCTTGCACGCATTGCCCTGAACCTGGAGCTTTTGATCATGGAATTTGTCTAAATTTATTTTCATCTGTCTGGCCTGTTAAAAATTCAGTATTTTCCAAGACAGGAGGCAGAGCGGAGAATTAAACGTGTTTAGCTTGCATTGTCAGTGTCTTCATGAAGGTTTCCTCTGACTGGGATTTCAGCATTTTGAGGAAAACAGTAAACATGTTCCAGACAATGTGTTTGAAATTTCAAAAGAAACAACAGCCTTAGCAAGATTTACGGAAGACCAGAGGCTGTGTGAAGCGGAGAGTGAGCACTAAGCTCCCATGGGGCTACCCTTGGCATCTTTATCTCCAGGAATTTGCTGAAAAAGCTTATTTTTTAATTTTCAGCGTTGTTTTCTTAGATCCAGAGATCTCTTGTGAAAGAATTTCAAATCTTTGAATTATTCTGAGATTTGTGGGGAAGGTGTTTGTCAGGAAGGATGGCACAGAGGCACAGTGGTTCGCAGTGATGCCTCACAGGGACCTGGGTTCAATTCTGACCTCGGGTCACTGCCTGTGCGGAGTCTGCAAGTTCTCCCCTGTGTCTGTGTGGTATTCTTCCCGGTGCTGCAGTTTCCTCCCACAGTCCAAAAAATACACAGGTTAGATGGATTAGCCGGGGTAAATTGCCCCTGAGTGTCCAAAGATGTGCAGTTTAGGGGGCATGAGTGGGGTAAATACATAGGGTTTCAGAGATGGGCCCTGGGTAAGATGCCCTGTTGGAGAGTTGGTGCAGACTCGATGGGCTGAATGGCCTCCTTCTTCAGCATGGAGATTCTATGATTCTATAACCAAAAGAGAAAACTCTGGAAAATCTCAGCTGGTCTGGAAGCATCCATAAGGAGAGAAAAGAGCTGGCGTTCCGAGTCCAGATGATCCTTTGATAAAGAGATCTGGACTCAAAACATCAGCTATTTTCTCTCCTTACAGATGCTGCCAGACCTGCTGAGATTTTCCAGAGTTTTCTCTTTTGGTTTCAGATTCTAGCAACTGCAGTAATTTGCTTTTATTCCTTGATTCTATGTCCCATTGCCTAAATGGTAGCACTTTATACCTCGGAGTCGCACTGTTGATGGTTCAAGTCCCACACTCCAGTCCTGCAGCGTAACAATCAAGGCTGGTGCCCCCGTGCAGTGCTGACAGAGTGCAGCACTGCCGGATGTGCAGTCATTGGAAGTGAGACCCTGATGTTCTCTCAGTTGGATGTGTAAGATTGCATGGTATTATTTTGAAGAAGTACAGAAGATTTATACCAGGGGTCCTGGCCAATATTTATCCCTCAATCAACACCCCAAAAACAGACTTGTGGGAGCTTGCTGTGCACAAATTAGATACTGCATTTCCTGCATTGCAAAAAGCCTCACAACACCAGGTTAAAGTCCAACAGGTTTATTTGATAGTAAACACCACAAGCTTTTGGAATGCTGTTCCTTCATCAGGTGAGTGGAGAGTGGAGAACTTGCCACTCACCTGGCAAAGGAACAGCGTTCCGAAAGCTTGTGGCGTTTACTATCAAATAAACCTGTTGGACTTTAACCTGGTGTTGTGAGACTTCTTACTGTGTTTATCCCAGTCCAACGCCAGCATCTCCACATCATTTCCTGCATTGCAACAGTGACCACATTTAATCATTTATTTATTTATTAGTGTCACCAGTAGGCTTACATTAACACTGCAATATCGTTACTGTGAAAATCCCCGAGTTGCCACACTCCAGCACCTGTTTGGGTACACTGAGGGAGAATTTAGCGTGACCAATGCACCTAAACTGTCACATCATTCAGACTGTGGGAGGAAACTGGAACACCTGGAGGAAACCCACGCACACACAGGGACAGAACGCGCAGACTCTGCACAGACAGTGACCCAAGCCGGGAATTGAACCCGGGACCCCAGAGCTGTGAGGCAGCAGTGCTAACACTGTGCCACTGTGCCACCCAAAAGTACTTCATTGGTGGTAAAGCATTTTGAAACATTGAGCAGTCAAGAAAAGTGCAATATAGCTAAAGTCTTTTTTGTGAAAATTCCCTTTGAGTCAGATTGTCACTGTTACCTGGCCCTCCCAAATACAAGTCATGTGAACATCAAACATTAGCTGTGTTTCTCTCTCCACAGAAGCTGCCAGACCTGCTGAGTTTAGACAGCATTTTCTGTTTTGATTACCAAGGAACAGCACACTATTCATAATCTATGCTCACTGGCACCGTCCCATTTGTTAAATTAAAACCTTGAGTGATTGCTGTTGTTAAAATCTGATAGCATATTAATCACTTCCAAAACTGGCTGACATCATGTGAAGCAATATCAAATTGACTCCAATAGTCCAATTTGTATGAAGTCAGCGTGTGGCATCCCATTTGCTGATCATTAGTTTATTGACTGGTATTCTTGTTTTAATGACTAGTGCACTGGATTTATGCGATACCATGGCAGACTTTAGTTAGTTTGGTTGCCACTTAGTTTTCTAACCCAGGGAAGTTATCAGTGCTTCTACAATCAATAGAATTCTCGACGAGAAGGAGAACCCTTCTTTCAATTTACGTTTTAATCACAAATTGTGGAAACTGGTTGCAAACCAATCGAGTGACTTGGAATACATATCGGCAACCAAATCTCCCCGAGTAATCTGACAACAAATGTTTTGGCCACTGCCGTTGAAAACCATATTTAAGTCAGCTTGAATATAAATGCTATTTAATCTGTTCAGAAGGAAAGTGATTTTATCAGATTCAAGCAATAATATATATTCATGGCTGGAGGGCTTGATTTTTAATAAATTCATTGGGTATTGGGTACTTAGATGCCAGATTCTGATGAGCTGCTCCAATTCGTAAGTGCCTGAAGGAATTCCAAAATGGTGCTATACATGCTAATCATAGTCAGTGTAATAATTCCGACAGTGACAGTGGTAATAAAGATTATTTGCAAATGAGATCAATGCAACAGTTCTTGTTTTGCGAGATACAGCTTCTTGGGCTGTTTGGGTGCAGACTGATTTTTCTGCTGGCTTGGACAATATTGGTTTGCCAGATGTAATTCCATTTCCATAGAATCATATCATCTTTCCAGTGCAGAAGGAGAGCATTTAGCTGAACCAGTCTGCACCAGCTCTCTGATGGAGCATCTTACCCAGGCCCATCTCCCGCAAATCTGCACATTTACCGTGGCTAATCCATCTAACCTACATGTCTGTGGGCACTAAGGGGGCAATCTAGCATAACCAACCCACCTAAACTACACATCTTTGGGCACTACAGGGCAATTTAGCATGGCCAATTTACCTAACCTGCACATCTTTGGATACTAAGGGGGAATTTACTATGGCAAATCCACCTAATCTGCACATCTTTGGACACTAAGGGGCAATTTAACATGGCCAGTTCACCTAACCCACAACTTGGGTGGCACGGTAGCACAGCACTGTGCTGCTTCACAACTCCAGGGACCTGGGTTCGATTCCCAGCATGGGTCGCTGTGTGTGTGGAGTCTGCACATTCTCCTTGTCTCTGTGTGAGTTTCCTCCGGGTGCTCTGATTTCCTCCCACAGTCCAAAGATGTGCGGGTTAGGTTGATTGACCATGCTAAAAATTGCCCGTTAGAGCCCTGAGATGTGTAGGTTAGAGGGATTAGTGGGTAAATGTGTAGGGATATCAGGGTAGGGCCTAGGTGGGATTGTGGTGGGTGCAGACTTGATGGGCTGAATGGCCTCTTTCCGTACTGTAGGATTTCTATGATTTTTGGGCACTAAGGGGCAATTTAACATGGCCAATCCACTTAACCTACACACGTTTGGGCACTAACGGACAGTTTAACATGGCCAATCCACCTAACCTACACACCTTTGGACACTAACGGACAATTTAGCATGGCCAATCCACTTAACCTAGACATCTTTGGACACTAAGGCTCAATTTAACATGACCAGTCCACCTAACTTACACATCTTTGGACACTAAGGCACAATTTAGCATGGCCAATCCACTTAACCTACACACCTTTGGACACGAAGAAGCAATTTAGCATGGCCAATCCACTAATCTGCACATGTTTGGATTTTTTTAAGATATGGGTCCTGCAATTGAGAACTTATCATTGCCGATGCTTGACATGGCAACAACACCCCTACCTGCTGGTAGCATGCCTTTATTTCTGTTGTAGCAAGGTCTGGTGAGGAAGGCAGATGCACCATGGAGGGATTACAACTGACTGGACACCCAACATTGCCTCCTCCACCCTCACCCCAGCCTGGACTGCATTTGAACACAATGCCCAAAAATTAAATGTCAGTTACCTATTCCACGGAGTGAACAGACAACCTAACTGGAATGTGATTGAGGACACATCCTGCTTTCCAATTCCAGGTGCAGTGAATACAAACCTCAATGATCCAATGCTCCAAACAGGGTGTCATACTCCAAGGAAGCATCACTTAGAGATAGAACTCGAATATTTCAGCAGCGATTGCTTCCCTTCTCTCAGCAGAATCTTTCTATACAGTTGGTGGGCGAGTGTTCCTTCATGTTCACGTTGCAGCTTGATGAATTGATTCTCATGGTGTGTTTGGTGTCAGGTCTCCCTTGTCCACTTCCCTTCAGTGCGACAGTTGAAAGCAGTGACTCAATGTAATGTGTGGAAGTATAGAAATTACAGCATCTAATGAGCATTCTCGCAAACTCCCTACCACAGCACCTTGTTGCGAATATAGCATTTTGTAGCAGGATGGAGGGGAGATGAACCTTAACTGGATCTTTCTTTTTGTACTTGCTTATGTATTTAATAAAGCAGAAATGAATGATAGTCCTAACTCTGTGTGATATATCAGACCAATAAGCATTTTCAATTTTTATTTCGAATTTACAGTTCATAGAATCACACAATCCCTACAGTGCAGAAGAGGCCATTTGGCCTATCGAGTCTGTGCCGACTCTCTGACAGAGTATCTTACCCAGGCCCTCTTCCCCCACCACCCCTTTCCCATGGCTAATCTGTGTAACACCACCCCTTTCCCATGGCTAATCTGTGTAACACCACACCTTTCCCATGGCTAATCTGTGTAACACCACACCTTTCCCATGGCTAATCTGTGTAACACCACACCTTTTCCATGGCTGATCTGTGTAACACCACACCTTTCCCATGGCTGATCTGTGTAACACCACACCTTTCCCATGGCTAATCTGTGTAACACCACACCTTTTCCATGGCTAAGCCATCCAACCTAAGGGGCAGTTTAGCATGGCCAATCCACCTAGCCCACACATCTTTGGACTGTGGGAGACAAAGCCACGCAGACATGGGGAGAACGTACAAATTTCACACAGACAGTTACCCGAGGCCAGGAGTGAACCCGGGTCCCCGGAGCTGTGAGTTCTAAGTTGCAACAATGCAAGTAAAGAGTAACATAGGAGCGGTATCAAACTGATATACACTTTAGATTACTGTGCGCTTTATAATCAATGTCTACACATAATATTTATGGGCTTAAAATACTAGTAATTTAAATTGCAAATAAGATATATCACAAAACAATTTTCCATTTTACCCAATAGGCGTTATAAATGCCATATGCATATCAGAATATTTCAGAAAATGACTATCACACACTCCCACAGTACGTGGATGACAAGAGCAGGGATAAGTAATGAGGTAACCTCCTGAAATAAGCATTAATAACATATTGCATGCTGCATTATCAATCAAATATGAAAGTATATATGTTAATCAGGGTCTTTTGTGTTGCCATCCGGGGCTGGTGAGTCCGAACCTCCACGACTGAATGAAAAAAATGCCAACCCTGGGTCTTGTGGTTGGGGGGGGGGGCGTAAAAAGATGTCAATGATCCATCAGAGGAAATGTCATCTGCTATGTCCCAAGGGTGTAAACAAATAGTCAGAGTGCAGGCCGTTTTACATTCTCTTAAGATAAAGAATGCCACGGCTGTCAATTAATGAGGCATAGGAAGAGTTTGACAAGAACAATTATTTGCCTCCAAGATGTGAAGGTCATATTCACCCTGTAATATTCAATGAGGTGCAATGATTAGTTATTTTAAGTAGACTGTCATCTGGTGATTATGAAGATGAATAACGTTTGTTATTAGTTAATAATCCCCGTGTTGATTTAAAAACCCCAAATACTGTCAGCCACTTCTAAAAACACTGATGGCGTGAATCGATGTCTTTCACTCAAATTATAAACACTTTCTGGAAACTTTGTGTGTTTTAAATGTGGCAGCTGCGATTGCTTTCTTTTTTATCGCTCTAGTCCCTCAGATACTCCCTCCCGCATTTGCTATTCACCCAGTGATTATGTTTCTTGAGCAAACAAAATCAATCACCTATCTCTGGACAGATTGTCCTTTGAAGATACGTTTCCCCCATTAAGGTGAACATTGGAGCAAGCCTTCCTTGGAAGAGGAATGAAGTTACCTGAGTGAATGCATTTGGAGTGGGGCCTAATTACCTGGAGCCCTGCCACTTTCGGCACTGTCCTGATCTCACTTCAACAGCAGATGGAGCCTCTCCTGAATGACTTCATTTGGGGCAATTTGTTGTGGAGTCATGTTAAGCACAATTCCAAGATGGTGTGCATTTAGTTCACAATTTTAAAATTTGCCTGTATTTTAAATTAAGATGTTTGCTTCTTTTTTTCCTTCTGAGAAAAGGCACAAGTCAGGGTAACGGAATACTCCACACTTGCGTAGTTGGGTGCAGCTCCAACAACACTCAAGAAGCTTGACACCATCCAGGACAAAGCAGCCCAATTGATCTACAAACATCCCTCCAACATCGACACTCAGTAGTAACGGTGTGTACTATCTACAAGATGCACTGCAGCAATTCACCGAAGACCCTTAGACAGCACCTTCCAAACCCATCTAGAAGGACAAGGGCAGCAGATAAACGGGAACACCACCACCTACAAATTCCTCTCCAAGCCACTCACCACCCTGGCTTGGAAATTTATCGCTGTTCCTTCGCAGTTGCTGGGTGAAAATCCTGGAATTCCTCCCCCTACATCATTGTGTGTCAACCCACAGAACATGGACTGCAGCAATTCAAGAAAGCAGCTCACCACCACCTTTTCAAGGAAAACTAGGGAACAGCAATAAATGCTGGCCAGCCAGTGGCGTCCATGTCCCACAAATTAATAAAAAAAATTGGGGTGGATGGTGGCGCAATAGTTAGCACTGCTGCCTCAAAGCACCAGGAGCCCAGATTCGAATCCTGGATTGAGTCACTGTCTGTATGGAGTTTGCACGTTCTCCCTGTGTCTGTGGGGGTTTCCTCTGGTTTCCTCCCACAGTCCAAAAGACGTGCTGGGTAGATGCATTGGCCATGCTAAATTCTCCCTCAGTGTACCCGAACAGGTGTCAGAGTGCTTTGTCTGTATAGCGCGCAAGAAACAATACTCTTCACTGTATACTAATACATGTGGCAATAATAAATCAAATCAAATCAAACTGAGTGTGGCCACTAGGAGATTTTCACAGTGGCGGTGTTAATGTAAAATTACTTGTGACACTAATAAATAAATAATAATAATGGGTTATTTATTTAACATTGATTTTTTATTTTATTTTAATTCATATATATATATATCGATTCATTTGTCTGCATGGTAAGTTGCACTGTCTCGTTGAGAATTTCCTTGACAGTTGCTCAATTACTCATTAGAAGTTTGATGGAATCCCCAGTTACAGCCCCCAGCATATTTTCCAAGTTTTATTTTTAATTTAATATTCAAACTGCATCACCCTTCCGAGGCAAACTCCTTGGGCTTTCATGAGCCTCCCAGAGGGTGCTCCTGGTCACGCACAGTAATGAAATTTGACATGAGAAAGAGAAGGTGTACAGCCGCATTTACCAGCTGGAATTATCAGCCCGTTCACGCCAGTAGAATTCTCTGGTCCTGCTGCAGTCAACGGAGGTTTGGCTGAGAACCAAATTCTCCATCCTTGCTTGCATCACTGATGGGACAAGAACAGCCAGAAAATTCCAGCCACCATTTCCACAATCTGGCACATCAGCTACGACTCTCACCAACTTTTACAGATGCACCATAGGAAGGATTCTTTCCGGTTGTATCACAGCTTGGTATGGGCTCCTGCTCTGCCTAAGACCGTAAAGAACTACAAAAGGTCATGAACGTAGCCCAATCCATCACACAAACCCAGCCTCCCATCCATTGACTCTGTCTACACTTCCCGCTGCCTTGGCAAAGCAGCCAGCATAATTAAGGACACCACGCACCCCAGACATTCTCCCTTCCACATTCTTCCTTTGAGAGAAAAATACAAAAGTTTCAAGTCACGTACCAATTGACTCAAGAACAGCTTATTCCATGCTGTTGTCAGACTTTTGAATGGACCTACCTTGCATTAAGTTGATCTTTCTCTACACCCTTGCTATGACTGTAACACTCCATTCTGTACTCTCTCATTTTCTTCTCTATGAACGGTATGCTTTGTCTGTATAGCACGCAAGAAACAATACATTTTACTGTATGTTAATACATGTGACAATAATAAATCAAATCAATCATATTGGTCTCCGTGTGGAGCTACAAGGCACCTATTTCATCTCACTGAAGGGCGCAAAGTAGTCACTAAAATCAGCTGTGGCTTGGCTGAAAGCACCTCACCTCAGAGGCAGAAAATTCTGGGATCAAGTCCCATTCTAAGGGTTGAGCACAAAATTTAAGCTGATATGCCAATACTGAGGGAGTGCTGTACTGTTGGAAGAGCGATCTGTCAGATGAAGCATCAAACCTAAGCTCCCTCTGCCCTCAGGTAGATGCAAGAGATCCTGTGACACTGTTCTGAAGAGCAGCAGGAAAGTTACCGCCGGTGCTTTGACCAATACCTACCGGTCAACAAACATCACTAATTACTGCCTACCTGGTCATTATCACATTGCTGTGTGTGAGAACTTGCTGTGTGCAAATTGGCTGCCATGTTTCCTACATTGCATCAGTGATGACACTCCCAAAGTGTTGCATTAGTTGTAAAGTGTTTTGAGATTTCCAGTGGTCGGGAAAGACTCAATAAAAATCCACTGTAAGAAGTCTCACATCACCAGGTTAAAGTCCAACAGGTTTATTTGGTAGCACAAGCTTTCAAAGTCTCACTCCTTCTTCAGGTGAGTGTAGGATTTGTTTCACAAACAGGGCATATTTAGACACAAACTCAATTACAAGATAATGGTTGGAATACGAGTTTTGACAGGTAATCAAGTCTTTACAGGTACCGAAAATGTGAGTGAAGAGAGGGTTGAGCACAGGTTAAAGAGGCGTGAAATTTCTCAAGCCAGGACAGTTAGTGAGGTTTTGCAAGCCCAGGCAAGTTGTTATAAATAGTGTGACATGAACCCAAGATCCCAATTGAGGCCATCCTCATGAGTGCGGAACTTGGCTACCCATTTCTGCTCAGCGATTCTGTTGTGTGTCTTGAAGGCTGCCTTGGAGAACGCTTAGCAGAAGATCAGCGGCTGAGTGCCCTTGACTGCTGAAGTGTTCCCCGACAGGAAGGGAACACTCCTGCCTGGCGATTGTCGAGCATTGTCCATTCTTTCATTGTCGTAGTGTCTGCATCTTCTCCTGTGTGTACAATGCCTCGGGACAACCTACACTGCAGCATATTAGCTAGACAATTTTGACCAATAAAAATCCAAGTATTCCTTTTCCTTTCAAGGAAGAATTGATCTCCGAGGAATTTTAGTGATCAAAGAACGACTAACCAAATTTCCCAAATTTTCTCAGGGAATAGGAATTCACCTGTGGATTGATTGAAGGGAAGCATTAGGATTTTCTTAGAAGAAATCTTAATGAAAGAACAATGGGCCTTACTTCGTCAGAACATTGCTGCACAAGTGATGAGAATCAACATAAATTTCAAAAGGACAATTCGAGATTGACTTATTTAATCAAGTTGTGTGAGCAAACCAGAAACAATTGAGTTGGTAAGTGCCAATGAATAACAGATAGAAATGGAACCATGTTTTTCTTGTCAGATGGACAAGGACAGACCTTGACAGGGTAGATTTGGAGAGATGGTTCCTCCGGTGGGAGAATCTGGAACTAGGGGTCACTGCTTAAAAATAAGGGGCTGCCCTTTTAAAACAGAGATGAAGAGATTTTTTTCTCTCAGTGGCTCACAAGTCTTTGGCACTCTTTTCCTCAAAAGGCGATGGAAGCAGAGGGGGCAATTTTAGCACTTCAGCAGGGTGAGCCGGTAAAATCTTGTGAAAACTGAGAAATCAGCTTTGCACCCAATATCTTGCCCCTCGTGATCTTACTGGCACCAGGTATCTGGTGTGTTCAGCCTTCCGCCCATTTCTGGGTTCAATTTGCAACTTGTGTCACTGTCTGTGTGGATTTTGCATGTTCTCCCTGTGTCTGCGTGGGTTTCCCCCGGGTGCTCCGGTTCCCTCCCACTGTTCTAAGATGTACAGGTTAGATGAATTGACCATGATAAGTTGCCCCTAGTGTCGGGGGACCAGCAAGGTAAATGCATAAATGCATGTGGTTATGGGGATAGGGCCTGGGTGGGAGTGAGCCAAAGGGCTTCCTTCTGCACTGTAGGGATTCTATGATTCTAACTATTTAAATTTATGCTAAACCTCATTTAAATATCGTGGATGAACCTGGGACACAGTCGTCCCGTTTCACCAGCTTTTGTGGCTTCACCGGGAGACATTCAGTATGGCGAGGATTGTGGGATCTACATATGGTCCCTACAAACCAGGGCCAGTTGGTCTCACTTGTAGAATAGATTCCAATCTCACCAATGCAGTTGGTGCAATTTAACTTAGTTAAAAAAAATGGATTAACAGCTCATCTTAGTAATGGTGACCATGGAACTATCATCAATTGTTAAAAACTCTTTGGGTACATGTCTGTCCTTGGGAAATCTGTTGCCCTTACCCAGTCTGGCCTATAAGTGACCCCTGACAAAAAGAAACCTTGATTGCCCTCTATCCCAATGAGCCACTCATTCAAGGGCAACTAAGGATGAGCAACAAATACTGGTCTTGCCAGTGACACCCACATAGAGGTTTACAGCATGGAAACAGGCCCTTCGGTCCAACTTGTCCACACTGCCCCTTTTCTTAACCCCTAAGCTACTCCCAATTGCTCATGTTTGGCCTATATCCCTCTATGTCCATCTTATCCATGTAACTGTCTGAACTCTTTTTAAAATACAAATTTGTAACCACCTCTACTATTGTCTTTGGCAGCTTGTTCCAGACACACACCACCCTCTGTATGAAACAATTGCCTCTCTGGACATTTTTGTATTTCTCCCCCTCACGTTAAACCTGTGCACTGTAGTTTTACACTCCCCTACCTTTGGGGAAAGATATTGACTACCCAGCTGATCTGTGCCCCTCATTATTTTACACACTTCTATAAAGTAACCTCTAAGCCTCCTACACTCCAGAGAAAAACGTCCCAGTCTATCCAGCCTTTCCTTATGACTCAAACCATCAAGTCCCGGTAGCATCCTAATAATTGCTTCTGCAGTCTTTCTAGTTTAATAGTATCCTTTCTATAATAGGGTGACCAGAACTGTGCACAGTACTCCAAGTATGGCCTTATCAATGTCTTGCACAACTTCAACAAGGTGTCCCAGCTCCTGTATTCAATGTTCTGACTATTGAAACCAAGCATGCCAAACGCCTTCTTCATCACTCCAATGTGACTCCACTTTCAAGGAGCAATGAACCTATACCCCTAGATCTCTTTGCTCTGTAACTCTCCCCAACGCCCTTCCATTAACTGAGTAAATTCTGCCTTGGTTCGATCTACCAAAATGCACCACCTCGCATTTGTCTAAATTAAACGCCATCTGCCATTTGTCAGCTCACTGGCCCAATTGATCAAGATCCCACTGCAATCCTCGATAACCTTCTTCACTGTTCACTATACCATCAACCCTGGTGTCATCTGCAGACTTACTAACCTTGCCTCTTAAATTCTCATCCAAATCATCAATATAAATGACAAATAACAGTGGACCCAGCACTGACCCCGAGGCACACTGTTGGTCACAGGCCTCCAGTTTAAAAAACAACTCCGTCGGTCTTCTGTCATCAAGCCAATTTTGTATCCATTTGGCTTTCTCACACTGGATCCTGTGGGATTTAATTTGAGGAAACAACCTACCATGTGGGACTTGTCAAAGGCCTTGCTAAAATCTATGTAGACACCATCAACAGCACTGCCCTCATCCACCTTCTTGGTTGCCCCTTCAAAAAACTCAATCAAATTTGTGAGACATGATTTTCCACTCACAAAGCCATGCTTACTGTCCCTAATCAGTTCTTGCATCTCTAAATGCCTGTAGATCTTGTCTCTCAAAATACCTTCTAACAACTTACCCACACGTTCCATGAAAGAATAAATTTTAAAAATTTGCCTGGGGCTTTCTGCTTATTTACTCTGATCTGGACAAGGACAAAACCTCACCTCAGATCCAAATACTGAACAACCTTGTCTGGCTCACACCATCTTATCGAGAACAATAAGCACAACTTTCCTGTGGCCATCTTGAAGGAAGGGCTTAACGTGGTGTCTTTTCCAATTAATGAACATTTATGCCGTGCGAATGAAAGGTAAGTAGGTTTCTCTCATCTGGCAAGGTATTGGTTATTCCACCCCTGGCATACTGCCCGCTTAGTGTTACAAATTTAACCCAATGCCAGGAACCAATTGATTTTGGCTCTCACTGAAAATAAATTCCCCCCTCCGGTCACATCTCCTCCTTTTACACTAAATACCTCCCAGCCAGCTCACTGATTGGCAGAGGTGTATGTCCCAAAGCTCCTCTATACAATCCAGCTGGAAGTGGAGCTTTGAGAGGTGGAGGGAAATGAGAGCTTGGGGGAGAGGGGATGTTGGATGGTGTGGAAATGAATGTTATCCCAGAAATTCCATGCGGGAACAGCATAGAGTCATAGAGGTTTATAGCATGGAAACAGGCTGTTCAGCCCAACTAGTCCATGCTGCCCTCTTTTATACCACAAAGCTAGTCCCAATTGCCCGCAGTTGGCCCATATCCCCCTATACCCATCTTACCCATGTAACCATCTAAACGCTTTTTAAAAGACGTAATTATACCCACTTCCACTACTTTCTCTGACAATTTGTTTCAGGCACTCACCACCCTTTAAAAAATTGCCCCTCTGGACCATTTTGTATCTCTCCTTTCTCACCCCAAACCTATGCCCTCGAGTTTTAGACTCCCCTGCCTTTGCAAAAATATGTTGACTATCTAACTGATCTATGCCCCTCATTATTTTATAGACCTCTATAAAATCACCCCAAGCCTCCTACGCTCCAGGGAAAAAGTCCCAGTCTATGCAGCCTCTCGTTATAACTCAAACGATCAAGTCCCAGTTGCATCCTAGTGAATCTTCTCTGCAATCTTTCTAGTTTAATAATATCCTTTCTATAATAGGGCAACCAGAACTGTACACAGTGTTCCAAGTGTGGGATTACTGGTGAGAAGATATTTATGGAACCGGAAGAACATTAATGATTCATTTTTGAAACTTTTATTTAGCTTTCTTTTCTGTGGTTGCAGGTGGGAGAGTCTGCTGATGCAATGGGTAATCAGAAGCTCTGGGTTTAAATCCTCTAGAAAGAAATCTCACAACACCAGGTTAAATTCCAATAGGTTTATTTGATAGCATAAGCCACTTTAAATCCTACAGCAGGGCTTGTCGGCTGTGGGAGAAATGTTCATAATATGGCTAAATTGGTTGACAACCAAACTACTAATCACCCCACCATGCTGGAAATAAGAGGGGGAGACATCCCTGGTCAGCCATATTTTGATTCAGAATGGAGCCTCTCAGCTTTACCCACTTGTCTCTCTCTTTGCAGTTGTAAATGCGCCTAGTTTGGGGGCGTTTAAGAGATTGGTGGATAGGTTTATGGACGAAAAGGGATTGGTTTAGATTAGTGGGTCAATGTTTTTTTTTAAAAATAAGACTGGTCGGCGCAACATTGTGGGCCGAAGGGCCTGTTCCGCGCTGTAATGTTCTATGTTCTATGTTCTATGTTCTCTCTGTAACAGAGAGACTGTGCCTATGATCCCCCATGCAGGTAAAGCTGCCACAGTCCCAGATGAGCATAGGCATTGACTGAGGGTGATTTAACCTGAGGATCACCACACTTCAGGTGAGGGGCAAAGTTGAGAAGGTGGGTCTTCATGACTAACCTCCTACACCGTAACTAATTATGGACAGGTACCAATGTAGTATTAAGATATTCTGATCTCTTAATGTGAACATAAGAACATAAGAACATAAGAAATAGGAGCAGGAGTAGGCCATCTGGCCCTTCGAGCCTGCCCCGCCATTCAATAAGATCATGGCTGATCTGTCGTGGCTCAGTTCCACTTTCCCGCCCTCTCCCCATAACCCTTAATCCCCTCTCTTATCAAAAACCCATCAACCCGCTTCTTAAAAATATTTAGCGAGGCAGCCTCCACCACTTCAACGGGCAGAGAATTCCAGAGATTCACCACCCTCTGAGTGAAGAAGTTCCTCCTCAACTCCGTTCTGAACCGCCCCCCCTTTATCTTGAGGCTGTGCCCCCTAGTCCTACTGTCTTTTTTGAGCGGGAAGAGTCTTTCCACCTCTATCCTATCCATCCCATTCATCATCTTATACGTCTCAATGAGATCTCCCCTCATTCTTCTAAACTCTAACGAGTACAAGCCTAGTTTATTCAGCCTCTCCTCATAGCTCAACCCCCTCAACTCCGGTATCAGCCTAGTAAACCTCCTCTGCACTCCCTCCAAGGCCAAAATATCCTTGCGCAGGTGCGGCGCCCAAAACTGCACACAGTACTCCAGCTGCGGCCTCACCAATGCCCTATACAGCTGCAGCAAGACCTCCCTACTTTTATATTCAATCCCCCTCGCTATGAAGGCCAGCATCCCATTCGCCTTCCTGACCACCTGCTGCACCTGCAGGCTGTGTCACTATCTTCACTATGTGTCACTATCTTCACCCTGATCAGCCATGATCATTGACATTTCCATTGCCTTTTCGTCCATGGCATCTTTGTCAATCTCCCCCATGTCTACACCTAACGCTGGCCCTCTATCCAACCCCAACTGCTCCACCCTCCTACAACAGTATAACTTTCATCCTATTTCCAGTTTCCTACAGTTCTGATGAAGGGTCACCCAGACTCGAAATGCTGGCTCTCTCCACAGATGCTGTCAGACCTGCTGAGATTTTCCAGCATTTTCTGGTTTTGTTTCGGATTCCAGCATCTGCAGTATTTTGCTTTTACCAATGTTGTTTGGTGCACATTCCATCCGCTGATATGACTGAATCACAGACCCTAAGGGGGCACCTTTCTGGCACCCGCCACCTGTCTATTTCTGGGACCTGGTAGAAATGGCATCAGTTGGAATTGCAACAGGTAAAGGACAGTAGATAGTCCGCCATTTCCCCCTTTTCTAACGCTCTGTGCAGTCCCAGAAAAGATGAACGAAAGTCATAACCAGGTTACTAACGTCTAAACACATTATTGATCAACTTAAAATCCCCTGCTCCATTTATAGACAGAGATATGAACAGAATCTACCTCTCCGTTTTATAACCCATTAATGCCACGGCTTAGAAAAATGGAGAAAAGAATTTCAGATTAATGCTTTGGACGATAAATATTTCATTGGTTTTATCTCATTCACCATGCAATATGTGTTAATTTTATGGAATTAAATCCAATCAGCCAGCATAACCTTTCTGTGTACAAACTCTCTTCTGGGATCATCTGTTATTACATGGATTTGATTTAAGATAAGAAAGTATTTGATCCAAATGTAGTAGTCACTTCCCATTGCGGCGCTCACAAATTTCCTAATTCATCTTTACATTTGAATTAGTTCCCTTTATTCAAGCATAAACTATTTTCTAGTAATTCCTGACATTTATTGCTTAATGCATTAAATACTGTCAGTCCAATATACATCACTCATTCTCCGCGCACTAGCATCCCCACATGGAATGTATTATTTTGTACAGTGAAGATACCATGCAGCGAGAGTGATTAAGTGGACGGAATAACAAATGTTGCATATTCTTAATTTTAATGCAAACACAAATCATTTTCAAACTTGTTATTCATTGCTCAGAATGCAGAAATAGATTTTCTGGATAAGTAACTCAATGTCTTGTAAATTTCACAGCTTAGCTGCACTTTGACCGAGTGAGTTCTTTGGTTCAGTTGGAAACACTATTAAGAGAGTCAGTTGGTTTGTTAGTTCAAGTCCCAATCCAGAGTCCTAGATGAAAAAATTAAGGCTGAGGGAATGCTGCATTGTTGGAGGCGCTATCATCCTGCAAGGATATTATTGATTTGATTTGATTTTATTATTGTCACATGTATTAGTGTACAGTGAAAAGTATTGTTTCTTGTGCACTATACAGCCAAAGCATGCCGTTCATGGAGAAGGAAATGAGAGAGTGCAGAATGTAGTGTTCCGGTCTTAGCTAAGGTGTAGAGAAAGATCAACTTAATATGAGGTAAGTCCATTCAAAAGTCCGATGGCAGCAAGGAAGAAGCTGTCCTTGAGTTGGTTGGTATGCGATCTCAGACTTTTGTATCTTTTCCCAAAGGAAGAAGGTGGAAGAGAGAATGTCCAGGGTGAGTGGTGTACTTAACTATGTTGGCTGCTTTTCCGAGGCAGTGAGATGTATATACGGAGTCAATGGATGGGAGGCTGGTTTGAGTGATGTACTGGGCTTCGTTCATGACCTTTTGTAGTTCCTTGCGGTCTTAGGCAGAGCAGGAGCCCATACCAAGCTGTGGTACAACCAGAAAGAATGCTTTCTATGGTGCATCTGTAAAAGAGAGTAGCAGCTGACATGCCAAATTTCCTTAGTCTCCTGAGAAAGAGAGCTTTTAACTTGAAAGCAAAGTAATGCGGATGCTGGAATCTGAAACAGAACCAGAAAATGCTGGAGAAACTCAGCAGGTTTGACAGCATCTGTGGAGAGGGAATGGAGCCAACGTTCCAAGTCAGGAACGACTCTTCAAAGAGTTATCCAGACTCAAAACATTGGCTCCATTCTCCCCCCACAGTTGCTCTCAGACCTGCTGAGATTTCGCAGCATTTCTTGTTTCTCTTCAGACATAGCTTCTACCTGCTTCCTCAGCTGAATGGCCAATGAAAGTATTTTGAGAAGAGCAGGAGGTACATTGGTTTGGCCAACAATAATCCCTCAGTGAACATTACTGGAAGATCAGGGTCGCTGGGGGTCATTATCACATTGTTTTTGTGGGGAGTTTGTTGTGGAAACTGGCTGCTACATTTTCTACATTTAAACAGTGTCTACATTTCAAATAAAATTCTTTGGCTGCAAAGCGCTTTGGGACATCCTGAAGTTAGGGCAGCTGCTAAAGAAAATCGACACCATCCAGGACAAAGCAGCCCGCTTGATTGCTATCCCTTCCACAAACATTCAATCCTTCCACTACTGATGAATAGGAGCAGCCGTGTGTACCATCGACTAGATTCACTGCAGGAATTCACTAGCGTTCTTTAAGCAGCACCTTCCAAAGCCATGGCTGATCCAACCAGAGCGACAAGAGCATCAGATACCCCAGTAAACCACCGTCTGGAGATTCCCTTCAACTAACTCACCGTCCTGACTTGGGAGCGTATCGTCGTTCCTGCAATGTTGCTGGGCTAACATCCTGGAATTTCCTCCCTAACAGCACTAGGGGTGTACCTACACCTCAGGGACTGCGGAGGGTTCAAAATGGAAGCTCACCCACCACCGTCAGAAGGGAAATATTGATGGGAAATATATGCTGTCTTGGTCAGTAACACCCACCACCCATAAATTAATGAAAAAAAGGGGGAGTTTTCCAGAGATTAGGATGGATTTATCGTTCTGGCTCTTCTTTCTTCCCCAGCTAACATTATCAAACCAGCTCATCCATCGCGTTACTGTTTGTGGGATCTTGCTGTGCACTAATTGGTTGTTTTCTATTTCTACAATAATGGCTACACTTCAAAGGTACTTAATTTGCTATGAGGAGAGCTGCAATGTTCTAGGGTCATGGCAACTGTCAAATAAATGTCAATTATTGCCTACTTCTTCACAGAGTTCCACCCATTTTGATATTTGCCACAGAATGGGAATTGCAAGATTTATCTGCGGGAATGTTGCCCGAGCAGAGGTTTTGTCTTTCAGATGAGATGTTAAACCACGGCCTCACCCTCTCTCTCAGGTGGAAGTAAAATATTTTGATGAAGGCCAGGTGAGTTGTCGGCAGTGTCCCGTCCGATATTTATTCCTCAGTCAATATCATACAACACTGGTGGAATACAACTCCGGCGCAGATGGGATAATGTCAGCTGCTTTGGTGAGGTCCGTGATTATTCCGTAAAGCCAAAAGCAAAGGTGATGCACTGGAGAATTCCTTTTCAACATTCCTTCTGTATCAGCATGAGTGTCAGCTCACCTGCCTCTTCCCCCATGGTGGAAAGGGCAGGCCCACTGAACAAGACAAAGATCGCAGAAAGGGCAAGGGAAGTCGGTCATGTCTTTGCTGCTGCATTACCAGGGACTTAGGGTGGCATGGTGTGGCGAGCACTGCTGCCTCACAGTGCCAGGGAGCCGGGTTCAATTCTGGCCTTGGCTTACAGTCTTGCATGTTCTCCATGTGTCTGTGTGGGTTTCCTCTGGGTGCTCCGGTTTCCAATCAAAGACGCGCAGGTTAGGTGGATTGGCCATGCTAAATTGCCCCTTAGTGTCAGGGGAATTAGCAGGGTAAGTACATGGGGTTATGTGGGTAGGGCCTAAGTGGAACTGTTGTCAGTGCAGGCTCGATGGACCAAATAATAGCCTCTTGTAGGGATTCTATGATTCTGTGAATGAGTTCATGTGTCCATTGTTTCTCACATTATTTGGACAGTCGCATTGAGAGGTTTTCTTCTCCTTCCTCTCCACCACCTCCAACTCCAATTCCACTCCCCTTCCAACCCTCTCACCAAGAAGAGGAATTGTTTGCGCCATGTCTCTGTAGAAGGAGAACCTGGGATTTTACAGGTCTCGTCATTTGTGACGTACTTTTCTTTTCAAAGTGAGTGTAACTGAATCACTGAAAGATCCCATCATTTTCACAGCGCTGTATGTGGGAGCTTGCTGTGCACAAATTGGCTGCTACATTTCCTACATCGTAACGTGACTGCCCTTCAAAAGTGTCTGGAAGCATAGAAGCCCTACAGTGCAGAAGGAGGCCATTCAGCCCACTCTCTGACAGAGCATCCTGCCCCGGCCCACCCTATCCCATAACCCCGTTAATCCACCCTAAGCTACACATCTTGACACACTATGGAGAATTTAGCCTGGTCCAATCCATCTGCACAGCTACAGAGGAAACCCACACAGACATGGAGTGAATGTGCAGGCTCCACGCAGTCACCCAAGTCCAGAATCAAACCCAGGTCCCTGGCACTGTGAGGTGGCAGTGTTAACCATCGGGCTATCGTGCCACTGTCCCACCAGCAATGAAAGTCCTTCTTTGTCTATAAAGTGCTTCGGGATTGCCTGAGTGTGTGAAAGGTGCTATATAAATGCAGCCCTGCATTTTGTGCACTTGTTTGCTGTTTCATCGCGAATGATTGAAGTAAGCACCCTGTGATGTAACCACACCAGGCAATGATTCTGAAACGATTCATTTACTGCGCTCCTGAGTTTGTGCCGTGCAGTTCCGTATTGTCTATGATGTAAAGAAAATTGGTTTGAAGGAAGGATTTAATGAACAAAATGCAATTTCATGGCTGAAGTGAGCTGTATGTGCTGAGCCAGTTTTGCTTCAAAGCATATTGCCTTTGATGGATTGGTGGTAGCCAGTTGTAACATTTCAGGATCTTATCCGGTCTGGCTATTTGTTTAATGTTGTTTTATTGATCAAAGTCTGAGCTCAGTTCTAAAGGGGTTAACTATCAGAGACATACAAGTTGTCCAGGATGTTGGCGAGGACACTCGGTCGGAATACCAAACAAATCAATCTTCCACCAAGCTCGCGTGCCCTCAGATATCACATCAGATTGGAGGAAATGACAAATTCTCAAGCATATCTTAAATCGCTGCATCGCAGACTGCGATCCTTTCCTACTCTCCTGCAATCTGCTATCTCCATATGCTCAAGCTCCAATCTGCAGTCCCAACATTACACCGGTAGTTTCACTCCACAGCCCCCTGAATCTCTGCAAATGTTGTCCTAATCTCTTGCCTTAACTCTGCCGGATAATTGATGGAACTCTTGGAGGCAGAACGGTAAATAACCATTTTTAGTCACTTGATGCATTCCACTGGTGAAAATAGCCTATCGCCAGCCTAAACATTGATGTCCGGCTCGTTGTATCTACATGTTGCATAAGATTGACTGCTACATGGTGGCATGGTGGCACAGTGGTTAGCACTGCTACCTCACAGCGCCAGGGACCTGGGTTCGATTCTTGCCTTGGCTGACTGTGTGGAGTTTGCACATTCTCCCCATATCTGCATGGGTTTCCTCCAGTGCCCTGGTTTCTGCCCACAGGCCAAAGATGTGCAGTTAGGTGGATTGACCATGCTAAATTACTCCTTAGGATCATAAAGATGTGTAGGTTAAGTTGATTGGCCATACTAAATTACCCCTTAGTGTCATAAAGATGCGTAGGTTAGGTGGATTGGCTTTGGTAAAACATGTGGGGTTACGGGGACAGGGCTGGCTAAGAAGACGAGGGTGGGACTCTGTTGGAGAGTTGGTGCAGACTCGATGGGCTGAATGACATCCTGCTGCACTGTAGGGATTCTATGATTCCATGATAAGTGGCAAACTGATACATTGAAGAAAATGGATATTTTGGGCTGTACACAATGTTGTAGGAACTCAAATCCAGTTATATTACTGAGCTTCATTGCACTAAGTATTATAGAATGCTATTTGTAGTGGTTATGATATTTTGTGGTTGAACACTACTTAACTGGATGAGGGTGCAGTCAGATTTCTCACCCAGAATGCACAATAATATGTACTTAAGTAACATTCTAACATCTGTCGTCTTGTTAAGAAAGTCCAGTGGAGTAATGTGCCTGTGTGTTAATCAGCAAAGCATGCACTTGTTTGAATAAAGTTGAAACCTTGTAACAATCATTCTAGCAACACCACCCCACCAAACCTCCCGCCACCCCCCCCTCAGGGGGATAAGGTAAAACCACCTTAAAATTCATTCCCACTGGGAAACCCACTCTTGGCAAGCACACAGATGGCAGATGTGTAATTATTTGACAATGTCACGTGATTACAGTTCACCGTGCATTTGAGGTGAGATATCTCACTGCCCTCTGATAAGGTTAAGTGCTGTTTAATTACAGGTAGATTGTTCCCCCTTGCAGGGCAGCATGTTTTAAAGATGTTGACTTTTATCATTACTTGGCAGTGGTCCATTGATAGAGATGAGTAGATCTGGCATTACCACCGATAAGTTCTCTTCAAAGATTCACTGAGTGAGGCAACGCTTTACATTGATCCCCAGTCAAGGGTGGCACAGTTTATTTCTTGCAAACCGCACTTTAGCTAATAGAAAATGTTTAAAGGGAAGCAGGCGGATTAATTCCGTTGCATTCCGTAACCTTGGTCAAGGAGAAAGATGGAAAGAACATTTGGTTCACCAGGGTTTTTATTTTATTAATGGGATCATTGCTGTGCAGGGTTAGTCAGCTTAACGGCGATTTACGCTCCAATGATCATCAACCGCTTCTTTCAAAAGCAGCTCTAACGAGTGTCAAAAGAATTGAGAAGACTTAGCGGAGGTGATGATCTCAGAATGAAAAGAAAAATATCCTCCTACAAGTGATGAGCAGCTAAATCACAGTTGGAAAACTGCCAGTGAAAGTAGCGGTGCATGCGAGTCTTTCTGATAACTGTTTATGGGCCTTTATCCATCCCAGTGTCCTCGTTCAAATGATTTGCCCCTCCAACTTTCTAAAAGCAATTCTCACCAGGTTTTAACAGGAATATTTTAGGATTGCTTTTCATCTGTGGGTCGATTTGAACCATTTTTAAATCTCCCAGTTGGAGGCTTCCAGAGGGGAGCCCATTAAAATCCATATTTCACACGGCAATCTTATTCACTTGTAACAGGAAGATTTCGGTTAAAACATGATATCAACAAGGGATAAATTATATGATTTCTCTGTCATAGTCAGCTGCAGGAACTCCGTGTTAAATCAAAGGTCATGCTTCACCCCTTGAGTGTTATGCTGTTGACCAAGTGTTAAATAATTTTGCTTAAAGAATCCTAAACACCTTGTTGAATGCAGATATTCCCATTGCGGCAGCCTTTAAATTTTTATATACCTTGGAGTTGTAAAGAATGCATCATTCTGAGAAAAAAAACACCTTTTGGTGAGAGTGCAAGTCTTTATTGTCAGAACAATTTCTCCCTGTGCTTATTTCGGGTTTTCTAAGCTGCAGATATCAAACTCCCTGCAAATCAATTGCTATCTTCTGAAATGCTGGTTAGTTGCATTGGCTATGCTAAATTCTCTCTCAGCGTACCCCAACAGGCGACTATTCACAGTAATTCACCGCAGTGTTAATGTAAACCTACTTGTGATACTAAGGGATTAACGTTTCAAAGCGTTTGAAGTGTTAAAACATTCTCCAAGTTGGCCCCTGATTGGTAGTGTACAGTACATTGTGGTATTGCCTAGAAACAAGTGTGTTCTGGTAAAGGGATCACTTCCTTCTGTGTCTTTAAGCTTAGTGGAAGGTTGAGGATTATTGAGGGGGCATGAGGGGTAAAAAAGGTGGGTAGAAGGCATTCCTTGACAGGGAGGGCATGAGGTGGCATGGATAGGGCATGGGAAGTGTGTGGGGAATGAGGGGAGGATAGCTGGAGGGCATTTCAGGTTTTTAATTTAACTGGGACCTCATCCCATAGCACCAAGATGGGACTTCTAAACACCTGGCAGCCCATGTAACTTCCCCCTGAATTTATTCAACTGGTGGCCCCACCTGCTTTCCCCACCCTCTGGGAAAGGAAATTCTGCCTTTGCGAGCACTTTCTCCCCAGGAGCGCAGGCTGAGCTGAGAATCCTGCCTTTGAACTGTTTCTCACCACATGTGCGGTTAGAATGCACCAAGTGACAACTTTGCATTGGATGTAATGTGACCAATGGGAACAAGATGCAAGGGTCAGCTGACCCAGTAAACAATGGAACCAATCAGAGAGTGATGTAATAGTCAGCTGACCAGCTAATTCACTATAAGTAAGGAACTGTGTAGCATTGTGGGAAGCTTGGAGTGATCCAGGGTGAGGCCCCAAGTTTGGAGGAATGAGGTTTCTTTAAGTTGGAGAAAGTTTTGTTGTATTTTCATTAGTTGCACTGTGAGGAGTTTCTTCTGAAGAAATAGGTGCTGCCTGGCCAGCTGAGTATTTCCAATGTTTTTTTTAAAAAATCAGCTGAGAGTAAAGCTTATTCCCAGCTCCTGGACATGCTTTGACTCACACATGAGAGGAAACTTTTGTTTTTGTTCTAATTCAATCCAGTTGAGTCCAATTCAGAGTCTCAACAAGTTGAGACATTCCTGATCCAAGCTGACAAGCCAGGGCTCTCACCTCCTGTCTTGGGCTTGATCTACATGATCCAAGCTGATTGGAGTAGGTGTAGCTTCTCCAAGGCTTGATCTCATTTGCATCTTAGCCAAAAGGCTGAGAAGCCACTTTTAAAAATTGCTTCAAATGAAGCTAATATGTAACCTAATGACTTCAACCAAGAGCAGCATGTAGATACTACGCTTGATCTTAGCCAAAAGGCTGAGAAGAGAGGAAACATTTGTAATTCAAATGAGCTATTGTTTGTCTTCAATGTGGATTGTAGCTCCCTTCAAAAGGCCGTCATTGTTTGGGATGGATTTCTACTCTTTTCAGTTGATGTTACTGACCTGGATGGATATCTTTACAATGGAGGGGATGGCAGCTCAGTTCATTCAATCCCCTCTACCTGAGCAGACAGACTATTTGCCCAGGGCAAATTCTCATGGGTTGAGGGGTTTTGGGAATTGGTATTGATGTGCGCAATCCACAAAACCATAAGACGTAGTAGAAGTAGGCCACTCGGCCCTTCGAGTCTGCTCTGTCCTCCAGTGAGATCATGACTGATCTGATATGATAATCCTGAACTCTACTTTCCTATCCTATCCCCAAATCCTTGATTCCCTCACTGATTAAAAACCTGCCTATCTCAGTCTTGAACGTACTTAACAACACAGCCTTGACAGCCCTCTGCAGTAAAGAATTCCACAAATTCACTACCCTCTGACTGAAGAAATTCCTTCTAATCTCTATTTTAAATGGGTGATGTAGAGATGCTGGTGTTGGACTGTGGTAAACACAATAAAAGGTCTCAATGCCAAGTTAAAGTCCAACAGGTTTATTTGGTAGCTTTTGGAGTATTGCTCCCAATCACCTGACCAAATAAACCTGTTGGACTTTAACCTGGTGTTGTGAGACTTCTTACTGTGCTTAAATGAGTGACCCCTTACTCAAAGATCATGCCCTCTGGTCCCAGACTCTCTCCCACAAGGGGTAACTACCTCTGTGTCTAACTTGTCAAACCCCCTGCAAATCCAATATGTCTCAATAAGGTTGCCTGTCATTCTTTGAAACTCCAAGGAGTGCAGGTCCAAGCTACTCAATCTCTGCTTGTGAGAAAATCCCTCCATACCCAGGCTCAACCAAGTGAACCTTCTCCAGTGCCATTATATCTTTCCTTAGATACGGGCACCAAAACTCTTCACTGCATTCCAATCCTGGCACCAGTGGCTAAATGACGCCCGTGGGAATTCAGGGCCTTTTGTCTGATGTAAGAAATGAAGTTAGCGATGGAGATGGGGCTGTTAGGAAGAAGTAGAGGAAAGCCCAAAGGTTAGAAGGGAAGATGCAATGGTGAGAGACTTAAACTAAGAGGGATTGAGATTGACGTACAGAGGGATCTGGGCGTGCGGGTCCACAGATCCTTAAAAGTAGCAGCACAGGTGGAAAAGGTGGGGAAGGAAGCACATGGCATGCTTGCCTTCATCGGATGGGTCATCAAGTATAAAAGTTGGCAAATTATGTTACAGTTATCTAGAACATTGGTTAGAGCATATTTGGAATGGTGTCCAATTCTTGTCACCACGCTAGCAGAAAGATGTGGAGGATTTGGAGAGAGTGGAGATAAGGTTTACCAGGATGTCACCTGGTATGGAGGATATTAGCTATGAGGAGAGATTGAATAAACTGGGATTCTTCTCCCTGGAAAGACGAAGGCTGAGGGGTGACCTGATAGGAGTTTATAAAACTTTGAGGGGCATAGATAGGGTGAGCAGTTGGAAGCTTTTTCCCAGAGCAGAAATGACAATTACAAGGGGGCACAAGTTTAAGGTAAAGGGGAGAAAGATTCAGTAGAGATGTGCGGGGTAAGTTTTTTTACACAGTGGGTGGTGGTGGTGGTGGGGCCTGGAGTGAACGGCTAAGTGAGGTGGTTGAGGCAGACATGTTGGTGACATTTAAGACTTATCTGGATAGACACATGAACGGGAGGGGAATAGAAGGATACAGGTGGTTGGTCTATTTCAGACAACGTGATTGGTGCAGCTTGGAGGGCTGAAGGGCCTGTTCCTGTGCTGTAATGTTCTTTGTTCTTGAGGAAAGAGGGATTGACAGAGTGAGATGAAGAAGGATGATCAACATTGTAGAAACCCCAAGTAAAATGGGAAAGGCTGAAAGAAGAAGAAGGAATATCTGACAAAAACATCAGAACCAAACATGCAAACCTCAAAATTACTGTGAGGCCACCAGCCATCTCCTCACCTCATAAAATCATATCAAATGAGCCTCACTTTTAATTTAGTATTATCCAACTTCCTCAACACAATGCAACATCCTGTTTGTCAATTGGTATCACTCTCAGTATCTTCCAGTTGATTGTTATTTTTATAATGTCTGGGAAACATGACTGAAAAACTAATACACACAATTTGCAAATGTATTTCCCAGAGAAGGAGAATTATCTGGATTAAATCATGACGGTTTTAAAGTGCTGCCACCCTGAACACATTGTTGAGTCAGAATGGGTTAACAGGGACGGCAATATTGCAAACACAGGACATGTAATTAAATAGCATTTTCCTTCAATGGTGCGGAGAACACAGAGAAAGTTGTAGGAACCACTTTGGCTCAGAAGAGATTCTGACAATCAGAAGTGATGTTTCTCTGTGGGGAAAACATTGTCCACAACATCCATAATTCACATCATTTTTTCATTTGGGGTCAAATTCAGCCACAGTTGATGGCTGACAGCGCACGCTCTCTCTCTCTATGTCTCACTTTCTGCTCTCTGCATCTCTCTCTCTCTTGGCATCCCTGTCTCTCTGTTTCTGTCTCTTTTTGTCTTTCTTTTTCTGCATCAGTCTCTGCATCTCTGTATCTCTCTCTCTTTCTCTTTTTGTCTCTCTTTCTCTCTCTCTGCACCTCTGTCTCTCGCTACATCCCTCTCTCTGCATCTCTCTCTCTTTCTCTCTGCATTCCTCTCTCTCCATCTCTCTCTTTTTGTCTCTTTCTCTCTGCATCTCTCTCTCTCTGACCCTCTCTTTCTGTCTCTCTCTTTCCCTCTCTCTGCATCTCTCTCTCTCTCACTGTCTCTCTCTTTCTGTCCTTGTGTCTTTCTCTTTCTGCATCTGTCTCTGCATCTCTCTCTCTCTCTATATCCCTCTCTCTGCACCTCTCTTTTTGTTTCTCTCTCTGCATCTCTCTCTCTTTCTTTCTGTCTCTCTCTTTCTGCATTTCTCTCTGCATTTCTCTTTCTCTGCCTCTCTGCATCTCTCTCTCTGTCACTCTCTTTCTGTCTCTTTCTCTGCATCTCTCTCTTTCTTCTCCGTCTCTCTCTTCTTTCTCTCTTTCTGTCTCTCTCTCTCTCTCTGAATCTCTCTCCCTTTGTGTTTCTCTCTCTGCATCTCTTTCTCTCCGTCTCTCTCTCTCTTTCTGTCTCTCTTTCTCTCTCTCTTTCTTTTCTCTCTCTGCATCTTTCTCTCTTTCTCTCTCTCTCTCTGTGCCTCTCCCTTTCTGTCTGTCTCTCTCTTGCTCTCTGCATCTCTCTCTCTCCCTCTGCCTCTCCCTTTCTGCTCCTTTTTGTCTCGACTTCTTTCTTTATCTTTGGGTGGGATTTTCCAGCCAAGCTTGCCCCAAAACCAGAAAATCCTGCCCAAGATCACTGGAGCTCTGCATGGTCAGTGACCTGTCCACTCCAATTCACGTAGTGGGCAGGATGAGAAGATTTCCCCATCTTCTCTGTCTCTCTCTCTCACTGTGCCTCTCACTTGTTTCCTTGCTGTCTCTCTGCATCTCTATTTCTTTCTCTCTTCTGTCTATTTCTCTGTCTCTGTCTCACTCTTCTGTTATCTGGCTGTCTATCTCTTTCTCTGTTTCTGTCCCTCTCTCCATCTATCTGTCTGTCTGTCTCTCTCTGTCTGTCTCTGTCTCTCTCTGTTTCTCTTTCTTTCTTTCTCCCTCCCTTGCGCTCCTATTGACTTTCTGGGTTCTTGTGACTCATTACACAAGGAGCTCGACATTTTCAATCCCTTAAAAAGTTTTGCAATATTGAGATGCCTAAGCGAGTGGCATTAAAAATGTCAATCTTAATGAAGCATAGGCGGAAGGATACCTGATATGAGAATTAATAAAATCACACCATGCAGGAGAGTAGAATTTTCTGCAGTTGTACTGAAGGGACAATGTCAGAGCTAAGTTCAGTGGATTCATCCTGAGATTGCTATTTCTCTGATTGCTGCCTGTCAGTGTAGGAAATGTGCCATTTCCCATCTGACGTCGCTCACCTTGACACTCACAGACAACCCCACCAAAGATATAAACTGGAAGAGGAAAATGCAATTTTATATTTTTTTCATGGTTGACAAGGGGGAGGAGGGTGACATTCAGTTGTCAGAAAACAGAATGTAACAACTGGCAACAACTAATTAGTTACGTGCTCGAAGTGATGGATAAGGAAGGCACACAACAAACTGAAACGATTTGTAATGGGAATTGTAGAAGCAGGACAATCACATCCCATAACCAGCTTGAAAAATACACTAATGATTGCCCATTAGATACAGGGTGAACACTGACTAACACACATAACCAGAGATGATATATTTCATTGATTATGATTGTGATCCAACTCTCAAAGTCAACACACGCACAATTTAAGATTCATGTGTCTACAAACACGTATTGGTAATTGTCAGTACGGAGTTGACAAACTTCAGTTATGTACACAAGTTGGAGGCTGTTCTCCTTGGAGAATAGGAGGTTAGGAAGAGATTTGAGAGCTGTATTCAAACATCATGAGGGTTCTAAACAATTTGATTTGATTTATTATTGTCACATGTGTTAGTATACAAGAAAAAGTATTTTTTCTTGCGCTCTATACAGACAAAGCATACTGTTATAGAGAAGGAAAGGAGAGAGTGCAGAATGTAGTGTTACAGTCATAGCTACGGTGTGGAGACAGATCAACTTAGTGCAAGATAGATCCATTCAAAAGTCTGATGGCGGCAGGGAAGGAACTTTTCTTGAGTCGGTACTCAGACTTTTGTATTTTTTTCCTGATGGAAGAAGGTGAAAGAGAGTATGCCTGGGGTACTCAGTTGGTGGAAGGTTTGAGAATGAGAGGGCATTGATTTAAGGCAATTGGCAAAAGCAGCAATAGCAGTAGGAGGAGAAACACTTTCACTCAGTGAGTGGTCAGGGTCTGGAATTCATGGCCTGAGAATGTGGTGTCATTATTGCTCTTTGCTATCCAATGGCAGTCCACATCACAGATGACATTTGCAGGTCCAATTGAGGCATCTAGGATGGAATGGAATAATTATTTGACAGGGAATAATGCGCGGGGCTATGGGAAAATGGGAAAATATCAGAGGGTGAAAAAAGCGCCATATGAATTGCTCTTACAGAGAACCAGTACAGACACAATGAGCCAAATGGTCCCCTTTCTGTGCTGTAACAATTCTATGATCTTAATCAGCCATGTAAAATGAATGAAGTTAGTATATCGAAATATGTAATCGATAGGTGGATTTAGAAAGATAAGCTTTAAATCGTGGAACATTAGACATTATCAGGAGAAGGTATCTTTAATATTTAATAGCAGATATTGAACAGAAGAAACTATTCTGCTGTTCCAAACATGAGTACCAAATGGTGAGTAGACAGGTAAACAACTTGTTTGCAGCTAAGAAGAAACAAACGTAATAACATCAACACTGCAGGTGTCAAATACCGTACTTAAAGCCAACAACGATAATAACCTGAGCCCAACACAAAAAGGTTAGAAAAAGCCAGTTGTTTTCCAGTATTGGTCACAGTTGCCAATGGAAGCGGAACAGTGCTCAGGAACAACGTGGGCCAAAATGATTTGCAAAAACCAGCGTCATTGTAACAGCTACATCCACCCTGATCAATTTCATTAGATACGGAATTTAAATCGTTCTGTCGAGTCCATCTCGACAAATAAAGTCTAATTTGCCGGCAAAACCTTTGCTGGGAGTCTCAGTGAAATTTCTGTCACAGCGTGTCATTTTTGTACACTCCATGAAATTTGGATGACTAGGGACATAGGATTTGGGCACCAAGTGTTCAAAGATATCTGACAGCCAAGCATAGTTCTACACATCCAAGGACAACTATTAGTGAGATAAATCTGTGGCAAAAGCAATGTGAAAGTTCCAAAGAAATCAGGTTGAAAATCAGAAGGAATATTACTTTGATCGCTGGCATCTCACTTACTAACTGCTTGATGGGTATTATTTATCTGCATTGCTTCATATTGGGGCACTACAGTTGGGGGAAAGAATGATGCATGCAATACAAGATGTTGGAATGAAAACGTGATATATGTGACTGTGACTGTATTTATTGGATAATTTAGTAAAGATGCGACTGAAGGTGTTAAGATCAATAATAGTAAATGGCGGAGGAAGAATATAACAGCTTATTGCTTACCTTCAGCAAGTTTGTTCTTTGTGCAGCTCAGTGGAGTTTTACACACTCCTTATCGTCCCCCAAAACCAGCAGTTCCAGATATGTCCACTTACACTCTTTGGGATTTGGCACACTGATCATCACCTGTCTGTAATAAAGTAGTTACCAAGTCACGCAATTGCTGATAGATTGACGAAAGGAACACAATGCTGGAACAACCCTATCAAAAGTTGTTCAAACAATTAGTCCAACCTAGTTTGCTGCATAAGGTGCTTACAGTTTGTGTCTCCACGTCAGCAAGTTCAAATGCCGTCTTGCTTTTGTTGAATGCCTCCATTCTGATTTCGAGGATACCAAGAGGTTCGAACCCCTCATTCCCCCATCTCAATTCTTGCTCTGAGTTCCTGTGCATATTCTATGAAGATATTTGATGTTTTTAGCTGTGGTAAAGAGTCAATCATGATAAAAGTTCACACGGTGACACAATGGTTAGCACTGCTGCCTCACAGCGGCAGGGACCCGTGTTCGATTCCTGGCTTGGGTCACTGTCTTTGGGGGGTTTGTATGTTCTCCCCGTATCTGCGTGGGTTTCCTCCGGGTGCTCCGATTTCCTTCCACAGTCCAAAGATGTGCGGGTTAGATGTTCTGGCCATACCAAATTGCCCGTTCGTGTCAGGAGGACTAGCGGATAGGGTCTGGGTGGGATTGTGGTCGGTGCACTCTAGGACACTTGTGAACCATCGACACCCATAAATCTGCTTATTGTGACAACAGTTTTCATAAAATCCCTTCAGTGCAGAAGGAGGCCATTCAGAACATTAAGCACTGACAACAATCCCAGCCAGATCCTATCCCCATAACCCCACATATTTACCCTGCCAATCCTCCTGACACAAAGGGTGGGATTTTCGAGTGTGCTCGTCACAAAACTGGAAAATTCCACCCAAGGTCAACAAACTTTTGCGTGGTCTGTCCTCCACCCACGGGTGAGAAAACTCCCCCCAAGGGTCAATTTAGCACAGCCAGTCAACCTAACCTGCATATCTTTGGACTGTGGGAGGAAACTGGAGCATCTGGAGAAAATGCACACAGACACGAGGAGAATGTGCAGACTCCACACAGAGAGTGACCCGAGGCCGGGAATCGAACCTGGGTCCCTGGCGCTGTGAAGCAGCAGGGCTAACTACTCTGCCACTGTGCCACCCACGTTGGCAAGCATGTTCCTATTTCTCCATCATTAAGCTTTTGAAATGTTTGTGTTTTATTACCATCATTCATTTTGTGATGTGAATAAGTTGTTTCAGCTTCACAAGTATTTGGGTTTGGCTCATTTAGAATTTATGAAATGGATCTGAAATTGACAACAAGATTAATTGAGAAGAACATTGGAGTGGTGCTCTGTTCCTGTGGAGTTTAACTATTTGCAAATCAACTTCTAATTTACCCTTGAGTTTCAGATTTTGAAATTTAGTGTCATCAGAAGATTCTCAATAATTAACCAATACCATTGCAACTCTTAAAAGAAGATGATGGAGGAATTTCTTCAGCCAGAGAGTGGTGAATCTGTGGAACTCTTTGCCGCAGAAGGCTGCGGAGGCCAGGTCATTGAGTGTCTTTAAGACAGAGATAGATAGGTTCTTGATTAATAAGGGGATCAGGGGTTATGGGGAAGAGGCAGAAGAATGGGAATGAGAAAAAAATCAGCCATGATTGAATGGCAGAGCAGACTCGATGGGCCGAGTGGCCTAATTCTGCTCCTATGTCTTATGGTCTCTGCCAACTTGTATTACAGTGTGTGGCACAGTGGCTAGCACAGAGTCAGGGACCCAGATTCAATTCCAGCCTCGGGTCATTGTCTGTGTGTACGCTCTTCCTGTGTCTGCATGTGTTTTCTCCAGAGGCCCCTCCCTCACTCCAAAGATGTGCGGGTTAGGTGGACTGGCCCTGCTAAGTTGACCCTAGTGTCAGGGGATTAACGGGGTAAATATGTGTGGTTGTGGGGATAGGGCCTGGGTGGGATTGTGGTCAGTGCAAACTCAATGGGCCAAATGGCCTCCTTCTGCACTGTAGGAATTCTATGTAATCGTTGAATACCTACTGGTGCCTAACGACAGTTGATAGGCCCAATGTAATCACAAATGCAAGGTTTTAGTTTGTGGGAGGAAAAAAACCTCATGAATAATCATCTTATCAAAGCCACCACAGTAAGATTTAAAATGATGATGTATTAAACAGCTTTGCCACAAAATGTTCAATTCAAAAGGGATAATTGTATTTATGTAGCTTTTTTGCCTCTTCAGACTGATGCAAAGTAGTTTGCAGCCAATTAAATTCTTTTGGAGATGTATTTACAGTTTGTAAATGGCAGGCAATTGGATACAGCGAGCTCCCAGGAGCAACAACAAGAGATGTGATCAGGTCATCTGTTTTGCTGTTGTTGGTTGATTACATTGACTCACCAGATCACCGCATCTTAGCATCTCTATTTCTCTGTAATATCCTCCTGCCCCCCAACTCTTGATGATATCTGCAGTCATCAATTTTTTTTTAATTCATTCGTGGGACATGGGCATCGCTGGCTGGCCAGCATTTATTGCCCATCCCAAGTTGCCCTTGAGAAGGTGGTGGTGTCCACCTTCTTGAATCGCTGCAAGTCAACACAGAGTTAATAATAAGCTGCTGTAATGGAAGGTGAGTTTCACTTACGAGTTCTGTACATTATTGACAATAAAGAAAAGGCAATGAATTACAGTTTTATGGTGTGTAGATCTTGATTTTCATTCACAAATAGGTGGAGACAATATGGGTAATTAGATGGAGTAAGATAAATCTTCAGATGTGTAAAAGAAAGTACTTTTATCAGTAACAGGCACAAATTATCACTCCTGGATCTGCTAGACCATCATTTACAATGACCACTCTCAACTCTGATTGGGGTTGGGACCAGCTGGATTAGAAGTTGGGCCTGTTGCCTTGGGAACCGCATTGCTGGGTGTTGAGGCCAGCTGGGCAATAGAGCTGTCCCTGTGCTCCAGAAATTGGTTGAATTGAGTAAAAAAAAATAGAAACAGCCCTCCAGTCTTCAACCATCTCACCCCTGCCATTGCACCTCCCATGCCCCATCCAAGCCAATGGATGCCACATCATGCATCAGACTCCCCCAACAGCCCCCCAAACACCTTAGGCCAACCCATGTTTCTCTACCCACTCCCTTGGACCTTCACACCCCCTGTGCCACCCACATCCCTATTGCTCTTTATAGCCTGTATGCCAACTTAAAGACAACTCACACAAACCCATGCCTCACACTCACCACCCTTTGCCCTTACCACCTCCTGTCAACTCACCTAGTATCCTTCGACAGTTCTTTGACAGCTTTGACAGTTTCAACTAGTTTATGCACTTTTTATGCACAATTCTGTTTACAACACCAAAACCAAAGAACTCTGTTTACTTTTAACAATAACAAAAACAATACCAAAGAAGTGCCTTACTTCTCCAAAAGATGTCCAGGGACCATATCCAGAGGGTTATTTTACCTCTCCAAAGGTATCCTGGCTATCATAAAGAATCCACCAAGTTCAGATCAGCTCTTACTTGGCCTTTTCTGCATGCTCCTTGTTTCACAACCCCTGGCCTAACAAAATTCAACCCCAGTGGAGACAGCCGGCGATTTAAGTAGCTCGCTGCACTATAAATGGTGCACGAACAAACTCTGGCCCGACTCCAGTCCCATCCCTGTGAAGTATCATGTTCAAGACTTAAAATTTCTGGGCTCATCTGCTATTTTGCCGAGATGATCAGATGCCATGGGGTCAGACATTATTGTGAAGTTCTTGAGATGCAAACAGTGAAACACTGAGCCCCAGACATTTAGAACGAGAAGTGTGTGAGCTGCAAAATATGGATAACTTATTATCTCAGTTTAAGTGGACAGAATCCACAATGACATTTCAGTACTCTACAATCATGTGGCCAGACGTTACATAATCAGACGCCATGTGGTCAGATGTCTGGTGGACAGACAGCACATGGCCAAATATCACACGGTTAGATATGTGTGATTAGGTGTCACATGATTATGTGTCATGTGGCTGATGTCACATGGTCAGGTATTTTATGGCCAATGGTCACATGGTCATATGTCACATGGCCAGGTGTTATATGATCAGTGGTCATATGACTAAATGTCACATGGTCATGTATTACATGGAAATGGTCACATGATCAAATGTCACATGGTCATGTATCATATGGTCAAGTGTCATATGGTCATGTAGTGAAATGTCATCTCCAATTAGAATTGACAATTCTACCATCTCATCGAATGCCCCCTTTTACCAGAGCCATGTCACCCTGAATGTCTGAAGGTTTTTCATTCTGGAGCTGGATCAGTGCTGAGGGAAGGTATGATGACACAAGAAGGAGATTGAACCTTGATTTTTGAACTTCATGAATTAAAGCTGTCAGGGGGCACAGAGGAACAGATGCAGTCCCCGAGTCCACCCCAACGTCACATTTTATAAAGCTGTCTGGAATCAAATTACTAAGTGATGATGAATCACTCTGGCGTGCATCCACCTGAGAATGAAAACCCTGGTGTTCTTTATTGCCATTGCTGTTAAGAATGTAGGGCTGGATTTTACAGGCTCACTCATCCTGAAACCATAAGATCCCACCAAGGTCAGCAGACCTTTCTATGGTCCGTCCCTCTCGCCTGCTCTGATTCCTTGCTCTGAGCAAGCTGACAAAATTCAGCTCATTGAGCAATTGTGTTAATTTCAGGAGAAACTTTGGAACTGTGGATGTTCAAAGTTGCTGCCAATTGATGTTTTCAGCAGCTGTGGTAGCCACGTTGTAAAGCTGCAGGGGTCTTTGTCTATAAGCACTCACTCCCGTGTAATAAAATATTGAAGGACTTCAGTAAACGACAGAACTGAAATTCCTCAACTGATTCACATCTTAACAACTACTGTAGTCAATCCATGTATCATCACAGAACTACTGACATTTTAGAGTCATATTTTCAAGTCTTTTATCAAATGGGTTGCTCGCAGGTTCCAAGGTATTTTCTTTGTTTTGATAGAGATGCTGTGATTCTTGGCACAGCAGGACTCTCTCCTTCTCCCTTTCACCCCCAGCTGATAGTGTTTGCTAGAAGTTGTGGTGAATAAGGTCCCTTGCTGTTGTGCCCCGCCGTGACTTTTGAGTTGAATTAATATTTACCTTTGCACCTGCAGAGACTGTTTGGCCAAATGTTTCTTCATTGCAGGGAGGATGTGAAAAGGATGCCTGTGTTGCTGTTTACTCAGGCTGCCAGCTGTGATGCAAGCATCCCTGATTTCTGCCTGTGAGAATACTCTTGTAAAAGGACTATTGCATTTTCCAATCTGTCATAACGCATTCAAATCACAATAATGGACCTGAGTTGGAGCCAACTTTGCATCAGGATGCATCAACTTGCCAGAGAATCTGATTTGAACCAACTGCTTAGCAAGCAAATCCATCAGAATTTGTATTAATTACAGGGGAGGTTGGGGGGGGGTGTCTGGGGAGGGAGTGGAGGGTGATGGGGGCTGAGGGGGGGGTGGTGGATAAACAGCAAAATCAAAGGTCTGAATTTGGACCAGTTTTGTGGTTTCAAAGAGATTGAAATTTCCACAATTTATTTGGCTTTTTTTTTGAAGGATTTGCAGCTGACTTTGCTTAGTTTACTTTTCTTCCATTTGCTCTTACCATGTCTCTGTAGTAAGTCAACCCTGTCTTTATTTGTGTGCTATTTACCTTTATCTATGTGCGGGTACATAGATAGGTGGGTGATACAGAACCATAGAATCCCTACAGTGCAGAAGGAGGCCAATCTGGCCCATCGAGTCAGCACCCGACATTCCAAAAGAGCATCTTATCCAGGCCCACCCATCCTATCCCCGTAGGCCCATTCATTTCACCATGGACAATCCATCTAACTTACACATCTTGGACATTAAGGGGCAATTTAGCATGACTAATCCACCTAACCTATACATCTTTTGGAGTGTGGAAGAAAACAGATGCACAGTGGTTAGCACTGCAGCCTCACAGCATCAGTGACCCAGGTTTGATCCTCACCTTGGGTGACTGTCTGAATGCAGTCTGCACGTTGTCCCCATGTCTGCATGGGTTTCCTCTCAGTGCTCCGGTTTCTTCCCACAGTCTAAAAGACGTGCTGGTTAGGGTGCATTGGCCATGCTAAATTCTTCCTCAGTGTACCCAAATAGGTGCCTAGAGGATTTTCATAGAAACTTCATTGCAGTGTTAATGTAAGCCTACTTGCGACATTAATAAATAAATAAACTTTCAAACCATGCCACCCACTGCTGCCTCACAGCTTCAGGGACCCAAGTTCAATTCCAGCCTCTGGTGACTATCTGTATGGCATTTGCACATTCTCCCCGTGTCTGCGTGGGTTTCCTCCGGGTTCTCCGGTTTCCTCCCATAGTCCAAAGATGTGCAGGTTAGGTGGATTGGCCATGCTAAATTGCCCCTTGGTGTCCCAAGATGTGTAGATTAGATGGATATAGTCATCGTCAATTGTCCCTTAATGTCCAAGATTTGTAGGTTAGGTGGATTGGCCATGCTAAATTGGCCTTTGGTGTTCATTTGCCATGGTCATTAATCTGGGGGAGTCATGTCAGCCGTGTGAAATGTGCTGAGATAGAATCATCAGCTGATGTTTCAGTGTGGCTGACTTCGCCACTGAGCCTTGCAGAACGATCCTTCAAACTCTTTGGAGGCTCATTTCCTGGTCTCTTTTTTGCTGCTATTTGGGTTAAAATTAAGTATCGTGGCAATGTTTTCCAAGTCAATACAGAATGAAAACTGGCACAGCAAAAACAGTGATTGGCAAAGGAACAAGAGACAACATCTTCAAAACATTAAGGTTGGGATTTGGAGTGTGCAGCCGGGAAGGGTAGTGGAAACAGATTCAGTTGTAGATTCCAGGAGGGAATTGGATTAATAGTTGAAGGAGATGAAATGCCAGGGATACAGGGAAATATAATGGGATTGCTCTTTGAAAGAGCCAGCACAGATTAGATGAGCCAAACGGCCATTGCTTGTATACCATTCTGAGCTGTTTTAAGTACAGTTGGACTCTGCAGGTATGGTGAAATGAAGTTTACACCCAGGTTATATGGATGGAACAGGAGCAAAACAGATGAAATTCCCAGCCATAGCATCTTAGGTGATTAATACCTATCTGATGCATCTTACTTGTAGTTATTTCTACCACATGCAAAACTCATGTGAGCGGTGCTGCTCAAACATATCTATATTTTTAAAAATTATCGCTTGATGACAAGGAAGCTTTTCAAAGAAGAACTCACAAAGGGTTAAGCTGTGAAATGTTTCTTTAAGTTGCCTGGGCAGACATGAACACCTTCGAAAAGACGTGGAGATGCCGATGCTAGACTGGGGTGGGCACACTAAGAATCCTCACAACACCAGGTTAAAGTCCAACAGGTGTATTGGTGATTCCAAATAACCTTGTTGGACTTTAACCCAGTGTTGTGAGACTTCTCACCGGGCCCACCTTTGAAAAGAAACTGTTGTTTTGAAGTCACTTTCATTCTGCAACGTTATTCTGGCCTGTTGTGCGTCTATAAAAGCTCTGTAAAGAAATCACAAAAGAAAAAAAAGTCACAGGTTAATACTTCTTCTGCTGGAGTTTCATTACTTTGTAAACCGGGCAGAGCGTTTTGTCATCAATGTTCTCCTGTTTTGTTGTTTGTAATGTAATCACTCCCCACGGCCTCGCTTTTGTGCTGTTACGGTGATGCTTGCTATAAGTGATGGTCTTCTGGATGGCCACAAAATCAGTAGTTAACACAATGATAATGTCAGTAAATACCTCCCGTTGTAATGAGCAGAAACCTGCAACCGGACAAAAGCTGAGACTTAACCAATGATGCAATAATGTCCTATTGCTCTCAGTAAGAACCACCACTGTGCCATAGAAACATAAAAATTAGAAGCAGGAGTTGGCCATTCAGGCCTTCGAGCCTGCTCTGCCATTCATTTTGATCATGACTGATCATCAAATTCAATATCCAGATCCCCCCTTCTCCCCATATCCCTTGACCCTTTAGCCCCAAGAGCTATATCTAATTTCTTCTTGAAATTAGACAACATTTTGGCCTTGACTGCTTTCTGTGGGAGTGAATTCCACACATTCACCACCCTCTGGGTGAAGAAATTTCTCCTCGCCTCAGTCCTAAAAGGTTTACCCCTTATCCTCCAACTGTGACCCCCTATGTCATTTTCTCCCTTCTCCACAACACAGGAAAGCAATGGATTTTTAAAAAATTGTTTATGGATCGTGGGCATGCAGTCTGGGTCAGCATTCATTGCCCATCCCTAATTGCCCTTGGGAAGTTGTTGGTGAGCTGCCTGCGGTCCCTGAAGTGTAGGTATACCCACTATGCTGTTAGTGAGAGAGTTCCAGGATTTTGACCCAGTGGCAGTGAAGGAACACCAATACATTTCCAAGTCAGGATGGTGCGTGACTTGAAGGGGAACTTTCAGGTGGTAATATTCCCATGGGAGCTTCGAGAACAGCATTCACTGTGCGAGTTTGTTGTCATATTGGCTTCCAGTTAAGACAGCAGCTGTCATTCAAATCCCTCAGATAGCCTGATGTGCTATCCACAGCCTCCACCATGACGGAAAGATCTATGTATGTTCCTGCCAATCATCTTGACATTCTGGACACTCAAATCCAGCAACACATACCCAACCTATCTGTCACTAAGCTGCTTAATCCAAACTTTGGTAAAGAGGATAAATTATTGCCCTTCAGGTACTCTGTGACACTTCACTGAGGGCCACAGTCACCTGTGCAGAGACAGTGAAAAATTCTGTACGTACCTTATTAGTTAATACTGAGGATGGTGGAATTTGAATTCAATAAAAATATCTGGAATTAAGAACCTACTGATGACCATGAAGCCATTGTCCATTGTTGGTAAAACCCATCTGGTTCACTAATGTCCTTTAGGGAAGGAAATCTGCCATCCTTACCTGGTCTGCCCATGTGTAACTCCAGGGCTACAGCAATGTGGTCGCCTCTCAACTGCCCTCAAATTGGCCCAACAAACCATTCCATTCAAGGGCAACTAGGGATGGGCAATAAGTGCTGGCCAGCCAGCGACATCCATATCCCACGAATGAACAAAAACTGAATAAAATGCTGGGGAAAAGATCAGAAAGTGCTGGAAGTATTCAGCAGGTCTGACGATAACTCTGGGGAAAGAGACAATGGGCAGGATTTTCTAGCCGCCCTCACCCCAAGCCCGGAAGATCTCATAGAATTGAATTCCTACAGCGCAGAAGGAGGCCATTTGGCCCCTCGAGTCTGCACCGACCACAATCCCACCTAGGCCCTATCCCCATAAGCCTAATATTTACCCACTAACCCCTCTAACCTACACATTGCAAGACAGTAAGGGGCAATTTTAGCATAACCAATCAATCTAACTCGCACATCTTTGGACTGTGGGAGGAAACCGGAACACCCAGAGGAAACCCACGCAGACACGAGGAGAATGTGCCAACTCCACACAGACTGCCACCCAAGCTGGGAATCGAACCCGAGTCCCCGGAGCTGTGAAGCAGCAGTGCTAGCCGCTGTGCCACCGTGCTGCCTCATGCATGCTCGGTTGATCCTGTGCCACCCGTTACAATTCCCGTGGCAGGTGGCTCAGGAAAATTCCACACAATGTTTTGTCTTGCAGTTCGGAAGAAAGGTCATCGACCTGAGACATTGGGTAGAATTTTCCGGCTGTGTGTACCCAAGACTGGAAATTCCCCTCCGAGGTCAACAGGCCTTCACATGGTGCGCTAGATTTTCAGTCCTGCCTGCTATGATTCCCGCGGTGGGCGGGATGGAAAAAGTCTACCCAATTTGCCAGACCTGCTGAATTCTAGAATTTTCCTGTTCTTTGACATTTATTCCAGATGTCCTTTTAATCGTATTATGGAAAATGACAACACTTTTTGCCTTGGCTGGACTTATCCAGCCTCTCACGCCGGTGGGATTCTCCAGTCCCGCTGCACTGGACGGAGATTTGGCTGAGTGCCAAATTCTCCGTCCTCGCTTCCAGCAGTGGTGGGTCAAAGGCAGTCGGAAAATTCCCACTCTATGATATTAAAGGAAAAAAATGTAATTTGTAAGATGAATTCTTTAATTCTTTTTCAGCACGGATTTGAAAAGTCATTTATCCCTCTATTGGTTTAACCATGGCCTCAGGACTCTGAAACCAGGATATGGGTGAGTTCTGCAAGGGACTCGGGGTCAGAGGGCGACTGCTGTGCGGTTAGGAAACCCACAGGAACAGGAATCCCGAGAGCATGTGCGTGCAATAATTGGGAAGTGAGTGAGGGCGTAGAGGAGATTTCCCAATGTGAAGGTGGGGTGGGGAGGGGGTTCCAACTGTGAGCTGGGGAATCCCAAACTCTAGGGAGATGGGGGGAGGGGGGGGCGCTGCGTGGTGGGGTTGGCAGGGGGGAGGTGGGGGTGCTGGGCTGGGATACTGCCTGGGGGTGGTGCAGGATGTTCCATTGCTAGGGTGAAGCAGACAAATCAATGCTAGGACAGGATGTTGATTAGGCAACCTGTTTGGTCTTGGATAACCAACCCTGTTCTTCTTGACCTACTAGCAGTGCTACAAAAGCATCATCCAGTTCCTCTTACCTCCTCCAAGCCATTGAGTTTCCTATAGTCAGAGAAGCCAAACCACCTCTGGTTAAAAATGACTCATCGAACTGAAGGTTCAACTCACTACCTTGAGCAGGGTGATGCCCCGATTCCTTGACCCATCTCCATTAGAACAGAAGTAGACATGATCAAGACAACTTTCTGTTTCAAATGTCTAACAATTGAACTTTATGATCCCAACCGACTCATTTCTGGGAGTTAAGATTCAGCTGCAGAGCTTGAATTTGCCTGCCCATTAATATGTATGCACTTTATCATCCCTCCGGCATCAATGTGTCTCCCAACATAGTTCAGTGTAAAGCAAGAATATTACAACTGGATCAAGTAATGCAGACCAAGGTGACCTTCTGCTCACTGCGTTCTCAATGTAACCAGGCATGAAATGAAGACCAATTAATCTGGATCAGTATTAATTGACCATTGAAATAGTCAATCTTCCTTCATATATACTGATTTTCCATGGAATCATTTTTGAAAATATTGTCAAACTGGATAATATGAATTTAGTGGAGATCTAAGAAACTAAAACAGTATTTATTTGTAACGTCATTCAAGGGAAGTTTCCTCAAGAACACATTGTTTTACTCCCAATCGTTCTGCAATCATTACTAGGATGCCACCAAGCCTTGATGGTTTGAGTTATAAGGAGAGGCTGGATAGACTGGGACTCTCTTTCCTGGAACATAGGAGATGTAGGAGTGATCTTATAGAGGTCTCTAAAATAATGAGGGGCATAGATCAGTTTGATAGCCGATATCTTTTTCCAAAGATAGAGGAGTCAAAAACTGAGAGCATAAGTTTAAGGTGAGAGGGAAGAGATACAAAAGGGAATTTTTGGCAATTTTTTTCACTCAGAGGGTTTTGAGTGTCTGGAACAAGCTGCCAGAGGTAGTAGTATAGGCAGATACAATTTTGTCCTTTAAAAAGCATTTAGATAGTTACATGGGTAAGATGGGTATGGAGAGATATGGGCCAAATGCAAGCAATTAGGACTAGCTTAGTGGTTAAAGAAGAAAGGACAGCATGGATAAGTTGGGCCAAAGGGCCTGTTTCCATGCTGTAAACCTCTATGACTCTAAGAAGTTCACAAAGGAGTAATCCTGCTCCTTGTATTTCATTTGAAGCCACCAGAGTTACCTGTATAATTTTTGGGGATAAGTGCGGGCTACTTTGCTGGAGCACAGGTACATATGTCTCAGACATGACATACTCTCCTGAGGACAGAAGTAACACCCCTAAGCCATGTTATGGTATCAGGAAGTGACAATCTTGTGACTCTGTTGAAAAACCTGCCTTACTTAATACAAAGTTTAAGGGGTGACATGTTAGTTGCAGGGGATAAAAAGAGTGTTAGTAAGACACAGGGTGCCTGCTGCACCCAGCTGGAGGTGAGTCAGCATGTGGAAGTGTACGCTGCCATAGCCATTCAGATCCCTGCAGGGTGGTGGGTTTGTGGGGAAGGGGATGGGGAAGGGGGCACTGCAAACTCTTTGAGGGAAACAATGTGGGGGACAGTTGCCTCAGTTGGCTGGATGGTCATCATGGATTACATGCCCAGCAACCTAGCACGAGTGCCACCTCCATCAATTCATCATATCCTGACATTCAGAGTGAGTGACGTGCAATCTTGTGATCTGCCAGCTCATGAACTCAAATTCTCCTTTCTCCCTTAGAGACAGCAACAGATCTACACAGATGAGAAAGGCCAACAAAGGCTCCAGCCCCCAGACCGCCCTCAGATGAGGCATCTGAACACATCACTGAGGACCAACAGTCACCGCACCAACCCTCACCTTCCACCAATGCAGGGGCACACACCTTGGTGGGTCATGGCTCTAGATTAGGCTCAGGTTTATCTAGTGGAGAACACCTCAGTGACATATCTCCACTACAGTCAGAGGCAGGGACAGCGAGCCCGAGTTAGATGATGAGCCTCGGGAAGCAGCCACTAACACATTGCTGGAGATGAATTGATTTGATTTGATTTACTGTCACATAGAATCATAGACACCCTACACTGCAGAAGGAGGTCATTCAGCCCATCAAGTCTGTACTGGCAACAATTCCATTTTAGGCACTATCCCTACAACCCCACACATTTACTCCGCTAATCTCACTAACGTACACACCCCAGGACACTAAGGGTCAATTTAGTATGGCCAATTAACCTAACCTGCACATCTTTGGACTGTGGAAGGAAACATAAGAACATAAGAAATAGGAGCAGGAGTAGGCCATCTAGCCCTTCGAGCCTGCCCCGCCATTCAATAAGATCATGGCTGATCTGTCGCTGCTCAGTTCCACTTTCCCGCTTTCTCCCCATAACCCTTAATTCCCTTGTCTATCAGAAATTTATCTACCCGTGACTTAAATATATTCAATGAGGTAGCCTCCATCACTTCAACGGGCAGAGAATTCCAGATATTCACCACCCTTTGAGTGAAGAAGTTCCTCCTCAACTCCGTTCTAAAGTGCCCCCCACCTTATTTTGAGGCTGTGCCCTCTAGTTCTGTTTTCCTTTCTAAGCAGGAAGAATCTCTCTACCCCTACCCTATCTAGCCCCTTCATTATCTTGTAAGTCTCTATAAGATCCCCCCTCAGCCTTCTAAACTCTAATGAGTACAGACCCAGTCTATTTAATCTGTCCTCATAAGCCAACCCCCTCATCTCCGGTATCAGCCTAGTGAACCTCCTCTGTACTCCCTTCAAGGCCAATATATCCTTACGCAAATAAGGGGACCAAAACTGCACACAGTACTCCGGCTGCAGCCTCACCAGTGCTCTGTACAGTTGCAGCAAGACCTCCCTGCTTTTATATTCAATCCCCCTCGCTATAAAGGCCAACATCCCATTCGCCTTCTTGATCACCTGCTGCACCTGCAGACTGGGTTTTTGTGACTCGTGCACAAGGACCCCCAGCTCCCTCTGCACAGTAGCATGCTGCAACTTTTCGCCTTTTAAATAATATTTCTTCCTACTATTATTTCTACCAAAGTGGATAACCTCACACTTGCTGACATTATACTCCATCTGCCAGGTCCTCGCCCACTCATTCAGCCTATCCAGACCTCTCTGCAGACTTTCCACGTTCTTCACTCAATTTGCTTTTCCATTCATCTTCATGTCATCAGCAAATTTTGTTACCCTACATTCAGCCCCCTCCTCCAGATCGTCTACGTAAATGGTAAACAGTTGAGGCCCCAGCACCGATCCTTGCGGCACTCCACTAGTCACCAACTGCCAACCAGGAAAGCATCCATTGATTCCGACTCTCTGCTTCCTGTTAGATAACCAATCCTCAATCCACGCTAATACTTTACCCCCAACTCCATGTACCCTAACCTTCTGCAGCAACCCTTCTGCAGAACCTTCAGCAGAAACCCGGAGGAAACCCACGCAGACACGGGGAGAACGTAAAAACTCCACACAAACAGTGACCCCAGCTGAGAGGCAACAGTGCTAACCACTGTGCTATTGTGTTGCCATGTATTACACGTGTATTAGTGTACAGTGTAAAGTATTGTTTCCTGCGCTCTATTCAGACAAAGCATAACGTTCATAGAGAAGGAAATGAGAGAGTGCAGAATGTAATGTTACAGCCATGGCTAGGGTGGAGAGAAAGATCAGTTTAATGTAAGGTAGGTCCATTCAACAGTCTGTTGGCAGCAGGAAAGAAGCTGTTCTTGAGTCAGTTGATACATGACTTCAGACTTTTGCATCTTTTTCCCGATAGAAGAGAGAATACCCAGGAGACTCCATTGAGGGAAGGATTGAGAAGGAAAGGGCATTTATTTAAGGTGATTGGCAAAAGGAGCGGTAGGAGGAGAAAGAGAAGGTGGACGAGAGTATGTCAGAGATGTGTGGGTTCCTTGATTATGCTGACTGCTTTTCCGAGGCAGCTGGAGGTGTAGCTAGTGGGAGGCCGGTTTGAGTGAGGGACTGGGCTTCATTAATATGCAATGACCCGATGGCGGAATGTCAGTTAGAGATGTGGTGGTCACTCAGCAGACTGGAGTAAATGATGGAAAAGTCTGTCCGCTTTATGTCTGATAGTATGGCTCCAACTCACTTCAAAATCACCATGGGAAGACTAGTGACCATCATAGAGTCCTTTGGCCAGGAGGCTTAGCCAGATTTATCCCTGGACTCCATGGTCACACACGCTGATGGGCAACATTCAGTGTCTGGCCGTGAGGGGATGAAACACCTTGGCCTTCCTCCAGGTGCCCCTTCTCCTCAAGGAGTCAGGTTGCGGCACTCAGGCACCCACAAGGGAGATGAGAATCAACTAACCACCCCAGGGGCCTCCACTGGGATCATTCCAAGGGTGTGCAGCTACTCAAAATCCCATCTGACCGTGACCCCAACTACTCCATCTGCCCTGGAGCAAGAGACCTTGGCCAGACCCGGGCCCCCCAGGTCTCAGGCCACCAGAAGGCTGCTGCCAAGGTCATCACAGATATCAGGAAGAAGCAGTCTGCAAGCTACTTCCACTTCTGCTGCAGATGTTGGGGTTGCTCTCAGCCCCAGAACTGTATCTGTCTTTTCGGGTGAATCCACACTCTACGACACGGTTTGGAGAGCAGTAGGGAGCCCTGGTTTACATTCACTCCTCAACCACCAAAATGAACCTCAGTGGTCAGGTTAGCAAAATGGAAAAATCACTTTCAGGTCACAGATACGCTGTCAACATATTGCAGCTTTGTTAATGTTTCTGTGGATAGTTGGTTGTCCAAAGGCGTTGTGATTATACGAATATGAATTTACTTCGAGGTTTATCCATCCTCCCAGTCAGTGATAGTCTCCCGCTGAGATTCAAATTCATGAGCTGTCAACCTCACTGATGGGAGTTTCTGTACCTTTTTGTACTGTGATGGAGATGTGTTAAAACCTTTACTGGAAGAGTGTGCTCAATGCATTTGTAATCCTTCTTTCTCATGATGCATCACTGTGTGAGAGCAGCTCAGCCGCCAGGAAGGATTCCTGGCAGCTGTGGAACGGAACGATAATACCATTTCCTCATCTCATTGCTGATGTAGTTTCTCATTAATGTGGTGAAGACTGCATCATGTAAGTTCCTGCAGCATTCTCCAGTGTTCTCACTTTTGTTTTGACTCTCACTTGATTTGATTTGTTATTGTCACATCTATTAACATACAATGAAAAGTATTGTTTCTTGTATGCTATACAGATAAAGCAAGCCGTTCATAGAGGACAGGAGAGAGTGCAGAATGTAGTGTTACAGTCATAGCTAGGGTGTAGAGAAAGATCAACTTAATGTGAGGTAGGTCCATTCAAAAGTCTGACAGCAGCAGGGAAGAAGCTGTTCTTGAGTCTGTTGGGATGTGACCTCAGACTTTTGTATCTTTTTCCCAAAGGAAGAAGTTGGAAGAGACAATGTCCGGGATGCGTGGTGTCCTTGATTGTGCTGGCTGCTTTTCCGAGGCAGAGGGAAGTGTATACAGAGTAAATGGGTGGGAGGCAGGTTTGTGTGATGGATTGGGCTACATTCACGACCCTTTGTACACTCCTTGTGTTCTTGGATAGAGCAGGAGCCATACCAAGCTGTGACACAACCAGAAAGAAAGCTTTCTATGGTGTATTTCAGAGAATGAGTGTATACAGGGTGCACTTCTTATCTTCTTATAGATAATGGGTGCGTCAGTCATGAAACAGGAAGGTACAGATCTGAATTTTGAACTTGCTCTTGATGTAACTGCTTGGAAATCCTTTTCACTGTAATGGAATAGTATTGAGGGACAGGAAGATTCGCCTTTTACTTTACTCCATTTTCATCACCTAATCCCTACAGTGCAAAAGGAGACCATTCAGCCCATTGAGTTTCTACTCTATGATTCTATGATTAAGACATCCTATGGTGCTTCATAATAAATGAACTACTTCTGGCACATTATAGGTCGGAATTTTACTGTCCCACCTGCCACGGTAATTGGAGTGAATGAGGGGTGGACCATGGAAAGGCTTGTTGATCTTGGGTGGTATTTTATGGTTCGGTTTGAGCGAGGCTGTAAAATCCTGCCCATAGTCACGGCTTCCTAGTCAAAGGCAACCGTGAATTTGTTTATTGTAAAGCTCTACATACACAAAGTAAGATGAATAGCCTATTTTGGTGGTTGAAGAGTGAATGTTGGCCAGGATATTGGGAGAACTCCACTTCGAACCATGTCATAGAGAGCACATTCCCCTGAAAAGACAGATACAGTTCCGGTTTAATGCCTGGGCAGAAAGATGGTACCTCAGACAATGCAGCACCTTCTCAGCAATGTGCCGGAGAGGCATCCTTGCATAATTGTGCAAGGCCCAGATTATGATTCGAACCCAGCTGAAAAATAGGGACTGATGCCATCGAGTCAATGTGTATTTGTATTATCTGACAATATATGCAATCATTTATCCTGCAGCCATTAAGAAAACATCACCATCAAGCATCCATTGACTGCTTTCCAATTATCTGTAAGCAAATGAGTACTGACAGCAAGGTTTGGCAACAGCAAGAATATCTACAACACTTGGACTAAATCTGTCAGGCTGATAGGATAGAAACTATTTTTTATAAAGTTCCAGCCCTAGGATTCAGATGGAATCTTAATAATCGATGGAATTTTTAAACTAATGATGATTTATAACATGCAAGAAAAGATAAAATCTGGAATATCCAACAAAACTACGCACAAAAGTGAAGACATCAGCAAAATATACAGATACAGAAATTGACTCGGGTCTTCAGAGAGATTTACTTGAAAGCAATGCTTTGGGTGGAATGTTCCTGTCCTGCCTGCCACAGAACTCATAACGAGCGGGACACTTCAGAGGAAGTTCACACGATTGATACCAGAGATGAAGAGTTTGCTGTGTGAAGAGAGATTGACCACAGCCCATCGCTGCCTCTTTCACACAGCTCTGCCAGATTTACAGGAAGCTGACCCATTTTTGATGTCCTGGATTGGCTACAAAGACATGCCCAAGAAGGTAACACCCCCCCCCAACACGCTCCCCCCACCCCCCAACACGCTCCCCCCCCCCACAACACGCTCCCCCCCCCCCGAATAAGCCAAAACAACACTTGTCACATGTATTAGTACACAGTGAAAAGTATCGTTTTTTGCATGCTTTACAGACAAAGCATACCGTTCATAGGGAAGGAAAGGAGAAAGTGCAGAATGTAGTGTTACAGTTATAGCTCGGGTGTCGAGAAAGATCAACTCAGCGTGAAACAGGTCTATTCAAAAGTCTGATGGCAGCAGGAAAGAAGCTGTTCTTGAGTCAGTTGGTACGTGACATCAGACTTTTGTATCTTTTTCCTGAAGGAAGAAAGTGGAAGAGAGAATGTCCGGGGTGTGTGGGGTCCTTAATTATGCTGGCTGCTTTGTTGATGCAGCGGGAAGTGTAGACAGAGTCAGTGCATGACAGGCTGGTTTGTGTGATGGATTGGGCTACATTCGTGACCTTTTGTAGTTCCTTGTGGTTTTGGGCAGAGCAGGAGCCCATATCAAGCTGTGACACAACCAGAAAGAATGCTTTCTATGGTGCATCTGTAACAGTTAGTGAGAGTCGTAGCTGACATGTCAAATTTCTTTAGTCTTCTGAGAAAGCAGAGGTGTTGGTGGGCTTTCTTAACGATAGTGTCAGTGTGGAGGGACCAGGAAATGTTGTTGGTGATCTGGACACCTAAAAGCTTAAAGCTCTCGACCCTTTCTACTTCATCCCTATTGATGCAGACGGGGGCATGTTCTCTACTTTGCTTCCTGAAGTCAATGACTATCTCCTTCTCTCAGTGCCCTTGTCAGTGAAATGATGTACAATGATTTGAGGCTGACTGCTCCCCACTAGGAGAGACATGTATGAATAAACAGCAACTTTTTCCAATGTGATTATAATGGGCATCTGCAGTGATTTTCTTTCTGAAATAGAAAGCAGAGAATTAATTGTGGTGCAGTCAAGTGCTTTAATCAGCTTGAGGTACATCACTGTATCATTAAATATGCTGGAATGTTCAACTTCTCATTTCACCTTCTCATTAATATGGGAAGGAAAACTCATACACTGATAGAGCCAATTGAGAAATAGACTGCCTTTGATCTAGCAGGTTTCTTTCAGAAATGCAGATGTTTGTTCCACACTAACATCAACTGTTCTGTACCCACATGCCTGTTTGAATTGCTGAAACTTGAAATGGATTTGTTGATGGAGTTCTGAGCAACCCCATGCCTCGATTTTTTTTTGCAGAGGGAATTGAAGTACAAGTTGAATGGAAATTGAAAACCGTGATGTGACCATAATCTGTCTCACCGTCCATTGCAGGATTTGGAGTATCTCAAGAGCCAGTGAGTCAGAAAGAGTGGAATTCTAACAGAAATCAATTATGGCAGTAATAGTCCGGGATTCACAGTTGCAATAGCAGTGAAACTGCCAATGTTTACCATCATTAGTCCACTTGAAACAGAGAACAACTTGGAAAGTTCAGATATGCACAAAATAACATGAAAATCCAGAGGTTGCTGTCAGTGATTCTACACTTCTCCAGGGAAAGGTTCCTGCATATTGCCATCTCCAATGTAATCATCAACTGATGAGAACTTCCAACCTAACTCTGTTAGTATGAGTGTAAAAACTTTGGAAAACTTGCACCTTGTTGAATGTAAGTTTTGAACTACTTATTAACTTCATGATTACTATTAACTACCCTCACTGATCCTGAAAAGCAAGCTTGATACTGAGGTGGCACAGTGATTAGCACTGCTGCCTCACAGCGCTAGGAATCTGGGTTCAATTCCCAGCTTGGGTCACTATCTGTGCAGAGTTTGCACATTCTCCCCATGTCTGCATGGGTTTTCTCAGGGTGCTTCAGTTTCTTCCCACAGTCTGAAATTAGGTGCATTGGTCATGCTAAATTCTCCCTCAGTGTACCCGAACAGGTGTTGGAGTGTGGTGACTAGGGGATTTTCACAGTAACTTCATTGCAGTGTTAACGTAAGCCTACTTGTGACTCTAATAAATAAACTTTAGAATAGCAATTTTATACTTGTGGAATGTCGGATTTCTCCACAATGTTTAAAGACTCCACATTATTTTTATAAATAGATTAAAGACATTTTTTAAAAGCCTGTTTATCGTTATTTTATCTTCTGTCTTGGTACACAACTATATTTATTTTGCTGTCTGAAAATTTAAATTAAATGTGAAAAAGGAACTTGAGTAGGCCATTCAGCCCATCAAGCCTGCTCCACCATTTAATACTGACTGGACGTTTCAGTGCCTTTTATCCGCACTATCCCCGTATCCCTTTACATTATTGTTAATCAGAAATCAGAAATCCATCAATCTCTGCTTTCAACATACTCAGTAACTGAGCTTTCAGAACCCCCAGGGTAGAGAATTCTAAGGACTCACAGCCCTCACCTCAGCCTGAAGTGGAAGCAAGCCCTCATGACTCAAATCCTCTTGCGATAAAGACCAACATTCCATTAACTTTCCTAATAATCTTGCCTGCATATGCATGTTAACCTTCAATGACTTATAGACAAAGACACCCAAGTCCCTTTGTACATCTGCACTTTCTAATTTCGACCAAAATGGATGACCACACTTTATTCCACATTATATTCCATCTGCCAAGATCTTTCCCACTTACTAAATCTGTCCATATCCTCCTGTTCCTTTACATCTTCCTCACAACATCACACCAGAATGATAGGGAGTGGGATAGCTTGATCTTGGGTTTGGACATAGCTCAGCACAACGTTGAGGGCTGAAGGGCCTGTACTTTGCTGTGCTGTTCGATGTTTCTATGTAATATACGTTCTCACCTAGCTTTGTATCATTTGCAAACTTGGAAATATTACATTTGGTCCCCACACCCAAATCATTGATACAGATTGTGAATAGCTGGGGCCCAAATAGTGATCCTTGCAGTGCCCTACTCATCACAGCCCGGCAGTGTGAGAATGACCCATTTATTCCTACTCTCTGTTTTCTGCCTGCCTGTCCATGCTAGTTTGCTGCCTCCTAGCCCGTGTGTTTTTATTTTGTTGATTAACCTCCTGTGGGGGACTTTTACCAAAATCTTCTGAAAATTCAAATATTTTTCACGTCTATTGTGATTTTATCAATTTAGTTAGTAATATCTTAGTAACACGTTTTTGTGAATGTTTTGTAGATTTGGTAAACGTTTTCAAGTATCATTAAAGTCTTATACCTTTATTTAGTTTTGGTTAATGTAGTGAAACATTTATTTCACTACCTGAAAATTTTAAGTTGAAAGTAAAGAATTTTAATTACTTTTAACTTAGAATCGTAGAATCAAATGCCGGTATTTTACAACCTTGCTTTGGGTGAGGCTTGTAAAATCCTGCTCGAGGCCAATGGAGAATTTCAGGGTGGGCATGGTGGTAAAATTCTAGCCGTAGGATCCAGGAATCCAGAAGAGGCCATTCGGCCCATCAAATCAACATTGACTCTCTGACAGAGTGTCCTCCTCCACCCTACCCCCGGATCCCCAAACATTTTCCATGGCTAATCAGCCTGACTTACACATCTTGGGACACTAAGGGGCAATTTAGCATGGCCAATCCACCTAACCTGCACATCTATGGATTGTGGGAGGAAATTGGAGCACCCCGCGGAAACCCATGCAGACAGTTTGATTTGATTTGATTTATTATTGTCATATGTATAAACATACAGTGAAAAGTATTGTTTCTGGCGCACTATACAGACAAAGTATACCGTTCATAGAGAAGGAAACTAAAGACTGCAGAATGTAGTGTTACAGTCATAGCTAGGGTGTAGAGAAAGATCAACTTAATGCAAGGTAAGTCTTTTCAAAAGTCTGACAGCAGCAGGGAAGAAGCTGTTCTTGAGTCTGTTGGTACGTGACCTCAGGCTTTTGTATCTTTTTCCTGAAGGAAGAAGGTGAAAGAGAGAATGTCCAGGTACATGGGGGTCCTTAATTATGCTGGCTGCTTTGTTGAGGCAGCGGAAAGTGTAGACAGAGTCAGTGGATGGGAGGCTATGTGGTTGTGCAAACTCCACACAGATGGTCACCCAAGGCCAGAATTGAACGCAGATTCCTGGCGTTGACCTTGGACCCCTCTGACATTGCAACACTCCCTCTGACATTGCACTGGAGTGTCAGCCTAGGTTAGGGCCAAATTCTTCGGCAGTCTGTGCCCTACTGCTGCTGCCAGTAAGATCGGAGAATTTGGCACGCAGAAAAATTTTCGTCCATCGCAGCAGGGTCGGAGAATCCCAGATGAGGATGAGGTCAGAGAATTTTGGTCAAGATTTCTGGCTTGAAGCCATGACCTTGTCCTCCAGAAGCGAGGGTCGTACCCGATGAGAGAAGGCTGACACTACAAGGGGTTAATGAAAATAATCCAGATCTCTGGAATAAGTAAAACCAATTAAAAACACTTTTGACAAATTGTCTGGGCAACTAGTTGCTCTTCCATTCATTCAATTTCTGAAAATTGTATTAAAATGTAATATCTGTCTGCATTTCTCGTTTAGTGGAGGTGTTGCTTTTGTATTTAATCAATGTAACAGCCTTTTAATATTGCTACTGTATAAATAGCGCTCGATTGCTTTTGTCAGGTCTTCACAGGAAAAATCAGCTATTTGTGATTAAATTTGGAACCACGCTTAAAAAAATGAAATGAGAGAGTACATTAACGGAAATTAGACTCTGCCTCTTGAATCAGTAATGAGGATTTTGACAGATGGCAAAGAACACAGATTTTAATTTCGAAAAGAATAAGCAGACAAGGGTGGAAATAGGAAAGCGATCCATATTGTCACACTTCACTTTGATAAGACACCAAATTGACTAATCATTGTTAAACTCTGCATCCTTGCACACCATCCATTACTCATCAGACCCACTATTTCTGAATATATCCTTTTGTCTATTGATTCATGGGACATGGCTGATAGTGCAGAAGCAGTTTTCTCTTCACCCCAGCGTTGTGAATCTCTGGAATTCTCTATCCCAGAGTGTTGTAAATCTTTGGAATTCTCTATCCCAGAGTGTTGTAAATCTCTGGAATTCTCTATCCCAGAGTGTTGTAAATCTCTGGATTCTCTATCCCAGAGTGTTGTAAATCTCTGGAATTCTCTATCCCAGAGTGTTGTAAATCTCTGGAATTCTCTATCCCAGAGTGTTGTAAATCTCTGGAATTCTCTATCCCAGAGTGTTATAAATCTCTGGAATTCTCTATCCCAGAGTGTTGTAAATCTCTGGAATTCTCTATCCCAGAGTGTTGTAAATCTCTGGAATTCTCTATCTCAGAGTGTAGTAAATCTCTGGAATTCTCTATCCCAGAGTGTTGTAAATGTTTGGAATTCTCTGTCCCAGAGTGTTGTGAATCTCTGGAATTCTCTATCCCAGAGTGTTGTAAATCTCTGGAATTCTCTATCCCAGAGTGTTGTAAATCTCTGGAATTCTCTATCTCAGAGTGTAGTAAATCTCTGGAATTCTCTATCCCAGAGTGTTGTAAATGTTTGGAATTCTCTGTCCCAGAGTGTTGTAAATCTCTGGAATTCTCTATCCCAGAGTGTTGTAAATCTCTGGAATTCTCTATCCCAGAGTGTTGTAAATCTCTGGAATTCTCTATCCCAGAGTGTTGTAAATCTCTGGAATTCTCTATCCCAGAGTGTTGTAAATCTCTGGAATTCTCTATCCCAGAGTGTTGTAAATCTCTGGAATTCTCTGTCCCAGAGTGTTGTAAATCTCTGGAATTCTCTATCCCAGAGTGTTGTAAATCTCTGGAATTCTCTATCCCAGAGTGTTGTAAATCTCTGGAATTCTCTATCCCAGAGTGTTGTAAATCTCTGGAATTCTCTATCCCAGAGTGTTGTAAATCTCTGGAATTCTCTATCCCAGAGTGTTGTAAATCTCTGGAATTCTCCATCCCAGAGTGTTATAAATCTCTGGAATTCTCCATCCCAGAGTGTTATAAATCTCTGGAATTCTCTATCCCAGAGTGTTGTAAATCTCTGGAATTCTCTATCCCAGAGTGTTATAAATCTCTGGAATTCTCCATCCCAGAGTGTTGTAAATCTCTGGAATTCTCTATCCCAGAGTGTTGTAAATCTTTGGAATTCTCTATCCCAGAGTGTTGTAAATCTCTGGAATTCTCTATCTCAGAATGTTGTAAATCTCTGGAATTCTCTATCCCAGAGTGTTGTAAGTCTTTGGAATTCTCTATCCCAGAGTGTTGTAAATCTCTGGAATTCTCTATCCCAGAGTGTTGTAAATCTCTGGAATTCTCTATCCCAGAGTGTTGTAAATCTCTGGATTCTCTCTCCCAGAGTGTTGTAAATCTTTGGAATTCTCTGTCCCAGAGTGTTGTGAATCTCTGGAATTCTCTATCTCAGAGTGTTGTAAATCTCTGGAATTCTCTATCCTAGAGGGTGGTGTGTGTCAGGGCTATGTGGGCGGCACAGTGGTTAGCACTGCTGCCTCACAGCGACAGGGACCAGAGTTCAATTCCTGGCTTGGGTCATTGTCTGTGTGGAGTTTGCACGTTCTCCCTGTGTTTATGTGGGCTTCCTCTGGGTGCTCCAGTTTCCTCTCTGAAAGATATGCTGGTTCAGTGCATTAACCCGAATAGGCACCGGAATGTGGCGACTAGGAGAATTACACAGTAATTTCATTGCAGCGTTAATGTAAGCCTTACCTGTGACTGATAAATGCATTTTAACTTTGGTGAATCTCTGGAATTCTCTATCCCAGAGTGTTGTGAATCTCTGGAATTCTCTAACCCTGCAAGATCATCCATGATTGTGTTAAATAGTGCAGCCGACTTGATGGGCCAGATGGCCTACTCCTGCTCCTATATCCTGTATTCCAGAGAGTGATAGTGAGCCACTTTTGAATGCAGCTGAGAGACCTGCTTATGGCTCTTTCTGAGGGCATCTCTGTTAAGATAAGAGTCAAGCATGTCACCGTGGGTTTGGAGTTACATGTAAATCACGGTTGGGGGTGGGGGGACAGCAGATATTCTTCCCCAAAGTAAAATTAGTGGATAATAATTAATGATAGTTGGCATGGTCACCATTACTAAGACAAGCTTTTGACTGCCGATTTATTTAATTAACTAATTAAAATTCCTCAGCTGCCTTGGTAGGATTTGAACTCATGTGAAGCTATTCATGGGGAGGCAGGCCCACAGTGGCATTGTCATAGAATCATCACAGAATCATAGAAACCCTACAGTGCAGAAAGAGGCCATCTGGCCCATCGAGACTGCACCGATCACAATCCCACCCAGGCTCTACCCCCATAGCCCTACACATTTACCCATTAATCCCTCTAACCTGTGCATCTCAGGACACTAAGGGGCAATTTTAGCATGGCCAATCAACCTAACTAGGCTAGCAATCCAGAGACCCGGAGTAACACTACAAGGACTTGTGCTGGAATCCCACCATGTCAGATGATGGAATCTGAATTCAATGAAAACTCAGTACACCTAATTGTTAGTCTAGATCTTTGGACTACTGGCCCAGTAACACAGCCATTCTGATGCCATACCCCTATGACAGATTCAATATACAAGTATTTTAACTGCTGTTCCCAGCAAATGTCTTTCTTTTCTTTCATTTCACTAGAAGTCTACCAGGGGAGAGAGAGTAAATAACAAAAATCAGCAAAGGTTGGCCTGACCCTAAGGGAAGTATAGAATTCCTATCATGCAAAAGAGGCCATTTGGCCCTCCAAGTCTACACCAACACTCTGACAGAGTATCTTACCCAGATCTTTCTCCCCCCGCCCTATCCTTGTAATCCCACAAATTTACCATGGCTAATCCATCTAACATACGCATCTTTGGACTCTAAGGGGCAATTTAACCTGGTCAATCCACCTAATGTGCAAATCCAAGGAACTTTTTTAGTTGAACCAGTGAACTCTGGCCATATTGTAATGGCAGCACTCCCAGCACACACTCACTCATTCAGACCCAATCTTCGAACTGAGTTGAGTACCACACCTGATAGGATCTAAATTCATTTTTCTCACATGCCTCACTGCGTGTGGAGATGTGATGGGAGCCAAACAGCTTATCCTGACTATTGGCCCCAGTTTTGGATTAGGCCGGACCTCTCTGTTTGAATGTGTAGCATCAAACCCAGAAACAAACCAAGATCTGAATATTCACTTTGATCTTTTAAAACTTCACTGTATGTTTTATAACAATGTCTTGCATGATAGTTCTACAGTATTCAAAGACCACCTGTACAGTGAAGGCATCAAATATTGAGTTCCTTCCACAGGGGGAGGTTATAAAGTTTTACTGATGTAATCCCATCTTCTTAGACATTGAGGGCAGGAAGCATAGGCCTGTGAGTGTGTCCCGCTAATACCTGCCAGGGGTGTAACTCATGGTGTTCATACACAATGGTAATAATGATGCTCAGTGGCGTGCCCTCAACATTGAAGATCTGTGTTGGAAAACGTTCAACATTAGAGAAGCTGGAGGTTTTCAAACTCACACATTGACAGAGTAAATGTAGACCCGCCACCTCGTCTCAAGGTTCTTGTCTCTATTCTAAATATGAATAACACAAAAAAAGCTTGGATTCCGTTCCACTGAATGTAGTTCTCCTTTATTAAACCACTGAGCAATAATACGTACTCGCAATGAAACTGGCTCCTTAACTTCCTTGAGAGCCAGTTTGGAATTTTACCGGCATGCCTGCCCCACTTCCAGGGGCTGGCGAGGCTCGGAGCACAGCATTCTCTATTGGCCTCGAGCGGGATCATATAAATCTCGGAGGGACATGCTGGTAAAATTCCGCTCCCAGAATCCACCTTGGTGGTCAACGAGACCTCCATGCCTAGGACTCCTGAGCAATTAACCAAATTCTTCTAGTCCTTGCAGCAAGGATTTTTTTTATTTGTGGGACATGGGCGTCGCTGCCTGGGTCAGCATTTATTGCCCATCCCTACTTGCTCTTGAACTGAGCGGCTTGCCAGGCCATTTCAGAGGGCAGTTGAGAGTCAACCACACTGCTGTAGATAAGGAGTCACATGTAGGCCAGACCGGGTAAGGATGGCAGATTTCTTACTCTAAAGCACATGAGTGAATCAGATGGGTTTTTCTGACAATGGTCATCAGTAGATTCTAATTTCCAGATATTTTTTATCGAATTCAAATTCCACCATCTGCCATGGAGGGATTCGAACCCATGTCCCCAGAACATTCGCTGTGTTTCTGGACTATTAGTATAGCGATAATACCAGTAGGCTATCCCCTCTCTGCCTTTGTCTATATGCCCTTTCTTTATACTGTTTGTGGTTTTGGCCTGAGCCATATACTGTAATACACATATTTAGCCCATTTAATTGCTTTCTCCACAGCTTAGGTCAGGTCATCAATAGAAGACACAGGTTTAGGATAATTTGCAAAATTAACATGGGGAAACATTACCCAGTGTGTATTATTCCGATCCGGAATGCACTGCCAGAGGGGTGGATGGAAGTAGAATCAATAGTAACTTTCAAAAGGGAATTGGATACCAATTTAAGGGGGAAAAGGAAATTCTGGGGCTGTGTATAAAATGCAGGGGAATGGGATTAACTGGGACCTCTAGCAAGAGGTCAGTACAGGGATGGTGGGCTGAATGGTCTCCTCTGAGCTGTATGATTGTCTGATTTTATGAGCTATTAAAGACCACACTGGGCCAGCTCCCTTTTCTTTCCATTGCCCACCCTGCACACCAGCACATTCCTCACTTCACTACGACCCGGTCTTTTGTTATTGCTGGAGGTTACAGTCACATCGGAAAAAAATGCAAGTATTATCCTGATGTCTGAGACATTTGGGTTGCAATTACTGACAGGTCATATAACAGCAAAGCAATCTGACATGTTGTCATATGGTATTGGCCATGGATTGACAGGCTGTTACTGGACTTGCAAGTGGTAGAGAAAGTAGGTCAGGCTGTGGTGTGACAGGCAGATTGAGTGAGACGAGGAGAGGGCTATTGAGACGATATGTCCTGTGATCGCCCTTGAAGCAATTTCCAAGGAATTTTCTGATTGCCCATCATCCTGTTAGCCTGCTTCACATTGTCCTGACCCTTTTCCTCAGAAATGTCTATGTGCAGCCTGTCCGAAGCTCGGAAAAGCACATCAGGATACTGGTGTTCCGCACATCCGACTGCACACAGACAGCAGATTCCCCTCTCACCCTCTAGCTGTGACTCTGTGGGTAGCACCCTCTCCCCTGAGGCAGAAGACTGTGCATTCAAATTCCACTCTAGGGAACAGAGCATGAGATCCAAGTTGACACTGCAGTGCAGTACTGATCAAGTTTAGTTGTTGTTGCAAAGTTGGATAGAGTAATTTTAGATTGGGAGGTAAGAGGTTAGAATTGGGTGTTTGTAACAATAGCAAAATTGTAACATGCTCGAGGGGGAAGCATTGAGTGATCCCTTTAAAAGATGGTGCTTTTTCTGTGCTTAGAGACTTAAGATGCAAGTACACAGAGAACCCAAACTGAAACATCAAAACGAAAAGCTGAGAAGCAGTTTTTACCAATACAGCAGGTTTTTGAATTTAGCCAATCAATTTGAATCAGGTACTTAGATACCAAGAACCTATTAAATTTAAATCTGATATTTTTGACAACCTATTGTGGGAAATGTTGATATGTCATCACGGGTATAAAAGAAGGGGGAAGTGGGGCAAAAAGAGAGGGCAACTGCTGCCTGTCAAAGATAACAACTCTCAGCTCTCAATTCTTGAGAGAGAGAGATCACTGGCTCTCATAGCTCCATGTCTCAGAGGAAGCACCATCTAGACAGCAAAGGTACCAAAGAAGAAAGAAGCTCCAGACAGAAGAATCAACAGAGAAGGTCCAGAATATTTAATGTTGTGGAGTTGCCAGTGTTGGACTGGGTTGGGCACAGTAAGTAATCTCACAACACCATGTTAAAGTCCAATGAGTTTATTTGATAGAATGAATGTTCGGAGTGTTGCCCCTTCATAAAGTGAGACAACTTCCTGTGCCAAAATATTTCGGAAGACGTAAAACCTGGTTGTAATTTAGAGAGTGGCTAAATTCTACTTTTTGCTAATGAGTGGGAATTGTATTTTTCGGAACAATATATCTTGTTTTATTCGGGACTAGTAAATAGAAGGGATTTGTTCAATTTGTTAATAGTTTGGTTAATTCGTTCACCGTTAATTAAATAAATAGATTGTTATGTGTTGAATTTAGAGAGAGTGTCAGGGATTTATTTTGTATTTAACCATTAGGGGTTGCTGGAGAGCAGGTCACACAACTTTGCACATACTTTTTACAGATTATAGAACGCGGTATTCCTCTTTGGGTATTTCGGTGTTCTCTGAGGGACCTCCACCTCCGCTTTATTACAGATGACTAGCTAGCAGAATGATGCTCAGAATGAGGTTTACACATTGTACTGGTGGCTGTGATAGTTCAGGAGGGCCTGTTTCCTTTGCTTTCCCACTCTTGAGTGGAGTGTTGATACAACCAACAGACAGAGATACCAATAGTCCTTTGTGTGTCAAAGTTAATGACATAAATTTGCACTTCCAGATCGGTCCTATCCACTGTTTACATTACACCATGTGGGTCCAGTTCAATAGTGTTTCCATGGGATGTCCTCTAGCCCAATTCCTGCAAACAGCGTTATTGGATTCCATGAGAAATGCATCTCCGATGGAATGACACCTACCTTAAGCCCCTCGCGTACTTCTGATATGTGGATGATAAATTGAATCACCAGTTGCGTGTAAGAATTTCCTCACACACCTTAATGGCTCCATCCTGCCCTCAAACTTTGAAATGGAGCTGTCAACTAACCTCCCTTTCCATGAGGTGTTGGTTGAGAAATCTGCCAGTGGGTATTCTGCTACAGTCTACCAGAAACAAGTCTTCACTGGTCAATATGCATGTTGAGATTCCCACACTTCCACGTGCTATAACTTTGGCCTTACTGGCAATTTCATGAACAGAGCTCGAGACATTTGCTCGCCGTGCAAACTTGATTCTGAGACGGCACAGTGGCACAATGGTTAGCACCGCTGCCTCACAGCGCCGGGGACCCGGGTTCAATTCCAGCCTCAGATCACAGTCTGTGTGGAGTTGGCATGTTCTCCCCGTGTCTGCATGGGTTTCCTTTGGGTGCTCCAGTTTCTTTCCACAGTCCAAAGATGTGCAGGTTAGGTTGATTGGCCATGCTAAATTGCCCCTTATGTCAGGGGGATTTGCCGGGTAAATGCAGGGGGTTATGGGGATAGGGCATGGGTGGGATTGTTGTCAGTGTAGACTCGATGGGCTGAATGGCCTCCTTCTGCACTGTAAGATTCTAAAGCCCATCCAAGACATCCTGTGAGGTCATTGCTACCCTGATCAGATCATAGCTCACTGTATATTGTGCAGACTCATGAATGGGTAAGGCTGTCACTTTCAGTTCTGAGAGGTGCCCCATCCACCTCAGATTGCCCTGGAGATGTCTCTGAAGTTTGAGTAAAAAGGCGAAGCTAGATATTCCATACTGCTGCAATGCTTTACCAACATGCGTGGTATCCGCCACAAACAGGATGCTGCCGTCAAACCAAAAGATATTCTGCCTGTCACACAAATGAGTAATGAGAGGATATGAATCTCAGTGCAATGCCAAGTACATAGCCTGTTCAAAGATTGGTGGATTATGTTAAACAACATGTCCCTTTGGCCATTTGCAACATCCAAAGTAATGACTGTACTCAACCAGCCTGAGCTTGACAATCTGAAAATGTAATATCCAACATTAGATGTGATTTTGCTATTGGACAGCACTTACTGAACAATCCAGAGTGTGATAGGAATTACACAGACAACCAATTTAACATTATTGGATGGGTTCACTGTATGGCTCACTTATGCATGCTAGAAGCCATCCATGTTCATACACAGGACCCTGTCCTTCGATCCAATGTACGTCACCTTGCACCTCTTTAAATTAAACTAAACAAAATGCGGCGCCGTCATTTCTTTATTCATTCCCCAGGACAATGTCTTGGCTAATCAGAGTCAACTTTCCTGGTTTGAACTTAAACAAAGCTTGGCAGTTAACTGGTGCATTCTTCATGGCAACGCCTCCACCAATCAGAGTCCAATTATCAACGAATTGGCACTCTTCTCTTGTGCAGTATAAATTGTTGCTCCCTTTACAATTTGGTATTCTTGTCAGCTTGCCTGTTGAATGCAAGATGAAAAGTTTCAACAGCATGTCTCTTTTTTCAGAATACTCATGTCCTGTAATACCAAACAATTATCTGTTTTTGTTATGTTAAGTGGTTCTTTTAACAGTGTCAGTTCATTGGACGTCAATACTTTTGCCTGTAAATACAAGGGCAAATGGGTTTCCACCTCTCACCTTTCAGCTTTGAGGGGGTTTCAGGGATTGGGTGTCCTTCCCCCTACCTCCACCCCCTGGGATTTCATAGTCCTGAACCACAGAAATTCTTGTACTAAATTTGAGAATCTATATTGTGCAGGAAAATCAAGTTGAATAATATCACGTGTTGCAAAAATCTGGGGTGAGATTCTCCGGCTTCTCAGCCATGCATTTCCTGCCAGTGGGAGGTTGCGTGTTGTTTGCTAGCGGTGGGATTCTCTGATCCTGATGCTGTCAATGGGACCCCACGTCAGCTGGAAATCCACAGATGGGAGTGCCTTGCCGGCGGGACTGGAAAATCCTCCCGTTGTGAACGGCCGAAGAATTCCTGCCTTGATTTTATAATTCGTGACTGTTAAAGGTAACTTTTAGTTTTGGGAAGATTAAATTTGTAACGGTAGGGTAATTAAGACTTTAGACCATCTAAAATAATGGCAATTCAAAGATGATCTGTGTTCATTCAATGAGTTCCAAGATAGAAGAGAGAGAGGCAGGAAATGGTAGGTGGGCTCGCTTGAGAACTGGAGATATTGTGGACAAGCAGATTGCCCTGTCTTTGTCAGAAATGTAAATTATTCACACTGACCTCGGGGTCAGAAGATTTTGAGACAAAAAGTTGGTTAATGTTAAATTAACCTGCATATCCCAACTAGCCTTTGTTCCCATGGAATGAAATGATTCAGGGTGGAGACGGCGGAAATTCTGGGCGACGGCACCTGGGATCTTTCCAGACGGTTTTGGGCCGGAGCTTGGTCTGGAAGCCTGCCAAGCTGGCGACGTGTATAAACCCTTCTTTCAGAAGGTAGAGAGTGGGAAATGCCAGGAGGTGTGAAGCAACTGCGGGACCAGGAGGACAATTAGAAACCAGCGATATGTCTAGTGTTCTGCTTATCACGGAATCATAGATTATGCCGGAAGTTGAAGTGAGGTTCAGACTAGCTGAAGAAACCCCCAAAACCTTAACAGGGCAGGCAGGGAGAAATTCCCAACTGGACTGGAAAAGTAGCCAAAGACTTTCTGGGGACTGCCATGTAGGAAATGGATGCTTCAGTGGAGGAATTCAACATAAAATACAAGCGATTGTATTTTAGGCATAACTAATTACCTAAAATAAGTGTATCTTTGGTCATTTCATTTTATATAGCCTAGCTTTTTTTGAATTAAAACATGAGATTTTTGTGGGATAGAACTGTGAAAAAACATTTGTATTATCTGGAGTGCAATGGGAAATGGGAAAAAGGGAGAATCTGCATTTCTATAGCACCTTTCTCAACCTCAGGGCTCTCCCAAATCATATTCCAATCATCTCTATAAATAGAAATATCTACAAATATAAATTTCTCTTTAAACATTAGAGTCTCGACAGAGATTGATGTGGAGATGCCGGCGTTGGACTGGGGTGAGCGCAGTAAGAAGTCTCACAACCACAGGTTAAAGTCCCACAGGTTTAAAACTCATCAGACTCGCGTGATGAAGGGGCAGCGCTCCGAAAGCTCGTGATTCCAAATAAACTTGTTGGACTTTAACCTGATGTTGTGAGACTTCTTGCTCTACAGAGATTGTTAAAAGATGTTTGAATGTTCAACAGGTGGAGTAAATGTTGCTGCCCTGACCGTATTATTATTCACGCTTGAAAGCTCACGATGCAATAGAATTATTTAAGATTTGTATTCCTGTAGCCGCTTTTGTATCCTTGCAGTATCGCAAAGTATTCCATGGCCATTTCCATTCTTTTGAAGCATATTGTTGCCATGGAACATTCGGGCTTGCCAACCTTCCAGCACTGGCCTTGAGTCTTTGGGAATTGAAGATCAGACCCCAGGCCACTGCTGTGTGCCCCCCCAACCCACCACTATCATCATCCCACACAGTTCCCCCGGCCCTGGAAAAAAAAATCAGCGGGAACGTTCAAAAGAAGAGAACTTTTTCAAAAAGAATATCTGAACAGATACAGAAATATTGGAAGTGGGATGGCGGGGGGTGGAGGTGGGAGAGGCTGCTTGACTGACAGTTGAGCAACATTCAATTGGGCAATGGGTCTTTTTGCTTTCCAATTGATGTTGAAAGACAGTACATCACAGGGGTGGATGTGTTGGCTGATTAATGGCTGGATTATCGGGGAAACCTCCAGGAGTACATTTAATCACAGTTGGCAACCCACTGGAACACAGAAACCGGAATCAGCCAATCAGCCCTTGAATTTTTCGCCATTTCAATTTTTTCAATTCAACCCCAATTAAAAATTGCTCCTCAGTGTCCTGAGATGCGTAGGTTAGAGGGATTAGTGGGTAAGTGTGTAGGGATGTTGTGGGGCTAGGGCCTGGGTGGGATTGTGGTTGGTGCACACTCGATGGGCCGAATGGCCTCTTTCTGCAATGTAGGGTTTCTATGATTCTATGAATTCCGTTATCATTCCATAATAGTGTCTAATTCCTTGCTTAAAATTAACTGCATTTGAACATAAGTTGCAGCGTATTACCCTTGTTTCAGCACTGTAACTACAGCAAGCGCTTTATTAGTTGTAGCATGATTTGGGACAACCCTGAGGGTGCTACAGAAATGCAGATTCTCCCACTGCACTCCAGATAATACATGTTTTCTCACCAATTCCCTTCTCTTCTAATAGCTGCCAATCAAACTGTGTACTTATAACCACCAGTGTGATAATGATAGATTGTGGAAGCAGTCTTGCGGTCACAATACTGAAATGATAGCTCCTGGAGTTGAGGCGTCAATCAGCTCTTCATTTTTTTTAAATTCAGAAACACAGTAAGGTGCTTTCTTACCCAAAAATTTAAAGGGCAGGGGATTTAAGTTGACATCTTCACAGACCTTGTCCACCCTTTATGAGCGCTCATGAGTTAAAACAGCACCCAGAGAATGAGACTAATATTTTATGATTGTGCTTGCAAAAGAGATATCACTGCAAATTCTTTTAATTTCGCTGCATTGGAAAAAGTTTTAAAAGTTCATTTATTAGTCGCAAGTAGGCTTACATTAACACTGCAATGAAGTAACTGTGAAAAATCCCTTAGTTGCCACACTCCGGTGCCTGTCTGGATGCACTGATGAAGAATTTAGCCAGTGCACCTTACCAGCACTTTTTTTGTGCTGTGGGAAGAAACCGGAGGAATCCCATGCGGATACAGGGAGAATGTGCAGACTCCACCTGGACAGTGACCCAAGCCAGGAATCGAACCTGGGTCCCTGGTGCTGTAAGGCAGCAGTGCTAACCACTGTGCCACCGTTCTACCCAAGTGAAAGCACTGCCTTATGTTGCTTGGCAAATGCGATTGCAAATTGAATTCTACTAACTGGCGATATTTAGAACTGATAATGGTCTAAATCCTAATTGCTCTAGTTGTCTTGAATATCGGTCTGTTATTTTTCCTACTTTTGCGAAATGCTTGTACCATTTCAGTTCTCTGTCTGTCTTCACGAGCAGACACATTGACATAAAAGAATTGAGTTTACAAAGCCAACTGGTCATATTTTTATGACATTGAACTCACAAACACCCCCGTCCCACCCTTTTCATTGCCTCTACCCTAAGACTTGATCACATACATTTGCAAGTAGGCTTTCAAGCGAGATACTAAGGCCCATGGTGGAAGATGTGTTTTTTCTGAAATTTACCATTTATCTGATGTTTAATACCTCTGGGGCAATAATTTTGTTTTGCAGCAAATATATCATTGAAGTTGCACTGCCATTGACCAGAAATGAGCAATTGCTTGATAAATGAAAGGAAACCAGTCATCTTACTCAGTAGACTAAAGTTTCTTATTTTGATCCTTTGCGGAAGATAACTTATTTACTTGGAAGCTCTGGAGAAAAGAACAATTGATTTCATTGTAATGAGTCAGGCTGTGCCAGTTGGTCTCTTTCACAGGACACATGCACAATAATTGTTCAACGTTTGCTTCAAAGCCGATGCATCCTGTTTAGAAAATAATTATTGTTATATCATTGAGGGTAGCGCATGCAAACTGATTTCATAACTTCTGGGACCATGTTGGTTGACTGCTGAAATATTACTGCAGCACAGTGTAATCCAATCCATTAACCACACCCAGTTAATTGGACAATGAGACCTCATCAGCACCAAGGGGCAAGTAACCTCAACATTTATACTGACGTGCACGTCACTTTCAACCTTTTGTAAGATTTCCGGACAGATTTAATTTGCTGCCTGAGTTAGTGATGGAGGCAGAGACCCTAAAATCTTCAAAAAAGTACCTGGATCTTCACCTTAGATGCTGGAAACTACAGGGCTATGGGCTGCATGCAGGAAGGGGTTCTTTGGCTATTGGGGTATGCAGAATCAGACATTCCCACTGTTCCTAATTCAAAAGCCCTCCTGGGGAGTTTGTGTCTGGATGTTGAGTAGAACAAGATAAGATTTTATCATTAACCAATCGACAGCAGCACGGTGGCACAATGGTTAGCAACACTATCTCACAGCACCAGGCACCCAGGTTCAATCCCAGCCTTGGGTGACTGTCTGTGTGGAGTCTGCATGTTCTCCCCGTGTCTGCATGGGTTTCCTCTGGGTACTCCAGAGCTGGTCAAGGGAACAGATCCACTTCCAGGATGCTACAGACCACCGCTAAGGAAGTAAAGACCACACAACAGTTCAAACATGTTTGCCATACCTTGCTTTTCATAGAATCATAGAAACGTTACAGCACAGAATGAAGCTGTTTGGCCCATCTTGCCCATACTAGCCCAAGGACACCTAGGTGCCCTTTCTGGAAAAGCAGGATTGTCACTGGACACTGACAACAATTAAATATTGATATCATCCGGTGTGGGAACGATGTCGCTACTCTTGTCAGCTTTGAGTCACTGCCTGTCTGGAGTTTGCACTTTCTGCCTGTATCTGCATGGGCTTCCTCCGGGTGCTCCGGTTTCCATCCATAGTCCAAAGATGTGTGGCGGTGGGGTAGATTAATTGGCCATGCTAAATTGACCCTAGTGTCAGGGGGACTAGCAGTGTAAATGAGGGTTGTGGGAATAGGGCTTAGGTGAAATTGTGGTCGGTACAGACTCGATGGGCCAAATGGCCTCCTTCTGTATTGTGATGATTCTATGATCCTGTGATTCACCGGATAACCAGAATGCCACACAGAAGGAAAGAGCTCCTTTCTCCACCATGGACTTTCATTGGATTGGCCCATGATTATAATTGGCAAAGTACTCCAGTGAATTGCAGTTGCCTTCTGCAGAATGGCTGACCAGAAAACTCTCTGGCCATTACTGCCTGCCCTCAGGCATCTGGAAAGGAGGTACAGGCTGATAATCAACCTGTCTGACCCAGTTATGAAGACAATTTTTTGGACATCAAGTCCTGACATGGGACTCAAACTTGGAACCCCTGACCTACAGATAGGGACATGATCACTGCGCCACATGACTTTCTAGCAGCCAAGGAACATGAAGATATAATCATCATGTTTGGTGTGTGAGATCCACTCGTATATTCAGAGATTATAGACCTTAGCAAACTAAAGAAATCAAGTTTTTTCTCAGTTAATTAATGGAATATCTCAAATTATTTCTGCAACATTTTTGATTTCGAGCAATGATATACTGATGGTGTGAGACAGGGAAAGCCTTCTCACTCTGCTGGTTATCAGGGTCCCACTTTAGATAATTTTCAGGCGGTCTCAACCTAGTCTCCAGTTGATCCAACTCTATCGCAGCGTTCTGTCCATAACGGGACACTAATTGGCTCTAAAGCTGTCGTACTCGCTTGGTAAGGCCATGGAGATGACTGGTACCAGAAATGAAAAATTTATACTGTTGGAGGAAGAGCTGCTGTTAGATCCGAGAGAAAAAAAGACACGCGAACGGTTCAGAGAAAAGGCAAGGAGGAGGCTTTTTGCATCTGGCCGTAATCTCTGGGACCTAGTCATGCGTGCTGCTGACAATCACTGGAGAAGTTTCACGGTGTTCTGTTCCAAATGCTGACATCCTTCACTCGATGATGAAAAAGAAGATAACCACTGCATCATTTATTATACTGTTACCTGGTTTTATTATTCAGGCATGCTAATATCCACAAAGGCCCATAATATTTCTCAAGTCTGACATATACTGGTGACATGGAAACAATCTGCTGGCCAACCTGATTTACATTGCTTCACTTTATATCATAATGTTTGCTTTGGCACCATTTGCTACTTTCAAGATTCGAATGTTTGAATGTCCAATTAGTTAAGAATTAAAGCGGACGCTTTTCATGTTAAACCCTATGTTTTGTGTGGATGGCTGTTATTTGCGGCTGGGAGGTTACAGCAGATGAATCTCAGCACCTGCTCCGTGATAAAGGATCTCGCTCATGAATGAAAGCTTTTTCTACAAGCCAACTCTTCTCCCCGTGGAAATTTGAACAACTTATGGGTCCTAAAGAGACCCCGAAGATGAATCTGCTTCAAGCTTTTACTTATTTCCAAATTGTAGACGTGCATCCCAGTTTATGCCACTGGAGAGCTGGATTTTACCAAATAAAATGGCCAAACCGGAGTAAATTTAAATTTGTTCAACACAGCAGCTGTGACACTACTCCCACAGGTCGGCTGTGACTTGGTGACTCAGATTTTGCATTTGAAATAATAGAAGCTAACTATGCACATCATTATTATGGAACAACTCAAGCAGAGACTTGGATACTCAGCAAGACCTTGGAATCCTTGTGCGCCTGTCACTGAAATTAAGCATGCAGGTACAGCAGGCAATAAAGAAGGTAAATGGTATGTCTGCCTTCATATAGAGAGAGTTTGAATATAGGAATAAGGATGTTTTGCTGTAATTGTATAGAGCATTGGTGAGGCCACACCTGGAACTTTGTGTGCAGTTTTGGTGCCCTCATTGGAGGAAAGATGTCCTTGCTATAGAAGGAGTACAGTGAAAGTTTACCAGGCTGAGTCCTGAGATGGCAGGTCTGTCATATGAAGAGAGACTAAGTCAATTAGGATTATATTCACTGGAGTTTGGAAGGGAGAGAGGGGATCCCATAGAAATGTATAAAACTCTAACAGGGATTAACAGGGCAGATTCAGAAAGAATGTTCCCCATGGTAGGGAGGAGTCCAGAACTAGGAATCACAGTTTGAGGATAAGGGATAAACCTTTTAGGACTGATGTGAGGAAAAATGTGTTCACCCAGAGAGTGGTGAATATGTGGAATTCACTCCCACAGAATGTAGTTGAGGCCAAAACATTGTCTGATTTCAAGAAGGAATTAGATTTGGCTCTCGGGGCTAAAGGGGTCAAGGGATATGAGGGGAGGGGGGAAATCAGGATATTGAATTCAATGATCATCCATGATCAAAATGAATGGCAGAGCAGTAATGAAGGGCTGAATGGCCACCTCCTGTTTCTAGTTTCTATGTTTCCAGCAATGAACATGTGCAGTTAAATGTGGAAATTGGGAAGTTGCTATCTGATTCTCCCTGTTCCTGCACAAACCTCACCACACTAGTACCTCAGTGAAGGACTGAGCTTTGAAACAACTATGAAAACATTCTTTCTGGTTGTATCACAACTTGGTATGGCTCCTCCTCTGACCAAGATGGCAAGAAACTACCAAGTGTTGTCAATGAATCCTAGTCCATCAACCAACCAGCCTCCTATCCATTGACTCTGTCTACACTTTCTACTGCCTTGGAAAAGCAGCCAGTATAATTAAGAACCCTATGTATCCCGGACATTTTCTCTTCCACCTTCTTCCATTGGGAAAAAAATACAAAAGTCTGAGGTCATGTACCAACTGACTCAAGAATAGCTTCTTCCTTGCTGCTGTCAGATTTTTGAATGGATTTATATTAAGTTGACCTTTCTCTACACTGTAGCTATTATCTGTAACACTACCTTCTGCACCCTCTCCTTTCCTTCTCCCCATGTACTCTATGAACAGTATGCTTTGTCTGTATAGTGCACAAAAAACAATACTTTTCACTCTATACTAATGCATGTGACAATAATAAATCAAATCAAATCAACTGAGGGATATGAAGGTGCTGTGCTTAACTACTAGTTACTCCCTAAACAAAGATAAAGATTATGAGTAGTCCAATTAATTGTAAATGAATATTTAACAGAGTGAAAAGCCTTAATTACTGCAGAGTAACTTTCCTGGCTCTGAAACATCAGTTTTATAAGTGTGGAGTCTCATTTCTTCAAAATTTCAATTATTGTTGACAATGTTAAAATATTTTCTTTTACTTCCCTCTTAATCTCATGGCTCTTTCACTCTTTATGTACTTTTTGCACATTAATTTCCATTGAATTAAATATTCAAACTTTAACTCAGCACCAAGGTGAAAATAATCTTTAGTGACTGAATGTTGCCTTTCGAAAAGGCCATGACAGCTGTGACCAAAATGAATACTGGGTGTTATTCTTTCACCACTGACTATGAAATCCAGAGCCTTTTTTTGTTTTGGTTTTAGGAACTAAATTCAAAACAAGCTGAAATGGATTATAATCCTGAATCATTTTGTGGGACTGTTCAAATCAGGGATACTCCTCAGATGACATCTCTCATTAACATTGAGCGAGATAGGCCTCACAGACACTTTAATCATGAGTCTGAAGAACTGATATAACTCTTCCCCAAAGAAAAGGAACCAGCAGAGAATATTATTATCCTCCTGATAGCCCTTTAAACACGTTTTAGTCAAATTACAGCAACACGGACGATGTATTTCTCCATTGAAGGATGTATGGAGATGGATTTTCAAATCTGTATACGGAATACTGTATGAGACTATAGAATCATAAAATCCCTTCTGTGCAGAAGGAGGCCATTGGGCCCATCGAGTCTGTACCGACAACAATCCCACACAGGCCCTAGTCTCATAATCCCACCTATTTACCCTGTTAACCCCCAGGCAGTACGGGTCAATTTAGCAAGGCCAATCAACCTAACCTGCACATCTTTGGACGAGAGGAGGAAACTGGAGCTTCCAGAGGAAACCCATGCAGACACGGGGAGAATGTGCAAACTCCACACAGTCAGTGACCCAAGGCCAGAATTGAACTTGGGACCCTGGAGCCCTGAGGCAGCATTGTGCAACCATGCTGCCCATTTTCAAAATTATATAAACATTTATAAATGTTTATAAATGAACATACAGTTCATTTTTGAAGCCAATTGCAACATTGACAGTTCTGGGAAATGTAAGTATAATGTTGTTTCTAACAGAGGCTCCATGTCTTATTAATGTTACAGACGGAGATATTTATGATGTCCATCAACATTTTAAGTAGCATTTAACTCATGAATGGGCCACTGGCCACCACCTGTGGTGTTGAAAAGTGCCCAGTCTACCTCAGGTTACCCTGAAAGACAAATAACTTTGATCGCAAGTCTCTTTTTTCAGCAAAACTCAAATGAACAAAGAACAAAAACAGCCTGGGAAGCAGGCCCTTCGGCCCAACGAGCCGAATATTGGAAACCCACCATTTTATCAATAAAACCTTCAAGAGTGTATTTTGAAATAGTGGTGGCGATTTTTTAAAAAAACTTCATTGATATTTTCACTGTCTATATATATATACACACACAAGCCTTGCGAACTGCCGCCAGTGATCAGCGACTGAACAACTGAGTGAAGGGTTTCTGGTGCAGGTACGCCCACAGTGCTGCTAGCGAGGGAGTTCTAGGATCAGCGACAGTGAAGGAATGCCGATATATTTCCAAGTCAGGATGGTGAGCGACTTGGAGAGGAACTTGCAGGTGTTGATGTTCCGATGCGAGCTTTCTCCTGGGTGAAGTTTCAATTGATTTTCGGACAGAGCCTGATTTCCATTAACATTCAAGAAAGGAAAATAGGTTTCTAAGCTTTCCTATTGTTCAGTCTGAAAAGTAGCCAGTGGACAATTTACAGGGTGGTTTCACATCTGATTGCATTTTGCGGTATTGTTGAGAACTTGCATCGAGAGTGAGGACAGGTTGGCAAGGAGAGGTGATTTTCAAACAGGACCTGATGAGATATAAAGCGGACTGAAGGGTGACTCCAAAGTTCTGAGGGGTAAAAGGTGACCGGGAGAGTACCAGAATTTTCCAAACTTGATGTAACAACAACTCATTAGAGAACTTGTTGATTTTGCTGGTTGCTGCTTCCAGGTCACCCCAATCTCTGACTTGTCGATATGATTGTGGAGATTGGAAACAATTCTTCATAATTGGTAACCTGTTGTGCAGTTTACCCAATCAGTACAGTGTGTGGTGCTGTTGCTGCAATATTGTGAGTGGAACAGCTCTCATTGTCATGATGTTGCGATGTTTAGAATGTCTCTCATTTTGAGCAAGGTTGTATATCGCTACTGTGTGTAGATGTTGGTTAGCTGAGACTAAATTGGAGCATCTTGCATCTGTCAGTGTTCTCAGCCTGTACACGCACTGCGTAACAGGAGCCAAGCGGTTTCCAAACTTCATCTTCTGAGTTCTCACCTTCTGAATCCTCAAACACTTCCCACCACCTACAAGTCAGGAGCGTAAAGGAAGGTTCTCCACTTGCCTGGATGTGTGTGTGATTCCAACAACATTTAAGAAGCTTGACACCATCCAGGAAAAGGCTTGCATTGGAACACCTTCACTTGCAAGGTGTTCCAATGCAAGTCACTCACCATCCTGAATTGGAAATACATCACCGTTCCATCACTGTTGCTGGGTCAAAATCCTGGAACTTCCTCCCTAACAGCTCTGCGGGTGTGCCTACACCGCACGTACTGTGCGTTTCAAGAAGGCAGCTTGCCACCACCTTCTCAAGAGCAGTTAGGCATGGATAATACGGGCCACATTCTGTGGGCAAATTAGAATAAAGTTTCATCGAATCCATACTAAATCTGCCAACCTCAGCAGAGGAAGCACTTGTGTTGCTATCCATCGAAGGAAGAAGAAGTTAGAGAGTGGATAATTCAACAGACTGTGTCATTCCTGATAGCTGCCCATAACTGTGTGTGTGTGTGTGTGTCTTTATATGTGTACTGTGTGTGTATATGTGTGTCTGCGTGCACACGTGTCTGTGTGTGTGCCTACGTGTGTGTGTACATGTGTCTACGTGTGTCTGTGCATGTGTATACACATGTCTGTGTGTGCACATGTCTGTGTGTGTCTGTGTATTTGTATAGCCATCAAGTACTAACCAGGTATCAGCAGGCTGGAATAGCCTGACGCTACCTGTTCAGTTTCAGCTGTCAAAAACAGTAATTTCTGCAAAATATTGAGGGGTCCTAAGGACATTAACTCACCGTGAGTCAGTGCCTTCGGGTGAGATGGCAACATGGTTTTGAAATAAGTATTCTATCAGCACACACTTTTGATCCTGACCTTGATAAATTATGGATAGCAGTTTCTGAAATCATGTCACAGCATTTATCAAATGGTACAGTCGTCTTTCCATGTTGCTGTCCATGATTTGAGCAGACAACGGTGAATACCAAATCAATCGCCTCCACTCGAATGTCAGTAAGAATGTCCTCATTAGTTGAAGAATTAATAGAGTAATTCCATTTGTTCTTACATTGTAGAAAAGTGAATTAGCCGATAGTTAAGAATTCCCATTGATTCTCTACAAAATGACAGAGAATCTTTAGCTAATTACCGACACTATAAACGCCTCCGTGTCCTTAGGGCAACAAGCAAGTTGTAGGGCAGATATCGCTGCCTCTGTGTCCAGGTGCGTTTAGAAATGTAGAAATGATTGGAAATTCTGGTGAATTGAGGCCAGCCCCTTGTCAAAGTAAAGGGCTGGGCGAGGGGCTGGGAGAAAGCAGGGCACACGGTGAGGGGAGACAGGATGGGGAGGAAACCGTGATTAAGAAGAGATAGAAGTGGCTGTGAGGCTGTGGAGGGCAGTGCAGTGACACAGTGGTTAACACTGCTGCCTCACAGCACCAGGGATCGATTCCAGTCTTGGGTGACTGTCTGTGTGGAGTCTGCCTGTTCCCTCCAAGTCTGCATGGGTTTCCTCTGGATCCAAATATGTGCAGGTGAGGTGGATTGGCCATGTTACATTGTCTCTTAATGTCCCGAGATGTGTAGGTTAGGGGGATCAGTGGGATAAATATTTGGGGTTATGAGAATAAGGCCTGGCTGGGACGCTGTGTCAGAGAGTTGGCGCAGGCTCAATGGGCTGAGTTGCCTCCTTCCCACTGTAGGGATTCTATGATTCTCTGAAATAGTAAGTTCTGGGTGAATGGGGGAGATTGGTGTTCAGTGGGTGAAGCAATGGTGTACAATGGGATACTCAACATTGGCCAAATTACTGGTGTTAAAATTTAAAAAGTGTTTGCAGTACCAAGGATCAGTAGTAAGGAATGTGACCTTTTGGTCAGGCTAGGATAGTGGAGGGCTGATGGGAAGCAGCTATCTGACCTCAGGGTTGGGCTAAGATAAGTGTATGCCTGGACAATCTAGTGAATCGTCAGGCTAAATACGGACGGTTCATGTTTGATGTAGGTTATGTTGAAGGTCTGGTCATTCTGTGACTTTTTGTGATTTCATCTGTAGTTGGACAGAACTGGATATGTGAGATATGAACAATGTGAGTCAATGATGAAGTATTGCAAGGACGGTATAAACATCATGTTCTCCCCGTGCCTGCGTGGGTTTCCTCCGGGTGCTCTGGTTCCCATCCACTGTCCAAGGGACGTGCTGTTTAGGTGTATTGACCATGCTAAATTTTCCTTCAGTGTACCCAAACAGGTGTCAGAGTGTGGCGATTAGGGGATTTTCACAGTAACTTCATTGCAGTGTCAATATAAGCCTACTTGTGACACTAATAAATAAATTTTAATCTCTAATATAGGGAACAAACTGTTTAATAATGCACAGTTTTAATTCATAACTTTCCTCTTTTAGTTTCTGGTCAATATCATTTGTGGCTTAACCTGTCCTCTGTCTGGCACAATGTGCTATCTGATTTTTTTTGCGAATCACTGTCAGGTTTTGGGGTTTCAAACGGTTTTGTCATAAGAGGAAGATTGTCCTTAATCTCTTTAAAATATGATTGTTGAGATATGCTTCGGGCTCTCAAGAGGGGATGTTCACAAGCTGGCAGGCGTGGAATAGACTTTGGAGCAGGTATCTGAAGCAGCACTTTACACACAGCGGAAGATATTCTGCATTGATACTCCAGCTGTCATCCACTGTTGGCGAGGGTCTCGACAAGGTGGCAATTGGACTCAGGAAACCAATGTCACAGTACAAAAGATAAAACTTTCATTAAAAACTAGTGATCAACGGGAGAAGTTATCTCAATGGTCACAGATACAAAATACTCAGGCCTCTCCGACAAGTTCTGAAGTTATCAGTAAAAACAGAACAGTCATACATTTTCTTAATCAGATTCCCCGCCCTTCTTTCATTTAAAATTGATTTTGGTTCTTATGCACACATAAGTACAAGTCTCTGTCGAGTGCCTAAGCTAACTGCATTGTACCTGCCAGCATGATGGTATTTCACTTGTCCATAAAACCCAGATGTTAACTCCCTTCTTGGCTAAAGCTACTTCACTGGTCTGGTTATGGTAGACTCTACCGTAGAGGTCAAAGTGGAGGTTCCCACTAGCTCACTGCCAAGCTGAACAGACATATATTCATGCGTCCAGGGCCATATCTAATCTGTGTCTGGGCAGTGACTGAACCTATTCATTTTCATTGCAAAATGTGGTCCCTCTAAAAATCTTCCAGATATGAGTTTGCTAGCTACTGGGTTCCCAGGCCTTTAGCTCTAAACTTTTTACCTTTCCCACTATGCCTTTCGGTAACTTGCACAATCACGGTAAAATACTTGAAATATATTTAGAATATCAGCTTATATGTTGTAAAATCATAGCTACTAGGTCATCTTACTGCATCTATATGTGAATAAGTTATCATTTAATAAGTTATCCAGCTGAGGTGAGGCCGCAGCTGGAGTACTGTGTGCAGTTTTGAGCACTGTACTTACGCAAGGATATTTTGGCCTTGGAGGGAGTGCAGAGGAGGTTTACTAGGCTGATGCCGGAGTTGAGGGGGTTGAGCTATGAGAAGAGGCTGAATAAACTAGGCTTCTACTCGTTAGAGTTTAGAAGAATGAGGGGAGATCTCATTGAGACGTATAAGATGATGAATGGGATGGATAGGATAGAGGTGGAAAGACTCTTCCCGCTCAGAAAGGACAGTAGGACTAGGGGGCACAGCCTCAAGATAAAGGGGGGGTGGTTTAGAATGGAGTTGAGGAGGAACTTCTTCACTCAAAGGGTGGTGAATCTCTGGAATTCTCTGCCTGTTGAAGTGGTGGAGGCTACCTCGCTAAATATTTTTAAGACGCGGGTTGATGAATTTCTGATGAGAGAGGGGATTAAGGGTTATGGGGAGAGGGCGGGAAAGTGGAACTGAGCCACGACAGATCAGCCATGATCTTATTGAATGGCGGGGCTGGCTCGAAGGGCCAGATGGCCTACTCCTGCTCCTATTTCTTATGTTCTTAAGTATTTACTGTTAGTTCTACCAGTGTCTATATGCTGTCCAAAATCTAAGAGAAATGTAAATTAATTGCTTTCATTCACACTCACTGCTCCTGCCACCATGGGACTCATAGGGTGGGATTTTATAGCCTCACTTGTCACAAAACTGAAAAATCCTGCCCAAGGTTAATGGACCTTATGGTCCACTCTCTGCCTGCTCCAATTCCCATGAGGATAAAATTCCAGCCATCAGGCGTGTTATTGTCATGTCAGACTGGTGGAATCTGGGATCGGGAGAGAGAGGTGGTCACCTGAGCAGAAACTTTGGAAAGGTGGAGAGAGTGCTGCAAAACAATGCCAGAAGATTAAAGAGACATGGACCTGCAGAAGGAGGAAATCTTTCCAATAATCTCAGAGATAGACTGGCAACAGCAAGTGGCGTGAACAGATGAAAATTTGCTCAATTTGTCCAAATCAATGGCAGGAGACTGGAAGAAATCCAACAGAGGGTGGGATTTTCCTGCGCTCCGAGACTGGAAATTCCTGCCTGAGGTCAACGGACCTTTAAATGGTCCACCAAAATTCCTGTCCCACCCCCTACAATTCCCATAGCTGGCGGGACTGGAAAATCTACACCAGAATGAACAAAGAGCAAAGAACAAAGAAAATTACAGGACAGGAACAGGCCTTTTGGCCCTCAAGCCTGCTGGCCGATTGAAGTAAAACCCCCTACCATTTTGGAGACCGTACTCATCTATTCCCATCCTATTTGTGTACTTGTCAAGACACCCGTTAAACGTCACTACCCTATCCGCTTCCACTACCTTGCCCTGGCAGCGAGTTCCAGGCATCCACTATGCTTTGTGTAAAAAAATTACTTTCTACATCTCCTTTAAACCTTGTCTCTCACACCTTAAACCTGTGCTCCCTAGTAATTGACTCTTCCACCCTGGGACAAAGCTTCTGACTATCCACTCTGTCCATGCCCCTCATAGTCTTGTAGATTTCTATCAGGTTGCCCCCTCAACCTCTGTCGATCCAGTGAGAACCTCTCCTCAGAGCTAATGCCCTCCATACCAGGCAACACCCTGGTAAATCTTTTCTGTATCCTCTCCAAAGCCTCCACATCCCTCTGGTAGTGTGGCGATCAGAATTCAACACAATATTCCAAGTGCGACCTAACTAAGATTCTATAAAGCTGCAACATGACATGAATGTTTAGTGGAAATTGAATGAAGTGGGAAGATCCATGAAGTGGGGAAGGATGTTATATCTTTATTATTTTTATTTCAATCTTGTTAATTGAGGTTAGTGAATCTGATCACAATTGGGATAGAACATAGAACATAGAACATTACAGTGCAGAACAGGCCCTTCGGCCCACGATGTTGCGCCGACCAGTTACAAAACAATGACCCACTAACCTAAACCAATCCCTTCTCGTCCATAAACCTATCCACGGATCTCTTAAACGCCCCCAAACTAGGCGCATTTACAACTGCAGCAGGCAGGGCATTCCAATCCCTCACCACCCTCTGGGTAAAGAACCTACCCCTGACATCTGTCCTATAACTACCACCCCTTAATGCTCTGTATATTTACATTCCTGTGCTCAATAATCAAAACGAGATCTCTCTTCACCACCTGTAGGGAAATTAAAAATGAATTCATATTCATAGAAACCTTACAGTGCAGAAGGAGGCCATTCAGCCCATTATATCTGTACCGACCACAATCCCACCCCAGGCCCTATCCCCACAATCCCACATATTTGCCCTGCTAATCCCTCCAACCTATGCACTCCGGGACACTAAGGGGCAATTTAGCACGGCCAATCAACTTAACCTGCACATCTTTGGACTGTGGGAGGAAACCGGAGCACCCGGAGGAAATCCACGCAGACACAGGGAGAATGTGCAGACTCCACACAGTGACTCAGGCTGGGTATTGAACCCAGGTTCCTGGAGCTGTGAGGCAGCAGTGCTAATCACTGTGCCATTGTGCTGCCCCATTCAGAAGGCGTGCTTCAGATCAGAGGTGGGTTCTGTGATTATGAGAAGGCAGTGGCAAAGCGGTATTGTCACTAGTAATCCAAAGACCCAGGGTAAGATCTGAGGACCCAGGTTCAAATCCTGACTGATTGAATTTGTTTTATTATTGTCACGTGTATTAGGATACAGTGAAATATATCGTTTCATGCACGCTATATCGACAAAACATACCATTCGTGGAGTACATAGGGGAGAAGAAAATGGCAGGGTGCAGAATGTAGAGTTGCCATTATAGAAAAGGTGAAGAGAATGATCAGCTTAATGTATAATAGGTTCACTCAAATGTCTGATGGCAGCAGGGAAGAAGCTGTCCTTTGGTGCATGACCTCAGACTTTTGTATCTTTTTCCCAATGGAACAAGGTGGAAGAGAGAATGTCCAGGGTCCTTAATTATGTGGGCTGCTTTACCGAGGCAGTGGGAAGTGTGGACACGGTCAATGGATGGGAGGCTGGTTTGCGTGATGGACATTTACATGGCAAATGGTGAAATTTGAATTCAATAAAAAAAATTTGGACTTAAAGATTTAATGATGACAATGAAACCATCGTTGATTATTGCAAAAAATCATCTGGGTCACTAATGTCCTTTAGGGAAGGAAATCTGCCATCCTTACCTGATCTGGCCTACACGTGACTCCAGAGCCACAGCAACGTATTAAAGCAAATTACTGCGGATGCTGGAATCTGAAACCAAAAGAGAAAATGCTGGAAAACCTCTGCAGGTCTGGCAGCATTTGTAATGAGAGAGAAGAGCTGATATCTGGATTCAAAACGTCAGCTCTTTTCTCTCCTTACCGATGCTGCCAGACCTGCTGAGAGTTTCCAGCAATTTTTTCCTTTTGCCCACAGCAATGTGGTTGGCTCTCATTCTCCCCTCTGAAACGGAGTAATGAAGTTAGATCCTTGTGTCGTCAGTAGATTCATGACAATGTGAGTTGCTACCCGCGCAGCAGGGCACAAATACCACTGAACACGAGAGATCACGTACAGCAGACCTGAACATGTCAGACTCTCTATTCCCCACCACAACTCTGCAACCCCACAATTGCAAGCGCTGGAAGAATAACATTCAATTGTCTGACCCATATTTACTAGCCTGAGACCAGAGCTAATTTAAACAGCAAGCACAAATATTGATTTGTATTCTCATTAAGAAAATCAATTGTCCGGCAGCAGGGAATTGAATCAGTGCCGTGCACTGTCCAGGGGGAGGCATGCACAGTTTCACTTCATTAACTGAATAGCATTGCGTAGTCTGAAATTGAATTGGGTTGTGAGAATCCACAATCCAGGAAGATAAATAATGATCTAAAGTGACAGACTCCATTTTAAATTATTGACTAAATTTAAGGGAAGCATGCAGGCGTATTGGATGGTTATAGCTGGAAACATTACGGTATTAGAATCCGAGTTTACCCAATCTCTGTGTTGCTCCATTAGGGTTATGTGCTCTGCTTATGCACAGTGATGGATTTGTACACGGGTGAAATTTGACTGGAGTTAATTTTAATGTCTAAAGTTCTTCTCGTTATACGTAAATTAGCCCTGAATTAAGCCTGCAAAGCAATACTCAGATAAATAAACTGTCACAGCCAGTCATTAGTGTACAGTGTAGATCTGAAAAGATATTTGCTCAGCTTGATAAATGAGCAAAAGCTGATGCAATCTCAGAAAAACTGACAATTCAAGTAAAAATTGTGACTCGAAGCAGTTCTAAATGTAAGATTTTCACAAGAACTTATGCTTTACTCAGATTGAAAAAGTTAAACTCTTTTTTTAAAAGCATAATAACGAGGGTGGCACGATGGCACAGTGGTTAGCACTGCTGCCTCACAGTGCCAGGAACCCAGGTTCAATCCCAGCCTGTGGTCACTGTCTGTGTGGAGTCTGCATGTTCTCCCTGTGTCTGCGAGGGTTTCCTCCGGGTGCTCTGGTTTCCTCCCATAGTACAAAGATGTGCAGGTTAGGTGGATTGGCCGTGCTTAATTGCCCCTTAGTGTCCAAAAATGGGTAAAAGAGGGTGGTAAATGTGCAGGGTTATGGGGTAGGACAGGGGTAAGATGCTCTGTTGAAGAATCAGTGCAAAATTCATAAACACATAGAGTGTGGAAGAGGCCTTTCGGCCCATCGACCTTGCGCAGACGCACGAGAAACACCTGATCTCCCACCTCATCCTGTATACCAGCACTTGGCCCATAGCCTTGAATGTTATAATGTGCCTATTGGCCTCCTTTTGCACTAAAGGGGTTCTATGATGATAGGAGCAGAAGTAGGACATTAGGCCCCTCAAGTCAGCTATGCCATTTATTAAAATCATGGCTGATTTGATTGTGGCATTATCCCCATGGTGAGATGTTCCAGTGCTGCCCATCCTGAGATTGGAAATCCCTGCCCGAGGTCGATGGACCTTTCAATTCTCCTCAAATTTTCCAGTCTCGCCTGTGACACAAAGATTAGTGGAGATGTGGATAGTATTGAAGGTTGTCAAATGATAAAGCAGGCTATAGATCAGTTGCAGTTACGGGTGGAGAAATGGCAGATGGAGTTTAATCTGGGCAAATGTGAGATGCTACACTTTGGGAGATCAAATGTTTAGGGTAAGTATACAGTTAATGGCAGAACCCTGAACAACATTGGTGCACAGAGGGATCTTGGGGTGCAAGACATAGCTCCCCAGAAGTGACCACACAAGTAGACAAGGTTGTAAAGAAGGCGTATTGTATGCTTGCCTTTATGGGTCGGGGCATTGAGTACAAAAGTCAGGATGTCATCCTGCAGCTTGAGAAAACTTTGGTTCGACCGCATTTAAGGCCTGATTTTACCATCAAGTTGCACCCGTTTTCGGGGTGCGAAAACTTGGTAAAGTCGGGCACGAGGCAAGTAGGACGATCCGTGCTTGTCTCCGTGCCAGTTCCCTCTTTACCAATCGGCAGAAATGGCCACCATCGGGGCTGCACCTGAAACATTTGCATGCGTTTAGATTGACTTAATGAGCTGCACGTCCAGACCTTCCAGCACTTCCCCCTTTCTCAATGCGTTCGCCCGTCCAGATCTGGCGCCGAACAGACATGGTCGGCACAGGTCTGATTTGGGTGCTCCAGCTTCTGAGGAGGTAAGTTCAGAACTTCCGGTGACTCTCTGACTCAAATCAGCGGTGGGGGAGGGAGAGGGAGGCATGTCAGATAGCTCCCTGGTATGGGGGGGGGGATGCAGGGACAGGGGGGGTCCGCTTCCACTGTGCGTCTGATTGGTGGGAGGGGTGGGGAGCAGAGGGGGTCCACTGCCACTCTGCATGTGATCGGTGGAGGGGAAGGGGGGACAGGGGGCCGTGATTGATCCGGGTGGTGGGGAGGACGGTGGGGGTTATGTTGTGCGGGTGAGGTGACGTCTGTGGGGGCCAGGGACGAGGCATTGTCCGGCAGCGATGTGACAGGATAGTGTTTTCCTATTTTTTTTTACTGAGCTTGCACAGTTGGAGGCGCCGATTGGAGTTGCAATGTTTCAGGCGCGTTAAGCCCCACACACAGGGTTCTGTCACACGATTCGGAATCGCTGCTATCCTTTTCAGATAGAGTGTGTACGGGGTGGGGAGGCCTGAGAACGGGTCTAAAAATCACCTCTGAAACACTCCCAGATTCAAGTCTGCCCAGCACTCAGAATTAAAATAGTAAAAAGAGGGCCCTTCGAGTATTGTGATCAACTCTGATTGATACATTACAGGAAGGATGTGGAAGTTTTGACGAGGGCACAGAAAGTGTTTGCCAGGTTGCTGCCTGGCGTATAGGGTGTGAGCTATAAGGAGAGGCTGGACAAACCAGGATTGTTTTCTCTGGGACGGTGGAGAATGAGGGGAGACCTAACAGAAGTTTATAAATTCACATGAAGCATAAATAGGGTTGAGAGTCAGAATTTTGTTGCCAGAGTTGAAATGGCTAATACTCGGGGGCAGGTCGGTCTGCATCTGTGGTTTGGGGTATATCTGTGCTAAAGAGGGAGAGAAAGACACAGAGTTTCTCACTCACTCTGCTGATGCTCATCCTGAAACCGTAAAATCCCACCCAAGGTCAACGGGCATTCCCATTATCCGCCCCTCGCCCACTCTAATTCCCGTGGCCAGGCATGGCGGTAAAATTCCAGCGGACATCTCAATTTTAAGAAGAGTAATTTCTTTGTGAAACATCGTTAATGGTTTCACCCCCCCCGTGTCAGGCAGGGATTTGTCAGAATGCTTGTCAGGGTACGAGGACTTCTGAAGATTTTCACTGTTAAGGGAAGTTAATAATCCGTGGAGTTAACATTTCAAGTCAATAACTCTTCACTAGATATGGATCACAGATCAGAAATGAACTCTGTTTCCCTCTCCACAGAAACTATCTGACCTGCTGAGTATTTCCAGCACTTTCTGTTTTGATCTCAAATCTGCAGCATTGCTACATTCTGCTTTTCAATCAACTATCGGATTCCAGTCCGAGTCTGAAATTGGACGTTTTAAATGCCAGACTTATTTACCCCTCTGTGTGCTCTGATACCTGGTGTCCGTAAGCCTCTCCAGCTGCCTCTCATTGTTTAAGATGAACCTTAAACCTACCTCTTCCTCCGGCTTTTGGCCATCTGTTTGAATATCTTTTTACATGGCTCAATATTGAATTTTGTTGGATAGCATTCTTGAGAAACACATTGAGATGTGTTACTCTGACAAAGGTGCTATATAAATGCAAGCTGTGGTTATTTACTGCTTCTGTACAGTTCTGCCAAATGTGTCAAAATTGCCAACCTTCCTGATTGTGCCCATGTTCACATGTGTGCATGTGTGTGCCTGTATGTGCGTACATGTGTGAGCACATGTCTGTGTACGTGCGTGTGTGTGTAGGTGTGTTTGTGGGTACATGTGTGTGTATGAATATATACATGTTTGTATACATTTTTGTTGGTCTATGTATACGTGTCTGTATGTGTCTTCGTGGGCCCAATTTTACAATTTTCATTCTAAGTGCTGAATCTGGGCATAATTCAGATCCGACCTGGAAATCAGCTTTCAGGCGCCCCCATTCGCACTCAGCCACAACTTAACTGCTCTCTGAAATGGCCTAGCAAGCCATTCAGGTCAAGGGTAATAAGGGATGGGCAATAAATGCTGATCTTTCCAACGACATCCACATCCCATAAATGGATTTTGAAAACATATGCGCATGTAAATTTATGTTTATGTGTGTCTGTGTGTGTACACGTGTGTGTGAGTTATGGGACTACACGGCCATGTACAGTCCCCATAAGTGACATCAACTATTTTTGTGAATTGATCTTATACCTTGGCAATGAGTTCCCTCACCCCTACAAAAAAGAGGGCCTTGGGTTGTGCTAGAATGTGATGGCCTTTACTTTCTATCATTCCCACATGTTGCACTGAAGGAAGCAATGTTGTTTAATTTGTTACTGAACAGAAGGATTGGAAGATTCTTTGCAAGACGGATGCTCAATATATCTTTCAATGTACCTTGATCCCTCTCAATGGTCCTGGAAAAACTATAGCCAAGGATGCCTTCTGAAAAATAAATGAGATGTCATTGAGGTTGAGCCAGGAAACAACTCTTGAGACTCTAGGTATTTGTTGCTGGACATTTGCCAACTCCCTTCCTCACTCGTAGGCTAACCAATAGCATAGATAAAACAAATACATCAACACGCCCAAGCAAAAACCAAGCACAGGGTTAAACAGCAGATGATAAACAGTTGCACAGTGATGCTTCAATATTTGGTGGGGGGGTTAGGGTGGGAGCTGGGGTAAGATGTGTGCGTGGTCATCACAGGCCAGGAAATCAGGGATGTAGGTTACACTGAGGTCACCAGAGTTTAACACTTGAACTTGCTTTCCCTTTGCCCAGTTGACAATCAGCCAGATTGAGAGGTGGGAAAAGGAGGGGAGGGAGAAAGAGAGAGGAACAATACAGTGAGTTAACATGTTTGCTGCGATGATGGGGTGCATTTGGTGGGACTGAGGGGGGTGCGTGGGAGATGGCAATACTGGGGTGAAATTATGTGAATGGTTAATTACACTCCAACCCCACGATTCTTACTGAAGTTACTGAACTTTCACATATGTTCAGAATCATTTGTTAACCCTCATTGCGCGTATGGGTACGAGACTTACCATGTTCAATTTTATAAGCTTATTTATTTATTAGTCACGAGTAGGCTTACATTAACACTGTAATGAAGTTACCATGAAAACCCCCGAGTCGCCTGTTCGGGTCCACTAAGGGAGAATTTAGCACGGCCAATCCACCTAACAAGCATGTCTTTCGGACTGTGGGAGGAAACCAGAGCACCTGGAGGAAACCCACGCAGACATGGGGAGAATGTGCAGACTCCGCACACTCAAACCAGGAATTGAACCCGGATCCCTGGCATTGTGAGGCAGCAGTGCTGACTATTGCATCACCGCGCTGCCCAGACAATGTATCCATGTACAATGTTTTCAAATGACAAAATAATGTCCTTAATACACACTTAAATAAAACACCACAATAGACTGAATAAACTATTTTTATATAAGTCACGTCTCATTAATCATTGACATGAGTGTTTGATTACTGAGATTATTAGATTAATGAGCCACAATGTCTGATCTTCACCCAGTTATTTTTGTGGAACTTTGTAGACTAACATCAAATAATTTCCACAACAAATTCATTTGTCGATTGTCTCAGTAATGAATGCCAAAAATGCTGCTCTGGCAGAGTAAAAACCAGATTTAATTCCTTTTCTTTTTGTACTGTTTCTGACACTGGGGTTTCAAAGTGAAAGTGACACTTGTTCCATTTCCACTGCTATCTATATTGGGTATCACTGCACACAAACTAGGAAGAGCTGGAATAAAACAGCCCAAAAATATATCACAAGTTTTTACTGATGACATTTAAGCGCAAAGGAAAAGTACATTTCATTTCCGACTCTTATTTCTTATTCATGGGGAGGTGGTGATGTCGTGTATTTGTCACTGGACTAGGAATCCAGAGATTTAGAGTAATGTTTTGGGGACCCAGATTTGAATCCTACCACAGCAGACCATGAATTCAATAAAAATCTGGGATCAAAGTCTAATAATGACAATGAAACCATTGTCGATTGTTGCAAAAACTCATCTTGTTCACTAATGTTCTTCGGGAAGTAAATCTGCCATCCTTATCTGGTCTGGCCTACATATGTTCACATGGGTTTCCTCCAGGTGCTCCTGTTTCCTCTCACTGTCCAAAAATGTGCTGGTTAGGTGGATTAGTCAGAATAAAAATTTGCTTTTTAATGTTCCAAGGTGTGTAGGTTAGATGGATGAACCATAGTAAATGTGTGGGATTACTTGGATAGGGTGGGAGAGAGGACCTGGGTGAGATATTCTGTCAGAGACTGGGTGCAGGTTACCAATGGGCTGCAATGTGTGGATTCTATGATTCTGCGTGAAGCTAGATCCCCAGCAATGCGACTAACACTGAGCCGAAATAACCCACAAGTTACTCAGTTCAAAGGCAGTAAGGGATAGGCAACAAGTGCTGGCCTTTTCCAAAGGCACCCACACTCCACAAATTAATATAAACAAAATTCAATGAGGAATTCAGGAGAATTCCTGCCCAAAGCAGAAGACATTCAGTTATCTTGCCTCAGCCTCCAAGTCTGATGGCGCCGTGAACATACTTAAGTACGGAAGTCATGCATTCATAAAGCATTTTGCACAAACTCCAGAGGTTTCAAAGTTCTTTACCGGCATTGGAATGCTTTTGGAGATGTAATCACTGTTGTAATATAGGAAACATGGCAGCCAATTTGTTCACAACAAGCTCCCACAAACAACAAAGTGACAATGAGCAGATAATTGCCTTGTTTTCATTGTTGACTGGGAGATAGATATTGGCTGGGACAGCATGGGTAAGTAATGATGCCGGCACTGGATTGGGACGGGCACAGTAATAAGTCTCACATCACCAGGTTAAAGTCCAACAGGTTTATCTGGAATCACGAGCTTTCAGAGTGCTGCTCCCTTGTCAGGTGAGTGGGGAGCTATGGGCTAAGCGCTGGTAAGTGGGATTAGGTGGGCAGGTCACAGCATTTCATGTGTCGTTGCAGGCTCAATGGGCCGAAGGGCCTCTTCTGCACTGTAGTATTCTGTGATTCTGAGAGGTAGATTCATAAACATGGCGTTGAAAGGCAAAGATACAATTGCAAAATAATTACAGATTGGAACGTGAAGAATTGCGAGTCTTTACAGATAATCAAGTCTTCACATGTACAGGCAGTATGAGTGGAGGGAGGGATGATCACAGGTTAAGAGGTGTGAACAGTCTCAAGCCAGCACAGTTAGTCGGATTTTGCAAACCCAGTGTGGAATGCCCTGCCTACAGCAGTTGTGGACTTGCCAACTTTAAGGGCATCCAAATGGTCAGTGGATAGGCATATGGATAACATTGGAATAGTTTAGGTTAGAGGGTCATTAGATTGGTTCCACTGGTCGGCACAACATCGAGGGCCGAAGGGCCTGTACTGCGCTGTAATGTTCTATGTTCTAGACAGTATGGTGGGGGGTTACATAGTGTGACATAAACCCAAGATCCCATTTTTTAAAATTCATTCGTGGGACGTGGGTGTCACTGGCCGGCCAGCATTGATTGCTTGAGAAGGTGGTGGTGAGCTGCTTTCTTGAATCACTGCAGTCCATGTGCTGTGGGTTGACCCACAATGCCGTTAGGGTCATTTCTTTGTTGAGATTTTGTAGCGATTGTTACAACTGAGTGGCTTGGCTAGGTCATTTCAGGGGGCAGTTAAGAGTCAACCCAAGATCGCGGTTGAGATAACCCAGCCGCTGTCGACCACACCCTGCTGGTTCCCTCTGGCAAAGGAGGAGGTGGAAAAAGTACCAAAACAACAGAGGTAGCCCGCACAGTGAGACATGCAGTGAAAGGGGTTGGAATTCTGGACGTTGATCCCTCGGATGCTGAATGTTCTGACCCCAGCTGAAGCTGTTCTCATGCTTGCGGATAAGTAAGATTGCCAGCTCCGACTGAATGTATTTCTGGAGGTTTAACTATGTGAACCTCCCTCCCTTCACACCTCTAACTATCCTGTCCAATCATTTCCTTCCCTCTGCACCCCTAGCACTTTTAGAATTGACTAAAATGTTCAAAATTGGAGAAAAATATCATTATTTTTGCTAATGATCAGAGGATATTGTTCTGAAAGGTATAAATGCAAAGTTCTTTACCTCCTTACAAACGTGTGACTTTCTCGATCTGTGCGAATCTGTAATAGAACAGAGAATGATTTACATCGCTGTGATTTATATGCTGGCTGTCGAAATAAAAAATAAACAATAAAAGTGATAGTGTCGCTAGTTTAAGAAAGAAGCTGAAGTTAATTTGTTGTGCTTGCTTTTACAAGATGTATTGATACTTCCTCCTGGGTTAGAATTACAGCTGCAGTATCTCACCATTAACAGCAATGAGTCTTTCCCAGACCGGTTGCCAGAAGCTGCTGAGTCTGGTCTGCGCTCTCCATTTCTCTTACAAGCCCAGCCCTTGGGAGACAGTTAGAATCCCTACACTGCAGAAAGAGGCCATTTGGCCCATTGAGTCTGCACCAACTACCATCCCAGCCAGGCCCTATACCCCTAACCCAACATATTTACCCTGCTAAACCCCCTGACACCAGGGTCAATTTAGCATCTAACCCACACATCTTTGGAGAGTGGGAGGAAACTGGAGCACCCAGAAGAAACCCACGTAGACGCGGGGGGGAGCATGCAGACTTTGCACAGTGACCTGAGGCCTGTAGTGAACCCAGATCCCCGGCGCCGTGAGGCAACAGTGCTAACTACTGTGCCACTGCGCTGCCCCCAGTTCAGTTGCTCAACCCCGTGGCTTCTTTCCCTGCTGCCTGAGCTGGCTCTCTCATCCGTTCTTCTCTCTCTCAGTCTTCAGTCAACCTGAGGACTCCCTCGAAGTTTCCTCTCTCTGCTTACTTTCAGCAGCATGGGTGAAACAGGCAGGCAGGCCACAGCGATGTCCCAGGTGCAGAACGCATGCACGGCTGTGAGATAAGCCTACAGTCTTTCAGTTAAATAGACTCTGCGCTGCCAGAATACCTGAATCTTATCCGTTTAAAAATCTCCCGGATTCCGCTTGCCTGTAAACTGAGGACAATTTCGGAATTTATTTTTTCATGGGACGTGGGCTTCACTGGCCCATGGGTAATGAACTGGGCCAATTTGATTGTGGGAGAGCACTTTGGAGATAGTGACCACAATTCGGTGTCCTTCATTATTGCAATGGAGAGGGACAAGGTCACATGGCAGGGCAAGGTTTATAATTGGGGCAGGGGTAATTAAAATGTGATTAGACAAGAATTAAGGAGCATAAGATGGGAACAGAAACTGTCAGGTATGGGCAAAAACGAAAAGTGGAGTTTGTTCAAGGAACAAATACTGCGTGTCCTTGATAGGTATGGCCCCTGTCAGGCAGGGAGGAAATGGCCAAGTGAGGGAACCATGGTTCACAAAGGAGGTTGTATGTCTTGTCAAGAGGAAAAAGGAAGCGTATGTAAGGATGAAAAAACAAGGTTCAGTTGGGTCGCTTGAGGGTTACAAGATAGCTGGAATGAGTTAAAAAAAGGGCTTAGGAGAGCTAGGAGGGGGCATGAGAAGCCCTTGCCGGGTCGAATAAAGGAAAACCCTAAGGCTTTTTACTCTTCTGTCAGAAATAAAAGAATAACCAGGGTGAGGTTAGGGCCAGTCAAGGTTAGTAATGAGAACTTGTGCATGGAGTCAGATGAGATAGGTGAGGGGTTGAATGAATACTTTTCTTCAGTGTTCACTAAGGAGATGCTGGCCTTCATAGCGAGGGGGATTGAATATAAAAGTAGGGAGGTCTTGCTGCAGCTGTATAGGGCATTGGTGAGGCCGCAGCTGGAGTACTGTGTGCAGTTTTGGGCGCCGCACCTGCGCAAGGATATTTTGGCCTTGGAGGGAGTGCAGAGGAGGTTTACTAGGCTGATACCGGAGTTGAGGGGGTTGAGCTATGAGGAGAGGCTGAATAAACTAGGCTTGTACTCGTTAGAGTTTAGAAGAATGAGGGGAGATCTCATTGAGACGTATAAGATGATGAATGGGATGGATAGGATAGAGGTGGAAAGACTCTTCCCGCTCAAAAAAGACAGTAGGACTAGGGGGCACAGCCTCAAGATAAAGGGGGGGCGGTTCAGAACGGAGTTGAGGAGGAACTTCTTCACTCAAAGGGTGGTGAATCTCTGGAATTCTCTGCCCGTTGAAGTGGTGGAGGCTGCCTCGCTAAATATTTTTAAGAAGCGGGTTGATGGGTTTTTGATAAGAGAGGGGATTAAGGGTTATGGGGAGAGGGCGGGAAAGTGGAACTGAGCCACGACAGATCAGCCATGATCTTATTGAATGGCGGGGCAGGCTCGAAGGGCCAGATGGCCTACTCCTGCTCCTATTTCTTATGTTCTTATGTTCTTATATTTTTGAGGATGAGAGTGTGATACAGGCTGATAGAATGGAGGAGATAGATGTTCTGGGGGAAGATGTATTAGCAATTTTGAAAAACCTGAGGGTCGATAAGTCCCCTGGGCCAGATGGGATACATCCTAGGATACTTTGGGAGCCAAGAGATAAGATTGCGAAGCACTTAGCTTTGATCTTTGGGTCCTCACTATCCACGAGAATTGTGCCAGAGGACTGGAGAGTGGCAAAGAGTTCCACTCTTCAAGAAAGGAAATAGGAATGACCCTGGTATTTATAGGCCAGTTAGCCCTACTTTGGTGGTTGGTAAGTTAATGGGAAGGGTCCTGAGGGATACGATTTATGACCATTTGGGAAGATGCAGCTTAATCCAGAATAGTCAGCATGGTTTTCTGAGGGGTGAGTCTTGCCTCACAAGTTTGATTGAATTCTTTGAGGACGTAACTGAGTGTGTAGATGAAGGTAGAGCAGTTGATGTGGTATACATGGATTTTAGTAAGGCATTTGATAAGGTTCCCCATGGTAGGCTCATGAAGAAAGTAAGGAGATGTAGGATAGAAGGAAATTTGGCCAATTGGATAAGTAACTAGCTGTCTTATAGAAGACATAGAACATAGAACATTAAGACAGAGGCTGGTGGTGGAAGGAAAATTTTCAGACTGGAGGCCAGTTACCAGCGGTGTACCGCAGGGAACAGTGCTGGGTCATCTGCTATTTGTGACTTTTATCAATGCTTTGGAAGAGGGGGCTGAATGGTGGGTTAGTAAATTTGCTGATGACACCAAGATTGGTGGAGTAGTGGATGAGGTGGAGGGCTCTTGCAGGCTGCAAAGAGACATTGATAGAATGCAGAGCTGGGCCAAAAAGTGGCAGATAGAGTTTAACCCTGATAAGTGTGAACTGATTCATTTTGGTAAGACAAACATGAATGCGGATTACAGAGTTAACAGCAGGATTCTGAGGAATGTGGAGGAACTGAGAGATCTTGGGGTTCATATCCACAGATCTCTGAAAGTTGGCACTCAAGTGGATAGAGCTGTGAAGAAGGCTTATAGTGTGTTGGTGTTTATTAACAGGGGGGTTGAGTTTAAGAGCTGTGGGGTTATATTGCAACAATACAGGACCTTGGTGAGACCACATTTGGAATATTGTGTGCAGTTCTGGTCACCTCACTATAAGAAGGATGTGGAAGCATTGGAGAGAGCGCAGAGGAGATTTACCAGGATGCTGCCTGGTTTGGAGGGTAGGTCTTATGAGGAAAGATTGAGGAAGCTGGGGCTTTTCTCTTTAGAGCGGAGGAGGACGAGAGGCGACTTAATAGAGATTTATAAGATGATGAGGGGGATAGGTAGAGTGGATGCTCAGAGACTATTTCCTCAGGTGGATGTAACTGTTACTGGGGGCACAACTATAATGTTCATGGTGGGAGATATCAGAGGGACGTCCGGGGTAGATTCTTTTCTCAGAGAGTAGTTGGGATGTGGAATACACTGCCTGCTGTGATAGTGGAGTCGGACACTTTAAGAACTTTCAAGCGGTTGTTGGGTAGGCGCATGGAACACACCAGAATGATAGGGAGTGGGACAGCTTGATCTTGGGTTTGGATATAGCTCGGCACAACATCGAGGGCTGGAGGGCCTGTACTGTGCGTAATGTTCTATGTTCTAAATTCTATGGCCAGCATTTATTGCCTGTCCCTAGTTGCCCTTGTTCAGAGAGCAGTTGAGAGAAAACCACATTACTGTGGCTCTGGAGTCACATGTAGGCCAGACCAGGTAAGAACAGCAGATTTCCTCCCCTAAAGGACATTAGTGAACCAGATGGGTTTTTCCGTCAATGGTTTCATGATTATCAGTAGATTCTTAATTCCAGATACTTTTATTGAATTCACATTCCACCAACTGCCATGGCAGGATTTGAAACCTGGGTACCCGGAACAATAGTTGAGTTTCTGGATTAATAGTTGAACAAGAATACCACTAATCCACCACCTCCCATATTTTAAAATTAATTTTATGGGATATCAGTGAGGTTGGGTAGACCAGCATTTATTGCCAGTCCCTGATTGGCCTTGAGAAGGTGGTGGTGAGATGTCTTCTCAAAACCACTGCAGCACATGTGGTGTAGGTCCACCCACAGTGCTGATAGGGAGGGAGTTCCAGGATTTTGATGCCGTGACAGCGAAGCAATGGTGATATATTTCCAAGTCAAGATGGTGGGTGACTTGAAGGGGAACTTGTAGGTGGTGATGTTCCCATAAAAGCAGACTGCTATCTCCTGGATGGTGTCAAGCTTCCTGAGTGTTGTTGGAGCTGCACCCATCCAGACAAGTGGAGAGTATTTAATAACACTCCTGTCCTGTAGATGGTGGGAACTGTTTGGGAGGTCAGGAGGTGAGAACTCAGAAGATGAAACTTTTCTGAGGAAAAAGGCAACACAAGGGAGTTCCTTGCTGTTCTTTGAAATAGCCACTCAGGAACTATTACATCATCTGCGCAGGCAAATGCGATCTTCGTTTAATGTCTTATCCAAAAGTTGGCAGTTTTGATATTGGACTATGAAGAGAGACTAAATAGACTGGGTCCATACGCGTTGGAGTTTAGAAGGATGAGGGGGGATCTTATAGAGACGTATAAGATAATGAAAGGGATGGATAGGGTAGAGGTAGAGAGATTCTTCCTGCTTAGAAAGGATAGCAGGACTAGAGGGCACAGCCTCAAGATAAGGGGGGGTTCAGTTTAGATTGGAGATGAGGAGGAACTTCTTCACTCAAAGGGTGGTGAATCTCTGGAATTGTCTGCCTGTTGAAATGGTGGAGGCTACCTCGCTAGATATATTTAAGTCATGGGTAGATAGGTTTTTGACAGACAGGGGAATTAAGGGTTATGGGGAGAGAGCAGGAAAGTGGAACTGATCCACTTCAGATCAGCCATGAGTACTGTGTGCAGTTTTGGGCGCCGCACCTGCGCAAGGATATTTTGGCCCTGGAGGGAGTGCAGAGGAGGTTTACTAGGCTGATACCGGAGTTGAGGGGATTGAGCTATGAGGAGAGGCTGAATAAACTAGGCTTGTACTCGTTAGAGTTTAGAAGAATGAGGGGAGATCTCATTGAGACGTATAAGACGATGAATGGGATGGATAGGATAGAGGTGGAGAGACTCTTCCCGCTCAAAAAAGACAGTAGGACTAGGGGGCACAGCCTCAAGATAAAGGGGGGGCGGTTTAGAACGGAGTTGAGGAGGAACTTCTTCACTCAAAGGGTGGTGAATCTCTGGAATTCTCTGCCCGTTGAAGTGGTGGAGGCTGCCTCGCTAAATATTTTTAAGAAGCGGGTTGATGGGTTTTTGATAAGAGAGGGGATTAAGGGTTATGGGGAGAGGGCGGGAAAGTGGAACTGAGCCACAACAGATCAGCCATGATCTTATTGAATGGCGGGGCAGGCTCGAAGGGCTAGATGGCCTACTCCTGCTCCTATTTCTTATGTTCTTATATTGTAATGCTCCCTCAGTGCTGCGCTGGAGTACGTGAATTGGGTTATAATGCTAGCCCCTTTTTGGGATTATTCTGGATCAGACTAACTCCTCGGATGATCACTCTCATTTATGGTTGAGAAAGACATGCCCCACAGACACTTAAATAGATCTGAAGAACTGGTGCAACTCCCCCTGAAGGAAAAAAGAAACAGAGAATATTACGATGTTCCAGATGGCCTTATTAACAAAGTTTAGTCAGATTATAACAACCTGGATCTTAACAGGATCCAGATATCTCTCCACAGCAATGTACCTCTCCACTGAAGAATGAATGGAGATGGGTTTTCCAGTTTGGATACAGAAGGCTACATGAGACAATATATTTTCTAAATTATTTAAGAGTTTATTAAAGGACTAAACACACAATTCACTTTTGACTGTATTTCAACTGAACATTGATAGTCCTAGGAAAGGTAAATATAATCTTTTTTCTAATAGAGAATCCAAGTTTTATTAATGTTATAATAAATTACAAATCCATTAACATCTAAAGGAACATTTATCTTAAATCCCCAGATAGAAAGCACCCGAGTCTAGCAAGATGTCTTTATCCCAATTGAGGAGAGGACAATTTCACTCCACCACAGGACTATCTTTACCTTGAGAGGTCATAGAATCCTACAGTGCAGAAGGGGGCCATTTGGCCCATTGAACCTGCACCAACAATAATCTCAGCCAGGCCCTATCCCTGTAAGTCCAATTATCCCCCCGACACTAAGGGTCAATTTAGCCTGGCCAATCCACCTAACCCACACATCTTTGGACTGTGAGAGGAATCCAGAGCACCCAGAGGAAACCCACGCAGGCACAGAGAGGACGTGCAAACTCCAGACAGACAGTGACCTGAGGCCGGAATTGAACCCAGGACACTGGCGCTGTGAGGCAGCAGTGCTAACCACTGTGCCACCATGCCGCTGTGGGAATAAATCCACCAAACCAAAATTCCTACTACGTAGTTCTAATATTCATACCCTAAAAAAAAGACTTAGCCAGCAGGAAGCATGTTGAGCACTGGTGCTTAGCAACATCCTTTGGTTATCATTTATATCCTTCAATTAAAGAGGATACTGGGAAGTGCAGACGGTGATCCTTGCAACATTCGGTCTCCTGGATTCAGTTAACAATTTAATTAACGCCACGTTTGAGGTTATCTCTTGTTAGATTGTAGCATCTTACAAATTACCAATGTGTTGCCGAGGCGACATGAAGTCCTGAAGTGCGGATATACCGCAGAATGTTCTTGTCAGGCATTTTTAATACCTTTGCCCAGCAGATGAGCACTGATTTTTAATTTTTAATCCCTAATAACTCCTTATTTATAGCTGGATTCTGTCACAGCTTCATATTTATAGTTCCATTCCTTCATATGTCAACCTTCATTTTTGTACTCTTGTCCTCAAGGGAGTTTTGAACCTGGAACCTTGTGACACAGAAGTGCTGCTGACTGAGTCACAATGATTCCACTATCAGTCATATGCCAAATAGATTCTTTATTGAGGACCCCACAGTCCAACCTGAGAATCAAACCATCCTCAGAATTGTCTCAGAGGTGGTTCTGGTGAAGCCTGCATCCCTTCATTCATTAAAGCATTCTCGTTGTGTGAGTATTGAGCTCAAGAAGCTTTGACCCAGATCCCGGAATTAGACATTGATATTTGATTTGATTTTTTTTCCCCTGGAGCATACGAGGCTTAGGGGATGATCGTTATAGAGGTCTATAAAATAATGAGTGACATAGGTAAGGTAGATATTCGACATCTTTTCCCAAAGGTAGGGAAAAACATGTGAATAAAGAACTCATGGTTTTCCAAAAACAACCCAAGCCAGCAAGGGACAGCAGCAAATTAATCCACAAGTAATCTAGATGAAAATTCAAGTGGCGATCATGAAATTACTAGATTATTTTGAAATCCCATTTGGTTCACTGATGTCCTTTAGGGAAGGGAATTTAGCATCTTTACTTGGTCTGGCCTACATGTGACTCCAGACCCAGAGCAATGTGATTAACTCTTCACTGCTCTCTGCAATGGCCAAACAAACCATTCAGTTCCAGGACAATTATGGATGGACAATAATTTGTTGAAGTCGATAACAAACACCAGAAAGGGTCAATATCCTAATGAATTTGCTTTGTCAAAGCTGCACGGGGGGCACTAATTTGCCCAGAAACAAAGTGATTCATAGCAAAGGTAAGAAAAAAGATTTTGCCACGTATTTTATTAAAGTCCATGATTATTCCTGCATCTGCGTACAATTTACAAATCCTGTCCAAGTCTTGCGATTTCTTCAATCACAAAGTCGACATCAGACGCATTTGTAGCTGGATTCGAGATGACCATCCGGAAGAAATTCACCTTGTCCCCTTGTGGTTGGTACCCAACCATTGTTGACCCTTCCTCCATCATCCGAGCTTTAATCTTTGGTGCCACCTTTTGATTTGATTTGATTTGGTTTATTATTGTCACATGTATTAGTGTACAGCGAAAAGTATTGTTTCTTGTATGCTATACAAAACATATCGTACATAGAAATGGAAACAAGAGAGTGCAGAATGTAGAGTTACAGTCATAGCTAGGGTGCAGAGAAAGGTCAACTTATTGCAAGGTAGGCCCATTCAAAAGTCTGACAGCAGCAGGGAAGAAGTTCTTGAATCGGTTGGTACGTGACCTCAGACTTTTGTGTCTATTTCCCGACAGAAGAAGGTGGAATAAAGAATTTCTGAGGTGCATGAGGTCTTTAATTATGCTGGCTGCTTTGCTGAAGCAGCAGAATATTGACAAAGAGGCAACTTTATAGTTTTGTGGCTCAAATAAAAATTAGACATTTAAAAGGGTGGCACGGTGGAGCAGTGGCAGGGACCCAGGCTCAATTCTGGCCTCGGGTGACTACGTGGAGTTTGCGCATTCTCCCCATCCCTGCATGGTTTCCACCGGATGCTCTAGTTTCCTCCTGCACTCCAAAGATGTGCAGGTTCGGTGGATTGGTTATGCTAAATTAACCTTAGTGTCAGAATAAATACATAGGGTTATAGGAATAGGGTCTGGATGGGATTGTCGGCGGTGTAGACTCGATGGGCCAAATGGTCTCCTTCTGCACTGTAAGGATTGTATGATTCTATGATTTGATCTTTGACAGGGTTTACTCCTGAACTGATTGGCCATGCTAAACTGATGAATGTTTTGAGATGTTTTCTATGTGAATCCTGCCATAAGCTCGCGAGTTGTATCTGTGATATTGATGATTCCTTGTAAAGCCTTGTAGGCTTCACTCCTAAACACATCCTTCTTACATTGGGAACACACAATCCTTCATACCTTGGTCTTAAGCTGCATGGATTGCTGGAGTACAAATCCTGCTACATTTTCTCTGTACAAACCTTGAAGCTTTGGGCTGATGTTAATTTGGGTGGTAGTGTCTTGACGGTGGTCCAGAGAGCCTGGGATTTCTCTGCCACGACTGATTCTAGGAGTGTTAACATTGAATCATAACATTGCTACTGGCAAGTGACAAGAATTGGCAATGGGCTCAGTCTTGATCCAATGAGATTAGGGAAAATATTGTAGATATCAGATTAACAATAATGTAAAGGGTAATGGGGGTAACGGCTGCAAAAGGCACTAAGATGTCCAATCAGCCATGATTATATTGAATGGGCTTGAATTATATTGAGTAGGCTTGATGGGCTGAATGGCCTACTCCTGTTCCTATGTGTTATGTATCGTAAAGCAACAAATCGTTGTGTGTTTAGGCACATGATGTGCTGTGATGTCACCAGAGGCATTTGCGGATTTTTATCTCTCTTCCATGTTGGATTGCAGTCAGGTAACAGCTCTTAAATAAATCTGTGCTATTGGTCCAAAACCCAGTGTGGTACCTTGTCATCCTTTGTCTTGTTCTACTGGTCAAAGCATCCAATATTTGTACTATCTTTTGGTTTTGTAAGGGGGCTTGGAGTATATTTCTGACAGTATACCTAAAGTAGTGTAAGGTGGGCTGTGGTAATTTTCTGGCAATGGGTTTAAGGGATTTTTATAATCGCTGGACAAAACATCATAGGAAGTAGGAGCTTGAGGAGGCCATTCGACAGGGTTTACTCCTGAACTGATTGGCCATGCTAAATTGTCTTTTAGTGGCCCAAGATGTATAGGTTAGAGGGTAAATATGTGAGGTGATGGGATAGGGCCTGGGTTGGATGCTCTTTCAAAGAGCTGGCGCAGACACGATGGGATAAATGGCCTCCGTCCGTGCTGAGGGAATCTATGATTCTATGAAAAGGGAGGTGCCTCACGATAGGAATTCTGAATCAAATCAGCCAGTTCTGATAATAGGTCACTGATCTAAAACAGTAAGCAGGATTTTCCACTCCCCCCACCCCCGCCTTGGCATGTTTTGTGGTGTTGGAGATGGCCCACATTTGGCCAGTGGCAGGATCTTCCAGTCCTGCCGGTGTCAATGGGATTTCTTGTTGTTCGCACCCCTTTGGCTCAAAATCCCACCGGTGGGAAAAGCCGGAAAATCCCGTCCATTCACTCTGTCTCTCTACACAGGTGCTGCCTGACCTGCTGAGCAGTTCCAGTTCTTTTATTTCAGTTCTGGAAGAGCTGGGTGGAGTGGGTTCCACATGTTTTAGCCGTGGGACAGACTAAACTGGCAAAATAGTCATGGTTTTCACATGTTTTCCTGAGGATTGTTGAGAAAATAAAAGAGAGAAATATCTGCTCCTACCAGCCAAAAATGTATATGGATTATTCAAAGTATAAAGGCACCAGCGTGAAATTGTAAAATAACCTACGGGACAATCAATTTAAGGTATAAAATCTACCATATTTTTATAGCAGTGTAATATATTCCCTATGTGATAATTAGTAGTTGATAGAAGTGCTTTAAAATAAAGCAATATTGTCAAAGCATAAAACCTCTGCCAGAAATTGGTGCCATATTCCAATATATCTCCTTAGTGCTATTTCCTCAAGTTCTTGCCCATTTGTGGTCAGACCTTCAGCTATCCAATCTCCCACCCTGTAATTCCCACCCTCCATCGCTCTGTCTCTCTCTCTTTTTTGAAACACTGCTTGATGCTTTGATCAAGTTGAATACCAAGTTGGAATACTGTGTACAGCCCTGGTCAGCCTATTACAGAAAGGATATTATTAAATTAGAAAGAGCACTGAAAAGATTGACTAGGATGCTACTGGGATTTAATGGTTTGAGTTATAAGGAAAGGCTGCCTAAACTTTTTTCCCAGGAGTGTAGGAGACATACGAGTAATCTGACAGAAGTCTATAAAGTAATGAGGGGCATAGATTAATGAGATGGTCAACATCTTTTCCCAAAGGTAGGGGAGTCTAAAATTAGAAGGCATAGACTTAAGGTGAGAGGGGAGAGATACAAAAGGGTCCAGAGGGACAATTTCTTCACACAGAGGGTGGTGAGTGCCTGGAACAAGCTGAACAACCTGAAGAAGAGCTTAACCTCGAAAGCTTGTGAGTTTACTATCAAATAAATCAGTTGGACTTAAACCTGGTGTTGTCAGACTTTTTACTGTGTTTACCCCAGTCCAACCCCGGCATATCCACATCATGGAACAAGCTGCCAGAGGTAGTGGTAGAGGCGGGTACAATTTTGTATTTTAAAAAGCGTTTAGACATGGGTAAGATGGGTATAGAGGTATATGGGCCAAACACGGGAAATTGGGACTAGCTTAGTAGTAAAACTGGGCGGCATGGACAAGTTGGGCCAAAGGGCCTGTTTCCATGCTGTAAACCTCAATGACTTTTGAGTTCCTACTGTTTCCTTCTTTGGTTTGGTGTGAGTTTTTGTCTGATGAATGTTTTGAGATGTTTTCTATGTGAATCCTGCCATAAGCTCGCGAGTTGTATCTGTGATATTGATGATTCCTTGTAAAGCCTTGTAGGCTTCACTCCTAAACACATCCTTCTTACATCGGGAACACACAATCCTTCATACCTTGGTCTTAAGCTGCATGGATTGCTGGAGTACAAATCCTGCTACATTTTCTCTGTACAAACCTCGAAGCTTTGGGCTGATGTTAATTTGGGTGGTAGTGTCTTGACGGTGGTCCAGAGACCCTGGGATTTCTCTGCCACGACTGATTCTAGGAGTGTTAATATTGAATTATAACATTGCTACTGGCAAGTGACAAGAATTGGCAATGGGCTCAGTCTTGATCCAATGAGATTAGGGAAAATATTGTAGATATCAGATTAACAATAATGTAAAGGGTAATGGGGGTAACGGCTGCAAAAGGCACCAAGATGTCCAATCAGCCATGATTATATTGAATGGGCTTGAATTATATTGAGTAGGCTTGATGGGCTGAATGGCCTACTCCTGTTCCTATGTGTTATGTATTGTAAAGCAACAAATCGTTGTGTGTTTAGGCACATGATGTGCTGTGATGTCACCAGAGGCATTTGCGGATTTTTATCTCTCTTCCATGTTGGATTGCAGTCAGGTAACAGCTCTTAAATAAATCTGTGCTATTGGTCCAAAACCCAGTGTGGTACCTTGTCATCCTTTGTCTTGTTCTACTGGTCAAAGCATCCAATATTTGTACTATCTTTTGGTTTTGGAAGGGGGCTTGGAGTATATTTCTGACAGTATACCTAAAGTAGTATAAGGTGGGCCGTGGTAATTTTCTGGCAATGGGTTTAAGGGATTTTTATAATCGCTGGACAAAACATCATAGGAAGTAGGAGCTTGAGGAGGCCATTCGGCCCGTTAAGCCTGCTCCACCATTCATTATGATCATGGCTGATCATCCAATTCAATAACCTGATTTCCCCCTTCCCCCCTCCCCATATCCTCTGATCCCCTTCGCCCCATGTGCTATATCTAACTGCTTTCAATGTTTTGGCCTCAGCTGCTTTCTGTGGTAGCAAATTTTGGCCTTGGAGGGAATGCAGAGGAGGTTTACTAGACTGATACCGGAGTTGAGGGGGTTGAGCTATGAGGAGAGGCTGAATAAACTGGGCTTGCACTCGTTAGAGTTTAGAAGAATGAGGGGAGATCTCATTGAGACGTATAAGATGATGAATGGGATGGATAGGATAGAGGTGGAGAGACTCTTCCCGCTCAAAAAAGACAGTAGGACTAGGGGGCACAGCCTCAAGATAAAAGGGGGGGCGGTTTAGAACGGAGTTGAGGAGGAACTTCTTCACTCAAAGGGTGGTGAATCTCTGGAATTCTCTGCCCGTTGAAGTGGTGGAGGCTGCCTCGCTAAATATTTTTAAGAAGCGGGTTGATGGGTTTTTGATAAGAGAGGGGATTAAGGGTTATGGGGAGAGGGCGGGAAAGTGGAACTGAGCCACGACAGATCAGCCATGATCTTATTGAATGGCGGGGCAGGCTTGAAGGGCTAGATGGCCTACTCCTGCTCCTATTTCTTATGTTCTTATGTTCTTATGTTCAAATTCCATAGGCTGGCCACTGTCTGGGAGAAGAAATTTCTCCTCCTCTCTGTCCTAAGCGGTCTACCCTGTATCCTCAGACTGTGACCCAGAGGAATCTCACTCTCTTGTTCCATTTGAGAGATTAAGAGAAAATTGGCATATTGTTTTACTTGAATTGCGTTTCCCTGCAGGATGATTACATTGCCTTTTGTCATGGATCGTAACTCAGGCCAGACATCCATCCTGCTCTGGCGTGTTGACAAACTGTGAACAATTTATCAAATTACATCAGATTGAAACTTACCTGATGAAGCCTCTTGTCCCGTTCTGTGTTTTCAGGCATTCCTTTGAGACTTGGTGGAATGTACCAGAAACACACGTTGGTGTGCTCGGGCTGAGAAGGAACAGGTAAGTAAAATGGACAAAATACTTGTTGTTATTCAAAAGTAGTTACAGAAAACTGCCCATGAATGTGCCATTCCGTTCACTTAATGGACACTTTTAGCACCTTTCTCAGCTTTCATCTTCACCATTTACATTTCTTTTGTCCAATTACAGAACCAGCCATATCCCCACCCTCATGGTACAAATCTTGTCTGATTCTCTTTGCTCCCAGTTCTGAGGAAGAGTCTCCCAGACTCAGAAACTTTGTCTCTATTCTCTCTCCACAGATGCTGTCAGACCTGCTGAGATTTTCCAGCATGTTCTGTCTTTGTTTCAGGTTCCAGCATCCGTATTTTTTGCCTTTACGTTTCCCAGTGGTAACGGTGAAAGCCTAAAGAAAGAACTTCTGCCTCCCCTCCGAGACTGAAAAGGTGAATCATACGGAGAGATACAGAAGAGAAGATAAAAAAAAGATGTTTTCAATAATATTGCCCCATAAGCAACATATAAAAGCAGCACAGTGGCATAGTGGTTCGCACTGCTGCCTCACAGTGCCAGGGACCCAGGTTCAATTCCAGCCTTGGGTGAGGATGTGTGGAGTGTGTACATTTTCCCCATGTTTACCAGGGGTTTCCTCCGGGTGGCCTGGTTTCCTCTCACAGTCCAAAGATGTGCAGCTTAGGTGGATTGACCATGCTAAATTGCCCCTTAGTATCCAAAGACATCTAGGTTAGAGGAATTAGTGGGGTAAATATGTGGGGTTACGGGGATAGGGTCCAAAGATGTGCAGGTTAGATGGATTGGCCATGGTAAATGTGCAGGGTTATGAACAAAGAATCATAGATTCGCTACAGTGCAGAAGGTAGCCATTCAGCCCATCAAGCCTGTACCAACAACAATCTATCTCTGCAACTCCATATATTTACCCTGCTACCCCCCCGACACGAAGGGGCAATTTATCATGGCCAATCAACCTAACCTGCACATCTTTGGATCTTGAGTGGAAACTGGAGCACCCGGAGGAAACCCACGCAGACACAGGGAGAATGTATAAACAAAGGGGAGGCATTTTGGTGAGACACACTTTTGAAGGGTCAGTGCAGACTTGATGGGCTAAATGGCCTCTTTCTGCACTGCAGGGATTCTATGGTTCTATGCCCCAGGTGACAAATTCCAATCAACAAAATGATAAACTGATTGAAAGGCAACATTTAAAATAAAGCAGTGCTGCGCATCTGTACCTGTGGGGTTATTTTTACATCTGCATTCTCCCAGTTAGCATCCTCGCAAGTCATAAGCACACTGGACTTGTTTAAGGTTTGCTTAGATAGACACATGAGCGAAATAGGGATGGAGGGTTATGGGAGACTGTTTTAAATAAGGATCAGAGCCTCGGGACATTCCTGGAAATCAACTGTTACATGTGTTGATGTTTTTCTCTTCTACTCCACAGGTGCGTCAGTCTACCTTGTTGTCTAACGAGGGGCATGCACACAATGGGTCGTGCGCGGGCTGCTCTTGGATGTTTCGAGAGTAGCCTAGTACTTCACATCGTTTGTGTACGCTTAAACTGGACCAGCTGATGGGCACCACGACAGCTCAGTGACTGTCACTGTTTGCTGTGCAGTTACATGGACTTGGGCCAGTGTCTGTGGGAGATTGCGCATTCTCCCTGTGGTTGCGTGGGTTTCCTCCGGGTTCTCCGGTTTCCTTGCACACCCCAAAGATGTGCTCTTAGGCTGATTGGTGCAACAAATTGTCCCTAAATTATTCTCCCCTTAATCTGGTTTCCAATGAGGGTACCATAAGCATAGACATGGGTCAAGGGTGGAGGAGGAAAAGCACATTGTTAAAATGGTGGCGTGGACTCGTTGGGCCGAAGGGCCTGTTTCCCGTGCTGTGTTGTTCTTTGTTCTTTATAAGCTGGCATCAGAAAACCAGAAGCTAGACAAATGATGTGGTGATGTGGATGTGACACCCACAGTTTGATGGATAAAGAATAGTTTTGTTACATAGACCCCCCCACTCCCCCAGCAAGGGGAGAATGTGCCCCTGGGGCTGTGCAAACATAGAATTGGCCCTTTAAGATGGTAATATATTTCAAAGAAAGTAATGGGTAATTTTACACTTTTGCAACCTCTTTATACCTGATCATCTGTTGACTATTTTAAATGGATAGAAAATTGGTCAGGTCACATCACAAGTTTATTATTCTCAATCCCAATATTCCAACATGTGCGCATAGAACTTGAACCTTACTGTTGGAGTGGCAAACGCAGGAAATTTGCCCTTTAATCCTCTCTATTGGATCGTAATCAGGATCACCAAGGGGGGGTAGGGGTGGAGGATGGTACTGTTTCAATGCTCTTAGACACCACATAGAGTATAACAACTAGAAACTTACTTTATCATCAAACACCAGCTTAAAATCATCTCTTCCTTCGAGTTTGCTGTGGAGATATTCTGCAAGTTCAAGGCATTTATCAATTTGTTTCTCAAACCCTGATGTACCCTGTGAAGTGAAACAGGAAAAGTTGATTTATATCACACTGTGTTTAAAGTTTATTTATTAGTGATAAGTAAAACTTACATTAACACTGCAATGAAGTTACTGTGAAATTCCCCTAATCGGCACATTCCGGCATCTGTTTGGGTCAATCCACCTAAACAAAACGTCTTCCAGAAAGTGGGAGGAAACCAGATCCCCAGAGGAAACCCATGCAGACAAGGAGAGAGCATTCAAACTCCACACTGACAGTGAACCAAGCTGGGAATCGAATCCGGATCCCTGGTGCTGTAAGACAGCAGTGCTAATCACTGTGCTACCATGCCATCCTATTGATGTCGCATTGATATGTGATTGATATGGGATATTGCATGTAATAATTCCAGTGACAAAGAAAAATACAAAGACCAGCTCTTGAACTGTCTGTTAGAATGAAAGACTTGTATTTATATAGCGCCTTTATACACAACCTCAGGGTTTTCTCTTTCATAAGCTGGTTGTGTGGCCTGACTTATCTTGAGGAACGGTGGTCTGACTCAAGGAGTTACTTAAAACTGATTTAAAATAATGTTTTCTGGCATTCTTAAAGTTACAAAGCCAATGTTCAGAGTAGACCGGGCAAAGCCAAATCCATTCCTTACTGGCTGGAAAAAGCAAATTCAAATTGAATCCGATTCAAGATGTCCATAAGTGAGACAAACAAGATCCAAGCTGACAAGATAAAGCATTGGATCCCATCTTGAGCTTGATCCAACACCATGGGCAGTACGGTGGTACAGTGGTTAGCACTGCTGCCTCACAGTGCGTGACCCAGGTTCAATTCCAGCCTTGGATGTCTGTGTGGAGTTTGCACATTCTCCGTGGGATTTTTCTCCGGGTGCTCCTGTTTCCTCCCACACTCCAAAGATGTGTGAGTTAGATTGATCAGTCATGCTAAATTGCTCCTTAATGTCAGGGGGATTAGGAGGGTAAATATGTGAGGTTATGGGGATAGGACAGGACCTATTGTCAGTGCAGAATTGATGGGCCAAATGGCTTCCTTCTGCTCAGTAGATTCTATGATTCAATGACTAGATCTTAGCCATGATGTGGAAATGCCAACATTGAACTGGGGAGGGCACAGTCAGAAATCTCACAACACCAGGTTAAAGTCCAACAGGTTTATTTGATATCACGAGCTTTCAGAGTGCTACTCCTTCATCAGGTGAGTCTGATGAATCTTAAACCTGTTGGACTTTAACCTGGTGTGGTGAGACTTCTTATTGATCTTAGCCAAAAGGTCTTAGGCCAACAAGCGATATATCTCATGGGTCCTATTTTGATTCTAAGTGCTGGGCAGACTTGAAACTGGATGTGTTTCAGATCCGACTTTTAGACCCATTCTGAAGCACCCCCATAAGCACTCTGCCTGAAAAAATATCAGCAAGTCTGAATCGTGTTGCACAGGCCTGTGGGTGGGGCTTACGATGATCCTTTACAGGATGAGAAGGGGGATGTAATAACTGGAAATGAGAAAATGGTTACGGCATTGAACAGGTATTTTGTGTCGGTCTGCAGAGTGGAAGACACAAATAACATGCCAAAAATTGATAACAGGTAGGCTATGGCAGGTGAGGAGCTAGAAACTATGATTATCATAAAAGAGGTAGTGTTGGGCAAATTAATGGGGCTAAAAGTACACAAGTCTCCTGGCCCTGATGGAATGCATCCCAGGGTATTAAAAGAGACGGTGGGGGAAATAGCAAATGCACTAGTGGTAATTTACCAAAATTCACTGGATTCTGGGGTGGTTCCCGCAGAGTTGAAAACAACAAATGTGATGCCACTGTTTAAAAAAGGAGGTAGACAAAAGGTAGGGAACTTATTGGCTGGTTAGCTTAACTTCTGTAGCAGGGAAAATGCTTGAATCTTTCAAGAAAGAAGAAATAGCGAGACATCTGGAAATAAGTTGTCCCATTGGTAAGACGCAACATGGGTTCATGAAGGGAAGGTCGTGTTTGACTAATTTGGTGGAATTCTTTGGGAACATTACATGTGCAGTGGACAATGGGGAACCTGTGGATGTGGTGTATCTGGATTTCCAGAAGGCATTTGACAAGGTGCTGCACCAAAGACTGCTACGTAAGATAAAGGTGCATGGTGTTATGGGTAATGTATTAGCATGGATCGAGGATTGATTAACTAACAGAAAGCAAAGAGTGGGGGTAAATGGGTGATTTTCTGGTTGGCAATTAGTGTCGTTGGGACCGCAATTGTTTATGATTTACATAGATGATTTGGAGATGGGGACCAAGTGTAGTGCATCAAAATTCACAGATGACATTAAGATGAGTGGCGGAGCAAAGTGTGCGGAGGACGCTGAAAGTCTGCAAAGGGATATAGATAGTCTAAGTGAGTGGGCGAGGGTCTGGCAGATGGAGTACAATGTTGGAAAATGTGCGGTCATTCATTTTGGTAGGAATAACAGCAGGACTATTATTTAAAATGTTAAAAAATGCAGCATGTTGCTGTGCAGAGGGACCTGGGTGTCCTTGTGCAAGAATCACAAGGAGTTGGTTTGCAGGTGCAGCAGGTAATTAAGAAGGCAAATGGAATTTTGTCCTTCATTGCTAGAGGGATGGAGTTTAAAAACAGCGAGATTATGTTGCAGCTGTATAAGGTGCTGGTGAGGACACACCTAGAGTATTGTGTACAGTTCCAGTTTCCTTTCTTGAGAAAGGATATACTGGCACTGGTGGGATGCAGAGGAGATTCACTAGGTTGATTCTGGAGTTGAGAGGTTTGGCTTATGAGGAGAGACTGGGGAAACTGGGGCTATACTCATTGGAATTCAGAAGAATGAGGGGAGATCTTATATGTTTCTATAATAGATAAGATAGAAGCAGGGAAGTTGTTTCTACTGGCGGGTGAAACTAGAACTAGGGGGCAAGTCCTCAAAATAAGGAGAAACAGACTGAGGAGGAACTTCTGCACACAAAGGGTTGTGAATCTGTGGAATTCCCTCCCCAGTGAAGCAGTTGAGCCTCCCTCATTGAATGTTTTCAAGGCAAATTTTTGAACGTTAAAGGAATTAAGGGTGAGTGGGCGGGTAAGTGGAGCTGAGTCCACAAAAAGATCAGCCATGATCTTATTGAGTAACGGAGCAGGCTCGAGGGGCCGGATGGCCTACTCCTGCTCCTAGTTCTTATGTTCTTATTTAACATGCCCGAAACCCGGCAGCTCTGATTGGTGCCTCCAACTGCGCGCGTACAAAACAAAAAATGATAGAATGCTGCTCCTCTGCCACATCACTCCCGAGCTGGATAATGCCTCCCCCCTGACCCCCACAGACATTACCCCACCCCAACAACATTTCTGACCCCCGCATTGCCCCAACCCCTCCACCACCCAGACCGATCGCGGGCCCCTCTCCCCTCCTTCCCCCTCACCGATCTCAGGCAGTGAGCCGTTGTGTGTTTGGTACTTACCTCCTCATGAGCTTTCAGAACGCTGCTCCTTCATCTCACCTAATGAAGAAGCAGCGCTCTGAAAGCTTGTGATACCAAATTGGACTCTAACCTCATGTTGTGAGATTTCTGGAAAATTTGGAGAGTTCATAAAGTCAGTGGCTCTCCCCATTGTCACACCTGCCCATGAGGATGCCCACTGTTGCCAGAGTGGCACTGGAACCCACAACATTCGGGATATGTGTGTGAGTGAAACCAACTGAGCTACAGCTGTATATGGGCAGAAATCAGTTCTTCTAACACAGGAGGAGATGGTGATGTCACTCGACCAGTAATCCATTAATCCAGGCTAATGCTCTCCAGACAAGGATCCAAATCCTAGAATTTTAAATTCAAGGAATAATCTGGGATTTAAAAGCTATTAGTCTCAATGGTGCTGAGTATGAAACCGTTGCTGATTGTTGTCAAATCCCCAACTGATTTACTAATGCCCTTTGGAGAGAGGGGATCTGCCATTCTTAGCCTGGTCTGGCCCACAAGTGACTCCAGACCCAGATGTGGAGATGCCAGCATTGGACTGGGGTCAGCACAGTAAGAGGTCTCACAACACCAGGTTAGAGTCCAACAGGTTTATTCGGTATCACGAGCTTTTGGAACGCTGCTCCTTCACCTCATCTAATGAAGAAACAGCGCTCTGAAAGCTTGTGATACCAAATAAACCCATTGGACTCTAACCTCATGTTGTGAGATCTTTTACTGCCCAGACCCAGAGCAATGTGACTGACTCTGACTAAGGAAGCCACTCAGTTGAAGGGCAATTAGGAATGGAGAATTGTTAGCAACACCTTCATCCCATGAAAGAATAAATTTCCTAAAAATTATTGTAAGTAACCATTGCTCAGGATTCCCCGATGTTATTTAATTTTTCATTTGATAATTGGCGTCAAAGCTGTAATGCTTAAAATTATCTAATTAATTTTCCCCTTTTTGTTTTCTGCTTACTTTTAAATTACTTTTGGATCCTGGGCACTTGGATACTACAGATGTTACTACTGTGTTTAGTCCGTCAACATTGTGAGGAGATGGTGGCTTCCAAGCCAGGAGTGATGGTCGTCAACAACCCAGGTTACCTTTGACTATTTTTTTCAGAAGTGAGGATATACAAGTTTGGCACCTCTTTGTGGCCAAGTCAAACGGACCCGTTGGGCCAAATCAAACGATAATGTGGTTCATCGTAAAGGATATCAATAGGACCTGCAAGTTGTGCATGTTCTGAGTTTAGTCCCTTATCTTTGTCAGAATGTGTGGGGTGGTGCCACTGTGGATCTCTGGGGAGATGCACTTTCCACTTTCTGAAAATTGCTAACTATTTAGGGCAGCACAGTGGTTAGCACTGTTGCCTCATAATGCCAGGGACCCGGGTTCGATTCCCGGCTTGGGTCACTGTCTATGTGGAGGTTGCACATTCTCCCCATGTCTGCGTGGGTTTCCTTTCGGTGCTCTGATTTCCTCCAAACATGTGCAGGTTATGTGCACTGGCAGTGCTAAATTCTCCCTCAGTGTACCCCGGACAAGTGCCAGAGTGTGGCAACCAGGGGATTTTCACAGTAACCCTTCATTGCAGTGTTAACGTAAGCCTACTTGTGACTAATAAATAAACTTTATATACAGAAATGATTTCAGAAACTGGAATCTTGCCGTCACAGTGCATTGAATGGGCTGGCAAAGCTAATGAGGTAAAGGAGAGGACAGAAATGCAGGAAGGTCTAAAAGGGCTTGGGGAGGGGTTGGGTAAATGACAAATAAAATTCAATATAGCAAAGTGTGAGGTGACTTACTTTGGTAGGTACAACGAAGAGAGGGGAGAACCAAATCGGCTAGATGAGCAACAAGATCTGGGGTTACCGACAGAGAAAGAACTAAATATCATTTTGCTAAGACCATAAGTAGTGCAATAGAAAAGCACTCGCGTTGATCTCTAGAGGAATGGAACTCAGAAGCAGGAAGGTCACACACTATGGGTGGGATTCTCCGACTGTTTGCTGGCAGTTCTGTGACCCCGTTGGTCACGTACCCCTGCCCAGTGTTCCCCAGCAGTATGGAGTGGCTTCAGTGGGAAATCCCATCAACAACAGTGGGATCAGAGAATCCCGCCACCAGCGAACGGTGCGTTGCCTCCTATCGCTGGGAAACACGCGGCTGAGAGGTCAGAGAATCCCACCCAATGTGTATATTGAATTTTATTTGTCATTTACCCAACCCCTCCCTTTTACACCTTCCTGCATTCCTGTTCTCTGCTTCACCTCATTAGCTTTGCCACTCCATTCGGTATCGTCTGTACACTATGTCGGCAAGACTCCAGTTTCTGAAATCATTCCTGTAAATCGTTAACAATTTACAGAAAGTGGAAGGTGTTCCTCCTCAGGGATCCACACTGGCACCACCCCACACATACTGACAGAGATGTTCAAAACGAAGGGTCTAATCGGAGGATGAGATAGGGTGGACAGTGAGAGCCTTTCTCCTCGGATGGTGATGGCTAACACGAGGGGACATAGCTTTAAATTGAGGGGTGATAATTATAGGACGGATGTCAGAGGTAGGTCCTTTACTCAGAGGGTAGTAAGGGCGTGGAATGCCCTGCCTGCAGCAGTTGTGGACTCGCCAACTTTAAGGGCGTTCAAATGGTCATTGGATAGGCATATGGATAACATTGGAATAGTTTAGGTTAGGGGGTCATTGGATTTGTTCCACTGGTCGGTGCAACATCGAGGGCCGAAGGGCCTGTACTGCGCTGTAATGTTCTATGTTCTATAATCTCAAAATTTGGTTAGGCCACATTTGGAGTGCTGAGTACAGTTTTGGTTTCCACATTATAAAAAAGGGTATAAAAGCACTGGAGTTGTAGAGGAAAAGAATTACGAGGATAATTGTCAGAATAAAGAGGAAGCAGCTGTACGGAAAGACTGAAATAATTGGGCTCTTTTCTCTCAAAAAGGGAAGAAATCCAACAGATCTCTTCATAATTCTAAAAGGGTTCAGTGGTGTTGATGTAGAGAAGCTGTTTCACCTGTAAATAATTCCAGAACAAATGGGAATAAGCATAAGGCAGTCACTAACAGATCAAAGAAAGCATTTCAGAGGAATTTATTTCATAGAATCATAGAACCCCTACAGTACAGAAAGGACATTTGGCCCTTTGAGTCTGTATCGACCACAATCCCACCCAGCCTCTATTCCCGCAACCCCCCACATTCACCCTGCTAGTCCCCCTGACACTAAGGGACAATAAGCACGGCCAATCCACCTAAGCAGCACATCTTTCGGACTGTGGGAGGAAACCGGAGCACCCGGAGGAAACCCACGCAGACACGGGGAGAATGTGCAACTTGCTGCTTCAAGATTGTAGCAGAGAGGACTGATTTGATTAAGGGGAGAGCTGATGAGGGAAAGGGAAAGGAGTGTATGTGAAAGTTGCGATGAAGCGATTTGTTTCACTATCACAGCAGCAATGATCAGTTGGGCCGAGTGGCCTGTTTGTAAGTGACGATTGTGTACATTTATGACGATTGTAGGATAAATTAAAATATTAAGTGTTCACAAGTTATCATCCCATAGTATCATTACAGTGCTAATCTTCTTCATTTTTTATTACCTTTGCTTTCCACATCAACCAGAATTTAAAGACATCCACATGGCGACCACACTGAATTGTTTTATCTCCTGTATCATAGGATACGTCGTACGCTTTGTCATTCTGGAACAGATACTGCGCACACATTTTATTGCAGTTCAGGAGCAAACCCTGTCAAAGATCATATCACAGAATCATTTACAGAATCACACAATCCTTACAGTGCAGAAGGAGGCCATTTGGCCCATCGAGCCTGCACCGAAAACAACCCCACCCAGGCCCGATCCCTGTAACCCTATGTATTTATCTTGACACGGAGGGACAGTTTAGCACGGCCAATCCACCTAACGTGCAGATCTTTTGGACTGTGGAAGGAAACCGGAGCACCCAGAAGAAACCCACGCAAACATGGGGAGAACATGCAAACTCCACACAGACAGTGACCCAAGACCAGAATTAACCCTGGGCCCTTAACATTGTGAGGCAGCTAACCACTCCTCCACCCTTTCCCAAGGCAATATTTTCATAAATGCAAAGCTATTCATTGTGATATGCTCCATTTTATGTTATAGTTAAACATCTTTTACATGATGTAGAGGAGACAAATTAGATTTTGTGCGTCTGTGGATGTCCACTATCACCTCGTGCTGAGTCTCCCTGCTGTGTGAGGGGAAGGTTAGCAGTGATATTTGTATTCCTTAGAAGGAGAGAGGGATAAGGTAAAACCTGCATTTCCTCATCTCTCATGATCTTTTCAGTTATTATCTGGGCACTAAAGAAACATATTTACTTCAAGTGAAAGCTTTGGAATGCTTAACTAATCCTCCAGCATTCATTCAACTCACAATAGCTGCTAATCTTTGTAGACAAGTTGCTTAAAGAGGTAATGCACCTCAGTCTCTCGTCACTGTGGGATGTCACATGCTAATTCAGAAGTCATAAATACCCCGTGCCACTTACTTTGCCTCCAGTGTGGTGCCCTCTCAAAGCCAGGGTCTCGGAAGACCAACAACAGAAAGCCTCTCAGCCTTTCAGCTAAGATCAAGCGTCAGATCAAGCCCAAGGTGAGGTGTAATGTCTTACCCTGTCAGCTTGGACCTTGAAGGAACCTTGAATTGGATTCAATTGGATTTTGAATTAGGTTTTTGGAGGAATGGATTGGGGTTTGCCTGGTTCACTCTGACTGAGCGCTGGCTTTGTAACGTAAAGAAGGGAATTAAAAAATGTTTTAAAAAAGAATTAACCATCAGATAAGCCTGCTCTTGTCAGCTTGGATCTGGTATATCCCTTTTGTGTGGGCCATGAACTGGATTTAATTTGATTTGAATTTGTTTTTGGGGCAAGCGAGGAGCTGGATTAGAGGCCAGCCCTGTTCGCTCTGTGCATTGGGCTTTGTAACTCTGAGAAAGGAATACAATTAAAAAGAAAAGCAGAAATCTCGAACCAGGTGTGAAACAACACTGCTGTAAACCTGAATGTATGAGTGAGGGGTTCTTTGGCTCATAGAGATTGATTACAGGCAGAGAGAGTACAACTCTCAGTGATCAGCCCACAGGTGACTCCTTTCTCTGAAGGGGCAAACACAGCTTTCTGAGGTAGTTCTGAGAAAGATCTTCGACATATCCTTCCAACTGCTTCTTAATTAGCACCTGAATCTCTCCCCGAGCTATTCCATATCACCCTCCAATTCAATACATACAAATTCCAATTGGAAAGATGTGGACAATCCACAGTGTCACCTTCTGAAGCGCTGAGTGCTCCGAAGAGGCAGGTTGGGAGTGATTATGAAGGTAACATTTTGCTTTCTTAATTTACCCGTTGTTGGTTGGATTTTCGGAATGTCAGCAAAGCCCAAGGCCTTTGACCCTATCTCACTAACAGCTCAGATTGACCACCCTGAGGCTTCAACCTCTAGCCCAGGTCTTCAATCCTTCCCCGAATGAGACACATGGTGCCTCTCTCAGGTCTCCGATTCCCCCGACTGTCTGCTGGACCTCAGTCAAAACACCAGCCAAAGCACCACCCATTCCGCTCTGCAGCCACACGTAGAGCGCCCCAGAACTGCCCCCACCAGACCTGCAGCCACCTTCCCACAGGCCTCCGATTTCCCCACACCTTCTAGCCTCTCTCTGATCCATCCCCCATGATCCTGAGGTTGGGAGCCCCCCCCCCCCCCCCGCCGGGTAAATAAACCCTCCCCCACAATGATTACCTCTTCTAAGATCAACCATAGCCCCACCCAGTCCCCCCAACATCTCAGAGATTGACTGACTTACTGTCACTCCCTCTCCCCAGTCGGATGCACCCCTCACTGTCATGGATGTACCTTGCCCTGAGGCCTACACAGGCTGGTTCCCCACCTGACTGGACTCCATCCTGTTGATCAGGGTTGTACCAGGGTGGAGAACTGATTAGTGACACCTTACACGCATGCTGGAGTTAGGATTCCACAGTCTCCCGAGGTTGGGGATCTCTGTGACTTCCTCTCACACCTGGTATATCAAGTGAGGAAGAATCTGGGCCTTAATGCTTTTCATCTACTGCGACCCTCACACACCAGCCCCCCACAATCACAACCACCGCTGATTTTAGTCACAACATCCCCCATCTCCCTCCCATTGATGGGCTCGATTTCAAATGAACACAGCAAGCCCCAGGAGCCTAATGGTTCCTCATTGGTTTCTGCACGGTAATGCCTCGGCCAATCAGATTTGGCTTGCCAACCAATCAGCACCCTGTGCTCCTGCAGAACAAATTGTCGTGGTGATTGTTTGAAGTTTGGCGTTCTTGCATTTGTCCTGATGAGTGCAAGGTGGAAAACTTCAGCAACGTGAATCTTTTCAGCCAGATTGAGGCTCAGTGCTACCAAGCGTCTGTTGAAGTACCTTCCCGTGGATCAGAATGGCAGAACACTGCAGGGGAACATTCATTATCTTGTGTGGATTCCACGTTACGGAGTTGGCCCTGAAACAGAGAAGAATTTTCCAACAGCAGGGAAAAATAAAACTGCCGCGTATAAATTTCATATTCATAATTATTTCCATGGGTGGTGCAAAATGAGCAGAAATTTACCTCTCAATTCCACTTAACTTACGACGATGCTTCTGTGACATTAATAAGCCACCACCCCAAGCTGCCTGTTTAAAACAAAAACAAAGAACATTTTAATATGAAAGGACAAAGCAGCTCTCACACAAGACAATAGGGACATTATTCTGTTCTAAGGCTGTTTTTGATTTTTTTAAGATATGCGCCCAGAAAGCTATGTCAGTGGACTAGAAATCCCATGGGCCCAGGTTAACACTCTGATTCTATGAACATGGGTTCAAATCCCACCATGGCAGCTGGTGGAATTTAAATTCAATTAATAAACTTGGAATCGAAAGCTTGTCTCAGTGACGGAGACCCTGAAATTGTCACTGATTGTTTTAAAGTTCACAGGAGTGATTCCAGGGATGAACCAACTGTAGCAGAGATTGGAGAGGTTGGGTCTCTACTCCTTGGAGAGAAGAAGGAGACTTAATGGAAGATCCTGAGTAGTATGGACAGAGTAAACAGTGAGAAACTATTCCCTCTCCGGAGTACATCAAGAATGAGAGGGCACAGAAAATAAGAGGCAAAAGGAGTTGAGGTGATGTGAGGAAAAATATTTCCACCTTGAGGATGGTTAGAATTTGGAGGGAGTCGCACATTGCAGCAGAGGGTCTTAAAGGAAAAGCGTTCACCTCAGTGGGGGGATAGGCTTTGTCTCTTTGTTGGATGCTGTTCCCATTCACTCGTGCCACACTTTGGTCTCGGGGTATCAAGAGTTCCATTCGCTGCTGAGAACCAGACCGACAGCTGAAACTTCCTTAACTGTCAAAGTTCACCCTCTAAGTCAGGCAATCCCACCCAATCAAAACTACCGCTGTAACCATGTCTCCAGTTGTGAATGAGTGAGTCTGATAATGCATCGGCTGTTCAAGTATTGAAATCAGCTTGTTTTCAGTTTTCAATTAGTCTCCTGCAAGGTTTTATATTTGATGTACAAGGGAGCCCTAACCTATTGATTCAGTGGGTAACTGTGTCACAAGATGCGCTACTCACCCAGGCAGCTCAGGTACATCCCAGTCTCACCCTGGAGCGGTGTGGAATTAACTGAAGAACGGCAGCCGGCTCAGTCTGACTGTGCAGAGTTAATTGTTTGAAGCTTCTTTATCTGGTCACAATCAGTAATTTCTGTTGAAAAGTGTAGGAGGATAGAACTGGGCTGCCATCTGATCACATAGAATTCCTACAGTGCAGAAGGAGGTCATTCGAACCATTGAATCTGCGCCGATCACAATCCCACCTATTCCCGTAGTCCCACGTAATTACCCTGTTAGTCCCCCTGTCACTAAGTGGGAGTTTAGCATGGCCAATCAACCTGACCCACACATCTTTGACCTGTGGGAGGAAACCGGATCACCCGGAGGAAACCCACACAGACACGGGGAGAATGTGCAAACTCCACACAGACAGTGACCCAAGCCGAGAATTGAACCTGGGTCCCTGGTGCTGTGAGGCAGCAGTGCTAACCACTGTGCCACCGTGCTGCCCCACTCGCACACGCACACACACACAAACACACATATGTGCATGTGCAAACACACACACACACATGCACACGCACGTACACTTACATATATATACACATGTGCACAAACATGCACACACATGCATGTGTACACACACACACACGTACACACACATACAACCAAATGTACACATAAGTGTTAGCTGTGGCTCTGTGAATAGTACTCGTATCTCTGAGTCAGAAGTTGTGAGTTCAAGTCTCATGCCAGGGATTGCTAACACTCCAGTGAGGTACTGCGAGGATGCTGTGCTGCTGGAGGTGTTATCTTTGGAATGAGATGTTAAACTGTGATCCTGCCTGTTTGGATATAGAAGATTGCATGGCACCATCTTTAAGAAGAACTCTGGTGGAAGAGTCCTGGACAATATTTACTCTTCAATCAACTTCAATTGTTATCCGTTCATTATCACATTGCTGGTTGTAGGGGTTTGCTGTGAACGGACTGAACCTGTTTCCTATAACAGTATCTGGGTCACATGCTTTACTGCTCCTGCTTCTGGTGTCCTGAACCTCTCCTCCAAAGTGTGACAGTGGTTGTAAAACACTTTGTGACCTGCTGTAGTTGTGAAAGGTGCTATACAAATGCAAGCCTTTCTTGTCTTTTACGGGCTGGTGACAGGGGAATGCATGGTGGCACAATGGTTAGCGCTGCTGCCTCACAGCACCCGGGACCTGGGTTCGATTCTCAGCTTGGATCACTGTCTGTGTGGAGTTTGCACATTCTCCCCATGTCTGTGTAGGTTTCATCCGGGTGCTCTGGTTTTCTCCCACAGTCCAAAAATGTGCAGGTTAGGTGGGTGGGCCATGATAAATTGCCCCTAATGATAGCAGGACTAGATTGGATAAATGCACATGATTATGGGGATAGGGCCTGAACGGGATTGTTGTCGGTGCAGACTCAATGGATCGAATGGCCTCCTTCTGTGCTGTAGGATTCTATTCCCAAAATTCACTTTGAGTCACTGCTTCCTGTTTGCATTCCAATGTAAGAAGACGTCCGCATTTTCCCCTCTACATTCATCTCTTTGATGTGGAGACGTTGGACTTTGAAATCTTTTCTAAATTTTTGAACATGGGTGTGGTTGACCTTGTTGTATTTTGGAAGATCCTTACATCAACATGCATCCAAAGGTGGTGCTTCTCACAAATGTCCGCAATCTCATTGAGAGGATCAAAGGCTCCAAACACGGTGGTTCCAGCTGTAGCATTGACATACAATGGAACAAAGCCCTGTAAGCAAAACCTATTATTAATTCTGTGCTTTATGTACATACAACTTTTAAAAAATGGTTCCCCTACACTTGAATAGGTTTTGTTGTGGATTCACAGACAAATTGTTTGCTTCATTTCCATTTGTTGCATGTATAATTATTAAAGTAACCAGACAATAATGACCCCAGCAAGGCCCAATTTCAGTGACCAGTATCTTGGGTGCTAGGGTTACCTGATGAAACATCCAATTCTACAGCTGGCACTGGCCCTATGACCACTTGTAAATGAAAGGCCCAACATCTGCTTTGGGAACCTCCTCCAGAAATTGGACATTGCACTGTAAGTTGGTATTAGCCTGAACAGGGCGGCACAGTGGTTAGCACTCTGTGAGTTTGCACATTCTCCCCGTGTCTGCATGGGTTTCCTTCGGGTGCTCCAGCTTCCTCTCACAGTCCAAATATCAGCAGATTAAGTTGATTGGCCATGTTAAATAACCTTTTAGGTTCAGGGGCCTAATAGGATATTATGTGAGGATAGGGCCTGGGTGGGACAGTTATCAGTGCAGGCTTGATGGACTGAATGGCCTCTTCTGCGCTATTGGGGTTCAAGGAGAGTATGAGCTTATTATGTAGGAAAAGCCTTGTTAGTTTAACAAGTTAGTTTGAATTGTACTGGGATATAATGGTTCTCATTTTTCTAGAGTCCCAAAGGGGAATGTCTTACATTGTTAAATAAATTTTGGTGACAGTGAGATCTTTTGGTGTGTCTTATAATCTCTGATTTCTAGTGAAATGAAAGCTGATCTCGTTGAGGTGCGTAAGGGGTTGGTTTAGCTCAGTTGGCTGGATGGCTGGTTTGTGATGGAGAGCAACACCAACAGCACAAGTTCAATCCCCATACCGGGTGTGATTATTCCACCTTGCTAACCTTTTGCATCTGAGGTGTGGTGATCCTCAGGTTAAATCTCCACCAGTCAGCCTATGGACATCTGTCAACTTTACCTTCCGGATACGTGGAAGGCTTGACAGGTTAAACGCTGAGCCGAGACCCCGGCTGAAGAACCCCGAACACGGGCCCAATTTTTGAATAAGGAGTCAGACATTTTGAACTGCGATGAGGAGAAATTTCCTCAGACCCTAATATGGCCAAAGGTGTCAGTTCCACACGGCATCTTAAAGGGCAAAAGAGATGTGGAGAGATGGAAAGGTTTAGGATAGAATTCTGAAGGTTGGAACCTTGTTAGCTGAAGGCACGGTTGCCAATGTTGGGGCAATGAAAATTGGGGATGTTATGGAGACCACAATTCGACAAGCCCAGATCACTTGGAGAGTTGTAGGTTTTAGCAGAGGTCACAGGGAGGAACCTGAAAGGAAGGATGACAATTCCGCTCCCAGCCAGCATCACAATAAAAAAAAACAAGCCCATGATCTCATTGCACTTTTTGGGAACTTGATGTGTATAAAAGTACCACCACGTTAACAACACTTCAAAGTAATTAATTGTATTTGAGTTACTTTAAAGTCGCTCTAAGAGCGAGGGTAAACAGCTGTATCAAGTGTAAATACAAGTTCTCCTTTGTATTTTATTGTAAGCAGTCTGTCTTTGTCACTGCTTGTCTCCAACTCAGCTGCTGAAGAGAATAACACTAACATGGTTAATTTACAGTAACCAAGTTGCATTCGTGACAAATGCTGCTTTTTAAAGTTATCCTTCAAAGACTTTAGTAGTCATTCTGTTATCAGGAAAATAATGAGCTATGTTTTGCTGTACCTGTGTGAATTATTAAGTACTTGCAATTGTCAAAAATGTCAACAACTTTCTCAAGTGCGAAGAAAAAGGAATTACAAATGATTCAGACACTGAAACTGCGTGAGAAATGTTGGTTGCAACTTTTCCTGGGTTTTGTATTACTGAGGCCTGTAAGTGGACCTTCCAACCACACACTCTACAAAGCATCATTGCTGCCACTTTCCTCTGATTTGTGTGTAAGGTGTGGTAATAACGCGCGCATGCTGAATGAACTCCTCAGAGGCCGGTGTCCTTTCACCAGATTCTCTTTAGTTACAAACTCAATTCCACTGCTAAGGGTACAAAGTCAGAACCTGGAGTGTGGGCAGCCCTGACACTCCTCATTCTACACACAGACTCCCGGATTGGGCAGGCAATCACTACCTAAATCAGGGAGCTCATACTCCAAGAGGACCACCTCATGGGCATCACTGAGGTCATTAGATCTGCCATCAAATACATTCTATGTCATTACTGAGGACGGAGAACATCTAGAGAGATGAGGCATGATGGTAAATCAACAATTTGTTCACCTAAAATACAGATATTGATAAAATACAATTTCCCAACAATGCCCTGTAATTTCTCAGCATTCCTCATTCTAGAAAGAACTGCAAAAGTGCATGCCTACCTTCATTCTCGGTGAAAATCAAATTTTTAATCAGCTATTTCTCAAGTAGCTTGCTCTGTTATAAACTATACACTCACAAATTAAGCCGAGAATTTTTGTCCAAGAGTAAGAGTGAAAGAAAGACATCCCTTAATCGCGTGTAGATGAGCTGATGGCCTAGTGGTCTTATTTGTGGTCTGACCGCAAACAATATAATAGAAGAGCACATAGACAAGGACAGGGAGGCAACGGCCTAGTGGTATTATCGCTAGACTATTAATTCAGAAGCTCAGCTAATTCCTGGGGACCCGAGTTCAAATCCCACCACAGCAAATGGTAGAATTTGAATTCAATAAAAAATATCAGGAATTAAGAATCTATTGATGATTGTCAGAAAAACCCATCTGGTTCGCTAATGCCCTTTAGGGAAGGAAATCTGCCGTCCTCACCTGGTCTGGCCTACATATGACTCCAGAGTCACAGTAATGTGGTTAACTCTCAATTGCCCCCCCCAAGGGAAATTAGGGATGGGGCAATAAATGCTGGCACAAACAGTGATGCCCATATCCCACGAAAGAATCATTTAAAAAAAGGATTTTCGAATCAATGAAAGCCCTTTTTTAGGTTGAACACTGAGGATTCTTCCACAGGTTGAATGTAAACAAAGAAAATAATTATGTTGTTGACTGAAGCTGATTTTATTCAGTGATACAAGTACTTTATCTGACTGAATTCCACAGGATTAGTTTCCCGATTGTTTAAAAGCTCCAGGAATATTCACAAATGAACCGTTTTGGGGGCCAGAGGCCATTCAGTCACCATGTTGAGAAAGTTCAAGTGATTGAATTCAATGTTTTAGCACTAACATTTCCAATTGCTATAGCTACAGACTACAATGCAATTCTACTCGCTTTGTGAGTTGAACTCTTAAAATAAGAATTTAACATTGGAGCAACGGCCAATACAGATTGCAACAAAATCCTTGACAAGTCATGAAAGTAAGAATCCCAAAATATTACCAAGGAAAATGGATCAAGCAATGGATCCTTATCAGTAAGGACAGGCAACAACACCTCCTCCACGATTAGCCTCAACACCTCAAGGCTGTGTTCTCAGTCTCTCACTAGACTCTTTAAACACCTATGACAATGTGACCAAATTCCCCTCCAACTTGATTTTCAAGTTTGCTGATGACACCACCATAGTGGATCGGATCTCAGACAAAGATGAAATGGGGTGCAGGAAAGAAATAGAGAACCTGGTGAACTGGTGCAGCAAAATTATCTCTCCCTCAATGTCAACAAAATGAAGGAGGTAGTCATCGACCTCAGGAAGTGTAAAGGAGAACATGCCCCTGTCTACATTAACAGTGATGAAGTTGAAATGGTCGAGAGCTTCAAGTTTCCAGGTGTCCAGATCACTAACAAACTGTCCTGGAGCCTCCATGCCAATGTTTTAGTTAAGAAATCCCATGAACATATCTACTTTCACAGGAAGCTAACGAAATTTGGCATGTCTGCTGTGACTGTTGCCAACTTTAACAGATGCATCATAGAAAATATTCTTTCTGGTTGTATCAGAGCTTGATACGGCTCCTGCTCTGCCTAAGACAGCAAGGAACTACAAAGATTTATGGACAAAGCCCAGTCCATCATGCAAACCAGCTTCTCATCCATTGACTCCATCTACACTCCCCACTGCCTCGGCTAAGCAGCCAGCGTAATCAAGAATACCACGCATCCCAAACATTATCTCTTCCACCTTCTTCCGTCGGGAAATAGATACAGAAATATGAAGTCATGTAACAACCAGCTCAAGAACAGCTTCCTCCCTGCTACTGTCGACTTATGAATGGATCTACCTTGCATTAAGTTGATCCTTCTCTACACTCTAGCTATGACCATAATACTACATTCTGCATCCCCTCTCCTTTCCTTCTGCCCTATGTATTTTATGCTTTGTCTGTATAGTGTGCAAGAAACAATACTTTTCACTGTATACTAATATGTGTGACAATAATAAATCAAATCAAATCAAGTTGAAGATTTAAAAAAAGTTTTACAATAGAGGAGATGAAAGTCAAACAGAAAATTTGGGAAATGAACAGTTCAAAGATGTGTAAGTTAGGTGGAGTGTCCATGGTCAGGGCATACATAGAGTTAGGGAGATAGGGGATTGGGCTGTTGAAACCTCGATTTCCGAGTTTGACTTTAACACAAATACACATTGACACAAGATACTTAACTGACAGATTGCCTTTATTTTACTTGCTAGCAAGAGGTTTAGTTTCTCAACACAATGGATCAGAGATACCACTCCACCAGACAATGAAAATCATCCTGGTTTATACAATTCTGCAGCTCAGTCAGTTAGGCACAATCCAATCAGAAGTGTTACAAATGACATACTTTACGTATTAATCCAACGGAAAAAAAACTGAACCACCCTGATCTATGAGATCATGTTGCTGCGTGGGATACTCCAATATATCATCCCTAAGCCCCTAGTCTCTTTGTCAGACATCCTGTCTTTATTTTTGATGGTAAGGAGTCTCACAACACCAGGTTAAAGTCCAGTCGTGGTTGGACATTAACCTGGTATTGTAAGACTTCCTACTGTGTTTACCCCAGTCCAACGCTGGCATCTCCACATCTACTTTCGATAGCAGCTTCACAAAGCATCTTCACTAAAACAGTCTCACATGGGCATCCTTTAATTGGTAAAAGGAACCTACAAAAGCCATTAATATTTAATGGCCTTGTCAGTGAACTTAACTGAATCTCTAAGGGATGTGATTAACTCATCTTGCCTTCAGGATATTTCCCAATTATAGCCCTGATAAGTTTTGTTTATTGCTAACATAATAAAACACATGTATACATTGTTTATCGATTCAATGACTGAGCTTTCTATCACTACCTACAGTTTCAGGGGGAGTCATCATGTTACCATCAATTCTTCTCTGTTCCCAGTAAATTCCCTACCATAACTCTTTCGTTAGCTAAGAGGTTAATATCTTTCTGACTCTGTTTTGATTAGAAACTGTGAAGGCAGCTTCATTAAAACTCTCTCTTGTATCAGTTGTTTCTGATAAGGTGTCTGGCGAGGCAATTAAGTCTCCTTTATGGTCTTGCGATTCCAACAGTTGGGTGCTTTAAACGAATGTATCTAACATCTGTTTAATATCAAAGGGTGTGCATCAAAGTTTCTTTGTTTAATTTCTAAAAATGCATAGAAGATATATTTATATGTATGGATTAATTGAAGATATTACATCTACCTTTAAAACTACAAAGTATTTAAAACACCTAATTACAATTACTAACAAATTTACTTCCCATTGAGAAAGTGAATTCTACATCTAAGTTGATTAAACAGAAACCCTAGCAGACTCTGACAATGTTACAGTAGCCTATTTCTTTTCTATGTTTTTACATTCCCTCCTCTTGTCCTTCTCAAGGACAACCGTTTCAACCTAACCGAATCTTGTAAAGTCTCTCCATTTCCACCTTCTCTGAGACTTCCGGAGTTGTTGTTACCATCCTCACGGCTGCAGCTCCTGAAATAACTGCATTTCCAAGCTGCGCACTTTATCGTGGCAAATACCAGCCATTGGGTAAAGGTAACGGCCAAAAATACGATTAACCCAATGCGCAACCCAGACTTGATATATTTTGTGGATGGATCAACTTTAAGGGACAAATGAGGTCAGCCCTGTTATGCTTTTGTCACACACCACTCAGTAGTCAGAGCTGCAACATTATCGAATACTTTTTCCGCCCAGTAGGCAGAGCTGTTTAACCCGAACATGTATTCTGGCTGCAGGACGAACTGTCAATATTTACACTGACGTACGGTATGCATTCGGAGTAACACATGATTATGGACAGATTTGGAAATGCCGAGGGTACCTAACCTCAGCTGGCTCAACGATTAAAAATGCTGAACATGCCATACAGTGCCCCCAGGAAATTGCAGTTATTAAGTGCCCAGCACACACAGGTCACCGAGATGAAGTTGCCTTGGGCAATGAAAGGGTTGACAAGAGTGCACGAGGGGCTGCTGTCTCAGACACAGCACTCCAGGTGTCTGCTTACGTCACCAAACCCATTGATCCACTGCCCACAATTAAAGATTTACTAGCCTCACAATCACAGGCTAGCACTGAGGAGGTGTTAGCCTGGGCACAAGATCAGTGTGATAAAACACCCGAGGGAGTGTGTGTTCACCATGACGGCCGTGTGGTGGCACCCAGATCCTTACTCCCATGGATTGCCCGCTGTGTTCACACTCTCACACAACGCGGGCAAAGGGAGGGTGGCAGATTATATTTTAAAAACATGATATGCACCAGGTATTACCGCAAATGCAAAACAAATTAGTGAAAGATGTGTTACCTGTCAAACCATGAATCTGGGAAAAATAGAAAAGATATAGTCTGTCCCCCCACCCAAATCCAACAGGATTCTTTGTAAGTCTGCAAATAGATTTTATTGAATTACTCCCCGTGTATGGGATTTAAGTATGTATTAGTAATTGTAGATGTATTTTCAAGGTGGATTGAAGCCTTTCCATGTAAAAGGAATGATGCTATTACCGTTGCTAAATATTTGCTAAAAGAATTTGTGCCACGCTTTGGCAAACCCGTACAGCTTTCAAGTGATAATGGATCAGATTTTACTGGGATAGTTACGGAAAGAAATGTGCCGAGCATTGCAAATCAATCAGTGTTCTCATTGCAGTTATCACCCACCGTCAGCTGGACTGTGTAGAGAGATTAATGGACTGCTGAAGAACAAGCTGGCAAAACTGTGCGCTGAAACTGGACTAAAATGGGTTGAACTGTCGCCCCCTTGCATTAATGGTAATGCGGTCAGCAACAAACGGAACAACTGGGCTATCACCACACGAAATCATCAATGGGGTGCCCCCAACATTTACCTTTTCCTGCACCACTTACTGTTAAGCAGATGGATATCCACAGAATGGGGGAAAAAATGCTAAACTACTGTATTGTGTTAACAATAAATGTATTTCCAGTTTCCTGGTAAAGGAAGCTCAGACTGATCCCGGAGAAGGGAGGCGCAACAGCTTAGAACTGAGTGACTTTGTTTATCTGAAGGTGTTTAAAAGAGAGAGTAGACTTCACCCCAGATTTGAGGGTCCCTATCAAGTCTTTTTGACCACCAACATTGTGATCAAGGTGAAGGAAAGACCAACATGGATCCATTGCAAGAGGGCTCCAGGTCCTGAAGAAAAGGAATCGTCAGCCTCACTGATGGAGGAAATTGGACATTAAGATTTGTGATATTTATAATACCTGCATTGTCTGAATTGCACATAAATACCTCCATGCACATGTCATACACCTATGTACGAGGGGCTGCTATCTCAGACACAGCACTCCAGGTATCTGCTTACATCACCAAACCCATTGGTCCACCACCCACAATGGATGTACTGGCCTCACAACATCTGCAGAACAAGCTGTCAAAAACAGACAATGATGCCTGTTTCTGTGATGTCTAATGAGGGATAAGTACTGGCTAGGACACCAGAAATAATTTCCCCATTCTCCCTCAAATAGTGGCCATCAGATCTTTTGTATTTGTCTGAGAAGCACCTCACCTTAATGTCTTATCTGAAAAATGTGATGACCTTTGACCCAGAAGCAGCACATGAAGTGGGCAGTGCCAAGATGTACCCTGGGCATTGCTATTTTGCCCCTTAGGCAGTGCCAGGATGTGCCCTGGAGGCCAGGCTGGCACTGCCAACTGCCAATGCCCAGGGGATAACCCCTCCCATGCTCCTGACCCACTGGAGGGCTTCCATGGCCCCCTTCACTGCAGTGAGGTGGGCTGCCAGCTCCCTACTAGTGGGGAGCTATTGTAAATCCCGCTGGAGTATAACGTTCCTGGCTGGGGTTTCCCCCTGGCCCGCTAATGAAATGTAAATTACATTAAAAGCAGCATTAGTATTCAGCCCTGCACCAGAAATTACGCTGTCTCCTATTACCAAGAAACTTGTGATGGGGAGACCAGAAAACACCATTCTGCGCTTTTTTCCTGAAAGATATCACTTCATATTAGATTTCATTTGCTTATTTTGTTAACTTACCTCTGTCCACCTGAATCTTTTGTGTTTTCTCTACTTCTCACCAAACTCCTCCATTTTGGCCAATCAGGAAATTCCATGCTTGCCTTCCCCAGCCCAAATCATTGTGACAACCAATGGGCCGGAATCTCTGATCTCGCCCATGGCTGAGATTCTCCAGCCCCGCCGCAGTGGGTGGCGATTTGGCAGAGTGTTACATTGCCTATCCTTGCTGGCAGCAGCAGTGGGTTGTGGGGGAGAACTCCAGCCGATGGATCAAGGTGTCAAAAACAGTTACTAACCTTCAATTTGTTTGTCTGTGCTGTTGTATTTCCTCTTCGACTGCTTGCATCAAAATCAAGTTACTTTGTTTTTGCCAATTAGGGAATGGAATGTATCCTATTTCCTTAGAATTGGCATTTTGCTAAATTCTCTTTTAGTCTTATGGGTGAATATTCGATACTTTAAGTTGATCTATTGATGCAATGATGGCTTGATTACAGATCATCTAATCGAAAAGTGTGAGATAAACATTATTTTTTCCTCCCTCTACCTAATTTGTAATGCCCAAACTTCTCTGTAACCAAATTAAACACGCCTACCATTCAGTTTTGGTCTATGAATATAATTTAAAAACAGATCAATTAACTTTTCCATCACAAAATGAAGATATATCCATAGTATTTACATTAACTAAATAATCTTAGTTTGAAATTCAGTTTTGCACAGTTTTATTAGTCAAGGAAAGAACAATTGCAAAGATAAGTATTGGATATTAACTCACTTTCATAAAAGTCACAAACCTTTTCTTTAGCTTCAATAATTTTTGCTTCCAATTCAGTTGCGATGAGCTTCCCTCTGTAAGCATAATTAGAAAAATAGAAAGATTTAATTGAAATGCTCAATTTAATTCTTATTTACAATGTTAAATAAAATTCTAAGAATTTCCCTTGCATGTTAGAGCACTCGAATATTCAGTTATCTTCTGATCCCATCTGAGTGATAACATCAACTTGCACTTATATAACATGTTTAACATACTCAAATATCCCAAGGCTATTCACAGGAATGTTATCAAACCAAACAGTGACAAAGTCTTTCCTACAGGCCTCAAGAGAAAGATGGGCAGAGGGGAGAGACAAAATTGGGGATGGAGAAAGAAGAGTCATCTCAGGGAAACTACATCTCTGAAGGTGGAAAGACAGGTTAATAGGGCGGTGAAAAAGGCAGATGGCACACTCACCTTTATCAATCGGGGTATGGATTACAAAAGCAGAGAGGTCATGATGGAGTGGTACAGAACTTTGGTGAGGCCACAGCTGGAGTACTGTGTGTAGTTCTGGTCACCACATTATAAGAAGGACATGGACGCACTGGAGAAGGTGCAGAGGAGATTCACTGGGATGCTGCCTGATGGAACATTTAAGTTATAAAGAGAGGTTGGATAGGCTTGGGTTGTTTTTGTTGGAGCAGAGAAGACTGAGGGCAGACCTGATTGAGATGTTCAAGATTATGAGGGCCCTGGACAGGGTTGATGGGGAGCAACTGTTCCCCTTAGTTGAAGGGGAAGGACACAAGTTAAAAGTGAGGGGGTGGGAGGTTTAGGGAGGAAACATTTTTTACCCAGAGGGTGGTGAGGGTCTGGAATGTGCTCTTTGGTGGAGGTGGGTTGCCTCACACCCTTTAGAAAATACTGGGATGAGTGCTTGGCACGCCATAACATTCAAGGCCAAGTGCTGGCAAGTGGGATTAGGTGGGCAGGTCAGGGTCTTTCATGTATTGGTGTAGACTCGATGGGCAGAAGGGCCTCTTCTGCACTGTATATTTCTGTGATTCTGTGATATCAGAGTGAACTCTTCTCCATCCATAGGGCTTTGGATATTCCTGCAAATAGTTCCTGCAAAAAGTGATGGCAAAGAAATTGGAACAGCCGAAAAACTGGAGAGAACAGTTATGCTCATCTGAGCCTACCAACTTGCAAGGAGCAGTGGACTATAATGGAAGGTAATTAAGAGAGAGGGCATTTCAAGATGGAAGAACCTCCTGTCCAATTTCCTTGTGATACATCTGGAAGTGTATTTTCTATTGTGCTAAAAGTAAAAGAGGAATGTCATGTCTTTCTGGTTTCACGCATAAGTTGCCTACAAAAAGCTCGTGTTTAGTCCAAGGTGCTTTTAGTCTCTTGTTACATTAACAGTCTTAAGACATGGGTGGCACAGTGGCACAGTGGTTAGCACCGCTACCTCACAGCGCCAGGGACCCGGGTTTGATTCTAACCTTGGGTGACTGTGTGAAGTTTGTATGTTTTCCCCGTATCTGTGTGGTTTTCCTTCGGGTGCTCCGGTTTCCTCCCACAGTCCCAAAGAAATGTAAATTAGGTGGATTGGCCATGTTAAATTGTCCCTTAACGGTGTGTAGATTAGTGGAGTAAATATATGGGGTTATGGGGTTGGGATGCTGTACCCCTATAACCCCAAGTCGGTGCAGACTTGATGGGCCAAATGGCCTCCTTCTGCACTGTAGTGATTCTATGAAGTCTTGTGTCATCCTTTCAGCTATTAACTAGAAGTTTACATTTATTTTAGAAAGTTATTGGTCTTTATGGTGATCATAATATTTATGATACTGAAGGTGCTGTATAAATTGTGATTTTCAATTGTTTTGAGAAGGTTTGGAATATAACAGTTCAGTGGCAGCCTCTGTGAACAGTTGGCAACTTGTGCTGGTTTGCATCTGGTGTGAATCCTTTCGGAAACTGATGATCCGACCCCAGATTCTTAAGCAACCAAAAAGAGAGATACGGTTTTTATCCAATATTTTCTATACTTAGGCAGAGTTAGCATAAATGAATCATGTTATTACCTCCCGTTGCATTTTACCAGAATCACATTGTCTGTTCCGAATCCAAGCACTGCGGCAGCTTTCATTATTGAATAGTGGCTCTTAGGAAAAAAACAATATTGTTTAACCTTGGAGAAGTAACAGATGTGGCCAGCAGTCTGACACATCCACTGGTGACTGTCTTCCAAAATTTCAAGAGACAGTGGAACTTCTCAATTCAATCATAAATGTCAAAAATGTGTTGTTTAATCATTGCCTTCCTTTCCTGGCCTCCTCAGTGTGTGCTGGAGAAAGAAATAGGTTTTCAAGATGCACAACTGGATGGAGTTAATGTCCATCAGTCCATTGGTTTATACTTATGCAACATGACCCCAATTGGGGTGGCAGGGTGGCGCAGTGGTTAGCATTGCTGCCTCACAGCGCCAGGGACCTGGGTTTGATTCATGGCTTGGGTCACTGTCTGTGTGGAGTTTGCACATTCTCCGCGTGTCTGCGTAGGTTTCCTCCGGGTGCTCCGGTTTCCTCCCACAACCCAAAGACGCGCAGATTAGATGGATTGGCCATGCTAAATGGCCCTTAGTGTCAGGGGGACTAGATAGTGTAAATGCATAGGGGCATGGGGATAGGGCATGGGTGGGATTTTAGTTGGTGCAGACTCAATGGGTTATAGGGATTCTACAACCATAGAGCTTTGGCTTTACTCAAGCGGATGAAGATGCTCAATAGAATATTTCTATACACTGAACTTGGAAATCCCAAAGTCAATATGCTTTAAATGGGTCTCCAAGGTAATGGGGCAAGTGCTGGATTTGTCTGTGAGTTGTGGTCATGACAATGTTTGTTTAAACATTAACGGAGTGATTCTCTTTATTGTTGATAAAGCCTCCCGATTGCTACAGCTGGTGTTTGCTTTCTTGATCAAACCCATTCCTGTTCAGCTGTGTGGGGGCCTTCAGAACCGTTTAAAGGGAAGTTGCATTTTCCGAGAGGAATGGAAAGCAGCATTGCGATGAAGAACAGACAGCGTGGGTGCGCGGTTATTGAGAGCCGGTGTCCTGATCAGTTGAGAAAAAGTTGCGTTTAGAAATGACAAGTTTCTGTCAGAAGAGATGAGCGGAACTTTGCCAAAAAATGGTGCCGTGTTGGTTCCGGCGAGAAAAATGGTGGCATGTTGCTCTCCAGAGCAACCCTGGGCCTCACTCTGTCACAAAAACCAGGCGGGCGTTTTCCATGTCATCATGTGGGGAGGGGCTTCAAAAAAATGGCAAAATTCAGCCGGACTGAGATCAGGGCTCCATGTTTAAAGGGCATCTCAATCAAAGCTTAAAGAATAACCTCCCCCTCCCACCCCACCACAGAGGTTTTAGGAGCCCGCCCCACAATACCCCCCCCCCACTATCCCCCCCTCCCCCAAAATGGGTGGAGCTGGCACATTCACTCTCTCACCTTCCCTTGGTCAGAGTCAGCATTCCTCCCCCCCACCCACCCCCGATCATAGCTGGTATGTATTTCCCCATCCCCCGATCCCCCCACCCCCAGCAGTCTGAATTGGCACCCCCCTGCCCCTCCCGCCCCCCAAAATATCTGACCCCTTCCCTCTCAATGCCTTCCTTCTCCCCAATGGGCATCACAGACATCTCCAGCTCCCACGCCCACTCCCACCCACTACCCCATATACATGGATCCCCCTCCACCCCTTCCCCATGAGACACCCAAGGGGATCCGTCCCTGGCATTGCCCACTGGCACTGGGTTGGAATTGCCAGGTTGGCTGCTCAGGATTGTCCCCATAGACTCTGAAGGCATATATGTGACTCCAAATGCACACTATTGTAGCTGACACTCAACTGTCCTCTTGAATGGTTCTGAAAAAACATTCAGGTGCAGGAGGATTGCCACCTATTTAAGAGCAATTTTAAATGGGCAATAAATGAGGTCCTTGCCATCTTGAGAATGAACAAAGAAAACTGACACTGGGTGGACAAAGAGAGACCAATGTGAATTGGGGTCTAAGAGCTATAACTTAACTCTTATGTGTAAGAATAAATAAGGGCTCTTTTTGGATAAACTTCTAATTAAATATGCTATTATTGACAGCAAAACACTCACCAGCTCTGAAGTAAATAAGACCATCCTGGGAAGGCTGGCTACACCTTGAGTCTTCACTTCTGGAAACCGCTTGTAACGAGCGATGAGTATGCTGTACAGGTTTGACATGGCCCCCCCTAGAAAAAAGAGGCTAAAACATCTTTATCGTCTATCACCTCTGATTTTGGTGGCCTGGAATACATCACAGTTTTCCCCTCTGGGTCATATGGTCTACTTTATCATACCAACTGCAAAATCATCAAAGCTTAAAGAGTAACCTCCCCGTCCCACCCCACCACAGAGGTTTCAGGAGCTCTCCCCAAGCACCCCCCCACAATGAGTGGAGCTGGCACATTCAGTCTCCTGCCTCCCCTTCTCAATTACATGAACTAAAGGTACTTTCTCTACCTGAGAGGCACTGGATTCTTAGCCACTAGTGATATCCAGGACTGGGGTAGCACGGTGGCTGCCTCAGAGCACCAAAGACCCAGATTCAATTCTGGCGCCGGGGTCTCTGCTTATATGGAGTTTGCACCCACCTTCTCCCGGTGATGTGTGGGTTTCCTCCGGGTGCTCTGGTTTCTGCCCAAAGATGCATGGGTTCGGTTGATTGGCTGTGGTTAAATTGACCCTAGTGTCAGGGAGACTAACAGGGTAACATGATTCTATGATTATATGAAATTGATAGATTTTTGGACATTATGGATCAAAGGGAATGGAGAAAGGATGGGGGCAGCACGGTGGCACAATGGCACAGTGGTGCCTCACAGTACCAGGGATGCAGATTCGATTTCTGGCTTGTGTCACTGTCTGTGCGAAGTCTGCACGTTCTCTCCATGTCTGTGTGGGTTTCCTCCAGATGCTCTGGTTTCCTCCCACAGTCCGATAGACAAATGTCTTACGTGTATTGGCTGTGCTGAGTTCTCTTTCAGTGTACCCGAACAGGCACCAGGGAGTGGTGGCTAGGGGATTTTCACAGTAACTTCAACACATTAATGTGACAGTAATAAATAAACTTTACCTTAAACTTTAAAAAACTTTAAGTGGCCTGAGGTAAATTGGAGATGAACTTACGTATAAGGGTGAGGTCTGAGCGAGGCCATAAAGTCCCGCCTTTGATCTATATACTGGAGTGGGACTTGAACCCACCACCCTCTGTTCTCATAGCTGTGTGACCTACCAGGGATTTTCTCTGATTTTGCAACAATATGCAAACGTAAGTGGCACCAGGTTAAGGAACTCTGATCAATCTCATTGTGTGTGTGTATGCCAAAACATTGAATGTATTCAAGAGGCAGCTGGATATAGCACTTGGGGCGAATGGGATCAAAGCTTTGGGGTAGAAAGCAGGATTAGTCTATTGAGTTGGATGACCAGCCATGATCTTGATGAACGGTGGAGCAGGCTCAAAGGGCCAAATGGCCTCCTCTTGCTCCTACCTTCTTTGTCTCTATGTTTTTATGACTCACTACAGAATAAAGCAGTTTAAGATTAAAAAAAAATTTTGTCCCAACTCAGGCTATTTTGTAAAAACTGAAGAAAAACCATTGCATAATGATGGTACACGGAACAGTCACATTTCCTTTTTAAACCCTGAAGTCTCTCTGTTGTACAGTGGGAGTCAACTTCTACAATGGATTAGTACGAAGATTGCTTAAAGAAGTGACTCATGTCACTGTACCCAAGAATTCGTCAGTGTCATCTCAAATTTGTTATGGCTAAGAATAGAATATTTGAAACGTTAGTCTGGGCAGTTTAGCATAGATGTTCTTGATTAAATACCCTTCGAAAATAGCAGCTTTAAGTTAATGCCATTTGCCCACCAGACAATGGGATTCTCCCCAAATGATAAACTGATAATCTCATTCACACTTGAACTGCCTCAAGAGCCATTATGCGGAGTTGCTGGCGTTAGACCAGAGCGGGCACAGTTAGAAGTCTCACAATACCAAGTTTATATCCACAGGTTTGTTTGGAATCATGAGCTTCCAGACCGCTGCTCCTTCATTGGGTGAGTGGCGGAGCAGCACCCCGAAAGCTCGTGATTCCAAATAAACCTGTTGGACTTTAACCTGGTGCTCTTCGTGAGCCATTGAAAGGCTGTTAAATGTGTTCAGAGAAGCATCCTCTTTCTGTAAATCAATGCAGCCAGGAGATAAATTTGGATTGTGATATCCCACTTAGAAAACCCCTAGTAATGACTGTACATAAAACCATACAATCACGAAAGTGCAGAAGGAGGCTATTCAGCCCACTAAATCTGAACCAGCTCTCTGAAAGAGCATCTGACATGTTTCCACCCTTTCTTTTCCTCCCTCCCTCCCGATAACCTCACACATTTACCCCACTAACCCTAAACCTAAACTACACATCTTGGGACCCTAAGGGGCAATTTAGCATGGCTAGTGCACGTAAGCTGCACATCCTTGGACTGTGGGAGAAAACCGGAGCACCCAGACAAAACCCATGCAGACATGGGGAGAGTGTGCAAACTCCACACAGACAGTGACCCAAGGCTGGAATCGAACCCAGGTCCCTGGCACCGCGAGGCAGCAGTGCTAACAACTGTGCCACCGTGCTGTCTATATTGTAATCATGTTAATTAGCCATAGTCCACAGAGGACCTTAGGTTTCTTACTCTAGGCATCTCATTGTTCTTTCACCATAGATATCTCATGCCATTGGAGAGAGACAATTGGTACTGCAGAGTTTGAGGGGCAGACTCTGCATCAAGCTTGGGGCATGATAAGGAGGCAAGCCTCCACAAAGTACCACAGCTGGCACATTCATTGAACCCATGCTCTTGGCATCATTCTGCATCACACTAGTCAAGTGGGCTAACCAACTCCCACAATCGTACGCTTTCTGGCAAAACTACCTGGTAAAAAAATGCCATCTGCTTCATTGTGTGGCCATCCAAGCATTGTAGACATTTTCTTCAAAAGGATTTCTTCCATGATGATGAAGACTGGAGCAATTTCATATGTGAACCTACATTAGGATTTAAAATAAGATAGTGAGGTCTGAGGAAACAAAATACTGAGAAACTCAACAAAGTTAAAGTGCAGAATATTCAGCGGGCAAAGTTAATCTGGTGGAACTTAGTCATGTGATGGCACAGTGGCACAGTGGTTAGCTGTTGCCTCACAGCACCAGCGACTGGGGTCAAATTCCTTGCTTGGGTCACTGTCTGTGTGGAGTTTGCATGTTCTCTCCGTGTCTGCATGGGTTTCCTCCGAGTGCTCCAGTTTCCTCCCACAGTCTGAAAGACGTGCTGGTTAGATGCATTGACCCGAACAGGTGCTAGAGTGTGGCGACCAGGGGAATTTCACAGTAATTTCACTGCAATGTTAATGTGACTTATAAAGAAACTTTATAAACTTTACTTTTGTATGATACCAGCAAAGCATTTTCAATAAAATAATTCTCAAAGTATATCTCTTAGAAAAAATGATACTTTAGTATGTACTTTAATATGCTTTAACATAATATATTGGGTCTGGGCTTGCAAAATCCTACTAACTCCTGGCTTGAGACAATGCACACTTCTTTAACCTGTGATTACCCCTCTCTCCACTCATACTGTTTGCACCTGTAAAGACTTGCTTTCCAACCATTATTTTGCAATTGTATCTCTGTCTATATATGTTATGTTTGAGAACCCACTTCTCCACTCACCTGATGAAGGAGCAGCGCTCCGAAAGCTCGTGATTCCAAAAAAAAACATGTTGGACTTTAACCTGGTGTTGTAAGACTCTTTAATATCTGAGTTTGACTTGGAAATATATCTCCGTTCCTTCACTGTCAATGGATCAAATGCCTAGAACCCACTCCCTAACAGCTCTGTGGGTGTGCCTACACCACATGGATTGCAGTGGTGCAAGATGGCAGCTCACCGCCACCTTCTCAAGGGCAATTAGGGATGAGCAATAAATGCTGGCCTGGCCCAGAGTTCCCACATCCCACGGATGAATAAAAAAAAAGAAAGATCTTCTTCAGGAATGGGAAAAATGCAAATACAGCTTCCAGAGATGGAATTCAGATGGAAGTCTTGGATGCGCTTGATATTTATAAAGAGCTTTTGTCTGTCCTGAGGTACAGAAGTTGTGCAAAAAATGAAAACAGCTTCCCCGCTGAGGGCTACACCTGAGTTAGGAGAGACGGTGAGGCAATGATTTTTATTTTATGCGCATCTTGACACCCAGAGTGTTTTGTCCCTTTGGGGAATAGTGGGTGAAGGTTTGGACAGATTCCTGAGCTAATCAAATCAAATTGTGAACATTCCTACGGCCAATAGGCTCTGCTTTGAACGCAAAGCTTCTGGTCCAGGGATAGGGACACTACCACTGCGACACAAGCTCTCCTGGGTAATGAAGGTTGATAAGTAAAAGAGATTTAAGGCTGGAGGTGTTAATGCTTTGATTTTTATTTCTATATTGGCAGCATCAGGGCAACAACAGGACATTTTCATAAAAGCAAAATACTGCAGATGCTGGGAATGTAAGAAAAACACAGAAAATGTTGGAAATATTGGTTTGATATTTATTCAACTTTTCAGTTCGTCCAATATTAAGTGTGTTTTTCTCTCCACAAGCACTGCCTGACCTGTTGAGTTTTCCCAGCACTTGCTGCTCTTATTAATGCAATCCAGTGACACAGCGGTTAACATCATAGCACTAGGGACTGACTTGGGTCACTGTCTCTGCGGAGTTTGCATGTTCTCCCCGTGTCTGCATGGGCTTCCTCCGGGTGCTCCGGTTTCCTCCCACAATCCAAAAGGCGAGCTGGTTAGGCACATTGGCCATGCTTAGTTCTCCCTCAGTGTACTCGAACAGGTGCCAGAGCGTGGCAACTAGGGGATTTTCGCAGTAACTTCATTGCAGTGTTAATGTAAGCCTACTTGTGACACTAATAAATAAAGAAACTTATTTTCTCAATCTGATTTTACAGAAACAACCACTTACATGTTTGTGTTAGCAGCAGCAGTCAGCCATTCTCCTACTAACCCAATGATGTCCAGACCACTGGAAAGCTGATTGAAGAAGTGGGGATGGCCTGAAGAAGGAAAGTATGTGACACACACCTTATTTTATCATTGTGTAAACATCTGCTTCATTTATCGAGGGAACTATCACAGGTGGTGATTGAATTTTTATGCGTAGGTACAATGGGAGCAAACTTCCAAAAGAGTTTTCCTGATTTTCTGCGGAAGCTGCGGAGATCGTTGAAACTTGATGTAAATGGTTATTCAGCCAGTAATTTCCAGAGCTCCTCAAGTTATTTCAGCTGGCTGGTGAAACTTTTGTGGGAATTCATCTCTTACAACTTGGTAATAGTGTTTCCTTCCCATTCGAAGTTTACGATGGTAAAGTCTTAACTATGCTAAAGTTCGCGGGTTTTAACAAAATACAAAGAATGTACTTGGCACACATATATTCAAACTAACAACACAACAGTTTTATTCCAGGAGATGTTGTCTGCATTGCACAGAGTACAAACTGCAAATATAATAGCATCTTGTGACAACACCCTAATGACATCACCATCAAGTCATATTATTAGCTCTGAAGGTAACCTTCAATCTTTTAAAATATAGAACAACAATGAAACATAGTTGTCCACTCTCTAAATTGGTGCACCCACTGTACTGACAAAATGAGCAATTGATATGGGGCTAAACCAGCTCGAGATGGTCAGGACTGTACACAGGAGTATGGCACAATGTATTAGAATGTTGCCCTAAAATTCCAAATTAGTGGAAATTGAATAAGAATTTTCTTAGGATTATCAGAACTTTTCCTGTGAGGATTGATTGGGAATTTGTAATTTAATTTGATGTCGCCAAACAGATGTTACTTTTTTTATGTAAGGCATCTGCTTATTTACATTTTTAACATATATTTATTGAGGCAGAGTCTTCTGGAATTGAAAAGTTCCTTTGTACCATGGCGGACAACACTGCCATCCTGTGCTCTGTACATTGTGCCCACTTGACCCCCACCTTCTTGATGCACAATTTAAATTGATTAATTATGCAGTTAATTGGTTGTGGTGCTGATGTAATAATTATCGGAAGTACATTGTAGTACAATTGCGTCCCTACATGAGTTTGCCACAGAGAAGCATTTGGCAATTGTGGAATTTACAATGCGTCTGCTGATTTGTGACGATGTCATAAGGTTCACATCCTAGCCAGGGGTCCTGGGTAGTTTTAATACATCGCATATGACAGTGTCCCTGTTAGCTGAGTTGAATTTAGACATCTTGGTCGGAATTTTATTGTCCCACCTGCCACGGGAATTGGAACAGGCATGGGACAGACTATGGAAAGGTCCATTGACCTCAGGCGGAATTTTACAGCTTCAGGATGAGCGAGACCATACAATCCTGCCCCATGTAAAACCTCAGCCAATGAGCCAACCTATTCCATTAATTTGCATTAAATTAAAAATATGCACTTTGACGCTTGATAGAAGTTTACACTGGTCTTAATATTGGTTTGTGTAAGTTAGTCTTCCAGAGCCAGAGATCAAATGCCATTGTATAATCCACATTTATGTAGCAACTGTACTTTACACTGCTTAACATAACAAGACACAAAAAAACACACGGTAGGAGTGTTGATGCGTGAGAATATTAGGTCTCCAGATAGGGTGGTCCACCAAAACATCTGCTGGAAATAAAGTTAGTGAACTTACAGTATGGACATGTAAGGGTGAATTTCAATGTAGAGAAGTGTAGAAGGAATAAGTTGGTTATTCCTCTCCTTGTAAAGTGAGAGTGTAAATGAAGTAGAGTAGGGCAAAGTTTCAGAAGTTATCCTAAGGAACAAAGCAGATCAAAAAAGGCTATTAAAATGCAAACAAAACCCTGGGGTTCATTTCTAAGGGGGATGGAATTAATAAGCAGGGAAATTATGATTAACTTGTATAGAATATTGGATTGACCACACTTGGAGCAGTTCTTGTTTCTATGTTATAAAAGTTTAATAAAGGCACTGAAGAAAGTTCAGAAATGACTTACAAGGATGGTGCTATTGCTGACAGGATAAAACTGCCAGAAACAATGGAATAGGCTGGGACTCTTTCCTGTAAAATACCAAATAAAAGTCTTTATGATTAACTTGGTGTTGTGACACTTCTTTATGACTGTGTTAAGGTTTGACAGCTTGGCTGTAGACACCAGTTTGTTGGTGGCCCCAGTCCAAAGAATCATCAGAATAAGATTGTTACTCATAAATCCAGTAAGGAACTCAGCAGAATCCTATTTACCAAGATCGTGATCAGAATAGAGGGCTCCCTGCCACAGGGAGTAGCTAAGGTGGATTGTATAGATACTTTCAAGGGGGGGAGGCTTTGTAAATGCATGAGGGGTAAAGCAACAGAATGATATTCCAGCATGGCGGCACAGTGGTTAGCGTTGCTGCCTCACAGCGCCAGGGACCCGGGTTCAATTCCGGCTTCGGGTGACTGCCTGTGTGGAGTTTGCAAGTTCTCCCCTTGTTTGCATGGGTTTTCTCCAGGTGCTCTGCTTTCTTCCCATGGTCCAAAGATGTATGGGTTAGATTAATTGGCCATGCAAAATTTCCCCTTAATATCATGGAGATTAGCAGGGTAAATAGGTGGTCTTACAAGGATAGGACCTGTGTGGGATTGTTGTCGGTGCGGGTTCGATAGTCAAATGGCCTCCGTCTGCACTGCAGGGATTCTGTGGCCGGAATTTTACCGGCATGCCCTGCCCTGACTCCGGGGGCAGGCAAGGCTTGGAGACGACATTCTCTGTTGGTCTCAGGCAGGATCGTATGAATCTCAGGCAGACATGCTGGTAAAATTCCACCCTGTGATTCTATGAAACAGGCTGGGAGCAGCATGGAGCATAAATACCAGCATGAACCTGTAAGGCCAAACGGCATTTTACTATGCTGTAAATACCACATAAAAGCTGAGAAAGATTACATCTTCAGTACTAAGCCTACACAGTGAGTGCAGACAGATTGGGCTGAGCTTTTCCGATCATACCAGCAACGGATTTCACTGCAGGCGGGGCAGGAAAATTTGGAGAATAGCTAAAAGTCCCTTTATAACAATGGCTGCCACTGCTGGGACTGGAAAATCCTAACCTGAGGGTGGGATTTTCCGGCCTCCTTGCCGTGTGTTTTCTGGTGATGGTGACGGGTGTGACTCATCATTGGCCGCTGCTGAGATTTTCCAGTCCCGCTGATGTCTATGGCATTTTGTGTGGTTCACCAGCAGGAAGGACTGGAAAATTCCACCCTAAATGTTTAATGAAACAAAGCGGCACGGCGCCACAATGGTTAGTATTGCTACCTCACGGCGCCAGGGACACGGGTTCAATTCCGGCCTCGGTCACTGTCTGCGTGGAGTTTGCACATTCTCCCCGTCTCTGTGTGGGTTTCTTCTGGGTGCTCTGGTTTCCTCCTGAAGATGTGTGGGTTAGGTGGATTGGCTGTGATAAATTGACCCTAATATCAGGGGGATTAGCTGGGGACATATGTGTGGTTACAGGGATAAGGCCTGGGAGGGATTGTTGTCGGTGCAGACTCAATGGGCCAAATGGCCTCCTTCTGCATTGTTGGGATTGAATGAAATCAATTTTGTCACTGTCAATATTTTTGCAAACAATATTTTTTGACGCCCAATACTCATCTTCCTCCGTCTCATTGAGGATTATCATCTAGGACAGGATTGTTGGTACCTGTTTTGACTCCATATTTTAATGTATCTCTGCAGTCAACAAGAATTTGTTCGAGAGATTCTGGCTGGTCAGGCAGTTCCAGGTTGAAGCCTTCCATTCCTTCGAGATACTGGTGGGGATAGTGGAAATCCAGAACTTTTGATGTCCTGTCGAATGTTTTTGTGATGTAGTTCAGAAGAACTTCAAAAACATCCATTAAAAATTGAACCGTGCGCTCTTCACCATTTTTAGCTGGCAGCAAATCTACAAACAAATATAAAATTAATTATTCACTGAGAGCAAAGCAGGTGAGAAGGTATTCCATAAAGCTGGTAACCATGGAAATAAATACTTTGCTTTCAACCATTAAAGAAAATCACTTCTCAACGCCACAGAGAATTCTGGACTTTTGTTGCGTATGAATTATCTAACTGATTAATTATTTCTTCCTACTGAGATTTCTACTCATTGAATAAGACTGATTAAGCTCTGGACAGATCTGTTCAAGTATTATGGGGACACCTGCACTTACATTAACATGGGATTACTACATTTGGAATGCCAATTCTCAGGAGCAGAGAACTTCCGCCTCTGTCAGTATGGAGCACTGCTCAATTTTGTGAAGTGTGCTCCGAGACAACAATGATTCAAAGAGACACTGTATGTCAGAGTGATTTCTTTGTCATGTCTGATGCCTGTTGGAAGCAGTGACAACTTTGTATATGACCTACGGTAACAAGCTGTAAGGGTCAGCTGACCCAGTAAACCCTGGAACCAATTACAGAGTGATGTAATAGTCAACTGACTGAGCTGACTCACTGTAAATAAGAACCTGTCCGGAATTGTGAGGAGCTTGGAGGCCCAGGTTGAGGCCCCAAGTTTGGAGTAATGATGTTTCTTTATTAAACCCTTTCTTTGATTTATAAACTGGAGTAAGTTTTGTTCTATTTTTACTGTCTGCATTTGAAAAGTTCCTTCTGATGAAGCAATGCCAACCTCCTTCATAGACCCTCTGAACGTGAAGCTAGTTTAGCAGCAATTGTGGACAGTTTGTGTTGTGAGTTTGCATTCATTGCAACCCAGATTAAAGTTGTTTAAAATCATTTCAGCTGATAGAACTCAAGGCTGGATCTGCTCCAATTATGGATTTAATGCAAGTCACATGCTAATAGCTACGCTAACAATCAATGTAAGAAAAACAGTCAAACTTGAAAGATGGCCTTTTTGTGCTTGCGAGAACAAACATATATTTATAAACAGAAACCCGTTCTCTTCAAACAAGAGGAATATGTTCAAACTTTGTGCCTTTTTTGAATTACTCGGGTGCTTGGGGTGCCCATAGTTCCCCATCACTTTTTCCATGACAATGCCGCAGCCAATTAGAATAGACTTGACAACCAATCAGCACCCTTTTCTTCTGTAGTGCATATTGTGACAGTTTGAAATTTGGCATTCTTGTGTTTGTCCTGATGAGTGCAAGATGAAAAGTTTTGGCAGCATGTGTCTCTTTTCAGAAATATAAAAGCACATCATTACTCCTGTTATGAACCAAATTCTAGAGGGAAACTTGTCTTACAGGTCATAACCTTTTTCTGTATTCTGAAAATGAGAAAGCATACTAATCTCAGCAGCAAAAAAGGTCCGGTAGCACTTTTGGGATTTTAAATATTAAAAGTAAGATTTCTTTTAACAAATAGACAAGAAAATCTATGCACACAAGATTACAGTTATACATTTAAAATTAGTCTTACAAAACATTCCCTCCAAAAGACTCCCTACTTGGTGTTAAAATGTAACCAGTGACAAATCAGTGTTGGATGTAACATGACCAATGGAAACAAGATGTAAGGGTCAGCTGACCCAGTAAAACATGGAACCAATCATCGAGTGATGTAATAGTCAGCTGACCAACTGATTCATTATAAATAAGAAACTGTATAGAATTGTGGGGAGCTTGGAGTGGCCCAGGGCGAGGCCCCATGTTTGGAGTAATGATGTTTCTTTATTAAACCCTTTCTTTGATTTATAAATTGGAGTAAGCTTTGTTGTATCATTAGTAGCTGCATTTTGAAGAGTTCCTTCTGAAGAAACACTTGATCCAACCCAGAAGGAAACACATTCCAAGCAATATCCTTGATAGATATTATCTATGATAATATAACTACCACCCCTTAATTCTATCTATCTATCCTTGATAGATAGATAGAATGAAGGGGTGGTAGTTATAGGATGGATGTCAGAGGTAGGTTCTTTACTCAGAGGGTAGTAAGGGCGTGGAATGCCCTGCCTGCAGCAGTTGTGGACTCACCAACTTTAAGGGTGTTCAAGCGGTCAGTGGATAGGCATATGGATAACATTGGAATAGTTTAGGTTAGAGGGTCATTAGATTGGTTCCACTGGTCAGTGTAACATCGAGGGCTGAAGGGCCTGTACTGCGCTGTAATGTTCTATGTTCTAGATGTTTAACCACAAAAATTACCTGTGGTAAAACTGTGGATGCTTTACTAAAGGCATACCACACAATCTCTTAAACTCACTTCCAACCTGCTGCTGGAAATCCAAGAAACCTTCAGATACGAGAGTGCTTTTCACAGTCCAAGATTTCATTGGCTTGACTGGATGATTGATTCAAAATGCACTTTCTGCTGCCCCAGAGCTCTTTCCCTCAGGAGATCTTCCCCACACAACCAACAAAAAATCTTCTCAACATCCCTCCTCAAATATCCTTTTTCACTTTCATCTTTAAGCCCATTGTCCTCAGCACTTCTTTGAAATCATCCTGTCCAAAACATAAAAATCTTTCCTCTTTTTATTTTGTCTCTACTTTTGCTTCAGTAAAATGTAATATTCATCCTCCTGTTTACCTCTGGAACTCCCATAAGATGCAAAATGTTTCTTGCCACCTGTGAATTCCCTTTGAAACTCAAACGAACACTCAACTGAATTAAAAATGCAAATTTTAGACCCAACCTATTTACTTGTACCTCAAACCCACCGTAATAATCTATTACAAATGCATAAATTTAACACCTGCATCCTTTCATGTCTTGAACCTCCCAGACAAGCTGCTCAAGTAATCTTGGCAATGACAGCATGGTGGTTAGCACTGCTGCCTCACAGCGTCAGGGACCCAGGTTCGATTCCTGGCTTGGGTGACTGTGTGGAGTTTGCACGCTTTTCCCCATCTCTGTGTGGGTTTCCTCCGGATGCTCTGGTTTCGTCCCACAGTTCGAAAGATGTGCGGATTAGGTGGATTGGCCGTGCTAAATTGCCTCTCAGTGTCCCTGAATAGGCGCCAGAGTGTGGTGACCAGGGGATTTTGCAGTAACTTCATTGCAGTGTGAATGTAAGCCAACTCGTGACACTAAATAAATAAACTTTATCCAACCAGCTTAATTAAATGATTTACACACACAACCACACGCACATATACACACACACACACACGTGCTTTTTCACAGAATAACACAGTGGGCAAGGTTCTCCGGCCTCCCAGCTGTGTGCTTCCCATCGGCGCGTCATTTGCTAGTGGCCAGATTCTCCAGTCCCGCCGCTACCGATGGAAATTCTCAATTATGTCGCCGCCCCACCCCCCCACCCCCACACCTGCAGGAAACCCACGGGTGGGGGTGCACTGCTGACGGAACCGGAGAATCCCGCCAGTGTGAATGGCCGGAGAATTCCAGCCAATGTTTCCCAAAAATATCAAAACAAAATTGCCCACTTCCCCTGCGCTCCCTGGCCACCATGACATCACCTGGCACGCGTGGTCGTACTTCACAAACATTAGCTTTAAAGCAACATTGCTGTAATGCGACCAAGTGTCAGTGAACGTGCTGAAATGTTGGCCTTGTGTCCTCACCACCAATACAGGTGTTTCAGAGGAAGTGGTGCACATGCTTAACCCCTGGTGACCGGTCCACCAATCAATGAGATTCTAGGCTGATCTGTGACCTATCCACATGCCTGCCTTTATCTCATATCCTTGAAGACCTTTGATAGACTTTTGTTAACCAATTTTAAAATTGACAATTGATCTAACACCAGTCGCCATTTGTGAACAGAGTTCCAAACATTGACAGTCCTTTAAGTGGAGAAGTCTTTCCTATCTCCTGAGAGGTTTCGCTCTAGCTTATGGACTACGTTCCCCCAGTGCTAGTCTCACAAACCACTGGAAACATGTACCGTCCATCTGCCCTTTATTGACACGAAATGTTTGACTAAATTGACTTTACTCTTCGAAATTACTCTGTTTCGAGCATGTTCTGCTCTTGCGCCAACAGTTTACAGTAAAAGACAACGTTTGTACCTTTTGCAAAAATGGTGGAAGAATCTGCAGCATCACGTTTAGTGTTAACATCTCTGTTGTCTCTATTCTGACAGTCACAGTGGCTATCAGGCTTTGGCAATATCTGCAAACAGCTTGGATTCAGACTATCATCTCCATCCCTGGCTGCTCTCTCCAGGAATTCTGCAACATGGAGAAATGTGACGGAAGAACTTAGTTTCCAGGTTTAATCTGTGCTCTTAAACCTTAGTCAACACCAAAGGGATTTAAGTTCTTTGGACTGTAGTCAGTGTTGTAATATAGAAAATACAGTCACCAATTAGTGCAGGAGGAAGTTCCAATAATTAACAATGTGACAATGTCTGTAGGTGACTCACCTGATGAAGGGGCAGTGCTCCGAAAGCTAGTGGATTTTGCTACCAAATAAACTTGTTGGACTTTAACCTGGTGTTAGGAGATTTCTTACTGTGTTTACCCCAGTCCAACACCAGCATCTCCCCATCCGAGTCTGTACGGACAATAACTTAAGCCAGGTATCATCTGATGCTGTGAGGCAGCAATGCTAACCACTGTACCACCATACAGACCAGGATAACTTGCTTTTTTGTTAGCAATGTTGGCTGAAGGATGGATCTTGGGCTAGGGACACAAGGAAGAGTTAAACGCAAAGTACTGCGGAGCTGGAAACCTGAAATAAAACAGAAAATACTGGAAAAGCTCGGCAGCATCTCTGGGGAGATGTATGATCTGGATAATTCTGTTAATTTTTAGACTCTGTTACAAATTTGGATTTTATTCTTTAAACACAGTTGAAGTTAAATGGTTAAGTTTGAATTTCTGCTGGTTGCAATTCTTTACAGGAAGGCAGTCACTTTTGAAGAAACAGAATTGTTTCATGACAAAGCTCCTGTGTGTCTTGAGTTGAAGCAACTCAGAAAGGATAGTAGGACTAGGGGGCATAGCCTCAAGATAAAGGGGGGGCAGTTTAGAACGGAGTTGAGGAGTAACTTCTTCACTCAAAGGGTGGTGAATCTCTGGAATTCTCTGCCCGTTGAAGTGGTGGAGGCTGCCTCGCTAAATATTTTTAAGACGCGGGTTGATGGGTTTTTGATAAGAGAGGGGATTGAGGGTTATGGGGAGAGGGCGGGAATGTGGAACTGAGCCACGACAGATCAGCCATGATCTTATTGAATGGCGGGGCAGGCTTGAAGGGCTAGATGGCCTACTCCTGCTCCTATTTCTTATGTTCTTATGTTCTTTCATTGTCTTAATTTTCCAGAATACAATTAGATATTTTCTAAATCAGTTGGAAGGAATTTACGTTGACATTATCTTTAGGCAAACCACAGTTCACTTAAGCGGTACGGTAGCACGGTGGTTAGCACTGCTGCTTCACAGCTCCAGCGACCTGGGTTTGATTCCTGGCTCGGGTCACTGTTTGTGTGGAGTTTGCACATTCTCCTTGTGTCTGCGTGGGTTTCCTCCAGGTACTCTGGTTTCCTCCCACAGTCCAAAGATGTGCAGGTTAGGTTGATTGGCCATGCTAAAATTGCCCCTTAGTGTTCTGAGATGCTTAGGTTAGAGGGATTAGTGGATGGGATATGGGGGTAGGGCCTGGGTGGGATTGTGATCAGTGCAGACTCGATGGGCTGAAGGGCATCTTTCTGCACTGTAGTGTTCTATGATTGATAGGAAGTGTACTTAACTGTTGATTTTAACAGCATGAGTATCGGGCTTAAGTTTAAATACACACATAAATGTGACTTTACTTTATTGCTGTTCTGTTAAAAAGAAAATGTGTTGTTTGTTTGGAAAGGAATGTTAACTCTGTACCCTGTCTGGGACCAAGGGAGTAAGAGGTAGAGTAGTATCTCAGTTTATGACTCATGCAGCAGGGAATGCTCGTCTTTCATCTGTTGGCTCTAGTTACAGAGGTGGGGTGACACTAGATGATTTGTACCCGATAGCCAATAGAAGAGGTGAATTTGGGGTATTTCCAAAAAAGGAAGTCCTGGATAATCAGGATAAATTGCGATCTTTGTTGGCGCAGTGATACCCTGGCTTCTGCAGGAATCCAAAGATGTACAAGTTAGGTGCATTGGCCAGGCTAAATTGCCCTTGGAAGGCAGTTGAGTCACATTTAAGCCAGACCAGGTAAGGACGGCAGATTTCCTTGCCTAAAGGACATTAGTGAACCAGATGAGTTTTTTCAACAATTAGACGATGGTTTCACAGTCATCAGTAGATTTTTAATTCCAGATATTCTTTATTGAATTCAAATTCCACCAGCTGCCATCGGTCGGGATTCGAACCCGGGACCCTGAAACATTAGCTGAGTTTCTGGATTAATAGTCTAGCGATAATTCCACTAGGTCAGTTTCGGGATGAGGAGAGAAACTTATTGACTCCGAGGGGTGGTGAATCTTTGGGATTCTATACCCCAGGGAACGTGGATGATCAGTATTGAGCATGTTCAAGATAGTGGGTGATAGGTTTCTGGGTGTGAGGGAATTTAGCGACATGGGGAGAGGGCAGGAAGGTGAAACGCGAGACCAGCTGTGACCTTGGTGAAGACCAGAGAAGAATTGAACGGCCACACAGCCTCCGCCAGCTTTTATTTCTCATTCTTTCACCTATACATACATTAATTCATTAAACATTGAGAGATTTATTATTTATTTAATTTATGTGATGAAAGATCAACACTTGTTTAAACTTCCAGCTTGAATATCCAGTTTCTTTCACATTAAGCAAAGAAACTGATGAGTCACTGGAAAATGAGGGATACACCCTTCTCCAATCATAACATCACTACAGTGCAGGAGGAGGCCAATCAGCTCATCAAACCTGCACCGACAAGAATCCCACCCAGGCTCTATCCCCGCAACCTCGGGTAGTCACCCTGAGAAACCCCATGATACTAAGGGGCAATTTAGCATGGCCAATCAACCTAAGCTGTACATCTGTGGGCTATGGGAGGAAACCAGAGCACCCAGATGAAACCCACGCAGACATGGGGAGAACTTGCAAACTCTACACAGTCACCCAAATCTGGAATCAGTTCCCTGGCACTGGGAGGCAGCATGGGAGTGGCAAAATGGTTAGCACCACTGGCGATTTTTCCAAAGATGATTAAAATGCACAGTTTAGGCTGAAAGTTATAACCTGTTTGTACAGTGTTAAAAAACCATCTAGGCTGAGACCTTGAAATTAAACATGTTAATTTAAGATAATTCATTGGGTGCAATTAATGATATTACTGCAACAAATGTTTGTATTATTATTTTGAAACATTATTTTAAACAAACAGGATTTTAATTGTTTGAAAAAAAAAGGCGATACATATTAGAAAATACTTGCGTGATTCTATTTGTCGATAAAATGTATTCAGTTCAAGTCTTGGGTCACTGTCTGTGTGGAGTTTGCGCATTCTCCTCGTGTCTGCGTGGGTTTCCTCTGGGTGCTCCAGTTTCCTCCCACACTCCAAAGATGTGCGGGTTGGGTGGATTGGCTGTGCTAAATTGCCCCTTAGTGCCTGACCATTGCTGTCGCTGACAGCTCATATCTCCCCTCCCTAGACAGCTGCAGGCAGTTTGGGAGTGCATTGCAGCAACTTACATAAGTTTGCTGGTCAGCATTGAGGGAGAAACAAGTGAGCACTTGCCGGTGTGCTGATGGGGGGGTGGGGGTGGCGGATCAGTACCTCAATGATTGGGAACAGGGAAGAGAGAGAGGGAGGTGTCACACAGCAATTGGAGGCAGAAGGAGAGGGGGGCCTTGTACAGGAGGGTCCATGGTGGGGGTGGAAGGGATATCACTCCGCCTGAGATCATGGGGGGGGAGGTGGGTGATGGAAGGTGGGGGTTGAGGGGAGGTGGTGAAGGGGGGTGGTGGTGAAGGGGATGGGGGGGTGGTGTCCCCTGCCATTTTGCCTGAGATCAATGGGGAAGGGAGGGGGGTGGAGAGGCGCACCATCAGTCTGGGTGGTGGGATGGGATAAGGGGGTCAGTAATGTTGTGGGGGGTGGGGCAATGTCTGTGAGGGCCAGGGGGAGGCATTATCCGACCTAGTTGGGATGTGGGAGGGGAGCCGTGTTCTATCTTTACTTTTCTCACGCGCAGTTGGAGGCTCCGAGCGGAGCTGTAGGGTTTCAGGTGCGTTAAGCCCTGCCACAGGCATCTAAAGTGTGATTCGGACTCGCTGATATTTTTGCAGGCTCCGTGCGTATGGGGGCACCTCAGAACGGGTCTAAAAGTCGGATTACAAATGCTCCCTGTTTCAAGTCCCGCCAGCACTTAGAATCAAAATGGCAAAATAGGACGCAGAGTATCCCCCCCCCGCACCGCCCCCGCACCCCCCCCACCCCGGCTGGTAAGTCTAGAATCAGGGGACATAAACGGGTCGGGCATTTGTGAATGAGGTGAGGAGAAATTTCTTCACTCAGAGGCTGGCGAGTGTTTCGAACTCTCTACCCCGGAAGGCTGCAGTGGTTGAGCATTTTCAAAACAGAATTCAATAAATTTCTGGAGGCTAACGGCATCAAGAAATAGGAACTTAAAGTGGCATTAATGTAGATAATCCATCATCTTATGTGGAATTGAGGCTGAGATGAGATCAGCCATATCTTGGCCTGGTTGGGGTGCATGCTAAATTCTCCCTCGGTGTACCCAGAACAGGCGTCTGAGTGTGGCGATCCGGGGATTTTCACAGTAACTTCATTGCAGTGTTAATGTCAGCCTACTTGTGACACTAATGAATAAATGCAAATGGCAGGGCAGGCTCAAGGGGCTAGACTGTCTACACCTCCTCCTTGTTTTTACCTCACATGTTAATGATCTGATTGAGTAGCAGGACAGGGTCAAGAGGTAGGATGGCTTCCCCCTTTTCCTATGTTCCTAATCTTGATTTTGCTTGAAGGACACCATCAGTTGGCCAGAGAGTCATAGGACTCAGATTAGGCCATTCAGCCCTTTGAGTGAGTAATTATTATTTTGGGGTCGGAGGAGATGGGTTTGGAATGTCTGCTTGGTCTGGTGGCTCAAAGTATACCAATATCATCCCTGAATGATTTGGCGATTTTATAATTCCATTTGTATTAGCTCAGCTTTCTAACTCTAAGTAATATTCAAGTTGTAAAATTTTGGCTAAATCCCCATTAAATCAGAAGATAATCATAATCATAAATCAAAAATTCTCTCCAAACTTAATTACCGTCACAGAAAAAAACAGAAACAGTTACAACTCAAAGAAATTTAGACTTTACATTTAATAAAAATAATTACTTTTAGCCAGTTAATTTTTTAAACATATTTCATTTCAAAGGTTAATATTGCTGAACAGAGGGAGAATTCCCTGCATGATAATGCACACCATTCATCAACTACACAGTAACTCTTTAAATGTAGCAAACACTCACTTGTCTCAATATTTACAGCCAGTCTTTTCATATCTGGATCCTCACTTTCTCCCATCGGAAGGTGTTTTAATTGCAATCGGGGAACTGGTTTGAAATTTTTTTTCCACCCCTTTTATATGACAGCTGTGCCATTGTATCCTTTCAGCAAATCAAAATCCCTCTTTCATGATATAATTGCTCTCTGGGTGGAGGCAGGCACGCTTTAGTATCTATAATAAGACTCTCACTCTCTTACCTCTAACCATGAGAACATGGACAAGTGGTGTATGTGGCTGGCATGGTGGCACAGCACTGGTGCCCCGCAGCTCCAGGGACCCTGGTTCGGTTCTCGGTTTGGCTCACTGTCTGTGTGGAGTTTGCACGCTCTCCCCGTGTCCGTGTGGGTTTCCTTTGGCTGCTCCGGTTCCCTCCCACAGTCCAAAGCGGTGTAGGTTAGGTTGGTTGGCCATGCTAGAATGGCCACTGTGTCCCAGGATGTCTAGGTTCGAGGGATTAGCAGGGTAAATCTGTGGGGTTGTGAGGATAGAGCCTGAGGTGGGATTGTTGCCGGTGCAGACGCAGTGGGCCGAATGGCCTCTTTCTGCATTGTCGAGTTTATATGGGTCTGTATGTTTGTTTCTCCACAATAGCACAGTGGGATAATGTACACCAACGGCACTCAACCATATAACTGGGTGAGGTCTTTCATCTCTATTTAAGAAGATCCGGCTCCAGGAGAAAAAGATTGATTTCTGCTACAAAGTATTGTGAAAGGGTTTCCGTGGCGTGGGAGGCTAAGGCATTCCTTTTGAATGGATGACTAAAATCCCACCATCATGCAGGAGACTGATGTTTTTTAAAGTTTCAAGTTTTTTAAGGTTTAAAGGTAAAATTTAAAGTTTTGATGTTTATTTATTAGTGTCATAAGTAGGTTTACAATTGCAGTTACTGTGAAAATCTCCCCTCCGGTGTCTGTTCAGGTACACTGAGGGAGAGTTCAGCATGGCCAATGCATCTAACCAGTACGTCTTTCAGACTGATGCCAATAGAAGCAATAAAAATGGTATTTCCTCTCGCTGGGTCCAGTGTATTTGAGGTAACCTCCCAATGACCTTGCAAGCGTTGGCAGAGGTCAAATTCAAGAATTTCAGAAGGGTTATGCTTGAGCAATCCAATTGATTCCAAGCGCTTTCTGTGGAAAAGGTGATCTAACAAGTTTGTAAAACATAAAATAGGCATTAATCACCAACAAGAACAATTTCTGTTTTCACCACACTATGTATTCTCCACACCCTCTCTCATGGTGTGTTTTGCAGTGGGGGGGGGGGGGGGGGAGGAGGTGGTGGGGGGGAGGTGGTGGTGGTGATCCTCCATTAGCCGGTTGGTGGATCTTCCATTCCCACCACTCTCATTGGATTTCCCGTTGTTCATCACACACTTTGACGTTGGGGCGTCAATGATGTGTGGCGGAGGGTGGAGGAGAGGGGAGGGGGATTGGGGGGGGGGGGGGTTGCTGCTATCGGCAGAGAATGGGAAGATCCCATCGATGGGAACAGCTGGAAAATTTCAATCTTTGATAAAATGTCCCAAGGTGTTTCACAGGAGGGATTATCAAAAGAATTTGACATGGAGCCACCCCCTCCCACACCCCCCCCCCCTCTCCGTGACCAAAAGCTGAGAGAAAAGTTTTAGGAAGTGACTTACAGGAGAAGAACATAAGAACATGAGTAGGCCATCTAGCCCTTCGAGCCTGCCCCGCCATTCAATAAGATCATGGCTGATCTGAAGTGGATCAGTTCCACTTTCCCGCTCTCTCCCCATAACCCTTAATTCCCCTGTCTGTCAGAAACCTGTCTACCCGTGACTTAAATATATTCAGCGAGGTAGCCTCCACCACTTCAACGGGCAGAGAATTCCAGAGATTCACCACCCTTTGAGTGAAGAAGTTCCTCCTCAACTCCGATCTAAACTGCCCCCCCTTTATCTTGAGGCTGTGCCCTCTAGTCCTGCTATCCTTTCTAAGCGGGAAGAATCTCTCTACCTCTACCCTATCCATCCCCTTCATTATCTTATACGTCTCTATAAGATCCCCTCTCATCCTTCTAAACTCCAACGAGTACAGAAGGGAGAGAGAAGTGGTTTGGGAAGATAAAGAAAGTTTATTTATTCGTCACAAGGAGGCTTAGAACATAAGAACTAGGAGCTGAAGTAGGTCATCTGGCCCCTGGAGCCTGCCCCTCTATTCAATAAGATCATGGCTGATCTTTTTGTGGACTCAGCTCCACTTATCCACCCGCTCACCTTAACCCTTACTTCCTTTATTGTTCAAAAATGTATTTATCTATCTACATTAACACTGCAATCAAGTTACTGTGAAATTTCCCTAGTCGCCATACTCCGGTGCCTGTTCGGGTACACTGAGGGAGAATTTAGCATGGCCAATTCACTTAACCAGCATGTCTTTCAGAACATGGGAGGAAACCGGAGCACCCGGAGGAAACCCACACAGAACGGGGGGAACATGCAAACTCCATACAGACAGTGATCCAAGCTGGAAATCGATGGTGAGATCTCTGGCTCTGTGAAGCAGCAATGCTGAGCACTGTGCCACAATGCCGTCCCACATTCTGGGATTTAGGCAGTCGAATGAATGGATGCTGGTGGTGCAGTGATGAACAACAGGGTGGCAGGAGGAGCACAGAGGTCTGGGAGCTTTGAATAGTTCAGAAGTGAACACAGGGTTGGGAGACATGAGATCTTGGAGGAACTTAAAATCAAGGTTGAGGATTCTAAAATGAGGACGGTAGCCAACACAGGTGGGCGAGCACAGAGGTAAATGAAACCTATTGTGAGTTGGGATTCAGGTTGATATTTGTGAAAGATGCAAGGTGGAAGGCCAGTTGGGAGAGCATTGGAAGTCCAGAGGTGTCAAAGGAGATGAGAGTTTCAGCAGGGGAAGAGCTGGAAGATTGCTGCGGATGGGCAACGCCGTAGAGGTGATCTTGATCACGGAGGTGATGTGGGTTCAGAAACCGGGCACAGGATCAGGCTGGGCTGTAGGTTTTGAGGTGGAGTTGTTTTGCTGGAGGTGGGAACTTAGTAGACATGATGAAGAACTCCAAAGTAATGAGTTTAACAAGGAAAAACAGGAGTTGTCAGAACTGTCAATTGAATGGTTGAGTTGGAGTCCCAGAGGTGAGCGGTGAGAATAAATCTCTTCTGAAGCTAAGCAACTCACTGTTCGTTCACTCAGTCCGTTTGAGAATTTGCTCCATAAATTTAATAAGGAATGAAAAAAGAAATTATATTTAACAACTAAATTAGTCACTCTATTTAATTAATTTGTTTGAAGCCTGAATATCATTATTAATTTACCAATTGCTTTAATAATTTATTTTCTGCTTCCATTTAATAATTAATTTAGTTACCGTGTAGTGAGTGAGTCAGGAGTAGACAACCAGCCTTGTGTATCTGAAACAGGCATGATTAATCTGTTGTGTTTATATTCAACATCTCTTAAAGGCTCTAAGTTTTCTGGAGACTTGGAGATGTGTTTAAACAACACAATTGCAGGATCGGGCAAGTGTACAAAGTTGCAACTATTGCCTACTCTAATTTGAAATGGTCTCAGAACTTTTTTTACTTACAGCTTACTTACAATCCCTACAAAGTAGAAGGAGGCCATTCAGCCCATCGAGTCTGCACCAACCACAAACTCATCCAGATCCTATTCCCGTAACCTCACATATTTACTCCGCTAATCCCCTGACACTAGGGCTAATTCAGCATGGCCAACCAACCTAACCCGCACATCTTTGGAGTGTGGGAGGAAACACGAAGGTTAAAGCATACTCAATTCTCCCTCAGTGTACCTAAACAGGCACGTGAGTGTGGCAGCTAGGGGATTTCACAGTAACTTCATTGCAGTGTTAATGTAAGCCTACTTGTGACATTAATGTATAAACTTAAACTCTCTCCTTTCCTTCTTTCACTTTCCTTCTCTTTCTTCCTTTGTGATAAGATTTTTAAAAATCCCTTTTTTTCCTAGGGGTGGCACGGTGGCCCAGTGGTTAGCACTGCTGCCTCACAGCGCCAGGGACCTGGGTTCGATTCCCGGCTTGGGTCACTGTCTCTGCGGAGTTTGCACATTCTCCCCGTGTCCACGTGAGTTTCATTCGTGTTTCGTCCCACACTCCAAAGATGTGAGGGTTAGGGGTAAACACAGTAAGAAGTTTCACAACACCCCAGGTTAAATTCCAACAGATTTAGTTGGTAGCAAAAGCCACTCCCTTTTGGAGTGCTCGCTGTTCCTTCATCAGATGAGTGGGATGACAAAGAGTACTCTGTCTGCTGTGTCCTGTGTTTGCCTTCTGAGGAGGTTGATGCGGTTTTTCGCCGCGGTGCGTCGGAACTATCGATTGATGAGTCAAGCACCATATCCTGTTCTTTCAGCATCAGGAAATGTCTGTTGCAATCCTCCTCATCTGAGCAGATCCTACCACAGCAACCTCTGCAAGACTTGCCGGATCATCGACACGGATGCCATCATCTCACATGAGAACACCATCCACCAGGTACACAGTACATACACTTGCAACTCGGCCAACGTTGACAATACACATCTCTGTGATCTGTGCTTAATCCTCTCTCCACTCACATTTTCTGCACCTTTAGGACTTGATTGCCTGTAAAGACTCGCATTCCAACCATTATTTTGTAAATTGAGTTTGAGTCTTTATATGCCCTGTTTGTGAACTGAAATCCCACTCGCCTGATGAAGGAGCAGCGAGAACTCCAAAAACTTGTGAGACTTCTTATCGAGTGTTCCTGCAGTTGGTTTAAGCTGATAACAGGTTACATGTAAGGAACAGCATGGAGATGGACGCCTGGGGGCAGATCCTGGTGCCCAGTCAGGCAGACATCAGGCAGACCACTGGGTATTGGAACCCCCTCCTGGAACCTCATTGACCAGAAGTTTCTGGAAATGCAAGCAGGCAGGGGGAATAAAGGTACACATCTCAGGCACACCAATAGTGAAGACCCGACGAGGGACCATTCGAAAGACTGACCAGAGAAGGAAGGAAGAAGCTGCCATCGAGAGTCACCTTTGTGATGACAGACCAGAGGGACTTAGAGGATTGAGACTGCTGTTTAACCAAACCATCTTTGCGGCTAGTGTACCTGAATCTGGGGAATCCTCTTGTTTTATGTGGGTAATTTAAGAGTTAGTAAACTTGTTGAACCTTTACTTGTGTTTGTCCTTTGTCCATCTTGCAAATAAGGGTCTTGCAAATAAGGGCACTGGGGTGTAACCTTGGAGTAAGCAAACTGGTGGGAAGTATTTGAGAATTAACAGGTACAACAACACCAAAAAAAGCCAGTCCGAGTTCCCAGGAAGGAAAAATTAACAGTTTGAACCCAGTATTCAGTTCCCCCATTTTACTGCTTTTTTTCCCATTGGATTACAATGTGATTTCCTTCATTTGTCACATTAAGTGTGGGACTGAGAAACTGTCTGGTTTGTCATTAAAGCATTGAGGTAAGGCTTGTGCGTTGGAGATTAGCAATATAATTGATAAAGGCAAAAGGCACTTCCACTTCTAATATCTCACTTTCTAACATGTTGACCAACCCCCCCCCCCCCCCCCCCCCCAATCCCTATGAGGGTCAACTGCCGAATTCTTCAGGTTGTCCTTTGACTCTCTGCACTTTTATTCTGCCACTTACACGTTCCCATCTCTTAATGGCCGCTATTAGCACCATTTTCAGCCTTTATCATCAACATTACATTCTCTTTGTATTTTTCTCTCTGCCATTCCTATCAATTACCCCTCCCCCAGCCCCCCACCCTCACCGTATAAATCTTGCCCAATTTTCCTTGTCTTCAGCTCTGATGAAGGGCCATCTAGACTGGAAAGATTGCTCTATTTTCTCCCCACGGATGCAATCTGACCCGCTGAGATTTTCCACCATTTTCTAATTTTGTAACGGTATAATTGATATTGGGCAAACCTGATAGTTTGGAGCAACTTAATGTGCGTATGAATGTAGTAGCCAATACTGCACAAACTCAACTGGGTTACCCTGGTGTCCTTGGAAGTTGAACCAGCTGCTTTTATTGGTTCATGCTGACCTCTAGTGAGTAATTTTTTCCTTGCAACCTCGCTGCTATTGAACAGCAGCAGACACTGGGTGAGGCTGCAACTGTTCATTGAGAAATGAGAGTGCGGGGCCACAGGCAAAGAGGTTTTGATTTCAGGGAGGTCCTTCAGATAACAGTCCCAAAATACAGAGGCAGAAATCTTAGTCATTCTCTGTTAGCTCTGGTAAGACTGACAAGGTATACCTAGCAGGAAAGACCTGGGTCTCTTTTCTATAGAATGAGTGAACTGACAAAGCTAAGTTTATTTATTAGTCACAAGAAGGCTTACATTAACACTGCAATTAAGTTACTGTGAAAATCCTCTAGTTGCCACACTCTGGTGCCTGTTCGGATACACCGAGGGAGAATTTAGCACAATCAATTCGCCTAACCAGCATGTCGTTCGGACCGTGGGAGGAAACCGGAGCACCCGGAGGAAACCCACACAGACATGGGGAGAATGTGCAGACTCCGCACAGACAGTGACCTAAGCTGGGAATCAAACCCTGGTCGTTGGCGCTGTGAGGCAGCAACGCTAACCACTGTGCTGCTGTGCTGTCCTTTGTAACAACAGCAACTTATGTTTATAGAACACCTTTAAGATAGACACCTCATAGGGAATTTATAAACCAAAATTTGACTTTGAGCCACATGTGAGATTAGATCCGATGACAGAAGCTTGGCCAATGGGGTAGCTTCTAAGGAGGGAGAGATTTAAAAGAGGGAGACAAAGAGGTTTAGGGAGGAAATGCCTAGAGCTTGGAGTTGGTGCAACTTAAGGCCAAAGGTGGTTCAATTAAAATCGGGGATGCACAAGAAACCCGAATTAGAAAAGTAAAATGTGCTGGAGGGTGAGGGAAGATGAATTGAATTGAATTGATTTATTGCCAAATGTACTGGGATACAATGAAAAGCATCGTTTTTTGCACGCCATGGGCAAAACATACCATTCATAGAGTACATAGAGGAGAAGGAAAGGAGAGGGTGCAGAATGTAATGTTAGAGTTACCAATAGGATGAAGAAAAAGATCAACGTAATATAAATTTGATTTGATTTATTATTAAGTCTGATGGCAGCAGGGAAGAAGCTGTTCTCGAGTCGGTTGGTACGTGACCTCAGACTTTTGTACCTTTTTCCCGACAGAAGAAGGTGGAAGAAAGAATGTCCGAGGTGCCTGGGGTCCTTAATTATGTTGACTGTTTTGCCGAGGCAGCGGGAAGTATAGACAGAGTCAATGGATGGGAGGCTGGTTTGTGTGATGGATTGTGCTATAGTCACGACTTTTTGCAGTTCCTTGCGGTCTTGGGCAGAGCAGGAGCCCAGACCAAGCTGTGATACAGCCAGAAAGAATGCTTTCTATGGTGCATCTGTGAAAGTTGGTGAGAGCTGTTGTGAACATGCCGAATTTCCTTAGCCTCCTGAGGAAGTAAAGGTGTCGGGGGGGGCTTTCTTGAGTATAGCATCGGCGTGGAGGGGTCAGGACAAGTTATTGGTGATCTGAACACCAAGAAACTTGAAGCTCTCGACCCTTTCCACTCCATCCCCATTGATGTAGACAGGGGCACGTTCTCCACTATGTTTCCTGAATTTGATGCTACCTCCTTTGCTTTGTTGACATTAAGGGGAGATTATTGTCGGCGCAGATTACAGAGATAAGGAGGAGTGAGGCCATGGAGGGATTTGAAATGAGAATTTTAAAAATCAAGGTGTTGCTTGTGTGGGAGCCAGTGTGGGTTGGTGAGCACAGGGGTGAAAGGGGAACAGGATGGGTGTGGGTTCAGACAGTGGCAGTACATTTATGGAGGGTAAAAGTAGCGAAACCAGCCTGCACTCCATTGCAATGGTCAAGTCTAAAGTTAATGATGGCACGGTGCCCAGTTTCAGAGAGACTGATCAGTTTGAATGTCTTCAGCTATTGGAACTGCATAAAAGCATCACATCGTCAAACTGTGTGTGTTATCTTTTCAGTTACACTATAATCCAATTTGAGTAGGGGCAGCTTTGATATCAGTCTTGAAGTTCTTCTGAAATTGAAAATTAATCTCTCCCCTCCACAGCCTCACTCTTTGATGTTGTATCTTTTACAATATTCTTGAGCTGTCTGTGACGCAGATTTCTTTTAATGACTCGAGTCGCCTGTGACTGTTTTGTTGGTATTCTATGGAGGGGTAAATCTACAATGTTTGCAGTAGGATTAAATGAGTGAAACCAGCCTCAATTCATCTGCCTTTCTGTTGAGGTCAAAGAAGGTAAAGGGATAGGGAGGGTTGTAGGAAAGCTTGCTGACTTGTTATTGCCTGTTTTATACGGTCTACACAGGATAACAAATCAACTCTATGATAGATTCAGTCAGTGAGATTTTAATACGACAGACAATACTTGAAGGGGTGAAGGCAGTTTAAAGTTAAAGTTTATTTATTAGTCACACGTAGGCTTACATTAACACTGCAATGAAGTTACTGTGAATATCCCCTGGTTGCCACGCCCCAGCGCCTGTTGGGGTACACTGAAGGAGAATTTAGCATAGCCAATCCAGGCTTGAAATAGAGTCGTTTCCACAGCAGGGTTAACCATAAGTCTTGAACTCGGATACAGCACCCTGATCCCAGATCTCCTGGCCAACATAAAAACACCAACCACATATACTTATTCAGCATTTTCAATGAGGGCAGCATGGTGGCACAGTGGTTAGCACTGCTGCCTCATAACGCCAGGGACCCTGGTTCGATTCCCAGCTCGGGTCACTGTGTGCGTGGAGTTTGCACATTCTCCCTGTGTCTGTGTGGGTTTCCTCCGGGTGCTCCGGTTTCCTACCACACTCCAAAGATGTGTGGGTTAGGGAGATTGGCCATGATTAGTTGACCCTTAGTGTCAGGGGGATTAACAAAGTAAATACGTGGAGTTATGGGGATATGGTCTGGGTGGGACTGTGGTCGGTGCAGACTCGATGGGCTGAATGTGCTGTAGGGATTCTATGAAATCTCCCAGGGTGCTTGATGGGAGGGCTACAAAACAAAATGCGACGCTGGAACCACATAAGGAGATGCTGGGTGGAATTTTCACATCCTGCCCGCCATGGGACTTGTAGTGGGTGGGACACGCTTCATGCAAAGGTCCATTGACCTCAGACCGGATTTTCTGGCCACACTTGTTCCAAGGCTGGAAAATCTGCCCCTTATGTGAGATGACCAAAGGGTTGGGCTTAAGGAGTTTCCTAAAGGAGCCAAATAAGGTAGAAAGGGAGGAGATGTGCAGAGTGGGAATTCCAGAGCTCAGACGACTGAATATCCTTACCAATGCTTTGACAAAGGGTCATCTGGACCGGAAACATCAGCTCTTTTCTCTCCATACAGACACTGCCAGACCTGCTGAGATTTTCCAGTGTTTTCTCTTTTGGTTTCCGAACTATTATAGGTTTTCTTGCTGATCATTCCTGCCGCACATCAGTTTATAATCAATTACATTCAGTAAACATACACCAATAATAATTCCTGGTAAGTTACTCATTTTACCATCTGGAATAATGATATCTCATTCGTCCATCTAACCCGGACGCTGACTCCCATCTTGGCTGAGCTCATTTCCCTGTTGTTATTTAACTAAGGATGCTCAACACAGAGGCCAAAGTGAACACTCCCATCAACTCATTGCTAAGACTAGATAGACACATGATCCTGCGCCCAGGTACATATCTATTTCATGTCTAGACATGTCCATATTCATAAGGTACAAAAATATGTTATCTCTCCAGAAGCTTTCTGATGTGAATTCTGCTAATCAGTGAGGTTCCCAGGCCTTTGGCTCTGAACTCTTTGCCTTTACTATCATCCCTTGCAGTAATTATTTTGAAGGGGTAACCAAGTTTTTTGAAGGGGTAACCAAGAAGCTCGATGAGGGCAGTGCAGTTGATGTTGTCTATGTGGACTTTAGCAAAGCCTTTGACAAGGAATCATATGATAGATTGTTGCATAAGGTTAAGTCTCAGAGGATCCAGGGTGAGGCTGCTAAAATGATACAAAATTGGCTTGATGACAGAAGCCAGAGAGTGGTTGTAGAAGATTGTTTTTCAAACTGGAGGCCAGTGACCAGTGGTGTGAGTCAGGGATCGGTGCTGACTCCACTGTTATTTGTCATTTATATTAATGATTTGCAGGAAAATATAGGAGACACAGTTAGTAAGTTTGCAGATGACCCCAAGATTGGTGACATAATGGACAGTGAAGAAGATTACCTTGGGTTGCAATGGGCCTTAATCAATTGGGCCTGTGGGTTGACAAATGGCAGATTGAGTGTAATTTAGATAAATGTGAGGTGATGCATTTTATTAGATCGAACCAGGGCAGGACTTACTCAATTAATGGTAGGGCACTGGGGAGAGTTACAGAACAAAGAGATCTAGGGGTACATGTTCATAGCTCCTTGGAAGTGGAGTCACAGGTGGACAGAGTGGTGAAGAAGGCATTCGGCATGCTTGGTGTCATTGGTCAGGACATTAAATACAGGAGTTGGGACGTCTTGTTGAAGTTGTACAAGACATTGGTAAGGCCACACTTGAAATACTGGGTACAGCTCTGGTCACCCTATTATAGAAAGGATATTATTAAACTAGAAAGAGAGCAGAAAAGATTTAGTAGGATGCTACTGGGACTTGATGGTTTGAGTTATAAGGAGAGGCTGAATAGACTGGGATTTTTTTCTCTGGAGTGTAGAAGGCTGAGAGGTGATCTTATAGAGGTCTATAAAATAATGAGGGGCGCATATCAGCTAGACAGTCAATATCTTTTCCCAAAGGTAGGGGAGTCTAAAACTAAAGGACAAAGGTTTAAGGTGAAAGGAGAGAGATACAAAAGGATCCAGAGGGGTAATTTTTTCACACAGAGGGTGGTGAGTGTCTGGAACAAGCTGACAGTGGTAGTAGTAGAGGTGGGTACAATTTTCCTTTTAAAGAGCATTTAGACAGATGGGTAAGATGGGTATAGAGGGATATGGGCCAAATGCGGGCAACTGGGACTAGGTGAGGGGTTTAAAAAAAGGGCAGCGTGGACAAGTTGGGCCGAAGGGCCTGTTTCCATGCTGTAAACCTCTATGAACTCTATGAGTTTAGTTTGCTTTTAGCTGAAATGAACAACAGCTCATTCAATACTTAAAATACATTTAAAATATCAGCATATATGTTTTAAAATTATAATTACTGATTTAATTCTCTTATTGTATCCACATACATGTAAACTATTTGTTTCATTAGCTTATTATCTTAGTTTCGAGAATCATTTAACTCTTTGCTGGTAGTGCTGTCAGTACCTCATGTATTCGGTCTAAAATCTGATTAGCTGGTTAATAATTTCCCCCTTCATGGTTGAAGATCAGGGGTCTTTGCCCCCTGGGGCAAAGACACTCCCTTGGAGCAGTAGTGTTCCACCCTGTTTGGTTGGAATACTGTGCTGTGAGTTGATCTCTGAGTGGATTGCAGGGAATCCAGGGGAATGGAATCTCTGGAGACAAGATTGAGATCCTGAGAGCGGGACTGTTGTTGATGCCATCCTCATCAGCAGGAGAGAATTCCCACCTTAAATCTTCAAAGGTGCAGACTGGAATTGCTCATGACAGAGGAAGAGTTTCAGGTGCGATTGGTTGACTCACAGGATGGGATTTTCTGGCCACGATCCCTCCCAAAACTGGAAACTCCCACCCAAGCAAAGTCTGCTCTCCCACCTGATTGCTGTGACTGTGTTTACTGATGTTGCTGGTGTTGCTGACTTGAGGGGATAGAAGTGCATAAGATAGGGAGGAGCTTAGAGAGGGTGGAAAGGCAAACACTCTTTCCATTAAAAGAGGGGTCAATAACCAAGGGACACAGACTTAAGCTAAAGGGTAGATGACTAAGAGGGGAGTTTGTGGAGGAGATGGTCTAGTGTTTTATTACTAGACTATTAATCCAGAAATTCAGCTAATATTCTAGGGGGCCTGGATTCGAATCCTGTCTTAGCAGACGGTAGAATTTGAATTCAATTTTAAAAGGATCTGGAATTAAGAATCAACTGATGACCATGAAACCATTGTCGATTGTCGGAAAAACCCATCTGGCTCACTGATATCCTTTAGGGAAGGAAATCTGCCGTTTTTACCTGGTCTGGCCTACATGTGACTCCAGAACTACAGCAATGTGGTTGAGTCTTAACTGCCCTCTGAACAAGGGCAATTAGGCATGGGCAATAAATGCTGGCCAGCCAGTGATGTTCATGTCCCACGAGTTAATAAAAAAAAGTTGAGGAAAGACTTTTTCACCCTGAGGCTCGTGGCGATCTGGAACTCACTGCCTGCTTGAGTTAGAAATTCTTGTAGCATTTAAGAAGTATTTGGATATTCACGTGCGCTGCCGTAACCTCCAGGCCAGGAGCCAAGTGCTGGAAAATGGGATTAGTGGAATCAGATCTTTGTTGACCAGCATGGACACGATGGGCTGAATGGACTCATTCTGTGCTGAAAATGTCTAGGAAAAACCTGGAAACAATCAAAACAGCTGAACGATCAGTTAAAATCATAAAACTGTGAAGAGCACATCAATTTATCAAGGTTTTCTTGATCTTCAGTTCTCTCCAATATGGGTCAAACTAATAAGTTGTCTTCATAACACATGCACAGGGTAAAATCTAGTTCCCAGAGTTTTAGTGAGACCTTGTCAGCAATCAGAGGAGCTAATGGAACATTTCATACTGCAGATATCTCACAGTTTGCTTTTTCTCCTTTCATTAAAGCTCATTATAGCATTAGTAGAAACTCATTATTAAATATTACACCCATCCAGGATAATTGCTTAATTTTAGTTCATACCATGTCAGAATAATTGCTCTTCTGCTTCTAGTTGCACACACCAGGAGTTTCACGTTAGCACAATTCTGAAAGCCAGAGCCATTATGTTTAGTCAATCTCGGCCAAGACAGGTTTACAGCAGAGTTCGAGCAGCTTGGGGCCATGGGTTCCGTCAGTGATTCCCCACAAGGCACTGATCGTTTGGCACACCTAACATGTCTCCTTCAGGACCTGGTGATCAAAGTGTAATCAAATTGGGATGACATGGTGGCACAGTGGTTAAACTACTGCCTCACAGCGCCAGGGTTCGATTCCCAGCTTGAATCACTCTCTGTGCGAAGTTTGCACATTCTCCCCATGTCTGTGTGGGTTTGCTCCGGGTGCTCTGGTTTCCTCTCACACTCCAAAGATGTGCGGGTTAGATGGATTGGCCGTGCCAAATTACCCCTTTAGTGTTGGGGGACTAGCTAAGGTAAATGCATGAGTTTAAGGGGATAGGGCCTCGGTGGGATTGTGGTTGGTACAGACTCGATGGACTGAATGACCTCCTTTGCACTGTAGGATTCTATGAAATACAAAGGGTGCGATCTTACCAGCTGTTCACACCGGGCTCCCGCTGCAGCGAGGTTGGAGAATTGGCCAAATCTCCGTTCACTACCCACGGAACAGGAAAATCCCGCTGGCGTGAACAGTAATCAGGCTGCAACCAGAGAATGGAAATTGGTTAGCGTCGTTGAGGTGGCATTTTGTAATGTGTAACATCCAATCATGTTAACGTCGTAACAGATATTCGATAACTAGTTTCAGCCAAAAAAAAACCGAACAGTCAGTTGAATGGCATTGGCTATCAAAACCTAGAAATGACCACTGACCGTTGTAAGAGATGAGTGCTGGACAATCCTCTGTCTAATATTTGACACTTTTTTTAAATGAAAAGGCAGAGGATTATCATGTGAATATGCTCCTCTATTGTTATGGCAGAATTACAGCAAGCTGGAAAATGCACCAAATCACAGGAATCATAGAATGCCTACACTGCAGAAGGAGGCCATTCAGCCCATCAAGCCTGGACCGACCATAATCCCACCCCAGGCTCTATCCCCACAACCCCACACATTTACCCCGCTAATCCCTCTAATTTATAAATCCTGGCACACCAAGGTATAATTTAGCATGGCCAATCGAATTAACCTGCACATCTTTTGGTGTCAAGAAGGCAGTTGTTTGGGATAGGTGAGGAGCAGGTTGGGAAAGTGGCCCCTTTGGAAAATAAACCAGGTGTGCTCCCAAATTCCTCAGTCACTGCATAAACCTACCATTGCTGCAGACTGAACTTCACTGTACTATTCCTTGCCCCTAGCAGGAATATGCCCCTAAGCCATATTGGGAGACGGTACCTTGAGGTGGTGTTTAAGGTTGTGTGCTTCATTGGGAGTTACGTTGCTTGTAGTATTGCTCCTGGAAGGACACGAGGCCAGTGTCCTTTACTTCCTGACCCTTCTGTCACCAGAAACAGTTTCTTCTTATTTACATAACCAACCCATTCACACTTTAGAATACTTCTGTTAAATCTCCCTTTAACCTTTCCTGATCAGAACAGAACACCCTAGTTTTCCCAGTCATCGTGCATACCTAACAAAGCGGGGAGATAATATTTTGATTTGATTTATTATTGTCGCATGTATTAACATACAGTGAAAAATATTGTTTCTTGCGCGCATACCGTTCGTAGAGAAGGAAAGGAGAGAGTGCAGAACGCAGAGTGTTTTAGTCATAGCTAGGGTGTAGAGAAAGATCAACTTAATGCAAAGTAAGTGCATTCAAAAGTCTGACAGCAGCAGGGAAGAAGCTGTTCTTGAATCGGTTGGTATCTGATCTCAGACTTTTGTATCTTTTTCCTGAAGAAAGAAGGTGGAAGAGAGAATGTCCGGGGTGCGCGGGATTCTTAATTATGCCGGCTGTTTCGCCGAGGCAGCGGGAAGTGTAGACAGAGTCAATGGATGGGAGGCTGGTTTGCATAATGGATTGGGCTACATTCACGACCTTTTGTAGTTCCTTGCGGCCTTGGGCAGAGCAGGAGTCGTACCAAGCAGTGATACAACCAGAAAGAATGCCTTCAGAAAGAATGCCTTCTTCTCTTTCCAGGAGATCTGTTTAAAAGAAAGGTTTCCCAAAACACTTGATGTAAATATATTAATGCACACACATGAGAGAGGTGACATCTGAGTCAGTGGTGATCTTAGAAGTGTACAGCACAGAAAAGGGCCCTTCAGCCCCTCAGCTGGTCAAAGGCCACTATCCCAATCCCATTTTCCAGGATTTGGTCCATGGCATCGCAAATGCCCATCTAAATACTTCTTGAATGTTATGAAGGTCTCTACCTCCACTGCCCTTTCAGGCAGTGAGTTCCAGATTCCCACTACCCTCTCGGTGAAAGTTTTTATGGCCACCGAGGGACTATTTGAAGGCTGATGCTAAAGATCATTGTTTTAGTATCATCTTCTTGATGAAGAAATTGATGGTATGCGCTCCCTCTTTTTACAGAGTGTATCAAAGCAGCTCTCTTTATCATTCAGGCTACAGTCAAATGCGTTTTATGAAATTTGAATATATTCATAATTTCCATTGTTACTTTTATTCACTCAGAGTTTTGAAGAACGCTGTGAATATTTACCAAACCTATTTATTTAGTTGTGTTTTATTAAAGCTGTGGCCAGGGTTAGTTTATCTGCAGTTCCAGGTTGTGGCCATACAGGAGGCGCTGTTGGGCTATAATTTTCACACAGGCTCTTCAGCACTTGAGAATAGGGTAGAACTTTGAAAATGCTTCAGAAATTGAAGGGAATATTTATATATTCCCTTTCTGCACTTGTTTGAATTGTGGGCGAGTGATGGCAGAGGTACGCCAGGTTATAGACATGATGTCCTGAGAGGGGTAAGGGTGTGTATATATATCGCCGAAATTTTCCAATGGTGGATTTCATTTACAAATTGGATTTTTATGATGTTGTGTATTTTGAATCTTTGAAAAATTCCTCCCAAACAGAGGGATGATTATACACTGAGGATAAAAATGAATCGCCAGTTTGGGTGCCTGTCATTTTGAAATGTCATTGGCATCCAATGCAAAGGGTGGACAGATCTCAAACACCCTCCGGGTGCTCTGGTTTCCTTCCACAGCCTGGAAGACCTAATGGTTAGGGTGCGTTGACTATGTTTAAATTCTCCCTCAGTGTACCTGATCAGAGTGTGGCGACTAGGGGACTTTCACAATAACTTCATTGCAGGGTTAATGTAATGAATAAATAAACTTAGCCCCTGCTTGTGCACCCATTTATAACTAAAGCACCGATGATCAGACTGGGTCGCTGCTTTCTGGAACACCTCTACTCAATCCACAAGTTTCTGGTTGCTTGTCATTTTAATTCACCACTTTGCTCTCACGCTGACTATTCTATCATTGGCCTGTTGCAATGCTCCAGTCAAACCCAAGGCAAGCTGGAGGAACATTAGGCGTAGACTAAAATCATGAATAGGACACTGAGACAGTGGGATGGCGGCGCGGGCTCGTTGGGCCGAAGGGCCTATTTCCCGTGCTGTGTTGTTCTTTGTTCTTTGTTCTCTTTGTTCTTTGAACAGAACCTCCTTTTCCCATTCGACACTTTACAGCTCTCTGGGCACAACTTTGAGTTCAACAATTTCCGAGGACAAACTTTGTCCCTTGTTTTTATTGTGGTTTTTTTTGCCGAGTGCCAACTGGAATCTTTTTTTTCAGACAGAGTTGTTATTCTGCCATTAACTCTCACTCTGGACAAATACTTTTCTTCTTTGTTATAACCAATACCACTCCTTTTGCTTTTTGTTCCATGGCATCTTTGTCATTTAATTTCTCCCGCTCTCAACTCTATCCCAGACTTTCTATTTTCCAATCCTTCCCCTCTTTCAATGAGATAAAACCCATCATATTTCTACCTTCCATTAGTTCTGAGGAAGATTAGTAATGATAGAATCCCTATAGTGCAGAAGGAGGCCATTTGGCCCATCGAGCCTGCACCAGTAACAATCCCACCTAGGCCCTCACCCCTAACCCCATATATTTACCCTGCTAATTCCTCTAACCAATACACCCTGGGATACTAAAGGGCAATTTAACATCTAACCAGCGTGTCTTGTGGACTTTGGAAGGAAACCCAAGCACCCGGAGGATACCTGCACAGACATGGGGAAAATGTGCAGGATCTGCACAGACAATGACCCAAAGCCGGAATTGAACCCGAGTCCCTGGAGCTTTGAGGCAGCAGTGCTAACCACTGTGCCACCATGTCTCTTGTTAACTCTGTCTCTCTCCCTGCAGACGCTGCCAGACCTGTTGAGTATTTCCAGCACTCCCTGTTTTTATTTCAGATTATCAGCGTCCTCAGTATTCTGTCCCTCTCCTTGGCAACATTATCCACAGACACAAGCTGCGTTCCCAGGTTCGAATGTGCGGACTCCACACAGACAGCGACCCGGGTTCGATTCCCGGCTTGGGTCACTGTCTGTGTGGCGTCTGCACATTCTCCCTGTGTCTGCGTGGGTTTCCTCCGGGCGCTCCGGTTTCCTCCCACAGTCCAAAAGATGTACGGGTTAGGTGGATCGGCAATGCTAAATTGCTCCTTAGTGTCAGCGGCACTAGCCAGGGTAAATGCATGGGTTTATGGGGATAGGGCCTAGATGGGATTGTGGTTAGTGCAGACTTGATGGGCTGAATGGCCTTCTTCTGCACTGTAGGTTTCTATGACCCTATGAAGTCTTTGTCGTCATTGCCGCTTAACTCTATGGGTGGAATTTTCACATCTCACCTGCCATGGGAGTTATCCCAGGCGGGGGAGCACCAGGCAAGATCTGTTGACCTTACGCAGGATTTTCCAGTCCTGGGGCAAGTGCGTCTGGAAAACCTCACTCTTTGTCTTTATTAACTCTGAGAACTATTTAGGAATACAGTCATAGATTCATAGAGATTTATAGCATGGAAATAGGCCCTTCAGCCCAACTTTGGTGTGCATGTGGCTCTGTCCAACACCCCACACTGACCCCTAGTTGTGGGTCACATGCATTACATCTTATATCATTGTGTGGGGATATACATTAACCCCATGGGTGCCAGACCCTTATACTACACCTTTTGGATCAGACAGAAAACTGAGGCCCTCTTAGCCTACTCGAGTGGATGGAAGAGATCCCGTGTCACTGTTTTGAAGAAGAGCAGGGGAGTTCCCCCTGGGATCCTGGCCAATATTTATCCCTCAGTCAGCAACACAAAATCAGATTCTCTGGTCATTATCACATTGCAGCTTGTTGCGTGTGTGTGTGTGTGTGTGTGTGTGTGTGTGAAAATTAGTTCCTGTGTTTCCTACATTCTAACAGCAACTACACTTGAAAAAGTACTTCATTATCTGCAAATCCCTACAGTGCAGGAGACCATTCGGCCCATCAAGCCTACACTGACTGCAATCCCACCCAAGCCCTAACCCCATAACTCCAATTATTTATCCTGCCACTCCTCTGACACTAAAGGGGTAATTTAACCTGGCCTATCCACCTAACCCATGTTAGGAATGGGTTAACAGACCTTCCAAATAAATCCCAATGTGATGTCAATTATCCAATCGAAGTCCCTGATCTACAAATGGGCACTGGGTGTTGAGGGAGAATTGTGTGTGGATTCGGTTCAAAGAAATAAAGGTGGTTAATGAAGACGCAGGACTCGTGTCTCCTTTACTGAACTACACCCAAGAGGCTCAAACAACCCACACATCTTTCAGACTGTGGGAGGAAACCAGAGCACTCGGTGGAAACCCACGTAGACACGGGGAGAATGTACAAACGCCAGGATTTTCCAGTCCTGCAGCAAGTGCGTCTGGAAAACCTCGCCCCTTGTCTTTATTAACTCTGAGAACTATTTACAAATACAGTCATAGATTCATAGAGATTTGTAGCATGGAAATAGGCCCTTCGGCCCAACTTTGGTGTGCATGCTGCTGTGCCCAACACCCCACACTGACCCCCAAGGCTGGAATTGAACCTGGGTCCCTGGCAGTGTGAGACAGCGTTGCTAAACCCTGTGCCACCCTGCTGCCCCTTATGACTTTGAGACATTCTATGATCATGAAAGAGACTATATAAATGCTGATCTTCCTTTTCTTTAACTTTGCCACATAAAGATACACGGCGATCCCTGCCCCATAACCAGTCTAACCATCAAATATCACTTTGACTTGAAGGTCCATGTCTTAGGTTACCACCTGCCTTGTTTACTGCACATACTGTTCCACTTCATTTCACTGCAATAATTGAGAACATTTCATGCTAATGGCTTTTCTAACTGACTGGGACTGAGCCTGTGCATATGTTGTCACTGTATGGATGAAGTGGAGTTGTCAACTCTGTAACACAGCTGCTTTATTTATTAATTCATTGCTTGAGTTGGTTGAACTGCGCTCAGATTTGACGTCAATAATTCACCTGGCATCTCGGCAGTGATTTCCATGCTAAAGCTGGTCTGTGTTGACGTTTCCATCTACAAATTCTGTTTTATTATTTTCACAGAATCTGTACCTTACAGAAAGAGGCCATTCGGCTCATGGAGTCTGTACCGACCACAATCCCACCCAGGCCATATTCCGTTAGCCCCACATATTTATCCCGGCAAATCCTCCTGACATTAGGGTCAATTGTGCATGACCAATCCACCTAACCCGTACATCTTTGGACTGTGGGAGGAAACCCACGCAGACATGGGAAGAATGTGCAATCGCCACATAGACAGTGACCCGAGGCCGGAATTGAACCTGGGATCTTGGTACTGTGAGACAGCAGTGCTAACCACTGTTCCACCAAATCTTTGATTGTTGACAGGCTATTTCACTGATCGATATCTTGGTGAACAAAACATTACATGTTTGTTTGGATTTATTTGTTCTCAAATGTGGACGACACTAGAGGGGAATGGATGTACCTGCTCCACACGGACCACAGCAAGTCCAGAAGTTGGCTCACCACCACCTTCTCAAGGGCAGTTATGGGTGACGTGGCACAGCACCAGGGAACTGGGTTCAATTCCTGTCTTGGGTCCGTGTGGGACTTGCACATTCTCCCCATGTCTGCTCCCCACGTCTCCTCCAGGTATTCCGGTTTCATCCCACTATCCGAAAGATGTACTGGTTAGGTGTGTTGGCCACGCTAAATTGTTCCTCAGTGTACCCAAACAAGCTACAGAGTGTGGTGACTAGGGGATTTTCACAGTAACTTCATTGCAGTGTTAATGTAAGCCTACTTGTGATGCTAAGAAATAAACTAAGCTTTAAAATTAGGGATAGGCAATAAATACTGGTCCAGCCATCAGCGACCATATCTGGGAACAAATACTAAAGAATGTTGGAGGAGCGCTGTCTGGTGAACCTACGCTCCAGTAAACTGGCAATTAGTCACCTTTGTGACATCTTACCAAGAGGCAACTCAGCGTGGCCAATCCACCTAACCTGCATGTTGTTGGGCTGTGGGAGGGAACAGGAACACCTGGAGAAAACCCACGCAGACATGGGGAGAATGTGCAAACTCCACACAAAGAGTGACCCGAGGCCGGAATTGAACCCGGGCCCCAACCTACTGTACCACCTGCGATCGCAATCCAGCTCCCTCAGCATCTTGTCAGTGGCAATGAAGCTGAAACACGCAATTACTTTTAGGCAGAAGCTGTCGATATTTGAAAGGAAGAAAGAACTCACAGTTCTCTCGCGCCTTTCATGACCTTATGTCAGCTGTGAGGCAGAGATGCTGAGTGTATTTAAAGCTGAGATAAATAGTAAGATTTTTGATCACTGAGGGAATCAAGGGGTGTCGGGGAAGGGCGGGGAAGTGGATGTGAGAAATTTTGGATCAGCCATGATGCTATTGAATGGCGGAGCAGACTCAAGGGGCTGAATGGCCTACTTCTGTTCCTATCTCTTATGGTCAAAGATCCCAAACCCCTGACCCAATGAAGTAGATTTTTGAAGTGTACTCACTGCTCTAATGTTGTAAATGCAGAAACCAATGTGCACACACTACGCTCCCAGAAATAGCAATAATGACCAACAGGGTGGAAGAGGAAGGAGAGGTGGAGAGGAGGGAGAGGTAGGAGAACAGGGAGGGTTAGGACATCAAGAAAGGATAGCAGAGGAGAAAGAGGAGAGAGGAGTTAGGAGAGGAGGAAGAGGTGAAAGAGGAGCGAGGGGTAGGAGGGGGGTGAAAGAGGAGTGAGGGATAGGGAGAGGAGGGAGGGGTGGGAGAGGAGGTAGGGGGAGGAGAGGAGGGAGAATGAAAGAGGAGTGAGGGGTGGGGGGGGTGAAAGAGGAAGGGAGTAGGAGAGGAGGGAGGAATGAGCAGCTTTAAAACTCATCACCCCATTGTCCTACTGTTTCTGCTGCAATTCTGAAATTGGCCAGAATTGTGGAGGACAATCTAAGCCATGAAGTGAAAGGTATAACACAAAATCCTTCTCATAAATCATCAGCGTATTAGTGAAAAGACAACAAGCAGCAGTGAAGCAGGAAGTGCTTTTGATGAATAACCGTCATTGTAAATAATGACCAGGAACCACAAAAGGGATAATGCCATTGTAGTCACCTGATCATCCTAAAATTAACTCAATTGTTGCAGTGTAACATGGTCAGAGCTCCATTCATCCACGTCAACATTGAACTCTGCGGAGAGTGCTGACAATGTTTGGAAGTCACAATCGGTTCCAATTTTCCTGTGACCAATCGCGCTTGTGTCCAGGAGAGAAATCACAGTTCCCGGAGCTTCCCTGTTTCTGGGCCACTTATTCCTCACCCCCCTCCCCCCCTAACCCCACCCCCCTCACCCCCCTCCTACGCCTTGCTCCTCTTTAACCCTCTCCCTCAATCACGCAGGATACTTTTACCCCCTTTCAAGATTCACCAATCAGTTCAACTTGCAATCACAGAAAGGTATTCATAAACTGGCCATTATTGAAACCTGGTGGCAAATATCGTCCCATATATATACGCAGCATGGATCATTAATACTTAGAGCAGCAACTATATGTGGCAGGGTTAGTTTGTGTATACCCACCATGACTATTAAATCAGATAATATAAATTCTAGTTAACAATACCGTATAATAATATTAGTTTGGCTGGAAAATATCTCAATCAGTATTTCTAACTGTACAGATGCTAATAATGATTTTGGTGATTGCCTCTGCCCTCATTAACATGTTCTGTACATTGCACCATATGAACTCAGTGATGGCACATTCATATTTGGGGGGGAAATTCAATAGTTGGAACCCAGCTAAACCCCATCAGATCTTTTCCATTCTGTCAAAGTAGAAGTCGACTTTCTTCTGCTTGGCTGCCTGATATTTTTCACTATAATTATTTCACGCAAGTGGTGTAATTGGATTCTGTTTTATCAACAGTCTCACGGGAACTTCAAATTACTCCTGAGCAACAAAGTGGAATGATGAGGCAATATAGGTCTTCACTGTCAGTGAGAAGTGTTGAAGTCCTTAGGTGTCTCTGTACAACACAACCTTTAAAATGCCAGAGGAGAAAGACTGAATAGTTCACAGTTGTATCTGAGTTTTCTGAATCAGTGAGGCTGAAGAATTTGCTGATTGTCACTTCTCATTTTGGTATATTTTCCTATATCTACCATGTATACAATATGCCCATGCCGACACTATTGTTAAGAAAGCCCACCAATGCCTCTACTTTCTCAGAAGACTAAGGAAACTTGGCAAGTCCGCTGCGATGCTCACCAACCTTTACAGATACACCATAGAGAGCATTCTTTCTGGTGGTATCACAGCTTGGTATGGCTCCTGCTCTGTCCAAGACCACAAGGAACTACAAAGGGTCATGAATATAGCCCAGTCCATCACCAAACCAGCCCCCCATCCATTGACTCTGTCTACACTTCCGTAGGGGAAAAGATACAAAAGCCTGAGGTCACGTACCAACCAACTCAAGAACAGCTTCTACCCTGCTGCCATCAGACTTTTAAATGGGCCTACCTCACACTCAGTTGATCTTTCTCTACACCCTAGCTATGACTGTAACACTACATTCTGCACCCTCTTCTTTGTGTACAGAGTGCTTTGTCTGTATAGTGTGCAAGAAACAACACTTTTCACTGTATACTAATACATGTGACAATAACAAATCAAATCAAATCAAATCACATAACATAACTTTATCATGACATTTCAATGCCACTCATAAAAAGCATAGAGAGAGAGAGGCATAACAGCTGAGTGGACAAAAGGAAAAGATTGAAGTCAATGGAAAAGACTGTTGAGAATCATGTGTAGCGTGAAACAGGATCCTGATTCACTAAGAGTCCGTTATACCTTCCTGTCCTGGCAATCCCACCCCACAAAGCCCATTCATTGTTAAACTTCCACTGGCCACAAAATAAACAGAACTCCAGCCGTGATTACGTCCTTTATTCCCGGCATAATTATGGATGACAAAGACCATTTAGCCCAGTTCATCTCAACAGTCCAGAAAGATTAATGTACGCGTTAGGAGCCGGAGTCTATTCCACTATTTGATAACACTGTCTACATTATACCAGTGACTACAACTCAACAGTATTTAATTGGCTGTAAAGAGATTTGTGAACATAGTGAAAGGTGCTCCACATTACTATAGGTTTTGTCTTTCTTTCATTACACCTGCGCGCAGTAGGCAGAGTAACTTTAACAGTGGGGAAATTGGAGTGTTGATACTCTCGGTGATTTTTAATCATAGGGTAATCCACTGATGCAAGGAAAGTGGCTACAAAGGAGTCACCATCTTTACAAAATTTATATGGCTTTGAAAAATTGCATTAGATAAAGTCTTGATTTAACCTTATTGGCTATTCTGATCCTTTACAGTACCCTTGCTTTGGCAAATCACGATTGTAGGTGCCAGGACACCCCCACGTGCAATGGGATAGACTCGTCCCCCTGCTTAAACATAGTTCTGCCCCTGCCAGGTCCCCTGTTTTCTGTCCCAGATAGTGGAATTCCCCCTCAGTAATTCAAGCTATAGATTTGCTTAAGATGAGTTCAAATTGATACAAGGAAGAGTTCATTCAGCAGGCACTGTCCCATAAGGCCATAAGACATAGGAGCAGAATTAGGCCACTCGGCCCATCGAGTCTGCTTCACCATTCAATCATGGCCGATATTTTTCTCATACCCATTCTGCCTTTTCCTCGTAACCCCTGACCTCCCACAACAACCCAATGTTTAATCAATGTCTCCATTGGGTAACTCAGTAAATGAGTCAATTTAACATTAATACAACTAATCAACGGAGTTGTTGTTGAAAGATGAATATTTTGTTTCTTTGGGGGTCTTAGATTATCTGCACACTGTGTTCAGTGGTTTTTATTGACAAACCACAAATTGACAGTTAACTTGGGCTTTGTTTTACTTGAATCAAAATATGTTTATCTCGAGGTATATAATTGGAGACAAGATGATTGATGAATAGTGCACATGATTTGATAAGTTATATTACTCTATGGATGTCTTGATGAGTTTACACTAATGAAATAATTCATCATCCCTCAAACAAAGTGTCAGAAGTTTCGTGAAACCTACATGAATGCAGGAACTGTGCATGAAGATATATGGCTTAAATGCTGGGACCAGCTAATTGAGTTAGTGGTAGACGCATAATGGCATGTGAAAAACAGCAAACTATTCATAGCTTGTAAAGTACCTTGGAATAAATTATCCCTCAAACACATTTACTCTTTCATATATAGAACTGATCAGACAGAAATGTACCTGAAAGCATTTTCCTGTAGTAAAAAGTCTGACAACACCAGGTTTTTACTGTGTTTACCCCAGTCCAACACTGGCGTATCCACAGCATTTTCCTGAACATTGCTCTGTACGACCAAAGTGTCTGCTGTCCAATAGATAAGAAGTGGAAACAAAATCACTTTCTATCTAGAAATATTTAAAAGTTTACAATTTGAGGAAAATAAGACTTACAATTTCTACAGAGTTGTCTCATGACCTCAGAGTGTTCCAAAGTATTTTCCTGTATTTTTGAAGTGTAGTTACTGTTGTCATGGAGAAAGCACAGCAGCTGATTTGTACACAGCAAGCTCCCACTAAAAACACTCGATCAGTGATCTGTGCTGTCGACTGAGGGAAAACTATTAGCCAGGGTGCCAGAGAAAGCTCCCCTGCTCCTCTTCATATCAGTGCCAGAGCTTTCACGCTCATCACAGAAAGGCAGGTGGGCCCTCAGTTTAATAACTCATCCTAAAGGCGGCACCTCCAACAGGGTAACACTCCCCTGCCACCGCATTGGAGTCTCAGCCTTGATTATGTGCCGGACTTGTCTCACAACCTCACGATGCGAGGCAAGTGTGCGATCGACTGTACACAGCAGGCACCCCAACTGAACCACAGCCAACAATAAGGCCAAAAAGGAACCATTTGTTGGCTGCCACATACCAACCCATCTCCCCTCCACTCCCAACCCCATCCACTGATCTCCCATTCCGTTGACTTATTAATCAATATTATTTCATGATGAGCGGTGATTGGAGGGTGCTGTGAAGGAATAAGGAGCACAGAGCACTCTGGGTGAGCTTGTTTAATGGTCACCATCCAAGGTACAATCGCTGACTGGACTGATCCCTTCCTAAAGGAAATACCTGCCAGATTAGATCTTCATCCTATGGTGAAGGAATTTAAATAGGGAGTGATACACTTGATCTTGTTTTCACTTACCTGCCTGCTTAAGATTGCATTGGTTATTATCCACTTCAAGCAAAAGGTTTCTCGTGATGGCACAGTGGTTAGCACAGCTGCTTCGCAGCACCGGGGACACAGGTTCGATTCCCAGCTTTAATCACTGTCTGTATAGAGTTTGCACCGTACCTGTGTGGGTTTCCTCTGGATGCTCTAGGTTCGTCCCACATTCTGAAAGACGTGCTGGTTAGGTGCATTGACCCGAACACTTTGTCAGAGCGTTTTGAAGCTATCTTGTTTCGACCAACCGGGAGGATTGAGTAAGGACCAGGAAGCCAATTCATCCGTCTTCACCCAAGGCAATAACAACTGGTTGTGTTCCATGTGAAATTTAACCAATTCGGGCATGTATTGTGACAGTTCCCACAGAGGGGACGGAGTGTTACTAATTTGGGGACCTCGCCTGGAGATTGGGCGTGACAGAAATCATTTAGGATACTGGAAGTCCTCATAGTACCCTGGCTGTAGTTTTGAAGATCTGGCCTAGCTTTTCCAATACAGTCATCACAACAGAATTTCCTTGATCGGGTAAATAAGGAGAATTTTTCTAGTGACAAAGGAGTCGATAATGAAGGACTCAAATTTAAGGCAATTGGAAAACAAAATTACAGCGCGAGTTGTGATGTGAAATGCATTGCCTGAAAGGATGGTGGAAGCAGATTAAGTGGTAAAGAAGAATCAGATAAGAACTTGAACTGGAGACTATTGCAGGGCTATTAGGAAAGAGTGGTGCAATGTGGACTAATTGGATAGCTCATTCAAAGTGCAGCACAGATGCAACAGGTTGTGATCTCTTCAGCTCCGACAAATGGTCATCCAGGTTTGAAACGTTGGCTCCATTCTCTTTTCACGGACGCTGCCAAACCTGCTGAGATTTTTTTTTAAGTGACCTCATGCTGTGCTTAATATTGAATATAATCAATTCAGAAAATTACCCAAGTACATCATCTTCACCAAAAACCGGATACCTAGACAAGAACATATCCAAGATTCAATCATTAGTTCCTTCTATTTCTTGGAAGAACCCAACGGTTAGAACATTGAATACAGGAGTTGGAACATCTTGTTGAAGTTGTACAAGACATTAGTAAGGCCACAGTTGGAATACCATGTACAAGTCTGGTCACCCTATTGTAGAAAAGATATTATTAAACTAGAGAGAGTGCAGAAAAGATATACTAGGCTGCTACTGGGACTTGATGGTTTGAGTTATAAGGAAGAGGCTGGATAGACTGGGACTTTTCTCTCTGGACCATAGGGAACTTAATGGTGATCTTATGGAGGTCTATAAAATAATGAGTGGCATAGATCAGTTAGAAAGTCAACAGCTTTTCCCAAAGCTTGGGCGGTTTAAAACTAGAGGACATAGGTTTAAGGTGAGGTGGGAGAGATACAAAAAGGTCCAGAGGGTCAGTTTTTTCATACAGAGGATGGTGAGTGTCTGGAACAAGCTGCCAGAGGCAGCAGTAGAGGCGGGTACAATTTTGTTTTTTAAAAGGTTCAGAGCATTACATGGGTAAGATGGTTATAGAGGGATATGGGCCAAACATGGGCAACTGGGACTAGCTTAGTGGTTTAAAAAAAAGGCAGTATGGACGAGTTGGCCAAAGGGCCTGTTTCCACACTGTAAACCTCTATGACTCTGTGGCATGTAGGTTTGATCAAATGTCAACCGTTGACAGGGTGGCTCTCATGTGATCCACTTACAGCAACAATTGATAACACAGATCTCAAGAAGGTATCTGCAAAGATCCAAACATTTAACAGCTTTTTTGACACAAACGGTTAGGTGAGAGTGCTCGCTGCCTAATTTTCATCAGAAAGTTAACGTCGAAGGCTAACTAAATATTATGAAAGTTGAACAGTCGGTGTGAGAAGAATTGTTTCTTACTCAATACATTGCTTCATAATCTTTCATTTATTCACCTAGTGGGGTTTGTTGATGCCAATCAACAGTGCTAATGTATTCAAAGATATGCAGCCTGCTACATATCCAAAGACAACTTGTCCATCACAGCAGAGGCTTGTCTGAAAACTACAAATAATTCAGGTGCTGAAAACTAAGGCTGATGAAATGGAACATGTGCGGTGAGAAATAATAAAACGGGTTAGCTGGGAATTAAAGTGGCAGCAGAGTCAAGATAAACCAGGCCAAAGCAAGAGCAACTATTGAACAGGAGGGTGTGTGCTGCTTGCTTAGAATCATAAAATGTCAAATCAAGCCCAAGACAGGAGGTGAGAGCCCTGTCTTGTCAGCTTTGATCGGGAATGTCTCAACTTGTTGGGACTCTGAATTGGATTTAATTTGATTGGATTGGAATAAAGATTAAAAAAATATATAATTTATATATAATATGGGGGGCACGGTAGCACAGTGGTTAGCACTGCTGCTTCACAGCTCCAGGGTTCTGGGTTCGATTCTCGGCCCAGGTCACTGTCTGTGTGGAGTTTGCACATTCTCCTCGTGTCTGCGTGGGTTTCCTCCGGGTACTCTGGTTTCCTCCCACAGTCCAAAGATGTGCAGGTTAGGTTGATTGGCCATGCTAAGAAATTGCCCCTTAGTGTCCAGGGATGTGTAGGTTAGAGGGATTAGTGGGTATAATATGTAGGGACATGGGGGTAGGGCCTGGGTGGGATTGTGTTCGGTGCAGACTCGATGGGCCGAAGGGCCTCTTTCTGCACTGTAGGGTTTTATGATCTATGAAATATAATGTCACAGCACTGAAGAAGGCGGCACAGTGGTTAGCACTGCTGCCTCACAGCGCCAGGGACCTGGGTTCGACTCCTGGCTTGGGTCACTGTCTAAATGGAGTGCTTCAGTCTCCTCCCACACTCCAAAGATGTGCAGGTTAGGTGGATTGGCCATGCTAAATGGTCCCTTAGTGTCAGGGGGACTGGCTAGGATAAATGTATGGGGTTGTGGAGAGAGGGCCTGGATGGGATTGTGGTTGAAGCAGACCCGATGGGTTAAATGGCCTCCTTCTGCACTGTAGGATTCTGTGAGGCCATTCAGCCCATCATGTGTGGACTGGCTTTATGTTAACATTGCCCATCTCAAAAGTTCTGTTTAGCATACCAGTTGCATTATAGCAAAACCTGCTCACAGGGCATTCAGTTCACATCAGCCTTCAATGCTCCATAATGCCAGTATCCAATGGATAACAGATTACATAGACAACAGATTGTGTCATTAGCCCCATAATGAATTATTGGTGATGCCACTAATCATGCAATTGTTTGAGCTCAACAAGATGTCCCAAATAGCTATGAGGTGACTATCCAGATATCAGCCCTTGGATCTGAGCAGGCGTCATATCTGTGGTAGGAAACCGGAGCACCCGGAGCAAACTCACACAGACACGGGGAGAATGTACAAACTCTACACAGTCACCCAAGGCCAAAATCAAACTGGATCCCTGCTGCTGAGAGGCAGCAGTGCTAACCACTGTGCCGACATGTGCTGTTATGGGATCAGATGGTCACAAATTTGGCATTAATGAACCGGTCCACTTTTTAAAAACTTGGTTTTGTACCCTCTCGGACTGTTGCCCCCTTTTCATGGAGATGGTGATTGCATAACTTCCACTGAGGTACAAAGCCTCTGTCACTTGTTTTCCGTATTATTTGACAGGAGGTGACCCCAGCCTCTGACTCTGGGCTCGCGACCCACTCCAGGATTTGACGGCCAAAATGGTGCATTCGTGATGTGGCCCAGGAGGCTAATTACCAATCTGCAGATCGTCCCAATGCGCCGAGAGCAGGCAGTACCAGCAGGGGAGTCTCTTGGTCAGCTGGAAATGTGCGGTATCTGTAATGCAATAACTCCCCCCGCAGATTGTCGGGCAGGCTGCACTCTGTAGCAAACGTCCTTGTCACTTCAAGGAGTTGCCAGAGGAATTCTGTACAATGCAGCGAATGTCACCAAAGGTTTTGCTCTTCCCCACAAGCGGACTCACTCTCCCTGTTCCACTCTGTCAGAGCCTTTCCAAGTTGCAAAGATCTTTGTCAGGTCACCTCTCAGCCTCCTTTCGTCAAAGATTAATGAGTTAACATGTTGTTCCTTTTCTGGCAGGCATACCCCTTCAACTCTGGTATTTCTCTTGTGTGTCCATTCAATGTCAAAGTTTATACATGAATAATATCCATTGACATGGAATTACTTGTAGAAACTGGCCATTCTGCCCCATTTGGTCTGTGCTAGCATTTTCTTCTCCATTCGACTCCCCCTCCATTGTCACGCTCCATCCACATTTCCTTATTTCCTTCCTCATGTTTATGTAGACTCTCCCTGAAGGTATCCTATTTGCCTCAACTGCTTCTTTTAGTAGCAAACTCAACATCCTCACTTGTCTCTGAATGAAAAAGCTCCCCCTGGATTCCTCATCAGATTAATCAGTGGCTATCACAGATTTAAGATCCCTCGGATGAGTTAGTGGAGAATGGGTCACGGCTGATGAACCGCATGCTTTAAATTAATTTATTATTGTCACAAGTAAGGCTTACATTAACACTGCAAAGAAGTTACTGTGAAATTCCCCAGTCACCACACTCCAGTGCCTGTACGGGTCAGTGCCCTTAACCAGCATGTCTTTCAGACTGTGGGATGAAACCAGAGGTAAACATACACAGACGCGGGGAGAACATGCAAACTCCACACAGACAGTGACCCAAGCCAGGAATTGAACCCAGGTCCCTGGCGCTGTGAGGCAGCAGTGCTCACCACTGTACCATCGTGCTGGTTCCACGAGCATCAATGTGGGATCATTGACATCTACCTGAACCGTAAAAACACAATGTTTACATTTAATGTTTTAAATAAGAGACAACACTTGAAAACAGTGCAGCACTATCTCTTAAATCCTGTCTGTGCTGGGAATTGAATCCATAAACTGCAGATGAATGGATCAAAGGGTTTATTGAATGAATCAAACTGACAGCATTTCACTGATACCTTCAGTTATTTAACCTCTATCCCCTCTACGATTCATTGCTATGTTGTGAAAAGCTCTGAGGGCAAATAGTTCTCAGTGGGATCATTGATATTTTATTTGCTATTAATCTCCATCTTCCAAACCTGTTTTGCTTTCTTCATGAAAGTTTAGAAATGGCTTTGGCATCAGTAAGAATGGAAATGCCCATTGTGCGTTCTCTGTAGCAAGCTCAGTTCATGGACGGTAACCTAAGTGAGCCCCGCTCTGAGTGAGTCCCCACCCCCACCCCTGGCCAATTGTGCTGTGCCCTTGCAATGTTATTGATGTCCAACCATGAGACAGATGAACTTTTGCCCAGGTTTAGATTGGGATCCTGCCAGGGAAGCATGGTAATCAACCAGATGGAAACAAATAGATCCTACATGTGGCATTTTTCTCTGATTATCAGAGCATCATAGATACGATACAGCACCAGGAGGAGAGCATTCGGTCCATCTTGCCCATGCCAACCCAGGCACGCTTTCTAAAGTTTATTTATTAGTCACAAGTAGGCCTACATTAACACTGTAATGAAGCTATTATGAAAATCCACTAGTCACCACACTCTGGCACCTGTTTGGGTACACTGAGGGAGAATTTAGCACGGCCAATGCTCCTAACCTGCACATCTTTGGACTGTGAGAGGAAACCCACGCAGACACGGGAAGAATGTGCAAATTCCAAACAGACAATGACCCAAGCTGGGAGTCAAACCCAGGTCCTTGGCGCTGTGAGGCAGCAGTGCTAACCACTGTGCCGCCGTGCTGCCCAACTAATCCTATTTTGCTGCAGACTGACCATAAGATTGGGCAATCTTAATTTGATAACCTTCTCAATGGGTCAAAGGGCAATTCTGCACCACATTTACAACTCTGCCTCTGTTGCCTCACTTCCATGAAAGAAAGTGAGGTTGACTGACATCACTACCGATCACATTATTATCTTTAAGCATCTTTCCCAGCTCGCTGTTCTAATGCATCATTATCCTTACACTGCCCAGTCAGAACCATGTTGCTAATTCTTCCCTCTGCTCGCGTTTCAGCTGAAATTAAACTATTTTGTTTCATTTCTCCCTCAGGATACCTATTCACCATCCTTGCCATTATAATCCCAGAAGTATTTACACAGTAGGGTAGATCACTTAGTGGTGGTTTTCAACCCATCAAACTGATGATTCTGAATTGTCTCCAAACAGTAATGTGCTCTCTGTATTAACTCCCAGCCACCTCACTGTGCTTGCTTCACTGGCCATTCCCAACGTCTCAAACACATTGGCTGGAATTCTATCATCTTGCCAGCCATGGAATTGGCATGGGCAAGGTTCCGACAATGGAAATCTCTGTTGATCTCTGGTGGGAATTCCTGGTCTCGCCTGAGCGAGGCTGTAAAATCCCTCCCATGGTCAGGGAGAGAAATTGAATAATTTGATTATTTTATGAGGTGAGGGTACCTATTTCGATTTTTTGACAGTGAAATGCGATTCACATTTTTCTTTAATTTTCCTCTTTTGTTAAAATCACACTCCCATTCAGAACTGTTGGTCAAACAGAGCTGGCTCAATGCTGTGAGGATATTCAGACAATTCAGAATATCTGTGTGAAGTTTGCATGTTCTCCTCGTGTCTGCCTGGGTTTCCTTCGGGTGCTCCACTTTCCTCTCACAGTCCGAAAGGCATGCGGGTTAGGTGGATTGGCCACGCTAAATTGTCGCCTAGTGTTTAGTTTAGATGGATTAGCCATGGGAAATGTGTGGGGTTGTGGGGATAGGATGCTCTGTCAGAGAGTTAGCGCAGACTGTAGGGATTCTATGATTCTCTGAATAGGAATCCCAGATATTTTTTCATGCCTTTGTTACAGAAGTAGTTTCAGATGTTCTGGAAGATGCACAACAAACAATTCTTTTCAAAATCCTGAGAGCACCACATTGAATTGATTTGTGATGCTGTGGAATTCAATTCTAGCTTTGCAATTGAAACTATAGCCAGAAATATCCTTGGAACGGATCTCCAGCTACCATGGTAACCTCACTGGAAATGCTGTGGAAACCCTGTTTGTGGAAATTCCCGACTAGCATTCAAGATGAGAATAGGTGGATGAGGGGCAACATAGAAACAGAGCAGATAGGAGCAGGAGGAGGCCATTTGGCCCTTCGAGCTTGCTCTGACATGCATTACCATCATGGCTGATCATCTAACTCAGTAGCCTAATCCTACTTTTTCCCCATAAGCTTTGACCCCATTCACCCCAATTGTTATATCCAGTTGCGTCTTGAATACATTGAATATTTTGGCATCAACTACTTCTTGTGGTAATGAATTCCACAGGCTCACCATTCTTTGGGTGAAGAAATGTCTCCTTATCTCCATCGTAAATGGTCTACCCTGAATCCTCAGACTGTGACCCCTGGCTCTGGGCTCCCCCACCACTGGGAACATCCTCCCTGCATCTACCCTGTCTAGAATCCTATGAATCTCTATAAGATCCCCCCTCATTTATCTGAACTCCAGCGAAAACAATGCTAGGAAAGGAGATCAACATTGGAATAGGGATATCAAATAGTTCCTCGTGAAACGGCTGTGGGACATTCGGAGTTGGTGGGAATGCCAACACTTCAGAAGTGGGCAGGGAATCCCCATTAGCCAAAATATTCAGCACTGTGTTAGTTACTCAAAAAAATAATGCAAGTTTGTCAGACACAATTTACCTTTAACAGCAGGGCAATGCCGGGGGGGGGGGAGGTAGGTGATGGCTTAGTGGTATTATTGTTGAACTATTAATCCAGAAACTCAGCTAATGTTCTGAGGATTCGGGTTTGAATCTCGCCACAGCAGATGGTGGAATTTGAATTCAGCAAAAAAAAGAATCTGGAATTAGGAACCTACTGATGACCATGGAACCATTGTCAATTGTCGTAAAAACCCATCTGGTTCACTAATGTCCTTGAGGGAAGTAAACCTGCCATCTTTACCTGGTCTGGCTTACACGTGACTCCAGAGCCAAAGTAATGTGGTTGACTCTCAATTGCCTTCGGGTAATTAGGGATGGGCAATAAATGTTGGCCAGCTAGTGATACCCATGTCTCACGAATGAATAAACAAAGTTATGGTCTGTAGAAGCTTGCCCGCCACTGCCAACTGGGCTGGCGTTTGTTCGTTTATTCCTCTCCTTTCTTTGAACATCAGTGTGCCATGGGCAAAGCACCAGTCCTCTCGCACTGTCCCTACATCGAAGGAGAATGGAAAGGTTAAGATTGGAACTATTCCCACTCTTAGTTCCCTTGTTATCCGAGGATACATTCCATCTGGACCAAATAACACTTCTACTTTGAGCACAGCCAAATGTTTAAGTACTTCATCTTCAACTATCTTTATTCTGCCATAAATCTCTTGTTTAGTCACTAGTTGTTGTACCCGAGGGTGAAAAATAACTTAGTGTCTGAGAACCTGAAATCTGTTTAGCAACACAAACTGCGAGTGTCTTTGGAAAACCCACTTTTGTACCACTTGGGTAAATTCAGCAAGAACTCATTCTCGAGTTTTCATCGCTGTTCCTCTGCCATTATAAATTTGGAGAGTGACGCTCTGCTTTTTCATTCCACTAATAGGCTCACCCCATTGTGAACGAGAGCTCTATGTCGCTCCAGTGGTTACAAGAACAACCATAATTACAATATATTAATGAAGAAAACTCACTTAAGTCGCTAGCAAGAGGGATGTAAATTGGTACTTTGTAGCCAAGCTCTCCAAATAAAAAGAGACTTCCTCTTATCAGAATACACCCAGCTTTTGCAAGGCTCTTGCAATGTAATTGCCGTGAGTGTCTTTCAGGATATTAATGAATGATACATGAAAGTCGTATTCTAGATTCAGTCAGTTCCAGTTAATTTGCTTTCCAGTACCACTGAGCTTCCCAGAAAACATTTAGCGATTGAAGCCTGGTGCTCATTAATTGCAAATTGCACTAACTGTGCTGTCTCCACTGCCGAAAGTTCTCCAAATGAACTGCCTCCCAAATCCAACAATTTCCAATCAGATTTCAGTCCCCATACTGAGATAAGTCTGGTCAGAGACACAAGTGATATCCCCTGTGACTGGGGCCACGTTACTCTATCGCTCCTCGTCCCCTCAGTCTCTCTGCAAATTATGGTCTATCGTGCCACCTGCTGCCACTCCCCCACCCCCCCCAATCCCATTGCCATTCTTGTGGAATCATCATCATTTGGTTTCCCTCTTACCTCTTCAACCGGAGCCCAGAGCCTCTCGGGAAGCAGCTCACCTTTCCAGTCTGGCGCATGTTACCTCCAAAGTCCCTCCCGCCTCACTCCATGGTTACTTCCTCATCCTCATACACAAACCTGGGAATCGGTCCCTGTGTGAATGCTGATGTCACTCAGTTTGACCCTTCTATCATTTCACAGAGTCATGGAGATATACAGCACGCAAACAGGCCCTTCAGCCCAACTCATCCATGCTGACCACCTTTCCTAAACTGAACTAGTCCCATTTAACTATGTTTGGTCCATGTTTCTCTAAACCTTGCCCATCCTAGTACCTGTCCAAATGCCTTTTAAATGTTGTAATTCTATCTACCTCGACCACCTCTGGCAGCTCATTCCATACAAGTGTGAAATAGTCACCCCCTCAGGTCCCTTTTAAACCTTTCCCCTCTCATCTTAAACCTGTGCCCTCGAGTTTTGGATTCTCGCATTGCCTCTGTGCTTTCGGACAATTTGACCTGGAATATTGTGTACAGTATTGCTTTCCTTATCTGAGGAAGGATGTACTTGCTGTGGAGGGACTGCAGAGACTGATTTCTGGGATGGCAAGACTGAGGTATGAGGAGAGATTCAGTCAGTTTGGATTGTATTTGCTGGAGTTCAGAAGAGTGAGAAAGGATTTCATGGAAACTTATAAAATTCTAACAGGACTAAACAGAGTAGATGTAAGAAGGATGTACCCGATGGTGAGGATGATGGAGAAGGCTCGAAGGGCCAAATGGCGTCCTCCTGCCCCTATTTTCTATGTAGTCTTCAGTAAAAACAATAACATCGCCCAGCATACCTGCATCTGTCACCCCCACCCGGGTCCCTGTGAATTCCAAATTTGACTGTTCCTGCACTCCCCGGCTGCCTCTATGCTCTCCTCCCTCATGTTCTGTTTCCTTGTCTTTACTCACATCAGCTCCCAGCTCCCTCGCACAATTCCAATTTAAAACGCTCACCTTCATGGCATCACGCCTCTCCATCTCTGTAACCCTCTTCCAAGCGTTGCCGAGGGCTTTCTCTTTCTCTGATTCTGGCCTTTTTCACACAGCCTCCCTCCTCCCTTCTCCCTGTGCTTAGCCGCTGTGATGGATTTGGTTTAATAAAAACACTTGCCAGAATTTTACTGCCTCGCTTACCCAAGGCTCGTAAGGTCCTGCCCGAGATCAGTGGAGAATGCCGCTCTTGCCCATTCCAATACTGGGGTGGGTAAGGCGGTAAAACTCTGGACATTATGTCAATACAGGTTCCTGCTAATGGTCTTAGGGAAGGGATATTGGGTGATTTTGCATGCAGACAGAGAGCTGGATGCTGGGAACACTGAGTGGGCTTCAACAATCTGGCAGCTTCTATCTTTTACTCTCATTCCATGCTTTTAAAACTGTACTTTAACTCCTTTAAACTCTCTTTCTCTAGACCCTAGCTCTGACTGTAACACTACATTCTGCACCCTTTTCTTTCCTTCTTCCCTGTGTTATCTATGAACGGTATGCTTAGTCAGTCTGTATAGTGTGCAAGAAACAGTACTTTTCACTGTATCCCAATACATGTGACAATATTAACTCAAATCAAATCAAAGCTTCTAAGCGAGAGATTGAGGTCTGTGGATTGTAGGATATGATGTGGAGCTTGGGGCTTTTGCTACAAATAAACCTGTTTGGACTTTAAACTGGTGTTGTGGGATTATTTCTGTTCAATCATAGGATATATCAGTCAAGATATGACAACTCTCCAAGGTCTCAGAGCATTGGAGGGGCGGACAAGTTACCCTGAAACCTATTCACACCATTCCAGAGTCTGGAGAACAGGGACAAAGTTTGCCAAGTATTGGTGACAGGAAGTCCCAAAGTATGGCATAGAACCGTGTACCTGGGAAGGGGAAATCCTGAAGAGACTGATAATATTGGTGGGGGCGAGGGATGTGCCAGACTCTGGGAGAAATTCCTGGGTCAGCCAATGTTGTAAAAACATTTTCACATACCAGGACTGCGAGAAACTGATGAACCCAGCAGGTTCTGTGAGGAATCTGGCAGCAATGAACAAGGACAGCTGGGCCTGCAAGTACTTGCAGGAGGTCAGAATATGAGTCGCAGAGTCCTGCATTTCTTGGGGCTAAGCAGATGGCAGTAAGTGCCAATCAGTCCTTCCAGATGGCACTAGTGGCAATTTAGACTTTGAAGCATCTACACTCGGGAGTCAGTTCTTCCTTCAGTGTCTCCAGGTTAACTCAGAGGATGACTGAGTGTGATTCTCAACTGGAATGGAGCCATACACAATGGGCACAGATTGAATTTGAATACTTGTAATTCTGTCCAAGAGTGAAAGCAATATTGGGAAATAATGCAGTGAAGAAATTAGAGAAAGAAAGCAAAGAGAGAATCAAACTTTTCAACTCACCTCCTGTCACCCAGTGCTATTCTGTGGAGTACAGTTTGAACTGTGCACTTTAAAACTTGCGCAGAAACTTAGCTCAGTTGGCTGGATGGCTGGTTTGTGATGCAGAGTGATACCAACAGCGTGGGCTCAATTTTCATACCAGCTGAGGTTATTCATGAAGGCCCTGCCTTCTCAACTTTGCCTCTCGCCTGAGGTCTGGTGTTGTGAATTCACCAGTTTTTTGTGTATTTTCTTTATTGGATTTACCACATAGCAACATAGAGATGACACTTGTTCTAAGTCTGCAACTTGTTTATTTACATTGCTTAAAATATTTCCTCAGTTAGAAGATGTTTCCTTATATATCACAGTTCTGCTTTCTCAGATCCTTCTGGAAGCTTCTGTTAATTTTAGCTCTCAGAGACTACATTCATGTTTAATCAATCAAACACAGTGAACATAGGTTAGTCAACATTATCAAACACAGATCAATTAAACCATTGAACACCACACAGTGGAAAGAAGATTGGCTACCCTGAAAACCTGACTATTTTCTACAAACCTGTTTTGTGCTGCTGCAGGGTTTTATGGTGAATTGTCAACCTCCACAGAGTGGAAACTCAAGGCCATAGTGTTTACAGCACAGAGAGAGGCCATTCTGCTCATTATGTCAATGATAGTGTTTATATCCTCTGTGAGGGTCCTCCTATTTTCCCATACCTCACTCCCATCAACATCCTCAGTAGGGTGTTTTCAACCCTTACAAACATGACAGGCAAGAACAACAATGCTAAATATAACTATATAGCACCTATAATAAACTCAAATTGTCCCACAGCACTTCATAAGAGCATAATGAAACCAAATATGACAAAATACAAGGGGATTTGAGGGTAGATAACCAAAACCTTCGTCAATGAAGTAGATTTTAATGAGCAGCTTAAAGGTAGAAAGAGAAATAGAGGGGCAAAGAATTTCACAGAGACAATTTCAGAGCTTGGGATTAGGCAGCTGAAGGCATGACTGCCAATGGCAGCCAATTCCCCAGAGTAGGACTGTCAGTTACTAGGGGGTCATAGGTTTAAGGTGAAGGGAGGAAAGTTTAAATGAGATGCGAGAGGCAAGTCTTTTTACCCAGAGGGTGACAAGTACCCAGAATGTGCTGCCAGAGAAGATGGTAGAAGAAGATACAATAGCAACATCTCAGAGGCATTTTGACAGGCACATGAATAGACAGGGAATAGAGGGATATGGTCCACATTGAGATAAAAGACCTTTGGTTTAGAAAGCCATCAGCGCATGCTTGGTGAGCCAAAGGGCCTGTTCCTGTGCTGAACTGTTCTTTGTTGTCTGATGTTCGAGAGGCCGGAATGAACGGGAAAATGGAGTGTTATGGGACTGGAAAGATTAACAGCAATAGGGAAGAGCGAGACTATGGAGTGGTTTGAAAACAAGAACGAGAATTTTATAATCAAAACATTGCTTAACCTGCAACAACTGTAGATTAGTGAAAAGAGTGGTAATGGGACTTGCCACGAATAAGGAGAGGGCAGCGGAGTTTTGAACAAATGCATTCTACAGAGCGTAGAGTGTGGAAGGCCAGTCTTGAATACACTGGGACAATCAATGCTAGAGTTACCATCAGCATGAGTGAGAGTTTCAGTAGCAGATGAACTAATAGGCGCCATCTAAATGAAAGGCAACATTATCGAATGCCTGCAATATTTGTCTATTACCCTTGGTGCAACAGCCACCCCAGATCTTTAGCTCAGTTCCCTTTGTGCACTCACATCATGAGTTTTTTTTCTAAAAACAATTATCAAGATAGACAATACAAACTGAGTACCAGTTCCCCATTCTGAATCATCGCCAAATCAAACAGCCTCTTTGGTTCACGTGGCCACGTCAAAGAACAAAGAAAATTATAGCACAGGAACAGGCCCTTCGGCCCTCCAAGCCTGCACTGACCATGCTGTCCGACTGAACTAAAACCCTCTATCATTCCAGGGACCATATCCCTCCATTCCCATCCTATTCATGTGTTTGTCAAGACGCCCCTTAAAAGTCACTATCGTGTCCGCTTCCACTACCTCCCCCGTCAGCAAGCTCCCGGGACCCATACTCTCTGTGTAAAAAATCTGCCTTGTACATCTCCTTTAAACCTTGCCCCTCACACCTTAAACCTGTGCCTCCTTGACATTTGCTCATAAACAATAAGATGAGAAATATTCCCATCTCACCGAGCCTGCCCATGGCAATGCATTATTCATCAAACACAATTAAACATCAGAGGCGAAGGTTAACTCAAGTTATATTATTCACATATTAATAAGGCACAGAGAGTGAGAATTTAGTGTACGAGTGCCACATGAGGTGCTTGATCCCAATTGTGCCTAAGTTATTTATAAATTATCATTATACAGAACAGGCACAGACTAACAAGGTGAAATGTCAAAAATGTAAGGGGTAATTCTGTATTTCTTACATTTCAAATATGAGAGAAATTCCACAGGGAGCTGGTCTCACACAAATCGTGCGAGTAGGGTATAAGATGAAAACAACCCATATTTCCAACTGTATGTATTATGGCAGTAGGATAATATTATTGGCTATAGGTTATAAATGATTGGATGCGAGGGTAATGGATGGATGCTCAACATTTTTGCATTTTGACAAAGGAAATAAACAGGTTAACACCAGCATTAATGTAACAGAGAGAGGTTGTCACGCAATATCTGGAGCACTGTGTACAGATTCACTCTCCTTGCCGAAGGAAGGGTATATTTGCCTTAAAGGAAACGCAACCAAAATTCCCTAGACTGGAGCCTGAGACGAGGGGTTGTGCTGTGAGAAGAAATAGACTGGACTCGGTTTATATTCTTAAGAGATTAGAAGGATTTCATCGATATATAAAATTCCTAAGGAGCTTGCAAGAGTTCACTAGATTGGTTCCTGGGGTAAGTGGGCTGTCACACGGTGAGAGGTTAAATAAGTGGGGTCTATATTCTCCCGAGTTGAACGTAGAAGGACTGGAGATGAAACAACTTTCTGAAGAGGCTTGACAGATAAATATGGAATGCCCGTTTCCCTTGGCTACGGAATCTAGAATTACAATGAAGAGGATCCCACTACAGTAAAGGAAATGTTCCTATTACTTCACATCAACAGAAAAAGGGCAGATAAATTTTCCATCCCTAACACAAACTTGAAAATAATTAAAACGAATAATGTCACCCATCAAATGCTTTTATCAAATCCTACTTCCCCTTGTGTTTAGGGGCTCCAGCACTTAAAAGGAAAATTCTCATTCTTCGTGAGTACAGATTTTCCCCAAGCACTGATCCGTGTGAGGTTACATCTCAATGATCTCTCCATCAATGTCAATGAAACAAAGGAGATAGTCATCGACTGCAAGAAGCAAAGTGGAGGACATGCTCCTGCCTACATCAGTGGGGACGAAGTAGAAAGGGTTGAGAGCTTCAAGTTTTTATGTGTCCAGATCACCAACAACCTGGTCCCCCCGTGCCGACACTATAGTTAAGAAAGCCAACCAATGCCTCTACTTTCTCAGAAATTTGGTAAGATTTTCCAACATTTTCTCTTTTGGAAGGAAATTTGTATGTCCACTACAACTCTCACCAACCTCTATAGATGCACCATAGAAAAAAAATTTTTCTGGTTGTATCGCTTCCACCTTCTTCCATCGGGAAAAAGATACAAAAGTCTGAGGTCACGTACCAAGCTGACATCAGTTTCTTCCCCGCTGGCATCAAACTTTTGAATGGACTTACTTTGCAGTCAGTTGATTTTTCTCTACACCCTGGCTATGACTGCATCACTACGTTCTGCACTGTCTCGTTTCCTTCTCTATGAACAGTATGCTTTGTCAGTATAGTGCACAAGAAACAATATTTTTCACTGTAAGCTAATACATGTGACAATAATAAATCAGATCAAATCAGATCAGTGTGCACCAGCCCTTTGGTTTACCTCTATGATCATTTTCAATTAATAACAGTTCAATACAATATACTCTGCATGTTCTTTTCAGGGTGACTTCATTGCAGTGTTAATGTCAGCCTACTTGGGACACTGATAAATAAACTTAAAACTTGAGCCTGTGTTAAAAAGAGTCCGCTGACACTAGGGTGAATTTAACATGGCCAATCATTCTAACCTGCACATCTTTGGACTGTGGGAGGAAACCGGAGTGCCCAGAAGAATCCCATGCAGACAAGGGGAGAATGTGCAAACTCAATACAGATAGTGACCTGAGGCTGGAATTGAACCGGGGTCCCTGGCACTGAGATACAGCAAACCACTGAGCCACCGTGCCGCCCCATCAACTATAAAGCAGGGAAACAGCTTCAGGTAAAAGTATCAACTTTGTCAAATGTTATATATTTCAAACAAGAATGTGATTGATTTCAGTGCATTCCATAAAGATAACCAAGTATTAATTGTGAATAAAAGCTCAATAAATGGTAATTTTGCAGAACAGATTATGGTCTGCCACAAAATGAATGAATTTCTCTCTTTGACTTGAAGCATGAAATCAATAATTGCATTTCTCTGTGTCGAAGCTGCTGGCAGCAACATATCCTGATTCAATTTGAGGAATTACGTCGCTATAAACCTTTAAACATTGATGGAGTGACTTGTTTATATCATCCAGCAGAAGCCAGGAAAGAACTTATGCAAATCTTTCTTAACATATTTTATTGTTTGTGTAAATCTTTGCTTGTGAACTATTTCTTCAGATGGCGCATGAACCAAACTGGCCTTGCCTGCTCTGTCATTCATTTTGATCTTGGCTGATTATCCAACTCAATAGCCTGATCCCGCCAAGCCCTCCAAATCCTTTGATCCCTGGCCCATGTGCTATATCTAATTGCTTCTTGAAAACATACAATGTTTTGTCCTCAACTGTGTTGTGTGGTAGCGAATTCCATAGACTGACCGCTCTCTGGGTGAAGAAATTTCTCCTTATTTCTGCCCTAAATGGTCTACTCTGTATCCTGTGACCCCTGGTTCTGGACACCACCACCATCAACAACATCCCTCTTCCATCTACTCCGCCTAGTCCTGTTAGAATTCTTATAAGTTTCCCCCCTCATTCTTCTGAACTCCAGTGAATACAATTCTGACCAACTCAATCTCTCCTCATACATCAGTCCCACCATCCCAGAAATTACTCTGATAAACTGTGGCTGCACTCCCTCTGGAGCAAGAACATCCTTCTTCAGATAAGGAGACCAAAACTGCACCCAATATTCCAGGTGTGGCCTCACCAAGACCCAGTATAATTGCAGCAAGACATCCCTGCGCCTGAACTCGAGTCTTCTAGCTATGAAGACCAACATACCCTTTGGCTTTTTTACTGCCTGCTGCCCCTGCATTGCTTACCTTCAGTGGCTGGTGTACGAGGACACCCAGGTCTCGTTGCACATCACCCTCTCCTAATTTGTGGCCATTCAGACAGTAATCTGTCTTCCCATTTTTGCTTCCAAAGTGGATGACCTCGCAACTGAGAGTGAGAAATGATTCATTATACAGTGACTCTGGGCGGGATTTTCAGGCAACCACTGGGATCATTCAGTCCTGCCGAAAGTCAATGGAAGTCTGACTGGGCCATCGCATCTCCCACCGCAGGACAGGCCACGTCGGAACTGGAAAATCCTTGCCACCGTCTCTTCCTCTCGGAAAATAAATGCTTTCTTCACAGATGGAATTGTAGGATTTTAGTAACATTTATTTTAATTTTTGATACATAGGGGATGCTGAATACCCAGTGAGAAAGTGCAACAAGAGCAAAGCAAAAACTTAATAACCACTTTCGTAAAGCTTTCAATAAATATTCTTGAAGTTTTAACATTGGTCCCCGAATGGTGAGGCACCCAAAGTGTTAACCTGATCCTCACTTCATGGAAATAAATAACTAATCAGCAATGCAGCCACATCGATGTATCATCATTGCGCTGAGATAATGACTGGACAACTTGTGTCCATTAACTAATAAACATCAGCATATTGGCCACACCGTGAAGGATCTTAACTGATGTCTGCAAAGACTGTTAGTCAGCAAAAAGGGAGAAAGTGAGTGAGATAAATACACAATAGAGATAAAATCCCAGGGATCTGGGGAAAGGGGGAGTGGGACTGACTGGCTGAAAGAGCTAGTACAGTCTTGACAGACCGAATAGCCTCGGCCTGTGCTGTTCCATTCTTAGTTTCTATTAAATGACAGCTTGTATGAGGCAGCAATAAGTTGGCTAAGCGGCGGCGATTAGGCTTCTCTCCAACACTCAGAAAGCACCGTCGACGCAGACATCTCATACAGTCCGTGATGGAGAGGCCAGCCTTAGAAAGGAATCCCCGAGGAGTTCTGTAAGATTGCTTCCCTTCATTCTGTACAACAGTTACGGATTGCATCAAAAGCAACACGTTCCACTGCAACATTTAAAACTAAGCAACAATTTCAAGATTTGCAGCAAAAAAAATTGGAATTGTCTGCGTATAAAAATGACACTTTAAAAGATATTTCAGAACACAAACGACATCCAACTATATTGACTGGGTGGCACGGTAGCACAGTGGTTAGCACTGCTGCCTCACAGCACCAGGGATTCCAGCCTTCCAGTCTATGTAGAGTTTACACTTCCTCTCCGTATCTGCATGGGTTTCTCCGGGTTCTCCGGATTCCTCCCACAATCCAAAGATATGCGGGTTAGGTTGATTGGCCAGGCTACATTGTCCCTTAGGGTCGGAGGGGATCAACAGGGTATACATGTGGAGTTACGGGAATAGGGTCTGGACGGGATTGTGGTCGGTGCAGACGCGATGGGCCGAATGGCCTCTTTTTGCACTGTAGGATTTCATGACTGAAACCTCAGAGACTATTCAAGGGGATCAGTGTGGCATTGAGATCTAATCCGACTTCCCATGAAACCCTTTTTAATTTGGATTTCCCTCACAGCTCACACGGATCAGGAAGGTTTTAGTTTCAACCAGAGGTTATAAATTTTAAGTAATTGGCAGAAGGAAGAGAGGGGGAGGAGAAGGGATTTTTTTTAATCCTAACTTACTGACAAACTGCCTCCTGAAAAGGGTGATGGAATCGGATTCTACAGGAACCTTCAAAAGGTGATTAGAGATGTGTGTGAAGAGAACTGATTTGTAGGATAATGGGAAACAATCTAGACATGAGGCCAAATTGGAAGGCTCTTTCAAAGGGCTGGCAGAGGCGCAAGGGGATGAATGGCCTCCTTCTGCACTGTAGGGTTCCGCTGTCTGAGTATTGGGCTGCACCTCATTTACTCTGTTCTGAATGGCTGTCAGGGAATGTGACAATTAGTCTCAAAGTTCTCAGATAGGCAGGATTAAAATCAGCCTCTCCTGATTACCACGTGGCAATATCTGGTAAAAGATGGACCTAATCTGTGGCTGGAACTTGGAGAATCTCCACATCACCAACTAGTCAGGGTCAGATTTTGTGCTAATACTCACTATTCACATTCATGCCCAAGTAATACTCATTTGGATGAGACATAAAAGGGTGAATGAAACCATCCTCCAACCAGAAACTGATATCTTCAGAGAAGGAAGATGAAGACTGGCGAGGAATGAGAAGCCACTGTGCAGTACCGTATGAGAAAAGTTATCACTGTATCTTTCAGGAGTGGGGGCGACATGATGGCACGGTGGTTAGCGCTGCTGCCTCACAGCACCAGGGACCCGGGTTCAATTCCAGCCTCAGGTCAGTGTCTGTGCAGGGTTTGCCCATTTTCCCGGTGTCTGTGTACGTTTCCTCCGGATGCTCCTGTTTCCCCCCTGCAGTTCAAAGATGCATGAGTTAGGTGCATTGGCCATATTAAATTGCCTCTTGGTGTCCAAAGATTTGCAGGTTAGATGGATGAACCATGTTAAATATGTGGAGTTGCAGAGATAGAACAGGGAGGGTGGGTGGTCCTGGGTGAGATGTTCTTACGGAGAGTTGGTACAGAGTCCAAATGGCCTCATTCTGCACTGCAGGAACTCTATGATTCTCTTTCCTTCTTCCTCTAAAACAGCGTTGGAATAGTGCTTTCTCTCAAGCATATTAATATTTATTCGTCAAGTCACAAAGTCCCCGCAAACTGCAGCAGCAGATTATCTCTTGGAATGTCTTTCGCATTTCTTGACTGCGGAAAGCATAGATGAGCGGGTCAATGACCGAGTTGCACATGATGAGGATTAAGTACATGTTGAAATGCGACATAAAGCAAAGACAGTACGGGTTTCGTGGGCAGGAGATAATGAGAATGAGGTGCAGGAAGAAGGGAGCCCAGCAGACAACAAAAACACCCAGAAGAATGGTCAGCGTGATGGCCCCTTTCATGTTGGCCGCTTGGTGGATGGCACCATTGCCAGGCAGGGCGGCGATACGCTTGACGTGCAAGCGTGCCAGCATGAACATGTGAACGTAGAGCGAAGCCATGAGGACGAGCATGGTGAAGAACATGGTGATAAGGCAGATGACCACGGTGGTGCTCTCTGAATAGACAATGAAGAGGATCCCAGAGACGGTGCAAGCTGTCCAGATGCCAGCGATAACCATCAGGGCCCTCCTCACCGTCACGATGTTGTGGTAGCGCAGAGCGTAGAAGATGGTGATGTACCTGTCCACAGCTATGGCGAGCAGGCTCCAAATGGAGGCAAGGAGGGAGGTACAGATCATGGAGTCCAGCACATTGTCCATACTCTTGATCAAGCTGTCCTGAGCCATTAGGTGCCTGCTTTTTAACATGGCGATGAAGATCGTCTCCCAGGCATTGGACACACTAACCAGCATGTCGGCCACTGCCAGGCTGCAGATGAAAAAATACATTGGGGAGTGCAAATTCCTGTTTTTGACGATAGCAGTGATGACCAAAATATTCGCCAAGAGGCTGACGATCCCCAACGTGAGGAAGGCCTCCGTCGAGATCCACAGTTGCTCATAGCAACCCGAGGAGGAGCTGGCACCGTGCGAGCCATTGGCATTGAGGATTCCCGTAGCGCTCTCGTACCTGGGGTGCGGACCATGATACAATGAGGAGTTCATGCCTGCCACCAAGGACTCCCCTGACTGGATCCCCTCACTCCAGATGAAGCAAACACTGTTCGGACTGACATAGAATAGGAAATCCGGCTCAGAGCTGAAGCACTGATCCCACGATTTTGTTGCATCGCTGGGGCATCCTTGTTGCGCCGTCGCAAAAACTGCTCCTGAGGTAAACGAGGCAGCTACTGAACCCAAATCATCTCAAAGCTGCCGGATTTGCCAAATGAACGTGACTTCATGTTTTTGCATACACTGTCTTTAACCAGTCCTGCCTGGGTTAGCCAGTGTTAACTGCAGCAGAATCCAGCTGCAGGAGGCTGTCAAATGAACAGAGAGATCCTGCTTCTCCCCCTTCCAGCCTCAATAGACACACACAGAGTCCCAGATAACCACTCACAGGAAAACAACGCCAAACCTGTGTGTCGATAGGAGATTCAACAGGGAATGAAAACCTTTCACATGTTAACAAATTCTGTGAAAGTGTGGTCAGCATGCTCCTCCCCCCCACAGTACAGTTCAGCCTATCACACTCAGGGCTGGAAAACCGCATGTTAAACATTTAAGGGAGACTCCAGTTTTTCATTACTCCCAGTGATCCAGTTTCATTCACAATGATGTTTGTGTTGCGTGTGCTATGAATTGAAATTGTGGAGATAATTTTTGCTGCTTCTTAATAAGCCCCCAGTTAGTAACTCAAAACACTAACTCAATATTGCTGAGGCTTTAAATCTATCTAATTATCCACCACACTGAAAGCTCGCTGATATTTTTGTTCTAAGTTAACCACAGCTGTCCATTAGGTGCAGGAATTGTTGTGTCTTTGTGCTCAAGTCTATTTAATGAGCACATTGTTAAGGTGCAATGTCTGGACGCTCTCTCGTATCCGTCGCACTCCAGTTTCTTCTCCCATTTGTGAGGTTGCTTTAAATATTAAACAATCTGTCCTGCTAAACCTTTAAGTTGAGCAATGATACGATCTGTGAAGTGCAGTGAGCAGATACGAGGTTTGGGATGTTTCTCTGAAGGTTTTGTGAAGCAGGGCGCGTTATAGGTAGGATTCTGAGATCTCGTTCGCCCCGCCACTGCAGAATGGAAAACTTGGCACTCAACCACAACTCCAATCAGGGGAAGGGAGTACCCCAGTCACGGGTGAGGTGGAGGTTTCCAGCGAATATTTAAGGAAGGATTGCCAGTCGGTCAAATCCCGAATGTATAGAACGAAGTGGAGTTCTCCCTGATTCACATCATTTCCCGATTAGCAAACATCTTGATTTTAAAATCCTCACCCAGGCCCTCGCCCCTCCCTATCTCTGTATTTCCTCCAGTCCTGCAACTGTTTAACATCTCTCCACTTCCCCGGTTCTGACCCTTTGCGCATCTCTAAGTTCAATCACTCCACTATTGCGAGCCGTATCCAAAGTTGCCAAGGCCCTAAGCTCTGAAATTCCCTCTGCAAATCTCACCACCTTGCTTTCCTCCTGTAAGATGCTACTTAACACCCATCTGACTGGTCACCCTTGTAGTTTCTTGTTGGCTCTGCGTTGTATTTTGCTTGATAATGTTCCTGTGGAGCATGTTTTCTTGTGTTAAGGATGCTATATAAATGCAAGTTGGTGCTGCTATTCTGTAGATGCTGCATCCTCTTAGTTTTCTGGCTGTTTGCTTTGCAGCATTTCACTGAATGTGGCCTCAATCTGCCGCCTTCAGGAAAATGTTGTTTGTGTGTGGATCCAACCAACGCTGCTTCACCAGAAAAGTGTATTTTAAGACAATTATTGGGATTACATGTTAAGGGAGACTAGAGCTCAGGGCAGCCAGAGCCGAGGCTCAGTAAGGAAAGGCTGAGATAAGGTTATCCTGCCACAGTATAATGAGGGGCTGGAAACTCTGTAATTCCCCCTGTTGCATGCAACAGATAACATTTAACATTAAATGTAAATGTACATTGTAAATATAACCTGTACTGAGGCACCTCATATACTGTATTGAAAGAAACTGAACTGTATTGCACTTTGTGTAATATCGAATTTGAACAGTTATTTACTTTTCTTTTACAAATTTTTACGAATAAAGTATATTTTTATAAAAGGAGCCTGTCCGAGTGTGGAGCCAGGAGGAGTAATGTTGGCTCCACTCTGTAGCAGCACACACCAATGTCAGTTGTTAATTCTCACTCAGCCCTGCCTGGCCATTTTCCCCCTCACTATCCCGACTCCCTCATTCCCCTCTGACCCCTCTTTCTCTTGGTCAGCCCTCGCTCCCAATCACATCTCACCTCCCTTAATCTCTTACCCGCTCCTGATCATTCCCCAACCCTTTCCCTTCTCCTGCCAATCCCACTCTCCCAGGAATTCACCAATGGCTGTTCAGGAATCTCAGCTGATGCCCGCACCTCACTGCTCCCACTTATCTGAGGCCCCAAGTCTCATATTGTCTCTGTCCCAGACCAATTTGTTGGCCTGCCAGCACGAACCAATATCTAGGCCTCGATATCACCATAAGGCCATAAAGTCATAAGACATAGGAGCAGAATTAGGCCACTCAGCCCATTGAGTCTGTTCCACCATTCAATCATGGCTGATATTTTTCTCATCCCCATTCCCCTCTGATCCCCTTATTAATCAAGGAACTCTCTATCTCTGTCAATGACCTGGCCTCCACAGCCTTCTGCAACAAAGAGGTCCACAGATTCACTACTCTCTGGCAGAAGAAATTCCTCCTCATCTCTGTTTTAAAGGATCGTCCCTTTGGCCTGAGGTTGTGCCCTCTGGTTCTAGTTTTTCTACAAGTGGAAACATCCCCTCTATGTCCACTCTATCCAGGCCTCGCACTACCCTATAAGTTTCGATAAGATCCCCCCTCATCCTTCTGAACTCCAACAAGTACAGACCCATTTAATTTTCTAAATCATAAACATTATTCAGATGGTTATCTTTATTTGCTATTACATAAAATGGTGACATAGTAGTTAGCACTGCTGCCTCACGGTGCCAGGGACCCCGGTTCGATTCTCGACTTGGGTAGCGGTCTGTGCGGAGTCTGCATGTTCTCCCCATGTCTGCGTGGGTTTCCTGCGGGCGCTCCAGTTTCCTCCCACAGTCTGAAAGACGTTAGGTGGATTACCCATGCTGAATTGCCTCTTCGTGTCCAAAGATGTGTAGGTTGGGTGAATTAGTGGGGTAAGTATGTGGGGTAACGGGGATAGGACCTGGGTGGAAATGTTGTGTGAGAGTCAGTATAGGCTCAGTGGGCTGAATGGCCTCCTTCTGCACAGTAGAGATTCGATGATTCTATAAAGGTTGCATTGCATCTACAGCTCAGGAAAGGGTCATTCAGCCCAACTGGTCGATACTCAACATGACTCTCCTCTAACCCTCTTCATCTTCCTCTATAATCTTTTGTTCCTTTCTCCCTAGTGTACACATCTTGCTTTCTTACTCAAGGTCAACTTTATCTATTCCTATGATTAAGAGACCTGGCTAACTCTTGCCCGGGGTGGTAAATTTTCTTTAATAAATCTAAAGTAAAGAATCACACAGCAGGAAAAAGAAACCATAGCAACACATGCTTGACAGTAGCTTCATTCCCAAAGATGGACATTAGTACCTCAAAAACAATTGAAAGCACATAGCCTTTCAGCACAGCTCTGATATAAGGTCTGTTGCTTAACCCTTTCACTGCTGAATTAGCAGAACCTTGGGTGCATCGGGCGGTAAATCTCAATGCAGGCAATAAGATCCAACAATGAAAATTTTAGCAGAATTCACACACAATTTATAGGCATCGGAAGCTTGCCTTTGAATTTGTTAATGATTTGATGACAGTGTTCAAATTCTGAACCAAGAAACAGGAAAAGTGAGTGGGAGATACAATCTGGGACATAATTGACAATTATGTTTAAATGATTTTGTGTAGAATTGTGAATTGGGGGATTGTAAGTTAAACATCTCTTTGCTTGGTTCAGAGAATAATAATATAATTTAGCTAAGGGATAAATGGATTGGTAGATGATTCATTCAATGGTAATAAAGCAGCTTTGGACATCACATTGCACAGTATTATCATTCTACTCAAGTCCCGCTGCACAGCTTTCCTTCCAGCTGTTGCTGCATCTCAAACAATATATTCAAAGATGAAGGAGAATTTTGCTACGGTTTTGTAGAACTGAATTGCACAGATTAAGATTCCTGGATTATATTCTCCGTGGTTGCTGGAGGACATTGTGCTGGATGTCTAGTTGACAAAACAGAGAAAGCAACCTATTATTAATTTAACGGAGGAGATTTTTTAAAATTTGCTTTTGATTTGATTTATTATTATAGAATCTACAGTGCAATGAGCCTGCACCAACCATAATCCCACCCAGGTCCTATCCCCATAATTATTGTCACATGTATTAGTATACAGTGAAAAGTATTGTTTCTTGCATGCTATACAGGCAAAGCATACTCTACATAGAGAAGGAAAGGAGAGAGCGCAGAATTAGTGTTACAGTCAGAGCTAATGTGTAGAGAAAGATCAACTTAATGCGAGGTATGTCCATTCAAAAGTCTGATGGCAGCAGGGAAGAAGCTTTGCTTGAGTCTGTTGATATGTGACCTCAGACTTTCAGATTTTTTTCCCAATGGAAAAAGTGGAAGAGAGACTGTCCAGGGTGTGTGAGGTCCTTGATTATGCTGGCAACTTTTCCAAGGCAATGGGAAGTATAGACAGAGTCAATGGATGGGAGGCTGGTTTGCGTGATGGACCGGGCTTTATTCATGACCCTTTGGAGTTTTTTGCAGTCTTGGGGCAGAGTAGGAACCATACCAAGCTGTGAAACAGATGCGTTCTATGGTGCATCTGTAAAAGTTTTTTGTCACAGCACTTGCCTCATAATGTTAGATTAGAAACCTGTGTGGATCCCATTGATTTTGGATGTAATGGAAATCAGGCGTGTTCTATGACAGTTCTACGCTCCTCTAGATATTGTAAACTTACCCATCTTTATCACCCCTTTTCCTTTTGTTCAAATTTCTTATTCAACTGTACATTTGCCCGAGAGTGTACTGTAGATTTAAATGACTGAGCATCACATTGGCACGGTGGTTAGCACTTACAGTGCTAGGGACTGGGTTCAATTCCGAACTCGGGTGTCTGCGTGGGTTTCTGCCAGGTGCTCTGGTTTCCTCCCTCAGTTCAAAAATGGGTGGGTTAAATTGCTTGACCATGCTAAATTTTAGGAGGGCAAATATGTGGGGTTACAGGGTTATGGCCTGGGTAGGATTGTTGTCTTGCCCAGCTTCTGTTATCATAGTTGAGCTGTTACCCTCTCAGTGACCTGTCTCAAACTGCTCTCAAAGTAGTTAAACTAAAACTTACAAGCTTTATAGTTTACAAGAACCTCCAGTTGCTAAGCAATGGCCATATGTTTGTGCCTTTTCTGTATTTTTCACACCGTAGTCCTCTCTAAGCACAACAGGAACCCAATTGGAACATTGCTACCTATCCCTAATCACTGCTTGTTAATTAAGAACCTATCAAGCTCTGTTTTAAAAATATTAGAAAACTCTGCTTCCACTGACTTTTTAGGGAGATTGTTCCAGAGACTCATGACCCGCTGGGAACAAACTTTCTCCTCTTAAATGAGCAACCCCATATTTTTAAAAAGTAGCCCCTAGTTCTAAATTCTAATTAGGAAACACTTATTGACATGAACGAAAATGGGGAAGTCCTCCTTACAAAAACAGTAAACGCTTGCACAATTTATAATTTAAGTCTGAGATTGATAGGTGTTTTGATGTTCAAGGGTATAAAAGGATTTGAGGCCCAAACGTGTGAATGGAACAAAGATACAGATCAGCCACGATTTAAATGAATGTGTGGAACATCTTTCAGGTGCTAAATGTTTTCCTCCTGCTTCCAGGCACTTGAAGGTAACAGAAAGATACAGGCTTCCTAACAAACAAAATACAGTCCAAATAACCAGGGAATTGGGACAGAAAGATTCTTTCAAGACAACTGAACTTACATGTACAGAGACCAAGGTATTGTTCAGAAGACGATGTGGAGATGCCAGCATTGGACTGGGGTAGGTACAGTAAGAAGTCCCACAACACCAGGTTAAAGTCCAACAGATTTATTTGGTAACGCGAGCTTTTGGAGCACTGCTCCTTCATCAGGTGAGTGGAGAGTTGGGTTCACAAGCAGGGCATATATATAGGCACAGACTCAATTTACAAGGTAATGATTGTAATGCGAGTCTTAACAGGTAATCAGATCTTTACCGGTGCAGACAGTCCTCATGGAGAGAGGGTTCAGGAAAATTCAAGGATAAGTAAAACAATGTTCAAGTTAAAGAGACAATTGCAGTAACCAGGTTTAAAGTGGGAAAGCAGACTTCACAGGTAAATCAAAAACTTAATGTCATTTTAATAAGAGTCTGAGATTAAAGCAATTGCAAACCACTTGTACAGCAATCAAGGCAAAAAAAATCCTACAGTGTTCAGTGGGAAATCCTGGACTGGATTCACTGTTAAAACTGGAGTGGAGGCTCGAGTTTAATTTAAAAGTGTCATTTGGTAATCCCGGACTGGATTTCAAAATGCAAGTCACTAAAGGAAATTATTATAATGAGGGAAGATGGTGAATTGTGTTTTGGGAGTGGACTTGCAAAGCCTCATATGGAAATCATCTAGGGAGATTCTGAGGTGAAAATGACAAACACTAACTTGGGTTTGGAGTGGAATGTGTGTATTTGATCACAGTCATCTTGTGCACATCTAAAGGACTTTGAGTTACTGAGACTTGTAAATTATGATATATGTTGTAATCCGTTTTAATCTTAAAATCTGTGTGTATCTGATAAACTAATAGGAGAGTAGAGGAGTATTGTATTATAATCTGATTTTTTAATAAATGTTTTTTTCTTGTTGTTAAAACTAATTAGAACATAGAACATAGAACATTACAGTGCAGTACAGGCCCTTCGGCCCTCGATGTTGCACCAACCAGTGGAACCAATCTAATGATCCTCTAATCTAAACTATTCCAATGTTATCCATATGCCTATCCACTGACCATTTGAACGCCCTTAAAGTTGACGAGTCCACAACTGCTGCAGACAGGGCACTCCACACCCTTACTACCCTCTGAGTAAAGAACCTACCTCTGACATTCGTCCTATAACTACCACCCCTTAATTTAAAGCTACGTCCCCTCATGTTAGCCGTCACCATCCGAGGAAAAGTGGTCCTGTGACTCTGTTCCTCCACATTTTAAAGTAAAAAGTAAAAGTTATGATCTTTTGAGCCAGGGTTCAATTCTGAGATCTTCCTGTCCAGTTATATCAACTGGGATTATAACATCACCATCTTAATTCCTTTAAAAATCTGAAAGAGTTGTACCAAGTCACATTCCCATGACAACAGCTTTCTCTCCATAGCATTAATCCTCAACTGAAAGTTAAATCTGAGCTCTGATAATGTCATACTCACAGAACATGCCACTCACTCTTTTAAGAAAGTGAACTTCAATTAAATTTGATGACAGTACGATGAATCAAGCAATTTTAAAGTCTTGATAGCATGAATGCCCCTTTTGAAAATAAGTCTTAACAAAATATTACGATATCGAAAAATCTTTGTTAGGTTCAACATAATTGCTGCATATTCCTTACAGTGATCTAATGTATGGAAATATATATTATGAAAATATCAAAGAACAAAGAACAAAGAACAACACAGCATGGGAAACAGACCCTTCGGCCCAACGAGCCCACGCCACCATCTTAACAAAGCATTTTTCCTACACCTCCCTTGACCCATGTCTATGCTTATGGTACCCCCATTGGAAACCAGATTCAGGGGAGAATAATTTAGGGACAATTTGTTACACCAATCAGCCTAAGAGCACATCTTTGGGGTGTGGGAGGAATCCGGAGCACATAAGGAGGTGGTAGCATAGTGGTGTTGCTGCTGGACTTATTATCCAGAGACCTGCGATAATCTTCTGGGGACACAGGTTCGAAACCCACGATGGCAAATAATGAAATTTGAATTCAATAAATTGGCACAGCACGGTAACACAGTGGTTAGCACTGCTGCTTCACAGCTCCAGGGACCTGGGTTCGAATCCCGGCTCGGGTCACTGTCTGTGTGGAGTTTGCACATTCTCCCTGTGTCTGAGTGGGTTTCCTCCAGGTGTTCTGGTTTCCTCCCAGAGTCCAAAGATGTGTGGGCTTGGTTGATTGGCCATTCTAAATTGCCCCTTAGTGTCCCAGGATGCATAGGTTAGAGGGATTAGTGGGTAAATATGTAGGGATATGGGGATAGAGGGCATTTGGCCTATCGAGTCTGCACCAACCACAGTCCCTGGGTGGAATTGTGGTTGGTGCAGACTTGATGGGCCAAATGGCCTCTTTCTGCACCATAGGGATTCTATGATTCTATCTAGAAGTAAATGGAGATCATTGTTGTAAAAACCCATCTGGTTCACTAATATCCTTTCAGGAAGGAAATCTGTCGCTCTTATCCAGTCTGGACCACATGTGACCCACAGCAATGTGGTTGACTCTTAAATGCCCTCACAGAAATTAGTTTAATGGAGAAAGAAGATTAAAAATGATACTTGTGAGAAGGTTTAATTGTATGGACGTGTGATTCTTACATATCCCAATTTAACTGATTAGAATCATAGACTCCCTACAGTGCAGGAAGAGGCCATTCAGTCTATCGAGTCTGCACCGACAACAATCCCACCCAGGCCCTATCCCTGTAACACCATGTGTTTACCCTGCTAATCCCCCGACACTAAGGGACAATTTACTATTGCCAATCAATCTAACTTGCACATCTTTGGTGTGTAGGAGGAAAGCAAAAGAAACCCAAGCAGACACAGGGAGAATGTAAAAACTCCATACAGATAGTGAGGTCAGAATTGAACCCGGTTGGTGTTGTGAGGCAGCAGTGCTAATCACTGTGCCACTGTGCCATCCCATATCAAAATTCCATAATTCTATATTAGAACTCCACATTTTTCTATTTTACTTGAAATAATGCTTATTTGAATTCATTATCTAAAAAGTCTTGTCTTATCTTGTGGATTTATAGTGACCTTCCAATAGGAATCCAAGCAAAAATCCCACAAATTTTAAATTCAAGAACTTGAAAACACGTGGGCCAAAGAGACCGACTGCAATTTGAAAAGTGTCTCAAAACACTTATGCAACCAATACAGCACAACTAACAATATCACGCAGTGTTGAAGTGGAAGAGGGGCCTGATTTAGGGAAATTGAACTGTAAGCGGTTGTTAGCAATGCTGTGTTGTAGCGCCAGGGCACAGTTTTGATTCCAACATTGGATGACTGTGTGGAGTTTGTGCATTCACCCCATGTCTGCGTAGGTTTCCTCTGAGTCCTCCAGTTTCTTCCCACAGTCCAAAGGTGTGCAGGTTAGGTGGATTGGCCATGATATATTGTCCCTTCGTGTCCAAGACGTGTAGGTTGGGGGGGTTTAGTGGGGTAAATGGGGTTACAGGGATAGGGTTGGGTGTGGGCCTGGATAAGATGCTCTGTCGGGGAGTTGGTGCAGACTTGATGGGCTGAATGGCCACCTTCGGCTCTGTAGGGATTCTATGATTCTATAATAAGCTGGTGTAAAAGATTGTGGAAGACCTGACAGTAAATGGTTTTTGGGTAGAACTCATTTACATTTATAATTCCATGATCTTTAACACTGGTTTGGTTAACTGCACCTGTGTTAGATAGACATCACAACAGAAACAAGAGCCCAGTCAACCCCAGTGGTCCCAGTGTGAGCACGGCTATCTTTGAAAGGGGGAAATTCTCACTTGACAATGGCACTGCCATTGGCGGACAACCAACTGGCCAAGCAAACCATGCCTGCCACAACCAGCATGAAGTAATGAACCGGCAGTAGCAGAAAAATGATTGTTATTCACCTGAGGTTGACTGTGTAAAATTCAAAGTCCTGATGTTTGACCCAGTTATTTACCCACTGATTGATGTGTCATACTCTCTTGCTACCCAATCAGTAACAATAGATTTTGACAAGGAAATAACTTCTCAGGGTTACAATATTGGCAAAAACTGTCTATTAGGGTTATAACACTGTGAAGTGGAATATTGTTGCAACATGTTTCTCAATAATATGATCCAATTTCTCACCGTGTACATTAACAGCACTCCGATGTCCAGGACTTGCTTCCACTCTACTTGTGAGGCTGTCAAATAATTTTCTGTTTATGTTTGAGACATAAATTATTATCAGTAAGCCAATTGTGTTTAGGTTGAATCCTACCTTATTCATCATTATTATAATCACCTTTCCCGTGTTTAACATAGAACATAGAACATAGAACACTACAGCACAAACAGGCCCTTCAGCCCACAAGTTGCGCCGAGCACATCTATACCTACCAAGCCATAGAACTATCTGTAACTTCCAATGCCATTAAATCCCATATACTCATCCAGAAGTCTTTTAAAAGACCCCAGCGAGTTTGCCTCTACCACCACCGACGGCAGCCGATTCCACTCACTCACCACCCTCTGAGTGAAAAACTTACCCCTGACATCTCTGTACCTGCTGCCCAGCACCTTAAACCTGTGTCTTCTTGTAGCGACCATTTCAACCTGGGGAAATAGCCTCCGAGAATCCACCCTATCTATACCTCTCAACATTTTATAAACCTCTATCAGGTCGCCTCTCAACCTTCGTCTCTCCAGGGAGAAGAGACCGAGCTCCCTCAACCTATCTTCATAAGGCATGCCTCCCAATCCAGGCAACATCCTTGTAAATCTCCTCTGCACCCTCTCAGTAGCTTCCATATCCTTCCTGAACACTGAAATTCAGCAGATGAATGAAATTTCTATTCTCTTTAAATGTAGTTTTCCCAGTGAAACTCCAGATTAGTGCTCATTTATTCATTAAGTGCAGCATCTAAACAAGACATCAGTGCATTTGGTGTTATCATTAAATATGAGACTTACATCAGCGTCATTAAGCTTCCAAGTTTTTTTATTTATTTGTGGGACATGGGCATCGCTGGCTGGGCCAGCATTTATCGCCCATCTCTAATTGCACTTGAGAAGGTGGTGGTGAGTTGCCTTCTTGAATCACTGCAGTCCATGTGTTGTGGGTTACCCAATGCCGTTAGGGAAGGAATGCTGGGATTTTGACACAGCGAAGGAACAGTGATATACTTCCAAGTCAGGACAATGAGTGGCTTGGAGGGGAACTTGCAGGTGGTGGTGTTCCCATTTATCTTCTGCCCTTGTCCTTCTAGACAGAAGTGGTTGTGGGTTTGGAAGGTGCTGTCTAAGGATCTTTGATGAATTGCTGCAGTGCATCTTGTAGATAGTACACACTGCTGCTACTGAGCGTCAGTGGCAGAGGGATTGAATGTTTGTAGATGTGGTGCTAATCAAGTGGGCTGCTTTATCCTGGATGGTATCGAGCTTCTTGAATGTTATCGGAGCTGCACCCATCCAGGCAAGTGGGGAGCATTCCATCACGCTCCTGACTGGTGCCTTGTAGATGATGGGTAGGCTTTGGGGAGTCGGGGGTGAGTTACTCACTGCAGTATTCCCAGCCTCTTCCCTGTTCTTGTAACCGCTGTGCTTATGTGGTGCGCCCAGTTGAGTTTCTGGTCAATGATAACCCCAAGGATGTTGACAGTGGGGGGGTTCAGTGATGGTTACACCATTGAATGTCAAGTACGAGTTAGCAGAAGCTACAACCTCCCGTCACAGGGAAAGGAAGAGTGGAGATGGAGAGGAAGAAAGAAATAAGAACAATGGAAGAAGGGAATTAACGGGCATTTCTGTAGCATTTTCACCTCAGGACGTCCCTCTTCACTCTCATTTTCATAGAACTGTAGAACCATAGAAAAATTACAGCAAAGAACGAGGCCATTTGGCCCATCTTGTCCATGAGTTGGGGCTGCTGATGGGGAGGGGGGATTTGGGGGAGGTAGGGATCAGGAGATCGGGACTGCAGAGGGTTTGGGGGTATATCAAAGCAGGCTGGGGGGAGGGGGGCTCAGTCATGTTGGGTGGGCCAGCGTTAGGCCATGGGGGGGTGGTTCGGAAGGCCAATAATGCGGGGGTTGTAGGGCTGGCCAGCGATTGAGTTGGCCAATGATCAGGAGGCTGGTAGTGCGGGGCTACTGCACATGTGCCAATATTGATTGGCGCATGCACAGTCCCTGCTCAGCGCTGTGCTACTGGCTTCTCCAGCGGGATTAGGTGCCACCCACTGATTTCTGGAGTGATTCACACAAGAAACATAGAAACATGGAAGATAGGAGCAGAAGGAGGCCATTCGGCCCTTTGAACCTGCTTTGCCATTCATCACAATCATGGCTGATCATCCAACTCAATAGCCTAATCCTGCTTTCTACCCACGACCTTAGATCCCACTTGCCCCAAGTGCTATAATAGAAACATAGATGATAGGGACAGGAGGAGGCCATTTGGCCCTTCGAGCCTGCTCTGCAGTCCACTAGTGCACTCAGCGATGCACAGAGTGCAGGAGACTCATTTTGAAACTCGGCTGAAAAGACCAATTTTACGCAAATTCAACAATTTTCTGGGGAGAATTGCGCCCCAGTGTGGATAGAGATGGACAGTAGTTTAAGATGCACACAACACAGCCCGCCCAGCCAATGCCCTCGCTCGTCTGCCTCTTGACTGGATCTTCCTACCAGTGCATCAATGAGTATAATTTCCACTGGTCCCTAACAAACATGCAGAGTGACCCGAAACTTGTCCCCAATGGAGCACCACCCAAAAAGTGTGTTCAGACCCCCTCATCCCTATACCAATCTGTTAAAGAAAATAATCATTAATGCGCAGTAATAAACGATCTGCAGCAGGCACTTAGCATCTTTCAGCTGTTGCTGGGATAAGGAACACTCAAACACAGTATCTCAGCTAGAGTTACTAAATCTGTTGCTACTGCTACAAAATACAGAGCAAAATCCAACCATTGCTTTTACAGGGACTTTTAAATTAGACCCATTTGTGATATCTGATTACACCTTTCATTAAAGTGTGGAGAATAATTTTCTCCAAATGTTCTTGCAGTGTTAACATCTCCACTTTTTGCCTTATTAAGAATGGAGAGGAATTTGGAGACACAAACAGGATAAGACCCCCCACTGGCTGTCACGTGTACTATCTGGAGCAAATGCAAAACAATAAAGAGCAGTTCATCAGCCCAGGCTTAACAGCTCAAAGTAAACACATCGATCGAATAAGGATCTCTCTCTGTTCACCGTTAGATGCAATCATCACCAAGCAAAACATGAAATTGGCTTCAAAAGTAATTTTATTAAAAAATGAGAGGATTTGTCAGGATATTGAGTGAATGTTTCCTCGCGGGCGGAGGGCGAGCTAGAACGATGGAGCAGAGTTTAAAGGAAGGGCCTCCCGTTAAGATCGAGTTGTGGAGGAATTTCTATTCTTTTAGACATTGGAATTTTCATCTACAAGAAGTAGTGGAAGCCTGGAATTTTATCGGCACTCCTGCTCCGATTCTGGGGGCAGGCGAGATCGGAGAGCGACATTCTCTGTTGGCCTCGGGCGGGATCGTACGAACCTCGGGCAGACGTGCCGATAAAATTCCACCCGATGTCATGTTATAAATTTCATTTGTGGGATATGGACGTCGCTGGTGGGCCAGCATTTCTTATCTATCCTTAGCTGCCCTTGGAGGGAGCTGAGAGTCAACCACATTGCTGTGGTTCTGGAGTCACATGTAGGCCAGACCAGGGAAGGATGTTGTGCGATTTCAAGAAGTCATTAGATAAACTTTTATGGCTAAAGGGATTAAGGGATATGAGGGGGGGAAGGGGGGGATCAGGATATTGAACTTGATGATCAACCATGATCAAAATGAATGGTGGAGCAGGCTCAAAGGGCCAAATGGCCTTTGCCTGCATCTAGTTTTTATGTTTATGTTTCTACAAGATATTTGCCGCAAAATATTTCTGCTTAAAAGGCATGATTTTTAAATTTATAATTGATATTTTTCTGGGGAGCGGAAACAGGCTATTGAAATCTTCCAGGCATAATTAACACGCCAACCTGCTTGTCTATAATAAGTGCAGACAATGCTTTAATGCTGCCAATATTTATAAGTGGGAGAGATATTGCCAAGTCATTTACACAGCCATCTACAAACTAGAATACCTCCACGAATCCAGTGCCACAGCATCAAAGGCGTAGCGATGCAGAGAGCACTGGAGCGCCACTCCGACACCCAGGTTCCCCAGGGTGTCTTTTCATTCCTCTATTCTCAGTGGAGTCCACTTCATTAAATTGCCTGTCCGGGGTTTCTGAAACTGGAAGATTGGTGCTGATTTGAGCGCTCACTACCTTGGGTATTGAAGCCTCTTGTTTCCGGGAGTCACCCGTGCAGGGTGAGGGGATTTGGCTCACCTGATGGCAACAGTCAGAACTGGACGGAAATCCTCTGGCCACCACGGTGGGGTGGTAGAGAAGGCCAGCTTTGGGGGGAACATGTCAAATGCGGTATTGTGTGGGGCAGCAGATTGTTAATGAGACAATCAAATGTCTCATTAACATTTGATTGTTAGCGAGAAAGCAGATCATCATGATGACGAATGTATTAGTCAACCAACGAGGGAGGGAGGGGCCTGTTGGAGGTGGGAGGTCATGTGATAAACCTCAAGGAATATGTCCAAACAGAGTTGGCAACGCTAATCAGAAGTGGAACATCTCAGATTGCCCCACCTTACACTGGTAAAGTGAATGTGTATACAAACACTCATGTATTCTCTGATGAAGGATGCGTTAACTTCTTGGCCTTTTGGCTGAACTCAAATGTAGCTTTTGATCCTGCGTTTGGTCTTGGTCAATGAGGTTACACTGAGGCGGCACTTGAAGCAATTTTTAAAAAGCCATCTGGGCCTTTTGGCTAAGGTGAAGCTGAGATCAAGCTCAGCAGGGGGTGTAATGCCTCGCCCTGTCAGCTTGGATCCTGTTTGATCAGGCCCAACATGGGAGGAATGGCCTGTATTGTTAGCCTGGATCTGCTTTGAATTGGATTTTGCTTGGGAATGAGGTACCAAAAATACAAAGTAAAAAGTGCAAAGAAATAATGATGGAGAGGATGCCATGAACACATAGCCCATCGCCTGGAGTCATGCATTCAAACTGGATTGGTATCTGGTACCAGTCATAAGCTGCCAAAGACTAATGACTTGGCTTCAGATAGACAGAGAAGAGACAGGCAGACCCAGGCCAGTATTCTTCTCACAGCTGTTCATTTCTGGAAAGGTTCAGGCTGGGGAGCTGGAGGAACTCTTACGAAATTCCCCACTATGGTTTTGAAAAAGTAGCCACAGGCCTTTCATGGCTATTGTTCTCCTCAAAGGTTTCATTTCCATGGATGTGAACTTCCGAGGGCAGGAGTGAGGACAGAAAGTGTCGGAAGTGCTCCGCAGAGCTGGCTCCTCTTATGGAGAGAGAAACAGAGTTAACGTTGCAGGCTGATGACCCTTCATCAGAATTGAAAACTGTAATCAACTTTAAACCTGCAGACGGACAGAGTATGGGGGTGGGGGGCTGGGGGGTGGGTGGAGAAGGAGAAAATGGAAGGAAATGTAAGTGATGTTGTTCATGGTCTATGAAAGCATCAGACAATCCATACATAATAAGCAGGCATTTGTCACCGCATGGTGGCACAGTGGGTTAGCACTGCTACCTCACAGCGCCAGGGACCCAGGTTCGATTCCCGGCTTGGGTCGCCGTTTGTGTGGAGTTTGCACATTCTCCCCATGTCTGTGTGGGTTTCCTCCTGCATTCTGGAAGCTCGTTTGGTGCATTGACCTGAACAGGACTGTGGCAACTAGGGGATTTTCACAGTAACTTCATTGCAGTGTTAATGCAAGCCTTACTTGTGACTAATAAATTAAAAAAAAATAAGCAGGCATTAAGGCCAGTTCTGGAGATGTAACTTCCAGTGATACAATTTTCTGTGAATAAGGATCCGTATACTGGCTGCAACTATCACTTGATGCTCATCACTGATTTTCTAGTCCTGGTAAAGCTACTTCACTGCTCGATTGCCATCTTCTGAGCAGTTTATCACTGTGGAAAGAAATTGAAACCACAATGTGATGAAATGAAACTTCTCTCCAGACTGACCCTGCAGTTACTGCAAACAAGGTGTTTACTATTCAGTCTGGGATCCTGCTCACAGACTGTACAAAGCGGATCATTTGCATGCCCATCGCCAGTGTCCCTTCATAAACATCAATTATGCTCAAGAATACATAAGTAATTTATGATGTAAAGGAGAACATGCCCCTGTCTACATCAACGGGAAGCACAGCAAGAAGTCTCACCACACCAGGGTTAAAGTCCAACAGGTTTATTTGTTAGCAAAAGCTTTCAGAGTCTCGCTCCTTCATCAAGTGAGTGAAGAGCTGTGTTCACAAACATTTACAGGCACAGACTAAATTTACAAGAGAATGGTTGGAATGCGAGTCTTTACAGGTAATCAAGTCTTAAAGGTACAGACAATGTGAGTGGAGAGAGGGTTAAGCACAGGTTAAAGAGATGTGTATTGTCTCCAGACAGGACAAATAATGAAATTTTGCAAGCCCAGGCAAGTGATAGGGGTTACAGATAGTGTGACATGAACCCAAGATCATGGTTGAGACCATCTTCATGTACGCGGAACTTGGTTATCAGTCTCTGCTCAGCGATTCTGCTTTGTCATGTGTCGTGGGTAAATATGTAGGAATATGGGGATAGAGCCTGGGTGGGATTGTGGTCAGTGCAGATTCGATGGGCCAAATGGCCTCTTTCTGCACTGTAGAGTTTCTATGAAGAAGAAATGATGAAAGAAGCCATATCACGGAAACTGTGGAAAACTATCATTTAATGATGGACTGATTCAATTCAGTGTGTCCATAAACGTAAGAGAATGTTCTAGCCTCACCCAGTCAAGCTAGGCATTCCCCAAAGTTTTTTTTAAAGCAAGGCAAGTTGTCGTACTGGATTCGTTATGAGCTGATCTGCTTCAGCAACTTCATCACTCACACATGGACGCAGGCCAGACAAGAGAATTCACAAAAGAGACATCCCATTGCTGGATATGTGCAATGATACTGAAGTCATCGTCAAACAGTGTGGGTCGTGTCAGGAGACTATGCCAAGTCAACACAAAGAACCACTCATTGTACATGGCATTCTTACACATCATTAACCCAAAATCCCAACTTACTGCTTTCATGTCCATGACATTGACTTCATCATCATCAACAACTAAGGAGATAGTTATTGAACTTCAGGAAGCATAGGGGAGGATATGCTCCTGTCTAAATCAACTTGTTTCTAGGTGTCCAGATCTCTGATACCCTGTTTTGGTCTCTCAATGCTGATACTATAGTCATGAAAGCCCACCAATGCCTCTATTTTCTTGGGAGGTTAAGGAAATTTGGCATGTCCACTAAGATTCTCACTAATTTTTACTGATGCACCATAGAAAGCATTCTTTCCATACGTATCACAGCTTGGTATGGCTCCTGCTCTGACCAAGACCCATAAGAAACTATGAAGGGTCATGAACAAAGCCCAGTCCATCACTCAAACCAGCCTCCCATCCATTGACTCTCTTTATGCTTCCTGCTGCCTCGGAAAAGCAGCCAGCGTCATTAAGAACACCACACACCCCGGACATTCTTTCTTCCACCTTTTTTATACAAAAGTCTGCGATCAGGTACCAATGGACTCAAGAGTCACTCCTTACCTGCTACTATCAGACTTTTGAATGGGCCTATCTCATGTTAAGTTGATCTTTCTCTGCACCCTAGCTATGACTGTAACACTACATTTTGCACCCTATCCTTTCCTTCCCTATGAACGGTAAGCTTTGTCTGTACAGCAAGCAAGAAACAATACTTTTCACTGTATACTAATACATGTGACAATAATAAATCAAATCAAATTAAAATCAAGTTGCTGTGTAATGCAGACTCGATGGGCCGAATGCTCTTTATGCACTGTAGGGATTCCATGGTTGGAAAGATCCTATATTGTTGTTGCATTGGATCTAAATTAATGTGGAGAAGAGGTATTCTAACTGACAGTCTACATTCACGCATATCCTCCAATGCCTCACTAATAACAGACCACTATCTGTAACGATCTCAGTAACAAACAGTTAAACTGGGAATAACAGAATAGATGTGCTTGACAGTTTGTGTAATTGTTGACTGATGGGGTAATGTGCCTTTAAAGGATTGAAGCATGACATCACTAGAAAGGAAGTACGTCATGTGATCCAGTCTTAGTTTCATATTTGTGTTAAAGCGGATCACAGCACAGGCAGCTCTGCTGCTGTCTTCAAGCTTTATACCCACCCATAACTGTTCACACCCATCCTATTCTAAATAAATCAACTTCCAATCCATTCACTCAATCCCTTGGCCTGTCTTACGAATGATCGGTGCCTTTCCATCATTTTAAAAGCACGGCAGGAGGCAGTGTGGGTCAGCAAGGCCAGGAGTGATGGATTGCAGCTGGAATTGTGGAAAATTGAACACTGTAATCTTCAGTAATTATCTTCATTGAATTTTAATTCAAGAACACATTGGATCCATTCACAAACATCTTTTATTGCACAGTGTTCCTCTCAATGTGTTATTCTTAAAAGTCACTCACTTTTTCATTTAATCTCCATTGATTTTCCTCCCTCTGCCAGTTTTCTTATTGTCACTAATTTTCATGAGCTGTGTGTGATTGAGTTTTCTCTATTATCTATCTCGTCACATCAATCAGGCGCAAGGACCTTCCTCGCTGTCCAACACTGTACTACGTAATCAAACCCTCCACATTACTCAATGTTTCAATTGCTTCAAAAGCTCTGAAGGAAGCACAGTCATTGGAAAGGAACAGTAAGAAGTCTCTCAACACCAGGTTAAAGTCCAGCAGGTTTATTTGGAATCACAAGCTTTCGGAGCACTGCCCGTCTCCACTCACCTGATGAAGGAGCAGCACGTGATTCCAAATAAACCTGTTGGACTTGAACCTGGTGTTGCGACACTCCTTATTGTGCTTACCCCAGTCCAATGCCGGCACCTTCACATCATTGGAAGGAAAAGAAGATTTGTTTTCTATGCATCATCCATGACCAAATAACATCTTAAAGCACTTTGCAGCCATGAGCTACCTATTGAAGTGTGGTCACTGTTGTAATGTAGGAAATCCAGTGGCCAGTTTGGTACACAGCAAGCTCCCAGAAACAGAAACATGATCATACCCAGATAGCCTATTTACAAGGGCAGCACGGTAGCACAGTGGTCAGCACTGCTGCTTCACAGCTCCAAGGATCTTGGTTCGATTCCCGGCTCGGGTGACTGTCTGTGAAGAATTTGCACATTCTCCTCGTGTCTGCGTGGGTTTCCTCCGGGTGCTCCGGTTTCCTCCCGCACTCCAAAGATGCACGGCTTAGGTTGATTGGCCATGCTAAAATTACCCCTTAATGTCCTGAGATGCTTAGGTTAGAGGGATTAGTGGGTAAAATATGTAGGGATATGGGGTAGGGCCTGTGTGGGATTGTGGTCGGTGCAAACTCGATGGGCTGAATGGCCTCTTTCTGTACTGTAGGAATTCTATGAATTATGAGATATTGATTGAAGGATAGCTATTGGCCAGAAGATTGGTGTTAACTCCGCTTCTCTTCAAAATAATGGGCCATGGGATATTTTATGTCCACTTGAGAGGTGCTTAGCTTACTGTCTAACCTGAAGGATAGTGCTACATTCCTCAATACTTGCACTGGGATGTTACTCTAGGGTTTTGTGCTCAAGTTTGCAGAGCGGGGCTTGAACCCACTGATAACCAGACTGTTTCCTGGGATATCAGGACTGACATACGAGCAGAGATTGAGTCGTTTAGGATTATATTCACCAGAGTTTAGAAGGAGAAGTTTGGGGGGTCTCGTGGAAACAGAGAAAATTCTAACAGGGCTAGACATGGTAGATGCAAGAAGGATGTTCCTGATGGTGGGGGTGTCCACAACAAGGGGCCACAGTCTGGGGTGAAGTATTTAGAACTGAGATGAGGAGAAATTTCTTCATGCATACAGTGGAAGGGGCATGGTGTTTGAGATGGTCCGCCTGTCATTGGGACATACAGCCTACATACCGAGCATCACACTGCCAATGAAACTCATATCCCACATTACGCACTTGTGTGATAGGCAGAGTGTCTTTTTAGCTTAACAGTAGTAGCCAGTTAGTGGCAAATACCACTCACATTGTTACTACACTGTAACAGTGTGAAACAGCTAACCTCACCTGGTGCTCAAGGTTTTGAGATTGCTTGTTCTTCCAGGGTAATCTGAGGTAGACTGGGCACTTCTCAGAGCCAAAGGTGGCTCACTCAAGAGTTAGCAAGACTTACAATGTATATTAATACACAGGGCCCTGTTCTTTGCAGACATAGAAAGAACATATACACACATTGCACTGGATTCAGCTAAACAAAATAAGCGATAGCCATTCATTGAATCATTCAATGACAATGCCTTAGCCAATCCAAGTCAAGCTACCTGGTTTAAATTTAAACAATGCTTGGCAGTTAATTATCAGTCACCATCAACTGATGCATTCTCCATGACAGTCCGCTACCAATAAGAATACACTTGCGAACCAATTAACAACCTCTTCTCATTATTAGAAAGTTGTTGATTCCCCTGACATTGGTATTCTTGCAATTGTCCAGATGGGTGCAAGATGAAAATCTTCGACAAAATGTATTTTTTCAGCAATACTAAATAAAAGCCACTATTGCTCCTTTCCAAATGAGTTTTTTGCAGGAATTTTGAAGTTCTATTAATTAGAATAAATGCTGAATTATTTCATATTGAGTATACTTTTATGTGCAAATGCTGTTTATACTGGGACATTTTTAGATGGGTAATATGATCTATAATTGGTGTAAACAAGTTTCACAAAATCATTTCAACAACCTGCCTCACAGAGCCAGGGACCAGGGTTCAATTCCCGGCTGGGGTCAATGTGTGGAGTTTGCACATTCTCCCTGTGTCTGCGTTTCCTCCAGGTGCTCCAGTTTTCTCCCACAGTCCAACGACGTGCTGGTTAGGTGCATTGGCCATGTTAAATTCTCCTTCAGTATACCCGAACAGGCGCCAGAGTGTGGCAACTAGGGAATTTTCACGGTAACTTCATTGCAGTGTTAATGTCAGCCTACTCGTGACTGATAAAAAAAGCTTTAAAAACCGCTTGCTTCCTGTTACTAGCCAGTTCAAAAAAGTTGAACAACTTTAATTGCTTCATTTTCTGTCCCTCTCCCATGTTCACTGATTAGATCAAAGCTGCTTTGTCTGTGATTTGTCCATCAGCTATCTGACAGATTGCCCTCATTTCAAAACAAGCAGAAGTGTGGTTTCAGGAGTGTGATCCTTTTAAAATGTGCAAGTGGGAGGATCTGAGTGAATATTTGACTTTTATTGCGCATTTATCACCCTTTGTTCTTGTAGTTTGCTCTGTGGTGATGTTTCAGATCTGAAGTCTTGAAGATGAGCTGCAAATATTTGAGAAACATGCTGATTTTGGATTCAAAATAGCCACCAGCTATCCATTAACCCGACGATAATTATATTTGCCCAGTATCGAAAATTAATTTGAATTTTGTTGCCATTTAGAACAGGTTCATTGTGATGTTAATTGGAATGTTCTGCTTCCTGCTACTTTTGATCTCCTGGTTCATCTTTTCTCTCCTTCCCAATTGAGTGCAGACAGAAAATGAACAGCGATGTTATTTTGGGAGAGTTATTTATACGGGTACACTGCGTTTCATTAATTTCGCAGAGTTGGTTGTTGAATGAATGCTGGAAATTTCTTTTTTACCCTTTCTGGTTGCAATGGGATTAGAATTTAATGAAGATAGCAGGCTTTACTTTTGATTGAATGGCTCTTTGTAATTGGACCATACACAGTAATAACTGAACATGTTCTATTCAAACCATACTCTGCAATGTGCGCATCTTCCTGTCAATAAAATATTTCCATTTATATAGTGCTTTTCTTGACAACTAGGTTCTTTATGACAATGAAACACTTTTCAATTGTAGTCATTGTTGTAATGTAGGAAACTCCACAGCCTATTTGTGCGCAGCAAGCTCCCACAAATGGCAGTGTAATAATGACCGGACAATCGTTTTTGTGATATTGACTGAGGATTGAAGATGGGCCAGGTGTGGGAGATAACTCCCCTTCCAAATAGAGGCCATGGAAGCTATTGTGTCAACTGACAGGGCTAACTGGGCCTTGGTTTAATAACGCACCTGAAAGACAGCACCTCCAACAGTGCAGCATTCCTTCAGTGCTTCACCGGAACAAAGAACAAAGAACAACACAGCACAGGAAACAGGCCCTTCGGCCTAACGAGCCCGCGCCGCCGTCCCACTGCCTCAGTGTCCTATTCGTGATTTTAGTCTACGCCTAATGTGCGAGGATCAGGGAGGTCCAATTTAGGGACAATTTAGTCCCTAAAGTTAAGGAACATCAGCCTTAACTTTTGTGATCAACGATCTTCCCTGGTGGTCTAGTGGTTAGGATTCGGCACTTCTATGGCCACAGCCCGGGTTCGTTTCCCAGTCAGGGGGTGAAGATTTATGTGGCGGCACGGTGCCAAACAGTGCCAGGGACCCGGGTTCGGTTCCTGGCGTGGGTCACTATCTGGGTGGAGTTGCATGTTCTCCCCGTGTCTGCATGGGTTTCACACAGTCCAAAGATGTGCAAGCTAGAATCACTGGCCATGCTAAATTGCCCCTTAGTGTCAGGGGGACTAGCAGGGTAAATCGGTGGGGTTACAGGGATAGGGTCTGAGTCGGATAGTTGTCAGTGCAGATTCAACAGGCTGAATGGCCTCCTTGTGCACTGTAGGGATTCTATAATATGATTCTATAATAAGTGCTGGAGTGGGATTTGTACCTTGACCCTTTGAAGTCAATCAAAATGAACAAAGGATAATGGGGGCAATTCTCCCCAAAAAATTGTAAAAATTGAATTCTTGTGAAAACTGGAGTAAATCCCATTTATTCAGCAGGAGTTTAAAAATTAATCTCCCACACTCCGTGCAGCCCAGAGTGCCAGAGTGTGATTAACATTAAATGCTGGGGGCAGGGCCCATTCCTGCTGCAGAGGCTGGCAGCATAGCGCTGAGTGGGCCATTGCGCGTGCGCCAATCTTTATTACTTTATTTATTAGTCGTAAGTGCGTTTACATTAACACTGCAATGAAGTTACTGTGAAAACCCTCTCGTCACCACACTCCGGCAGGTAAACTGAGGGAGAATGTAGCATGGCCATTGCTCCTAACCAGCATAATCCATCTTTCGGATTGTGGGAGGAAACAATGGATAGGAAACTGATTGGTGGAGAGGAAACAAAGAGTAGGAATTACTGGGTGCTTTTCAAATTGGCAGGCAGTGGGGTACCAACAGGGATCAGTGCTGGGACCCCAGCTATTCGCAACATATATTAATGGGATTCGGATGAGGGAACAAAATGTAACATCTCAAAGTTTGCAGATGTTACCAAGTTAGGTGGGAGGGTGAACTGTGACGAGGATGCAGAGACCCTTCTGGACAGGTTGTGTGAGTGGACTAATCATTGGCAGATGCAGTATAATTTGGATAAGTGTGAGGTTATTCACTTTGGAAGCAAAAACAATAAGGCAGATTACTCCCTGATTGACTATAAATTGGGAGAGGGGAGTGTGCAACGAGACCTGGGTGTCCTTGTGCACTGGTCACTGAAAACATACATGCAGTTGCAACAGGTGGTAAAGAAGGCAAATGTTTGTCTTCATTGCGAGAGGTTTCGAGTACAGGAACAGGGATGTGTTGTTGCAATTATACAGGGCCTTGGTGAGGCCACACCTAGAATATTGTGTGCAGTTTTGGTCTCCTTTTCTGAGGAAGGATGTTCTTGCTCTCAAGGGAGTGCAGCGAAGGTTTACCAAGCTGATTCCGGGGATGACAGACCTGATGTATGAGGAGAGATTGACTAGGTTAGGATTTTGCTGGAGTTCAGGTGAATGAGCGGGCATCTCATAGACACTTATAAAATTCTAACAGGACTGGACAGGATAGATGCAGGGAGGATGTTCCCAATGGTGGGGGAAGTCCAGAACCAGGGGTCACAGTCTGAGAATTCGGGGTAGACCATTTAGAACGGAGATGAGAAGACATTTCTTCACCCAAAGAATGTGAGCCTGTGAAATTCATTACCACAGGGAGTAGTTGATGCCGAAACATTGAATGTATTCAAGAGGCGGCTGGATATAGCACTTGGGGCGAATGGGATCAACGGTTCTAAGGATAAAGCAGGATTAGGCTATTGAGTTGGATGATCAGCCATGGTCGTAATGAACGGCGGAGCAGGCTCGAAGGGCCAAATGGCCTCCCCCTGCTCCTATCTTCTATGTTTCTATGTAATCTGTAATAGTGGTGATTGGCACATGCGCAGTAGGCACCCCCCCCCCCCCCCCCCCCACCTCCCACCACACTGTCGGTCTCTCTATCACTGGCTAGCCTTGAGATCCTCCATTGCTGCCCACCCTCCCCCAATACTCCTCCACGGCCCAATCACGGTACCCCCCCCAACAAACATGGCTGGCCAACCTCGAACCCCCACCGCCTACCCACACCCCGATCTCCCATTCCTGGTCAAGGGGCTAGCAGGCCCAGTGATTTCAATCCTGAGCCTGCTAATACGATTTGAAATATAAGAACATAAGAACATAAGAAATAGGAGCAGGAGTAGGCCATCCAGCCCTTCGAGCCTGCCCCGCCATTCAATAAGATCATGGCTGATCTGTCGCTGCTCAGTTCCACTTTCCCGCCCTCTCCCCATAACCCTTAACCCCCTCTCCTATCAAAAACCCATCAACCCGCGTCTTAAAAATATTTAGCGAGGCAGCCTCCACCACTTCAACAGGCAGAGAATTCCAGAGATTCACCACCCTTTGAGTGAAGAAGTTCCTCCTCAACTCCGTTCTAAACCACCCCCCTTTTATCTTGAGGCTGTGCCCCCTAGTCCTACTGTCTTTTTTGAGCGGGAAGAGTCTTTCCACCTCTATCCTATCCATCCCATTCATCATCTTATACGTCTCAATGAGATCTCCCCTCATTCTTCTAAACTCTAACGAGTACAAGCCCAGTTTATTCAGCCTCTCCTCATAGCTCAACCCCCTCAACTCCGGTATCAGCCTAGTAAACCTCCTCTGCACTCCCTCCAAGGCCAAAATATCTTTGCGCAGGTGCGGCGCCCAAAAATGCACACAATACTCCAGCTGCGGCCTCACCAATGCCCTATACAGCTGCAGCAAGACCTCCCTACTTTTATATTCTATCCCCCTCTATAATATAATCTATAATATAATATAATATAATCACTATAATGATGGAGTGGAATTAGAGATAATGTTTACGTATTAACAACTATTGGACTGAAGTTCGAAACTGCATGAGGAACTGTACGGCAACAAAATTAAGGACTAAATATAATATAAATATAAATATAATATAAATATAAACTAAATATAAATATATTTAAATTAGAAGCAGCATACATTACTGCAGATCCACGACGCTGGAAATCTGGCACCGGGAGACGTGCAGAGGCCCGGATGCCAGTGCAAATGGCGCAAATCGGCCGCTGCCAGAATCTTCCGCTTGCTGCGCTAAAAAATCAGTGCAGCAGGATGGGAGAATCGCCCCCAGTTTGTTTGACGAAGACTTTAACAATCCACATGACTGCACAAGTTATTGTCCACGTATAAATAGTCAGTATAATGATGGAGTGGAATTAGAGATAATGTTTACGTATTAACAACTATTGGACTGAAGTTCGAAACTGCGTGAGGAACTGTACGGCAACAAAATTAAGGACTAAATATAATCAGTTTACCAAGCAGCTAGGTTCAGAAATTCTTCATAAGATTGCAGTGTTTACTTTAGTTTCAAATTATTGGTTTTCTTTTATTCATATCCAGGATGTGGGCATCGCTGGCTGGCCAGAATTTATTGCCCATCTGCAGTTGCCCATCAGAATCTGTGTAGGTACAACCACAGTGCTGTTAGAGAGGGAAAGAATGGAGAAGAAGGCAAGGAGAAGAAAGAATTGATTCTGTAAGAAGTTTACAGAAGCGGGGAGGTTAGGACAGATGGAAGTCATTCAACCATCATGTCTCTACCAGATCATTAAAGTTAAAGTTTATTTATTAATCACAAATAAGGCTTACATTGACATTGCAATGAAGTTACTGTGAAAATCCCTTAGTTGCCACATTCTAGCACCTGTTTGGGTCAATGCACCTAACCAGCATATTCACAGGGGCAATTTGACATGTCCAATCAATTTAACCCACACAGTTTTGGACTGTAGGAGGACACTGGAGGACCCAAAGGAAACCCACGCAGACACAGGGAGAACGTGCAAACTCCACACAGACAGTGACCCAAACTGGGAATTGAACCCAGATACCTGGTGCTGTGAGGCAGTAGTGCTAACCACTGTGCCACAATCACAGAAGCATTAAAGCCAACTTTGACACTGTGTAACATAAGAAGATATTAGAGCAGGTGACCAAAAACTTGATCAAAGGAGCAGGTTCAAACTAAAACTATTACCACTGCCCTGACATGATTGCCAATAAACAGCGGTGACTGTGCCAGTGATAACTTAGCATGAGGCACCATCAAAAATCTCTGCCAGAAGCTTATTAACTTCAACTCCCATCTCTGTTTATTGATGTGTTTGCAACACTAATTAAATATTTATGGCAATCACTTTTGCCTTGGCTCCTTCCAATCTTCAGGAGAAATATTTTGTCGAACTGCACAAATAGATATACCCAATTGCAATGGGTACGGTAATATAAAGTTGTACAACCAATAAATTAGTAGACATGGAAATACAGATCAGAAATGGTTCTATATTGTTGTGATCTTGCAATCAATGCTGGGGAGGAATGTAATCAGAAAATTCAGAGCTCAACACCAAATATATTTAGGCCCTGGTAGATCTTGTCAACTCGCAGGTCAACTTTGTTGCCAATCTCGTGAATTCTTAACTTATACCTCCTTTATTTTGAGACAGTTTGAATGACCAAGGATCTCAGCAGCAGAGAGCGGGATGAGTAGTTAATTCTGTATTCTTAGAATTATAGAATCATAGAATCCTTACAGTGCAGACGGAGGTCATTCAGCCCATCAAATCTGCAATCCCATCCAGGCCCTAACCTCATGCTTTACCCAGCTATTCTCCCTGACACTAAGGGGAAATTTAGCCTGGTCAATCCCACCTAATTTGCACATCTTTGGGCTGTGGGAAGAAACCGGAATACCCAGAGGAAATCACACAGAGACGGGGAGAATGTGCAAACTCCGCATAACCAGTGACCCAAGTTGGGATTCAAACCCGGGTCCCTGGTGCTGTGAGGCAGCAGTGCTAACCACTGTGCCACCGTGCCATCCAGGAGAGGGCAGCACAACAGCGACGCTGATTGGCAGTTGCGGGGAAGATTCTTCTTAGGCAGTCCATTGGGATTGAGGGTAACTTACTTCTACTCCAGTTCGGTGGGTTTTCAGATGGCTGACAAGTCTAGTGTGAGTTCTTCCGAGGTTTGTACATTCCCTCTGATGACTCAATTCTGCATGTTTCCAACAAAGTCTCCCAATGTGTTCAGCACCTTCATAAATGTCAACAAAGAAGCTACAGAGGGACTGACAGAGATTAAATGACTGGGCAAAAATTTGGCAGGTAGAGGCCAAAATTCTGCAACCTCATCTGCAGCTGGGATTTTCCGGTCCCGCTGCTGTGAATGGAGATTTGGCTGAGCGTCAAATTTTCCGTTCTTTCTGGCAGTGGTTGTGGGCAAGCGAGACTGGAGGATCCCAGCCAGAGTACAGTTTGGGAGAATGTGAACTTGTCCACTTTGGCAAGTCGAATAGGAAAGGAGTATATTACCTAGATGGAGAGAGGTTGCAAAACTCTGCACTACAGAGGGATCTGGGTGTCCTTGTACATCAACCACAAAAAGCTGGTATGCAGGTACAGCAAGCGGTTAGGAAGGCAGATAGAATTATTGCAAGGGGAAATCAAGTATTAATGTGTTGTTGCAGCTATGCAGGGTCATAGTTAGGCAGAATTTGGAGTACAGCATACAGTTTTGGTCTCCTCACTTAAGAAAGGATATAATTACATTTGAAGCAGTTGGGGAGGTTGACTTGACTAATTCCTGGGATGAAGGGATTATTTTATGAGGAGAGGTTGAACAGGTTGGTCCTGTTCTAAACCATTGCAGTTTAGAAGAAATGAGAGGTGATCTTATGACTCAATACTCTATCGGAAGGATGTGAATGCACTGGAGAGGGTGTAGAGAAAATTCACCAGGCTGTTGCCTGGGCTGGAAAGTTTCAACCAAGAGATAGGCTGGGTTTGTTTTTCCTTTGTTGGAGGCTGGATCTGATAGAGATACACAAAATTATGAGAGACATAGATAGGGTAAATCGTGAGAATCTTTCCTCCGTGGCAGAGGTGTCTAAGACGAGATGGCATAGGCTTAAGGTGAGGGGTAGGTGCTTTAGAGGGAATCTGAAGGGAAAAGATTTCACCCAGACAGTGGTGGAAATATGGAACGTGCTGCCTGAGAGGATGGTGGGAGTGGGAACAACATTTAAGAAGCATCTGGATGAACACTTAAATCGCCAAGGCATCGTAGGCTATGACTAAATACTGGTAATTGGGATCAGTATATAGCTTGATACTTGATGGTCAGTTTCGGTGTAATGGGCGGAAGGGCCTGTTTCTGTGCTGTATGACTTAATGGGGGGAATTTTCCCAACCCACCCACCATGGGAATCGTAGCAGACAGGGGTGGACCCTGCAAAGATCCAAAAGAGAAAACGCTGGAAAATCTCAGCAGGTCTGGCAGCATCTGTAAGGAGAGAAAAGAGCTGACATTTCAAGTGCAGGTAAGCCTTTGTCACAGCTTTGATCTGCTGAGATTTTCCAGTGTTTTCTCTTTTGGTTTTAGATTCCAGCAGCCGCAGTAATTTGCTTTGATCTGTGCAAAGGGTCTGTTGACCTCGGGGGGTGGTTTCCAGTTTTGGGGCGAGCTCGGCCAGAAAATCCCACCCTTTTCCTCTATCCTGAGTGGACTTGACAAGGTGGACTTTTTGGGAAGATGTTTCCCCTTGCAGATGTATCTTTAATTAAGAGCGATCGTTTAAGATTGGGGAGGGGAGGTATTATTTCTCTGAAGGTTGTGTGTCTGTGGGATTCCCTTCCCGGGAGAGCAGCGAAGGTTGGGGCATTAATTATATTCCAGGCTGAATTAGACAGATTTCTGATTGCTAAGGGAAGCTATGGTGTTGGGGTGGAGGGGAAAGTGGAGTTGATGCTACAATCATATCAGCCATTGAATGGTGATCTGACTTGATGGGCTGAATGGCCTACACCTGCTCCCCAATCTTGTGTTTGATTTGATTTGATTTGATTTATTATTGTCACATGTATTAATAAACAGTGAAAAGTATTGTTCCTTGTGTGCTTTGCAGACAGAACTTACACTTCATAGAGAAGGAAAGGAGAGAGTGCAGAATGTAGTGTTACAGTCATAGCTAGGGTGCAGAGAAAGATCAACTTGATGCGAGGTGGGTCCATTCAAAAGTCTGACGGCAGCAGGGAAGAAGCTGTTCTTGAGTCGGTTGGTATGTGACCTCAGAATTCTGTATCTTTTTCCCGACGGAAGAAGGTGGAAGAGAGAATGTCCGGGGTGCGTGGGGTCCTTAATTAAGCTGGCTGATTCACCGGGAAGTGTAGACAGAATCAGTGGATGGGAGGCCGGTTTGCATGATGGATTGGGCTAACATGTTTCTGTGAGCCTTCTCCATTTTGATTGGGCACATGCCTATGTTGGGGATGTTCATCTTCTTTGGGGTGCTTTAAGGAAATCCTAAAGCATTTCCTCCTGGGGCCAAACATGTGAAATTATTTCTTAGTCTGTAACTTTGCATCACATTATTATAATACACATTTCAGACTATGATTACACAGCAGCTTTGTGTTTTCATTGCATCGGTGGGGTGGGTGTGGGTGTTTGGAAATAATTACTCATCCTGTTGCATTGGAAGACACTTTAATTATTCAAGATTTCGAAATAGTCAAAAGCTTCGCAAGTGTGTTTATCTTACAGAAGTGTTGAGTGTCATGAACCCTGATACTTAGCAGATTTAAAACAGTTGACATTAAAGTGAGGCTGATTGTAAAATGCAGGCTTATTACCTCTGCCCTGGAGTATCAGTGTGCTTGTTAAAGCTTGTACTTTGTCGGTGTGTGACCTTCCTTTGTACCAGGCCTGAGATTCTAATTTGCTGGTACAATTTGCAGCTTCTGTAAAGTATTACAATCAGGATCCTGGCGTGAAATCACACAAGACAAGACCAGTTTGAAAAGGACATCTAACAATCTCGTATAGTGGGCAGGTACAAATACTGACATATGCAGGTCCAACTTTATACAGTAGATTTTATCTTACTCCTTGCATTGCAGTAAATAGCCTTCATTTGTGTATCATAAAACCATAATATATAGGAGCAGAATTAGGCCATTCGGCCCATCAAATCTGCTGTGCCATTCAATCATGGTTGACAAGCTCCTCAACTGTCTTTTCTTGGTAACATTTGATCCCCTCACCAATCTAGAACCTATTGAACTCAATCTTAAATGCACTCAGTGACCTGGTCTCCACAGCCTTCAATGGCAGTGAATTCCACAGATTCACCACCCTCTGGCTGAAGAAATTCCTCCTCATCTCGGTTCTAAACTTTACTCTGAGGCTGTGCCCTCAGATCCGCGTCTCCCCGACAAATGGAAACTTCTTCCCCACGTCCAATCTATCCCAGCCTTTCAGTATTCTGTAAGCTTCGATGAGATCTGCCCTCATCCTTCTAAACTCCGAGTACAGACCCAGTGTCCTCAAACACTCCTCATACATCATTACATTCTACATCATGCAATTGCCTATATAATGTGATGTTTGATATACCTTTCTGGATAAATGGTACAATGACATTCACACCCAGGTTCCCCACACTGGGGGTGCAAATTCCTCAATCTATCTTTTTCTATTTCCATGGGACATTATTTTTGTTTCTTTTGTTGCTAAACTTGAGCAGGCCTGTAGAAATATATTAGCAATGAAAAATGTTTCCTGTTCCATGCTCCGAATTCTCTGCACATCTCCATTTCATTTCCCAGGGTGGCGAATTAAAGGTTCTGGGTTTTACATGTTGGTTCTCCAGACCACAGCAGGCAGGATTATAAGCAATGCCCCCCACTGACACTAACTCCACCGTGTGAATCCAGAGGGGGAGTTGAAATAATGAATGAGGCTGCGAGTGTGGAATCGGCTGTGAGTCCAGCCCACAGGAACAGCTCCACATGAACCGCCCACCACCACACTTAGGGAAAAAATGGAGAAGGCAGCTCCTTGTCTTTTCTGGAAATGGGTTTTCCAGGGGTCAGGTTCTCCGACCTCGCTCAATGCCGGGATTCTCCCGACCCGCTGCAGTGAACGGAGATTTGGTTGAGGGCCAGATTCTCCGTGCTGACTGTCATCGGCAGTGGGGTTAGCACTGCTGCCTCACAGCACCAGGGACCTGGGTTTGATTCCTGGCTTGGGTCACTTGTCTGTGTGGAGTCTGCACCTTCTCCCCGTGTCTGTGTGGGTTTCCTCCCACAGCCCAAATATGTGCGGGTTGGGTTGATGGGACATGCTAAATTAACCCTTAGTGTCCCGGGATGCGATAGGTTAGAGGGATTAGCAGAGTAACTAAGCAGGGATAGGGCCTGGGTGGGATTGTACTCGATGGGCTGAATGGCCTCCTTTTGCACTGTAGAGTTTCTATGATTCCTACTGCAGGCAGGAAAGCAGGGCTCCTCCTGCGATACATGGAGTACCTATTTTAACCGTTCTCTCCACTTCTGAATAGACTGTGCCAGCAGTGGGCAGAACAAAACTCTCAGCCCACTCAGCATTGCAAATCTCTCGCATGTGGCCAGAAGGACAGAGGGATAGTAGGTTTTTTTGTTTCGATATTCTATCTCTTCTTTTTTCAAATCTAGGATAATCCACTCAATCATACCATTTTCCTTCAAAAAACAAAGTTTAAACTACTTCCCACCTCTGTTTCCTCATTACTCTGCAGAAATGTATCACACTCCCGGGACAGTGTTTATCCTTCAGTCAACTTTGCCAGTGAACCAGTCAATCTGGCCATGATCACCCCGGCGTGTGTGGGAGCTGTCTGTGCGCAAATTGGTTGCTGTGTTTCCCATGTAGCGAATAGGTCACGATGCTTCACGAGAGTCATCGGTTGCAAAGCACTTTGGGACATTTTGAGGTCAAAATAGGCACTATGTAAATGCAAGCCGTCCTTCTGGCAAATAAACAGATGATTCAGGTGCAGGAGGCAACCTGTGCCCTTGACCCTGTTCCACCATTCAATAAGGCATTGGCTTTAATCGCTTCAGCTGCCCGATCTCTGCTCTGGAATCCTCTCTCTAGATCCAAATGACCTCTTTCTGCACTGATATTTTTCAATGTTATGTACTTACAGCCAGATCACAACAACAATACATCCTTTCTTCTACCGCTCTCCTCTCACTATGGGACTGATGATGGCACATTGACAATGTCACGAAACTGATAACCCAGGATCACAGGCTATTGCTGTTGAGAGAAGAAATCATTGAGATCATAGAATCCTACAATGCAGAAGGAGGCCATTTGGCCCATCGAGTCTGCACCGACAACAGTCTCACCCCAGGCCCTATCCCCACAACCCCCACAGCTTTACCCCGCTAATCCCTCTAACCCACACGTCCCGAGACACTAAGGGGCAATTCAGCATGGCCAAACAACCTAACATGCACACCTTTGGACTGTGGGAGGAAGCCGGAGCACCCGGAGGAAACCCACATAGACATGGGGAGAATGTGCCAACTCCTCAACAAGATCAAATCCCACTGGTAGAATTTAAATTCATAAAATCATAGAAACGCTACAGTGCAGAAGGAGGCCATTCAGCCCATTGTGTCTGCACCGACTCCCTGACAGAACATCCCACCCTGGTCCTATCCCAGTAATACTATGTATTAATTCGCTAATTCCCCTAACCTACACATCTTTTTACACTAAGGGGCAATTTGCTACAGTCAGTCAACCTAACCCACACATCTTTAGACTGTGGGAGGAAACCGGAGCACTCAAAAGAAACCCACGCAGACATGGGGAGAATGTGCAAACTCCACACTCGGATGACAATCACCTGGGGCATGAATTGAATGCGGATCCCTGGCACTGTGAAACAGCAGTGCTAACCTCTGTGCCAAATCAATTAATGCAGATTAATTAATCTACAACTGAAAACTAATTTCAGTAATGATGAATTTGAAATCATCATTGAGCGTTCTAAAAACCCACCAGATTCTGGTTCAATAACGCCCCTTTAGTGAGGGAAATCTGTCATTTTTCCTGCTCTGGCTGATATGCGATTCCAGACTCACAGCAACACATTTGACTCTTAACCGCCCGTTAGAATGGCAGAGTGAATTAGGGAAGGGCAACAAATCCTGCTCCCCCCAGCAACATGCACATTGTATGAAAGAACAGAATTTAAGACACTTCCTAAAATCTCCCTCTTTGTAATGTAACAAGCGTCAGTGACAGCTCGCCTAACTGCATCACCCATCTACCCGAGGTTTTATTCAGAAAGACCAGTATTTTCAGCAGTAACATGACTGGATGTCTAAATGGAGTGAAATTCTGCTTTGTAAAGGTACAGCGGGTCAATGGCAGTCACTAATAGGAAATTGGAACTGTCAGCCACAATCTAATTGCTTAAAGTGCAGTAAAAAGATTTTGCTACATCATTGTGTAAACGATCAATGAAAATGAACACTGAAGCACAGAGGTTAAAGCTTGATTGTTGGGCAGCTTCCAATACGCTTTCATTATGTGCCAATTACCTATGCCAGCTACTGTTGTAGGAGGGGTGAACTAGACAACTGGCTGCCTCAGCAAAGCAGCCAGCATAATTAAGGACCCCAGGGACCCCGGATATTCTCTCTTCCACCTTCTTCCTTCAGGAAATAGATTCAAACGTCTGAGAACACGTACCGACCGACTCAAGAACAGCTTCTTCCCTGCTGCTGTCAGACTTTTGAATGGACCTACCTCGCATTAAGTTAATTTTTCTCTACATCCTAGCTATGACTGGTAACATTACATTCTACATCCTCCCCTTTCCTTCTCTATGAACAGTATGCTTTGTCTGTATAGCAAGAAACAATACTTTTTTGGGCCAGACAGGTAAATGACTTCCCTGCAGAAGCAGAGAACAACTGCAACACAGCCCCACACTGACCAGAGTAAGCACTGAGCTTCATTAGATTAAAGAAGACCATTCGGCCCCACCTATTCATGCTGGCACTTACACTCCACTTGAGTCTTTTCCCATCTATATCTGTCAGTATAATTTTATATCATAAAAGCCAAATTGTTGGATAAACTCAGCAGGTCTGGCTACATCTATGGAGAGAGAAATAGAGCCAATGATCTGAGTCCAAGATGATTCTTAGTTGGAATTGTTCCAGGCATTTGTGTCAGCTTCTTAATACATTCCTGCATTACAACAGTGATTCCATGTTAAAAGCACTTTGGCTGTAAAGTGTTTTGAGACATCTAGTGGTTGTGACTGGTGGTATATTGAGTCATAGAAGAGTTAATGGGCAGGAAGAGGTCATCCAGCACCTCATGTCTGCACTTTCTCCAGACCAATTATATCCTTCCTGTTATATGATAACCAGAACTGTACACAAAATGTACACTGGCCTAACCAGTATTTTATACAGTTCCAGCATTACATCACTCTGTTCAATACCTCACCCAATAATGGAAAGCGTCCCATTTGTTTTCTTGGCCACCTTGTCCACTTGGCCTGGCACCTTTAAGGACCTATGGACATACACTCCAAATCTCTTCAGCCTCTCTCAATATTTTCCTGTTAATTGGGTATTCCCCTGATTTTGATTTGATTTGATTTGATTTATTATTGTCACATACAGTAAGAAATATTGTTTCTTGCGCCAAACAGATAAAACATACCGTTCATAGAGAAGGAAAGAAGAGAGTGCAGAATGTAGTGGTACAGTCATAGCTAGGGTATAGAGAAAGATCAACTTAATGCGAGGTAGGTCCACTCAAAAGTCTGACAGCAGCAGGGAAGAAGCTGTTCTTGAGTCAGTTGGTCAGTGACCTCAGAATTTGTATCATTTTCCCAATGGAAGAAGATGGAAGAGAGAATGTCTGGGATGTGTGGGGTTCTTAATTATGCTGGCTGCTTTGCCGAGGCAGCAGGAAATGTAGACAGAGTCAATGGATGGGAGGCTGGTTTGTGTGATGGATTGGACTACATTCACGACCTTTTTTAGTTCCTTGCGGTCTCAGGCGGAGCAGGAGCCCAGACCAAGCTGTGATACAACCAGAAAGAATACTTTCAATGGTGCATCTGTAAAAGTTGGTGAGAGTCGTAGCTGATGTGCCAAATTTCCTTAGTCTTCTGAGGAGGTAGGGGCATTGGTGGGCTTTCCTAACTATAGTGTCGGTATGGGCGGACCAGGACAGGTTGTTGGTGATCCAGACACCTAAAGACTTGAAGCTTCCGACCCTTTCTACTTTGTCCCTGTTGATGTAGCCCAGCCCTGTCAGAATTTTATGTGCTCTAATTTGATCACCTCTCATTCTGAATTTTGGTTGACCAAATCTCACCTCATACAACCCTGCCACCCCAGCAATCAGTCCGGTGAACCTTCACTGCACTCCCGCTATGGGAGTTCTATCACAGCTTGATGAGTACATTTTATATAGAGGTGGCTGTTCATCCCTCATCCACAGAAGATTAAACAGCGATATATCTGAAGTGTTTAAAATAATTAAAAGACTTGATTCATGATAATCAGATAACTGCAAGATGACAAGGCAGGAGCGCATTGTGTCAGGGGGTTAGTATAGTGGAATGGATTAAGTATTGGTTACCTAATAAGAAAAAGAGAGGTTATTTTATCAATGTCATAAGTAGGCTTACATTAACACTGCAATGAAGCCACTGTGAAAATCCCCTAGTCGTCACGCTCCGGCACCCGTTCAGGTACACTGAGGGAGAATTTAGCATGGCCAATGCACCTAACCAGCGGGTCTTTTGGACTATGGGAGGAAACCGGAGCACCCAGAGGAAACCCACATAGACACGGAGAGAACATGCAAACTCCACACAGGTAATGACTAAAGCTGGGAATCGAACCCGGGTCCCTGGCACTGTGAGGCAGCAGTGCTGACCACTGTGCCACCATGCTGCCCCAGAGTCAGGGTAAATAAGTACTTCCAAACTGATGAACTGTAACTAATGGAGTGCCACAGGGATTAATGTTGAGGTTTCAATTACTTGCAACCTATATCAATGACTATCGGAGTGATAGATTTGATTAAGCCACAAAATTAAGCAAATAAGTTGTCAAGGTGAGTCAGAGAGTCTACAAAGAGATGTAGATGGGTTAAGTGAGTGGGCAGAATATTGGAGTATAACTTGGGTAACTGTGAACATATCCATTTTGGTAGGAAGAATAAAAAAAACAGTGAACTATTTCAATGGAGAGAGACGACACAGCTCAGTGGTGTAGAGGGATCTGGGTGTCCTGGTACGTGAATTACATAATATTAATAAGTAGGGACAGCAAATGATTAGAAAGACAAATGGAATGTTCGCATTCATTGTAAGAGAAATGGAATATAAAAATTCAGGAGGTTTTACTGCAGTTTTACAAGACCTTGGAGAGACCACATCTGTAGTATTGCATGAATCTTCAGTCTGTTTATTTGGAAAACAGATGTAAATGCTATAGAAGCAGTTTAGTTTAGAGAATGTTCATTCAATTCACTCCTGGGATGGAAGACTGACCTGGTGAGGAAAGGTTGAGCAGATGAGAACTATACCCATTGGAGTTCAGAAGAATGAGAGACGATCTTATTGAAACATTTCAGATCCTGAGGGATCTGGATAGGGTGGATAAACAGAGGATGTTTCCTCTTGTGGGGGGAAGCGAGAACTCAGGAACATAGTTTAAAAATAAGACGACTTGCTTTTAATACTAAAATGGAAAGAATTATTTTCTGTCAGATGGTCACTAGAGTGCAGAATTCCCTGTCCCAGAAGATAGTGAAGGCTGGATCTTTACATTTATTCAAAGCTGTTTGATTTTTGTCAGTCAAGGAAGTCAATGATTATGGGGCGAAAAGGCAAGAAAGTGGAGCTAAGACCACAAGTAGATCAGCTATGATCTTATCGAATGGCGGAATAGTTTTGAAGGGTTGAATGGCTGAATAGGTTCTTTGTATCTCTTGAAAGTAGATAAAGAATAGCATTGTCTTACCCGATAGTTAAGGTTTGTTAATGTCAATTACATTGTTAAGGGAAATAGGGGATGAGTATTTGAGCGCATAGAGATTGGGGATAGCTGGGACACTGGATGGATGTGAGGAGAGTTGACAGAAATCAACAAAGTTTCTCAGCAAGGAGAGACTTTGTATCTTAGTTTGATTTGTTAATAAAGAGAAATGATTTGTTTTGCTGGGAGAATCCAGAACAAGGAGACAGGACCTTGCATCAGGGGTGATGACACAACACACTTCTTCACACACAGGTTCGTGAAAATCTAAATCAAACTTCCTGCAAAAAAGTTGCTGAGGTTAGATCAAATGGAGAATTTGAAAATTGAGATTGAGAGATTTTGTGAGGAGAGGATGCCAAAGGTTAAAGAAACAATAGCCAACGAAATGGAGTTCAAATCCAGACCAGCCACAGTCTGATTGAATGACAGTGCAGCCTAAAGGGCTGAATGGCCTCATGTTGTTCTAATGTTCCTCGATATGGCAACAACAGACAGCACCAACATTTTCAATAAAACTAGGTAACAGGAGTAAAGAAGCAATATTGTAAAACCAAGATTGAGGGATGGACATAAAGTTTTAAAGTTTATTTACTGGTGCTACAAGTAGGCTTGCATTAATACAGCAATGAAGTTATTGTGAAAATCCCATAGTCACCACACTCTGGCACCTGTCTGGCTACACTGAGGGAGAATTTAGCACAGCCAATGCACCTAACCAGCACGTCTTTCAGACTGTGGGAAAAAACCGGGAGCAACCGGAGAAAACCCACACAGACTTGGGGAGAATGTGTGGACTCCGCACAGACAGTAACCCAAGCGAGGAATCGAACCCGGGTCCCTGGTGCTGTGAGGCAGCAGTGCTAATCAGTGTGCCGGCCATTATATGTTGTTTTTGGGTGATAGTGTACCATGGACAGCTCAGCAAGGCTATTGTACATTTCTTTTGAGTCTTCTGGTGGGAATGAATGATGAGGCTGTTGAACTGATGTCGCTAAATTTCACTGCTCCCCCCCCCCCCCCCCAACAAGTTCAAAATCACCCTCAAGCCTTGTTCTCCGGATATCAAAGAGAGGCTGAACACAGATGTGAAAACGGTTGATCCAGAACCCCACATTACCACTATGATCCTGAAGATTTTCTGCAAGGCAAAGTAATCTGAATTTAATTAAAAACTGGGAACTTGGCTTATGCTTTGATTAATTTCCTGTCTCAGATTCTGGCTTCAAACCCATTGCATTGTACATGTTAGTCACTGGAAAATACTCTTTTTCTTTTGTTTAATGGGTGAAAGGTTACACTACATGGACAGTTATTGTGGAGGAGGATACATCAAACGTACTTCTATAAAGCAGGAGAGATCCTTGATTTAATCATTGCCTGTGGAGGTTCACTATGGAGCAGCAGTCAGAGATATCTGACCACCCACGCTGTAAACAATATAGTAGATGCACATTACAGAACAGAGGCTTAGTATTCTTTTATTCTGTGTAGTAATATCTAGGTGTCAATTATTATCTGGCATAACATGAGGCTTTACGAGGAGTGTTAGATAATGATAAAAAGGAGATTGATGACCACAAATACATGAATGTTATTACCTTTGTATTGAAATCCTGAAAGGCTATTGCTATGCAGTACTTGATACCTTGGAGATAAGCAGAGATGACACACCAGCAATGATGTCTCAACAGGAGTTTTCTTTACAATACTTCAAAATATCTTCAAGCAGAAGTTTCATACAATCACAGAATCCCTACAGTGCAGAAGGAGGCCATTCAGCCCATCAAGCCTGCACCAACAACAATCCCACCTGGGCCCTATCTCTGTAACCCCAAATATTTACCCTGCTAATCTTCCTCAGTTATTCTATCTAACCTACACACATCCTTTGGACACTAAGGAGCAATTTAGCATGGCCGTGCAATGTAATCTGCACATTTTTTGGACTGTGGGAGGAAACCAAAGCACCTGGAGGAAACCCACACAGATGCAGGAAGAACGTGCAAACTCCACATAGACAGTGACCTGAGATCTGATTTAACCTAGATCCTGTGAGGCAGTAGTGCTAACCACTGTGCCACCGTGCCGGTTTCCAGCTTGCTTTTAGTTTCTGTTTCTCTAGAAAAACAACCTAGACTTGCATAATAACACATAGAGAAGTGTCAATAGGCAAATATAGTCAAGCCCCGAATAATGGAGTACAACATCATCTCCCTCTTGTTGTCCAAAAGGATATTCTACCTTCCACACAGCTGAGAAATTCCATGTATGGTTTGCAATGTCAGAATTGCAGATCATACACCCCAGTGATTGACTTATCAAGTCAAACAGCATTTGTTTTTGATTGTTTGGAATGAGCAGAGAACAGACTGTATTCAATCAGCTGCACTTGCAAAACCCAAACAAAATGGCTACTGTTAGGCATTATCGTGCAATTGGGCAGCTTTATCTGAACAAAACTGAGCGCGCTTATGGTTAAACTAGCAATTAACTCAAGAGAATCAGTTGAACGCATAATGTGGTTCATTTATTCTTGCTAAAAGTGATACACGTCCATTTGCAGGGACATGTCTTCTGTAAACAAGAGGAATAGGTTCAAGCCTTGAAACTACTTTCAATTACCCAGGAATTTGAGGACCTGATATTTCCCCATGGCAATGCCTCAGCTTGCTAACCAATCAGTTCCCTTTACTCTTGTGGCATAAGTTGTAGTGATCACTTGAAATTTGGCATTCTTACCTGATTAATGCCAGAGGAAAAGCTTTGGCAATATCCTTTTCAGCAATATTTAAGGAACGACCTGAATAAAACAGGATTATTAACATTGAAAGCTAGGTACTTGCCAGCAGGCTATCGGAATCATTTTTTCTTCTTGCCTCTAGTGTTGCAGTGTTGTGAGATTGAGTTCAATTAAATTTATAAATCCAGATATCACGGCAGGGTTTTACAGCTGCACCTACCCCAAGACTAGAAATTCCTGCCTGAGATCAACGGACCTTTAAATGGTCCGCCAAATATTCAGAGCCGCCAGTCACGATTCCCGTGGTGAGCAGGAACGGAAAATTCCACCCCATGTTTTAAGATGCAGTCACGGCACAAGTTTATAGTTAATAGGAAGTATTATAACCAGTCAAGTATAACTATGCTGTTCACATTTAGCATACACTTCCATGTTTTGTAAGGCTTTCCAACAACTCTGATAAATTCCACTCTTAGTGCAGGTTCTATAAATATAATTGCTTTTAATCATAATGGATTATTGCTCACGAAGTCTGTTTCTCAGCTATGGTGCTGGGAATACTAATTATCCTATCTGGGGAGACAGGAGACCAGTTTAGGTGACTGGCCCTTACTGCACAGTGCCCTGAAGTGAACGCTTTCCTGCTCCCTGTTTCATCAGCGCCCATCCACCATCTTGAGCGTACAATCTGTTCACATGCACACTGGCAGCAATGTGTACCATCTACAAAATGCACTGTGACAACTCACCAAAACTCCTTCAACAGCACCTTCCAAATCCACAAGCTTTACCACCTGGAAGGACAGGAGCGCCAAATGCATGGGAACACCAGCACCAGCAAGTTTCCCTTCAAGCCTCGTGCCACCCTGACTTAGAAAGATCTTGCCAGTCCCTCACTGTCGCTGGGTCAACATCCTGGAACTCTCTCCCTAACAGCACTGTGAGTGTAACAGCATCACACGGATTGCAATGGCTCCAGATATTGACTCACCAACAGCTACTAGACAAAAAGCTCATTCGGAGAGCCAGTACAGACACGGTGGGTTGAATGGCCTCCTGCACTGTAACAATTCTGTGATTCTCAAGGGTAATTATGGATGAGCAATAAATATTGTCTTTGCCAGTGAAGCTGACATCCCATTGATCAAAATAACTTCTTATTGCCCTTCGGTGGGACAGTTGTGAAGCAGGCAGCAAGCTACAATGTACTTGGCCCATCTGACAGATGCTTTGTTATAAAGCATCCTCTCTCCCATCTTGCCAAACATATAAAGCACTAGTTTACAAAATCTCCACAGGGCATGATGGTATCTAAACGGCCTTTGCATTAACTGAAATGTTGCTGTTTGTGTCTGTGGGAGTCAAGGGCATTGGTTGAAGTGGGAAGCAATTGAGTCTCCTCAAGTCCATGCGGATTCTTCAAATAACCCTGGCATGACCTTTCATCAGACCCAGTGAAAATGACTTTTGATAGGTCGTTTTATTTTCCCTTTTGGCACTTTATTCCCAATCAAAAATGAAATTCACAACCAATCCAAGCTGACAAGACAAGCCATTTCTCCCATCTTGGCCTCAATCAAACAAAATCCAAGCTGACAGGATGAGACATCGCACCCCCTCCCAGGCTTGAGTTGGCTGTGTTATTAACTTGTATTCACCATTGGCTTGAGCAGTGTAAAATCACGATTGATACTGATTATCAGTACATTTTTTCCAATTTGAGTAACACGTTAGGTTTAAATAACCATTAACATTTGAGTGTGAGAAACGGCTTAGACTTTGCGGCCCTCTGTTGATTGTAAGTAAATAATTCACTTGCTCTGGGAACTTGGTAAACAACATGTTAAATAAATGTGGTGTGCTTTGAGCTGCATGACTTTTAACAAGAAAGGATCCCTGGGGAGATGTACTGAGGGATTAAGAAATCAAATCAAAAGCTCATGGTCCTAGGAAAGTGATCAGGTGGCACAGCCACAAAGTGAGCTTGACTGCTCGTTAAAAGATGGTAACACATTTTAAAGCTGATTGCAGGAGATTTTGGTTCCGTGGGGATTCGAATTATGGTGCAGTTGATGAAGGTTAATTCTATTCTGAGGCTACGCGGGGGAAAGCAGAAAGCGAGCGACGGCTGAAATCCCGACTACAACTCTCTGGATGTTAGCAGAATTTTCCCCCTTGCAATCACGTCAAGATGTGACTGTTGTAAATAAAGCCTCACTCCCAACAAAGCTGAAGTGAGACCAAATATAAGAGCATAAGGTATGTTAAGAATACATTAAGAATATAAGAACATAAGAACATAAGATAGATTTTGCAAAAATATGCAAAATATCAAATAGTAAAGCATCATCCAAGGCAAAACAGAAGTGATTGCTATCATTAATTAATCACTAAGAATGACAAAAAACCTCTTATGTCCTCCTAGGTTTTTTTTTGGAAGGTGATCACTCATCAGCAATTCCTAACAGACTATATAGCTGAGGTTCATAGAATCCTCCAGTGCAGAAGGAGACCATTCAACCCATTGAGTCTGCACCTATCACAATCCCACCCAGGTCCAATCCACATAACCCCATGCATTTACCCTATCTAGTCCCCCTGACCCTAAGGGGTAATTTAGCACGGCCAATCTGCCTAACCTGGACATCTTTGGACAGCGGGAGGAAACTGGTCCACCCAGAGGAAACCCACGCAGACACGGGGATAATGTGCAGCTTCCACACTAACACAATCGCCCAAGCCGGGAATCGAACCCGGGCCCTCCGGTGCTGTGAGGCAGCCGTGCTAACCATTGTGTCACCATGCTGTTCTTGCCTCTGAATTAGATTCATGTAGATGTTAAAAAAAGACCCTAAAGTTAAACGCAGCAGATTTCATTAAGAGCTCCGTTGAATACATCTACACACTTTACAAAATAATGAAAGACATACGGCCAGAATTTTCCAACCATTCAGGCTAGTGAGATTTTCCCATCCCGCTGCATCGGGAGCATGGCGTGAGCAGGTGGTAAGAGCTCACCTGTGTGTGTTTCATTAACTACTCCAATAACACTGAAATCAACAATCACAATTTCAAACCTAGAATGAAGCTAGTGCCTGCCTCTTAAAGAGACTTCAAGGCAGAGATTTTAATTCACTCAAAGCTCGTAGTTGAGAGATTAAATGGTTACTTCACTTCTGTCTTTAGCAAAGGGTGATACTGCCTAAGTCAGGAGTTGAGAGGCTAAAATTGTATGAAGAGGATCAATTAGATGTGCTGCCTGTATTTATGTTGCTAAGTCCCCAGAACCAGATGAGCTGTTTCCATAGATACTTTCTTTTTATTCATTCGCAGGACATGGACATCACCGACTGGCCAGCATTTATTGCCCTTCCCTAATTGCCCTTGAGTGGATAGTTGAGAGACAACCACACTGTTGTGGCTCAGGAGTCACATGTAGGCCAGGCCAGGTAAAGATGACAGGTTTCCTTCTCTAAAGGACATTATTGAACCATATGGGTTTTCCGACAATCGACAATGGTTTCACGGTCATCAGTAATTCTTAATTCCAGATTTTTTTAATTGAATTCAAATTCCACCATCTGCTGTGGCGGGATTCGAACCTGGCTCCTCAGAACATTAGCTGAATTTCTGAATTAATAGTCTAGCGATACTATCACTAGGCCATCACCTCCCCTCACGAAAGGGTAAAAATTGTGAAGACACTGGCCACAATCTTCCAACTCTCCTTAGATACAGGGGGTGGTTCCAGAGTGCTAGAGAATGATTTGGAATGCACTGTCTGTGAGAGTAATGTTAACAGGTTCAATCACAACAAAATTCCAAACGGATTTGGATAATTATCTGAAGAAAAAGAATTGCAGGACTGCTGGGAATGGGTGAGGGAGTGAGACTAGCTGAGTTTCTCTTACAGAGATCCGGTGGACATGCTGTGAGAATGGCCTCCTTCCGTGCTGTAGCCATTCTCTGACTCTTCTTTCGTTCTCCCTGCCTGAAGGTCCTTGATAATTATCTGCCGAACTACAATAAAATGCCATTTCTTTTTAACGGTGGGTAGGGTGAGGAGGCAGGCCCTCAGTCTATCTCAGCTGGAGCAGGGACTGAACCCTGCACTGTTGCTTTCAACCTGACCGACACACTAGTCACCCGAGCCCTCTCTGATTCTATAAAACAGTCCAGCAAAACGCTGGAGGATTTGTTTCCCGTCTTGGGCAGAGGGTAAAAGATATTGTCACAGTCAAATAAAGGTGTCAACTATTGATCAAATTTATAAATTAAAGGAGGGAGGAGGTAATTTATAGGGTGGTGGCAGTAAACGAGGAGTATCATATTTTCCACCTATTATACACATGCCTAATATCCCGTTTAATTGATGTTAATGGAGATGATTTTCAACCACAGAGTTCAATGCATGGCCAATTTCCGATTACTCATTTGCTACAATAGTTGAAGAGGAAATTGTACCCTATTGAATTGCATGGATATCAGCCCCCGTCCAGATATCAGCGTAGAAGGATCAGAGCTCTCTCCTTCAATGTATTGCATTCAATTCTTTGCATAGACTTAGAATCATAGAATTCCCACAGTGCGGAAAGAGGCCATTTGGCGCATCTGGCCTGCACCGACAACAATCCTACCCGGGCCTATTCCTGTAACTCCATTTATGCTGATAATTTCCTTGACACTAAGGGGCAATTTAGCATGGCTAATCCACCTAACCTGCACATCTTGGGTCACTGAGGGGCAATTTAGCACTGCTAATCCACCTAACCTACACACTGTAGGATGCTAAGGGGCAATTAAGAACAGCCAATCCACCTATCTTGGAATGTGGGAGGAAACCCACACAGGGAGAATGTGCAAACTCCACACAGAAGGAGACAAGGAATCTTCTTCTCGATCCTATAAGGCAATGCAGCTTCCTCTGAAATGTTAATGCTATCTTTTTCCCCACAGATGCTGTCAAACCTGCTGAGTGGTTCCAGTGATTCCGATTCTAATTCCACTCGCCCTCCCTGGCCTTCTTGGTATGAATTCTTCTGAATGATGCCAAGGATAAGTGACTCATCATAATTCCAGTTACATTGTGATAAAGAAAAGAGTTTGAGGATATGACATTCCAGTTGGTCTGCTGTGCCCTGTCAGCAGTGAACAAATGAACATCGAGTTTCTATTGAAGTTGCCATCTTACGGAGCAAAATGCTGTCAATACCTTTCACCCTGCACTCATCTGGACAGATGCAAGAATATCAAATTTCAAAGTTGGCAACAACTTATGCAGCATAAGGAAAAGGGTGATTGGTTGGCAAGTTGACTTTTCAGGACCTCAATCAGCACTTAGATTAAAAACATCACCTTTCACAATCTCAGGACATCCATAGAACCATAGAATTCCTATAGTGCTGGCGGAGGCCATTTTGTTCATCGAGTCTGTACTGACTCTCCGAAAGAGGATCTTATCCAGCCCACCATCCCTCCATCACCTCCCTTAACCTTATCACCGTAACCCGAGGGTTTACCATGGCCAATCCACCTAACCTGTGCATCTTTGGACACTAAGGAGCAACTTAGCATCCACCTAACCCGAATCCTGCACATCCTCAGACATTAAGGAACAATTTACCATGACCAATCCACCTAACCTACACACCTTTGGACACTAAGGGACAATTTATCATGGCCGAGCACCCTAACTTGCATACCTTTCAACTGTATTTCACAGCTAACACTGTGATTTTTAAGCGTAGTCACTGTTTCAAGGTCAATGGAATTATGCCTGTGTGTGCACAGCAAGATCCCACAAATAACTACAAAATTGGAGCCAAATAATCAGTTCTTAATAATTTTTTGTAATATTAGTTGGAGAATAAAATGGGAACTGCATATACTGTGGTGGTTCATTCGATTTTAATGCCAAAAGCCTTTCTTGACAATAACAGTCTCCCCGCTTCAAAGCAGGTGGGAGCTCAATTCAACTTCCAGTTACGTCCTACAGCTGGTAAAGCAGCTTCATCCAAAGGACATTATGTATTCAAAAGCTAATATTGCAGAGCGACTATAATTAATGTGATGTACAATCAAAAAGTAGAGTGTGTTTGAATGAGATGCATCTCCAATCATCAGGTAAATTAACAGTTAGCGAATGAACAGCATTTTATTAATTCTGGGTATGAACCCATGCGAGTGATTGATGATAAAAACCATACCTGCTGAAAGTAACAAGCTGTCAACAGCGAGGCAAATGGAAAACATGTTTCAGCTTTTTCTACTGAAAAGGTATAAAATCACAATCAGTTATCGGAACACATACTCTGCAGTGAATTTCACTTATGTTAAATAATCTTGGCAGTGCATTCTGTTGAAGAAGTTCAAAGCCATAAGCCTGTTATTAATTATGTAAAAGCAATGAGCATTCTGCAGCAGAAAAGGTATGACATTCCAAATGTGAGGCAGATTTGGATTTGATGATGTTAGATTTCCTATTTCATTGAAAAATAGACTACACTTAAATCAATATTATCTGGCGTGAGATAATACTCCAAAAGTGTTGAGAAAATGTCTGGAAAGTAAGAGCTTTAAAGCAAAGAATAAATCAGACATGGTGGCTCATTGGTATTTTCACTGGATTAGTAATCCAGGGTAATCCAGGACCTGGATTTAAATCCCACCACGGCAGATGGCAACACTTGAAGTCAATAAATATCTGGAATTAAGAGTCTAATGATAACCATGAAACCATCATCAATTGTTGTAAAAACCCCTCTGGTCTACCCATGTGGTCATGAGGTGGAGATGCCAGCTTTGGACTGGGGTATACACAGTAAGAAATCTGACAACACCAGGTTAAGTCCAACTGATTTATTTGATAGTAAACTCACAAGCTTTTGGGGTTTCTCCCTTCGTCAGGTGAATGGAGAGTTCTGGCCTCAGACAGAGCATATAAAGCACAGATAGTTTACAGATTACTGATTAGAATGCGAGTCTTTACACGTAACCTGCTATTCAAGTCTTAAAGATAAGACTTGAATACATCCTGACCCTGGTCCTGACCCTAATGCTCTTTCCACTCACATTGTCAGCCTCTTTAAGACTTGAATAGCAGGTTAGCTGTAAAGACTCGCGTTGTAATCTGTAATCTGTAAACGGTCTGTGCTGTTATATACTCTGTCTGAGGCCAGAACTCTCCATTCACCTGACGAAGGGGCAAACCCCAAAAGATAGTGAGTTTACTATCAAATAAATCGGTTGGACTTTAACCTGGCGTTGTCATATTTCTTACTGTGTCTACCCACATGGACCAAATGTTTCCTCGAATGGGGCAACCTAGAACAAGAGGTCACAGGTAGAGGCTATGAGGTGGTAGATTTCAAACTGAGGTGAGGAGGAACTACTTCTCGCTGAGGGTGGCGAATTTGTGGAACTCGCTGCCCCCTAGTGTGGAGGGATCTGAATCGCTGAATCATTTCAAGAGGGAGATGGACACATTTCTAATAAATACATGATACAGGTGGGGAAGTGGATTTGAGATGAGGGAGGGATGAATTATGATCTGATTAAATGGTGGAGCAGGCTCGAAGGGCTAAATTTGCCTACTTCTGCTCCTAATTCCTATGTTCATTAATGTCCTTTAGGCAAACCTGCCCTCCTTACCTGGTCTGGCACACATGTGACTCCAGATCCACAGCAATGTGGTTGACTCTGAAATGTCCTCTGAAATTGCGTAGCAAGTCTCTCAGTTCAAAGACAATCAAGGGATGGGCAATAAATGCTGGCCCAGCAAGTGACACCCACATCTCACGTAGGAATAAAAGAAAGATTATTTTTCTTTATATAATCTCAGAATTTTGCCTTTTGCACCAAGTGTGTCACTTTCATTTCCCATTTTCCCCTTATTATTGTGAGTAAATCTTATACCCATCTTGGACAGTGTAGTATTCTGGCTTCATGCACCGTTCTTAATTACCCTGAAACCGTTCTACACTGAGAGCAGTGATTGAGAATGTTGTTATCTCAGCAACATCAATTGGTATCAGAGTTAGGAAACCAAGGTCGGTGCCCATTACATACACAGTTTCCTCTTATCATTAACAGCTTTCATTTAACTATCCTTTAACAACATCCTAAATTATTTCACTGATGCCACAAAAACAGTAGGCAAGTAAGCGAACGTAAGGAGCCTGTAAAGGGATATAAATATGCAAAGTGAGTGGACAAAGGTTTGGCAGATGGAATATAATGTGGGAAAAAATGAGCTTGTCTTGAACCTGGGAATTGAAACGCAGCGTATTATTTAATTGGTGAGAGACTGCAGTATTCTGAGTCACAGAGGAATCTGGATGTCCTGGTACATAACACATAAAAAGTTAGTAACAAAAACAGAAAAACGCTGGAAAATCTCAGCAGGTCTGACTGCATCTGTGGAGACAGAATAGAGCCAATGTTACAAGTCAGGATGATGCTTTGCGCAGAGTCTGTACAGAGTCTGCACATTCTCCCCATGTCTGCGTGGGTTTCCTTCGCGTACGCCCACAGTTCAAAAGACATGCTGGTTAGATGCATTGGCCATAGGAAATTCTCCCTCAGTGCACCTGAACAGGTGCTGGAGTGTGTCGACTAGGAGATTTTCACAATAACTTCACTGCAGTGTTAATGTAAGCCAACTTGTGACACTAATAAATAAACAAAGGGACCTCAGTTTCTCTGTCCCTGATCCGATGGTTGGCATCAAACTTATCCAGTGCCAATTATATGATTTACATTTGAGAATTACATTGCAGCACTGACAGCTGAAATGAAGCCGAGGTTGGGACATGGAAATCATCGGGATATCAGATTCCTGAACCTGATTTTAAAATCCAACCCTTTATGAGCAATAATCAATTGTTAAGTGAAGGTGGTTTGTTTCAAAGAAGTCTTTTGAGGGTGAAAGGTAGATGGAACAAATTAACATTGTTAGGTGAAATGGACAAACAAAAACTGTGGCAAATAGATTAGGTAAGTATGAGATCAGTTTGAGGGGGAGACAATGGTCTAGTGGTATTATCGTGAGACAATTAATCCAGAAACTCAGCTAATGTTCTGGGAACACAGGTTTGAATCCCACCACGGCAGATGGTGGAATTTGAATTCAATAAAAATGATCTAGAGTTAAGAATCTACTGATGACCATGAAACCATGGTTGATTGTCGGAAAAGCTCATCTGGTTCACTAATGTCCTTTAGGGAAGGAAATCTGCCATCCTTACCTGGTCTGGCCTACATGTGACTCCAGAGCCACAGCAATGTGGTTGATTCTCAACGCTCCACCAAGGGCAACTAGGGATGGGCAATAAATGCTGGCAAGCCAGTGATGCCCATGTCCCACGAATGAATTAAAAAAAGGTTTGCTCCCAAAAAATGGGAGATCACTGCCAGAATTTTACCCCCTCGCCCGACTGAGGCCCAAAAGATCCCACCCGAGACCAGCAGACAATGCTGCTCGATGAGTCTAATTCTGAGCAACAAGGGGGTAAAATTCCGACAAACCAGTCTGGATCTGAAATGGATAGACCAGATCTCTGTCTAAATGGTGAAAAGTGAGAAACTGCAGATCCAAGTACATCAATCATTAAAATGAAAATAATTCATCATGGGGTTGGGATTTTACAGTTTGAGGTACTGGGGAACCAATAGCCAAAGCAGGTCAGTAAATGTGGGGGACATTGGAGAGTGAATGGGCTGAGGAAGGGGTACAGACAGTGCTACTGGCTGTAAAAGGATTAAAGAGGACTAAATGGCTGCTCTGTCAAGATTGGCTGACAGGCAAGGAGTCCGACAGCACAGGGGATGAGGAGGGGTACACGAGGTTGGGTAGAAGTGGAACTGTTTTTCACCCTCTTAGCATGCTTTCTCACAGCTTCTGTTCTTCACAACATGAGAAGTTTTAATCATAGGATTATTACAGAATGTAAAAATACAGAGGCAGGCTGGATGGAACACATCGCAACATGTAGGTGGTGAAAGGACATAAGTTGCTTAATCAAGGAAAGAGAATAAGCAAGAATTCAAGGAATTGTGAGCCTTTGAAAAATTGTTTTTTGCTCATATTACTTCAAATTTACAAAACTAAATGATACAAATAATGGGCAAATCTTCAAAACTCTTTTGAACAATGCATGGCTATACCTTCTATTTCAACACACACACACATGCACTCATACGCTCACAGGCACACACATGGACAAACAAACACACACACAGACACACACATGCACTTACAGAGAGATAGACACACACACATACAGAGACACGCATACACACAGACACACACATGCACACACTCATACATACTCATAGAAACACCCATAGACGCAGACACGAACACAAACACTCACACAGGCATAGACATAGGCTGACACACATCTGCACAAACTCACATACGCACACACATACATGGAAAGATACACATGCACAAACACAAGCTCACACGCACACACACACACACCCATGTATTATATAATATGTCGGGATATGGGGGTAGGGCCTGGGTGGGATTGTGTTTGGTGCAGACTCAATGGGCCGAAGGGCCTCTTTCTGCACTGTAGGGTTTCTATGGTTCTATGATGATACTCAAATAAGCACAGGCATGCACACAGAGAATAACATACACACCTCCACAGACACACACATTCACACACAATTAGACTATCCTTGAGGCTACTGAAGAAACAGTTTTCAGGAACAAGAAGGTGAATAATTGAAAAACACACAGGTTTCACAGTAATTAGAAAAAGAATCAACAAGGTTGACGAGGAGTATTATTTAGGAGTTGCGATTTGGAATAGATTTCCTGAACAGTTGGTGGTAGCATGCTCGCGGTTAACTTTTCCAAGAGAAAGCCGTGCTGCAAACATATCTAACTAGCAGTCTTGTTTATTAAATCATATCAGTACCTTAAATAGAACGGTTGGAAAATTGAGCTGTCAGTTTTTACTGGGAGTGCAAAGTCAGATCCTAAAATCCTAGCTTTGCCAGAGTAATAAGGAGGCGATTCACTCTTCCCGAGCGTTATTGTCCAGTAACACTCAGCAAACTTTATAATATTTTCTGAACTTAATAAATTAAAACCCACCAAGAAACGCAGAGAAAAGGCTGCAAAATCCTGTGATGAACATCACAACCCTTTAATAACATGTTTCATCTCCGACATTTTCCTTCCCTTCCTCTGTCACCATTCTAATGATGGACTGAACATCAATATTCACTATAGTCTCACCAACTCCCACATCAATCCCTCACACCCTGCTTCCCGTAAGGATCCCATCCCGTTTGGTTTGATTTGATTTATTATTGTCACATATATTACTACACAGTGAAAAGTATTGTTTCTTATATGCTATACAGACAAAGCATACTGTTCATAGAGAAGGAAACGAGAGCGTACTCCCGATTCTCCCACTTTCTCCGCCTCAGTCACGTCTGTTCTGACGGTCCCAGTTCCAAAATGGCGCTGCTGTCATGTCTTCTATTTTCCTGAACTGAGGGCTCCCCCCCCCACTCCTCCCCACTAGCTGACAGGGTGTTCAATCATGTCTGACCCATCACTGCATCTCTGTCCTCACCTCCTCCCTCCCTCCCTCCCAGAACCTCCTCCCCCTCAATTTTCGTCGCACCAGCTTCTGCATTCGAAAGGTCATTTTTCACTCTTTCTGCCAACTCCAGCACGATGCCACGGACCGCTCCCTCCATAACACCCTGGGCCACTCCTCCATCACCCCCAACTCCTCACCCTTTCCCACCTCACCTTCCCGTGCAATTACAGAAGGTGTATCACCTGCCCCTTTTACCTCCTGGCTGTCCAAGGCTACAAACACCTTTTTCAGGTGAAGCAGTGTTTCACTTGTCCCTCCTCCTTTGTGGTTGCTGCTCCTAATGCTGTTTCCTCCACATTGGGGAGACTAAATGCAGCCTGGCTGCCTGCTTGGTGGAACACTCTTACTCAGTCCATAACCATGACCCTGACCTTCCTGCCACTTGCTATTTCAACTCACCAACTTGCTCTCACGCCCACATGTCGATCCTTGGCCTGCTGCAATGATCCAGTGAAACACAGTGAAAGTTGGGAGTCAAGTAGATAGGGTTGTTAGGAAGGCATACGGTGTCTTGGCGTTTATTGGTAGGGGGATTGAATTTAGGAGTCGCAGCGTCATGTTACAACTGTACACAACTCTGGTGCGGCCGCACTTGGAGTACTGTGTACAGTTCTGGTCCCCACATTACAGGAAGGATGTGGAGGCTTTGGAGAGGGTGCAGAGGAGGTTTACCAGGATGTTGCCTGGTATGGAGGGGAGGTCCTATGAGGAGAGACTGAGGGATTTGGGGTTGTTTTCGTTAGAAAGAAGGCGGCTAAGAGGGGATCTTATTGAAACATATAAGATGATTAGAGGTTTAGATAGGGTGGATAGTAATAGCCTTTTTCCTCTGATGGAGAAATCTAGCACGAGGGGGCATGGCTTTAAATTAAGGGGTGGTAGTTATAGGACGGATGTCAGGGGTAGGTTCTTTACCCAGAGGGTGGTGAGGGATTGGAATGCCCTGCCTGCTGCAGTTGTAAATGCGCCTAGTTTGGGGGCGTTTAAGAGATCCGTGGATAGGTTTATGGACGAGAAGGGATTGGTTTAGGTTAGTGGGTCATTGTTTTGTAACTGGTCGGCGCAACATCGTGGGCCGAAGGGCCTGTTCTGCGCTGTAATGTTCTATGTTCTATGTTCTATGTTCTACAACACAAACTGGAGGAAAAGCATCTCATCTTCTGATGAGGCAATTACAGCCTCCTGGACACAACATCGAGTTCAACAACTTTAGACTGTGACCTTTTACCTCCAGTACTTGTTTTTAGCCTAATCTTGATTTGCCACCTCAATCCCCCCACCATGCCTGACACTTCCCCTGCGCCACACCCATGCCCCTCCCCCACAAGGCTATCTGTCACTTGTTCTTAAGTTTTGCTTTCACAGAGTGCCGAACCCTATTTTTCTATTTCCACATCCTGCTATCTGACCTTTAAGTCACTATCAGCACCTCCTTTAGTCCTTAACCCGATCATTAACACTCCTTTTTTTTGTTTCTGTGATATCTTTGGGCAGCAAGGTAGCACAGTGGTTAGCACGGCTGCCTCACAGCACCAGGGACCTGCTTTTGATTCCCGGCTCGGGTCACTGTCTGTGTGGAGTTTGCACATTCTCCCCGTGTCTGCAAGGGTTTCCTCCGAGTGCGCCGGCTTCCTCCCACAATCCAAAGATGTGCGGGTTAGGTCGATTGGCCATCCTAAATTGATCCTTAGTGTCCTGGGATGTATAGATTAGAGGGATTAGTGGGGTAAATATGCAGGATTATGGGGTTGGGGCCGGGTTAGGATTGTTGCTGGTTCAGACTTGATGGACTGAATGGCCTCCTTCAGCACTGTAGAGATTCTATAATTCCTGAGCTCCTATCATTCTCAGACCTGGACCTGCTGCACTCCCTCTTAATCAGAATAAAATCCATCACATTTCTCCCTTTTTATCTCTGAAGAGGCATCACATGAGATCAAAACATTTTAGCTCTGTTTCTCTCTCCACAGATCCCAAACCAGATGAGTTTTTCCATTATTTCCTGTTTTGTTCAGAATTCCAGCACTCACAGTATTTTGCTTTTATCACCAGACAGTCTTTCAAGCAGGCATTCATTACTGAGAACAGATTTTGATGCAGTTTTCTCACCTGAATTTAAATTATCTCAAAGGCTTAATGAAAATTCAGATGATTGCTTCATTTTTACCAGAGAATGGAGATAAAATAGAATAAGCTCAAGGCTATGAACAAGTGTCATCAAAGCCTAATGGGACAATTGAATGGACAAGAAATTGCAAATGAACTAATCAAAGATGTGGCGTACAATCAGCGAAAGAATGGCACCGAGCCAGAGACAGGGAGAGAAGCCCCATCAAAACGATAGACAGCCTGAATGAAGAATTTGACTTGATTTGCTTTATTATTGCCCCATGCATTAGCATACAGAGAAAAGTATTGTTTCTCGATGCACTACACAGACAAAGCATACCGTTCATAGAGAAAGAAAGGAGGGGGCGTAGAATGTACAGTCATAGCTAGGGTGGAGAGAAAGATCCGCTTATTATATGGTAGGTTCAGTCAAAAGTCTGACGCCAGCAGGGAAGAAGCTATTCTTAAGTCGGTCGGTATGTGATCTCAGACTTTTGCATCTTCTTCCTGACAGAAGAGGGTGGAAGAGAGAATGTGTGTGGGCTCCTTGAGAGAAAGGCAGAAAGGTTTACGAGGAGATTTCATTGCTTGTAAGTCATTCAGCCAAATGCCAGTTTCCCATCACCAACACCATTTATTGTGCACCAAAGGAAAAGGCCATTCTTCTTCCTCACAGTCGGGTGGTCTTCACCTCGAGGCCTACAACTCTGGTCCAGGTAAAATTATAGACTTAAAACTCTCACACGCTGCTTCCCATTGGGCAAGCTTCCTCCACTTGCTTAATATGGCAGTTCATACTCCACAAAGCCCATGGCTAGATCTACTGATGATCCCCTTTGACTTTCACGGTCATCGTAACTGTCTGGTTCTCTGTAATCTTATAGAATCCTACAGTGGAGAAGGAGGCCATTCTGCCCATCGAGTCACACTTACCACAATACCACCCAGACCCTATTCGCGAAACCTCACATATTTACCCTGCTAATCCCTTACACCAGGGTCAATTTAGCATGGCCAATCAGCCTAACCCACACAACCTTTGGACTATGGGAGGAAACCAGAGCACCCAGAGGAAACCCACACAGACATGTGGAGAATGTGCAAACTCCACACTGACAGTTACCCAAGGCCAGAATTGAACCCGGGTCCCTGGCACTGTGAGGCAGCAGTGCTAACCACTGTGCCACCGTGCTGTCCCACGGTAAGCCGAAGGCAAGCCTGTCAGTGGCAGGGTACAGGGAATGAGGCTGAGTATGTCCCCAGAGGGTTAGAGCGCTGGCACAAGATACAGCCATGACGTGGAGGTGCTGGTGTTGGACTGGGGTAAACACAGTAAGAAGTCTCACAACACCAGATTAAAGTGTTTGCTACCAAATAAACCTGCTGGATTTTAACCTGGTGTTGTGCGACTTCTTACAAGATACAGCCACAGATGCGCAAGTTAGGTGGATTGGTCATGCTAAATTGCCCCTTAGTGTCCAAAGATGTGTAGTTTAGGGGAATTAGTGGGGTAAGTATGTGGAGTTGTGGGGTGGAGTTTGGGTTCGATGCTCTGTCAAAGGAATGGTGCAGACACAATGGGCTGAATGGCCTCCTTCTGCACTGTAGGGATTCTGTGAAAACTGAGGAACTGGAGAGAATTGAATATCAGAAGGAGAAGTTTACATTTGAAGCATTTGTGGAACTAGAACTAATGCAGACGAAGAAGTACAGATGTGATGAGTGAGTGGGACTTATGGGTGGATGAGAATACAGGCAATATTGTTTCATATGAACTCTGATGGGTACAAGACCTGAGGGGAGTCAGGATGGGATTGAAATGTAACAAAGGCATGGAGGATAGTTTTGAGTAAGTAGATGGATTGAGGCACGGTTAGAGATATACTTGATTTTGATCTGATTTATTATTGTTGCATGTATTAACATACAGTGAAAAGTATTATTTCTTGTGCGCTATATAGACAAAACATACCACTCATAGAGAAGGAAACAAGAGAGTACAGCCATGGTTAGGGTGTAGAGAAAGATCAACTTAATGCAAGGTAAGTCCATTCAGAAGTCTGACAGCAGCAGGGAAGAGGTTGTTCTTGATTTGGTTGGTTTGTGACCTCAGACTTTTGTATCTTTTTCCCGAAGGAAGACGATGGAAGAGAGAATGTCTGGGGTGTGTGGAGTCCTTAATTATGCTGGCTGCTTTACCGAGGCTGCAGAAAGTATAGAGAGAGTCAATGGATGGGAGACTGGTTTGCATGATGTATTGGCTACATTCATGACCTTATGTAGATCCTTGTGGTCTTGGGCAGAGCAGGAGCCATACCAAGCTGTGATACAACCAGAAAGAATGCTTTCTATGGTGCATCTGTAAAAGTTGGTGAGAGCTGTAGCAGACATGCCAAATTTCCTTCAAATTCTGAGAAAGTAGAGGTATTGGTGGGCTTTCTTAACTATAGCGTCAGCATCGTTAGTGTTGGAAATAGAGAATGTGATGGAAATTTTGAGTTCAGAAGCACAGTGGCCGAGTGATATTGGCTAGTAATCCAAAGACCCTGGATAATGTTCTGAGGACCCTTGTTCAAATCCCCCCATGGCAGACGGTGAAATCTGAATTCAATAAAAAAAAATCTGGAATTAAACGTCTAATGAAGACCATGAAACCGTTATCATTCATCATAAAAACCCATCCAGTTCACTGAAGTCTTTTTGAGGGAAGGAAGTCTGCCATCCTTACCTGGTCCTGTCTACATGTGACTCCAGAACCACAGCAATGTGGTTGATTCTTCAGTGCTCTTCAAGGGGAATTAGGGATGGGCAAAAAATGCTGATGTGGGTATGCCGGCATTGGACTGGCGTAAACACAGTGAAAAGTCTGACAACACCAGGTTTTAGTCCAACCTATTTATTTGATAATATACTCACAAGCTTTCGGGTTAGTCCCTTCGTCAGGTGAATGGAGAGTTCTGGCCTCAGACAGAGCATATAAAGCACAGACAGTTTAGAGATTACTGATTAGAATGCGAATCCTTACACCTAACCTGCTGTTCAAGACCTGAAGTGGCTGATAATGTGAGTGGAAGGAGCACTGATCACAGTTTAAAGAGATGTGTATTGTCTCCAGACAGTACAGTAAGTGAGGTTTTGCAAACCCAGGCAAGTCACGGGGGTTACAGATAGTGTGACATGAACCCAAGATCCCTGTTGAGACCGTCCTCATGTGTGCAGAACTTGGCTCACTTACTGTACTGTCTGGAGACAATACACATCTCTTTAAACTGTGATCAGTGCTCCTTCCACTCACATTATCAGCCACTTCAGGTCTTGAACAGCAGGTTAGGTGTAAGGATTCGCATTCTAATCAGTAATCTCTAAACTGTCTGTGCTTTATATGCTCTGTCTGAGGCCAGAACTCTCCATTCACCGGACGAAGGGACTAACCCGAAAGCTTGTGAGTATATTATCAAATAAATAGGTTGGACTAAAACCTGGTGTTGTCAGACTTTTCACAAAAAATGCTGGCTAGCCCGTGATGCTCACCTCCCACAAACAAAGACAGAAAAAGTTGCTTTCTGCCACTTAATGCCTCTAACTGTGCCTCACATAACTTCAGGAAGCTGCAAACAAGTTTTTTTAAAAAACAAAGATATCCTCCTTTAAATTCTATTACAGCCTGTCTTGCTTTGTCTGGAACGATCCACTATAGCTCTGCTATTGTCTGCCTCCTTCATTCATTGCCTGCTTTCCACCATACTCACGTCTCTGCCAATATCTAACATTTTATTTCATTATGATGACATCTGAGTATGATAATCAACATTTATTCTGAAGATGTTCCACTCTATTAAGAGGAGATCTATACACACACACAATATCTATTATGGCTTATCAGGACTCTGACTGGAGAGTTTGGGTATTTTGCATTAATGTAGATGGCATGAAAGTAAAGCATAATCATGTTGATTGAGAATATACTGGGAAGACCACATCATTGTCTTCAGAGTTCTGTACGCCCGCCACTGAATCCATTACCCTCTCCATCCACTTGAACTGGACTATATTGCAAACAGCAATGTCCTATCAGGCCCCAGGCTCCATGTCTGGTCCCATGTCCACTCCATTGCAAAGATCACATAAATGGGCTGTGCCCATTCCTTCTTCAGTCTGTCTACTGCTAAGATGTTTAGCCATGTTTGTGTCAATGCGAGACTTTTACTATTCCGGCACCTTCCGCGATTTGCACCATGTTCCCTATCCTCCATAAACCTTGGCCTGTCTAAATCTCTGTTGCCCAGTTCATCTCTACACCAGGTGCCATCAGACCCTTTCTCTAACCTCATTGGCATACATTAGCTTTCAATTTCCCAGTGTCTCATAGAGTCACAGACGCCTACAGCACAGAGAAGTCCCTTCGGCCCATCACATCTGTGCTTGTCAGAAACAATCCACTAATTATTCTAATCCTGTTTTCCAGCTCTTGGCCTTAGCCTTATATACCTTGGCATTGCCAAGTGCACAATTGAAGTCTGAAATGTGATTTAATCCCTTCAAGGCCTCACCCTCTGGAACCTTAGGATCGAGTCCGTGCCAGATTTCGGAACTGCCGGGTTTGAGAATGAAAATATTGGAATATCTTAACTCAGTGCATGAGGGATACAGGAAAGCCAAATGATCTGATTGCAAAGCACTTTAGGTTAATAGCCATGTCACTGCTGATGATAACTTGCTTCTCACACACTGGATTTAATAACATCTTCATTCCTCTCCCAATTCACTGCAACACACTCTATTTTAAATGACAAAAGATCAATCAAACTTGAAGGATGTTAAAAAATACCCGGTAATTGCAACTGAAACCAATTCGTTTTTGTTTTATTCTTGCCAAGATTTCACAGTACTCTCTAATAACTCTCTTTGAACGGACTTGGGCCAGCTGCAAGAAGGTGTGTCAGGTTGGGGTGGGTTGGTTGAGCTGGGTCGGTGAGGTTGCATGGGGAAAGAATATCTGATTTTCAATGAGCCAGTGTGAGGTTCTCCACCTGCTGTCAAAATTGGATTTTGCATTTTGATACTTCAGTGGAAATAAGGAAATATTCAGAGAATCGCAGAGTTGTTACAGTGCAGAAAGAGGCCATTTGGCCCATCATGCCTACCCACTGGCTCTCTGAATGAACAATTCACCGCGTCGCAATTTTCCACCTTCTCCCTGAATTTCCAGAGCGCCTCCACAACTTTGCTCTCTTATTCTGTTTTAAGTTTCAACAAGAAGTAACGCTTTGGTGAGGAATTCATTTCAAATGAAAAATCAGATTTTTCAATCAATATATTCAAATTTAAGTCAATTTGGAACACTCTGATTGGTTATACATTTAGACCTTTAAAAGATACAAAAAGTAAAGAATAAAAGGACACAAAATATCAACAAGATTAACAACCAAAAATTCTATACCCTGATACCTACACACTGTGATTCAATGCCTATTATCTTTGGTGGAGCTGTAACACACATCAACTATAGATAGATTCCTGATCAATAAGAGAATTAAGGGTTGTGGGGAGCAGGTGGGTAAGTGGAACTGAACCACTATCAGATCAGCCATGGTCTTATTGAATGGCGGGGCAGGCTCGAGGGGCTAGATGGCCTACTCCTGCTCCTATTTCTTATGATCTTAACTATTCTCTCAAATCAAAGCAAAACACCACAGATCCGTGGAGAGAGAAATGAAATCAACATTGTGAATATGAATGATGTCTTTGGAGCTGAGTAAACTTGAAACTTTAACTCTATTTTCTCTCTCCAACTCTACTCTGATAGAGCTATCTGTTTTGTTAATCACAGAGTTGATTGACTGTCAATTGCTCTAGGGGCAACTGGAATGAGTTTGAGTGATTAAGGTGTGCAGTTGCAGTGATCTTTGATTTGATTTGATTTGATTTATTATTGTCACATGTATTAACATACAGTGAAAAGAATTGTTTCTTGTGCACACAGAATACACCATTCATAGAGAAGGAAGCAAGAGAGAGCATAGTGTTACAGTCATAGCTAGGGTGTAGAGAAAGATAACTTAATACAAGGTAGGTTCACATAAAAGTCTGAAGGCAGCAGGGAAGAAGCTGATCTTGAGTTGGTTGGTACGTGACCTCAGACTTTTGTATCTTTTTCCCAAAGGAAGAAGGTGGAAGAGAGAATGTCCGGTGTGTATGGGGTCCTTAATTGTGCTGGCTGCTTTACTGAGGTGGAGGGAAGTGTAGAGAGAGTCAATGGATAGAAGGCTGGTTTGCGTGATGGATTGGGCTGCATTCATTACCTTTTGTCATGATCTTTATCACCATAGCTCTTAATCAGTGGCTCCAGATTGCTGTGAAATGTGCAACTATACTCAGTTATAGATTCTATTTCATCCTTTTCAATTTCTCTCAATAGAAAGACAAGTAATGTCTGTGGGTGGCACGGTGGTACAGTGGTTAGTATTGTCCCTCACAGCACCAGGGACCTGGGTTCAATTGCAACTTTGCCTGTCTCTGTGAAATTTGCACATTCTCCCTGTGTCTGCAGGGGTTTCCTGCCACAGTCTAAAGATGTACAGGTTAAATGGATTGGCCATGTTTAATTGCCCCCTTTTCTCAATTTTACCTCTCGCCCACCCATGTCTCCCCCTCCCCCCACATCTTCATCTGTCACAGTTTACTCTCTGATTTCAGCTTTTTTGCCGTTTGGCAGTTCGCACCTTCCTTTCTCTCCACGGACTGCCATTAGCAGCCTTTCCTCTTGTTCTTGTGGCTATGCCTCATCTTCATTCCCCCGCATTACAGTATAAATACCTCCCACTTTCTCTGCCTTTCATCTTTGACAAAGGATCATCTGGACTCAAAACATCAGCTCTTTTCTCTCCTTACTGCCAGACCTGCTGAGATTTTCCAGCATCTTTTTTCTTTGGGTTCTAAATTGCTCCTTAGTGTCTCAAGAAGTGTTGGTTAGGCGATTAGTAGGATAAATACGTAGGGTTACAGGCAAAGGCCTCTCTGTCAGAGTTACTGAAGACTCAGTGGGCCAATTGGGACAATAGGGTTTCAATGATTAATATTACATGTAATGTTCAAGATGGTTTAGTGGATAGCCCTCCGGTATGAGTCAAGATGTTGCAGATTGTAGTTCCATTCCAGAATTTAAACATAAAATCCAGGTTAATACTCAAATGAAGATTGTACTCAAAAGAAAATCATTGTTAGCAGTTAACAAACATACTAACTTCAAAAGATATTTGATGCTCGAAAGGTTGGTGTCCTCAGTTTCATTTCAGTGATGGGTATAGCAGTTCAGACTTGGTTCCTTTGATTCACTGTAGCCGTTACCTTGAACATTTGTCCTTTTTCTGGATCTGACCGCATGTCAGCCAGTCAGGGAGTTGAACTTGTGATGGTTACAGGTAATTAAACCCAAATCAGAGGGTTAGGGGATTGTAAATTTCAAATGGATCTCCGTCTGCCTTCTCATTGTGGCATTGGTCTAGAGATGGGTCTGGTAGCCTGGCCGATATTTATTCCCATAACAACCATCATTATAATGGATTATCAAATCATTATCATATTGCTGTTTGTGGGAGCTTGCTGTGCACTAATTGACTGTTAAATCACAACAGAGACTACAGCCGGAATTCTCCGATCTCGCACGCCCCACTGCCAATGAGAATGGAAAATTTGGTGCTCAGCCGCATCTCTGTTCACTGCGGCGGGACTGGAGGATCCCAGCCACAGGCGAGATCGGAGAAATCCGGCCCACATTTCGAAAGCATCTCATTGTCTAAAATTGTGTAAAACATTCTATGAACACACAATCTTTCTTTTGCTTTTGCAATTGTTTCCTGCTTTTATTCTATTACTTTATACTTGACTTGAGACACTTTGTGCTGATCAAGAGATTGAAGTATTTTCCCACAGCGACCAACTGAACGAACAAAGCCGGTCGATGAAGCAAAATAGATTAGAAGCCAAATCAGAAGAAAATTGTTATAAAGCAGAGGTGGAGCCCTACCCCCCCCACCCCCGAGAACTAACACCGAAACACCCAAACAGAAATACCCCACCCTAAAACCTGTAAAAAGTGTGCGTGAAGTGGTGTGACCTGCTCTTCAGCAACCCCTAGTGGTTAAATACAAAATAAATCCCTGACACTCTCTCTAAAACCAACACATAACAATCTATTTATCTAATTCACAGCAAGCAAATTAACCAAAACTATTAACAAACCGAATAAATCCCTTCTAACTATTAACTATTTCTGACTAAAACAAGATTCTAATAGTATACTGTTCCAATAAATACAATTCTCACTCATTAACAAAAATAGAATTTAGTCACTCTCTAAATTACAACCCAGTTTTGTGTCTTCTGGAATATTCTGGGCCTTCTCTGTTGATTCTTCTGTCTGGAACTTCTTTCTTCTTTTGTACCTTTGCTATCTAGATGGTGCTTTCTCTAAGACATAGATGAAGCTATGAGAGCCAGTGATTCTCTCTCTTGAGAGAGTTGAGAGCTGTGAGCTGTTAGCTCTGGCAGGTAGCAGTTGCTCTTCCCTCTTTGAACCACTGCCCCCTTCTTTTATACCTGTGATGACATATCAATACTTCCCACAATACGTTGGCTCTAGGTTGTCAAAGCCATCAGATTTAAATTTAATAGGTTTTTGGTATCTAAGTGCCTGACTCAAATGGATTGGTTAAATTCAAAAACCTGTTGCCTTCGAAAAAACTGCTGCTTAACTGTTTGATATAAATGTTTCAGTTTGGGCTCTCTGTGTTCTTGCATTTTAAATCTCTAAGCACAGAAAAAGCATCACTTTTTAATGGAACCACACAATGCTTGCCCTCCTAGCATTTTGCAATCTTATAAACACCAAATTCTAACCTCCTAATCTACAATCACTCTACCCAACTTTGCAACAAAATGTTGGAACTACTCAATAAGTCAGGCAGCATTTGAGAGAGAGAGAAAAATAGAGAGCCGAATTTTATGTTGAATTTTATCCTTGCAACTGATATGCAAATTGATGGCAAGCCCACTTCCACTTGGCTACCTCATGCTGTCCCATCCCCGAAGCCTTTAATGGTAGTCAGTTCTTTAATTGGCTCAGGCAGGACCTCTGCCCCTATTGGAGAGGAAGTTTCACCTCTGAGAGCTGCCAGCCAATCAAACGGACAGCAACACTCTTGTCTCAGCAGCGCCAATGGAAGTGGTGGTCACTATTGAAACTACAATAGTCCCCAAGGAAGATGTTCAATGATGGAGACCGAACTGAGAGGTGAACCCAGGGTCTTGCCGGGGTCAGGCTGATTGGCCCTGGCAGGAGAGGCAAGAGGGCTGGGGAACAGGAAGAGACAGATCAAGGTGGGGGAACGCTGAGGGGCGTTCACACCATGGTGGACCTCCAATGGGTGCAGTGTACTCTAACGGGAGACACTGCACCCCAAACACCACAACCAGATCAAAAGGGTGGCTTTGAGACTTGACTTGGGCTCCCCCCGCCCCTGCACGGCAGCAGGAAGAGGCCCTCATATTGTCATTAATTAGTCACTTAAGAGCCTTAATGAATCCACGGGTAAGTGGGCTAGCTTACACCTACCCAAACCAAGGGCAAATGGAGGTGGAGGCAGTGGGGGCGGGGGTCGGTGGGGGTGGGGTAAGTAACGGGCACACCACCTGCTGGCATGGTGCCCAGTTTTATGCCCTTCTCCCTGTCATCCAGTCCCCAAGGGGAGCATAAAATTCCGATCTATGCTAACATTTCAGGTCGACCCCATTTCTTCAGAACTCTGAATAAAATCTTACTTTGTCGGCTTCTGTAAGTTGAAAGCATTGTCAGGATGGACACTGCGCTCTGCCCTTTCTCAAGCTCAGTGAAAAGTCTGACAACACCAGGTTTTAGTCCAACCTATTTATTTGATAATATACTCGCAAGCTTTCGGGTTAGTCCCTGACGAAGGGACTAACCCGAAAGCTTGCGAGTATATTATCAAATAAATAGGTTGGACTAAAACCTGGTGTTGTCAGACTTTTCACTGTGTTTACGCCAGTCCAACGCCGGCATACCCACATCATGACTTTCTCAAGCTCCCAGTTCAGTGAGAAGAGGTCTTTTTTTCTGAGAACTGATTATCCATCGTGGCTCTATCAGACGTTTTGTTCGACAGTGCGAGACAATGTGAAGACCTTGATGGATTTGAGTAACCAATTACACTGCAATGAGCGAGGCTTAATTTTTAACGGCAGTTTCACTGTTAATTCTACAAATGTATCACAGCTCGCAAACTAATCATAAACCTTTATGCTTGAAGTGGAATGAATGGGCGCTTGGATCATCTGATTTATAGACAACACTGATTCTCAACGCTGCAGAACTCTCCTATTGTTCAAAATCACTCCCCCAGTGTTATTTTGCAATTGAAATTCCTGCAGAATGGGAAGGTGATGGGAATATTGGCAGCGTTCCTGCTCACCTATCCCAGGCTGGAGACCATGAAGCCAAACAAACTAATGGAAAGGACAAAACATTCAGGAATTGGTCCAACTGTTGAACAATTGAGGATGCGAAAGGGGAACGTTGCACAAAAGAACAACAGTGGCTGTGAGATAATTACCCAGGAATACATCTCACCACATTGCTAATTTTAAAACCCATTATTGTATGAATATCGTATCATTGTGAGGGCCGAAATTAATCTGGGTTTTCACAGGAACTCCAACAAAAAGTTTACTTCTGTTCAAAAGGAATCCGATATTAAAATTGTTGTGATTTCTACATCATTTGACAAGACACAGCACTAATCCAGTCATAGGCTTCATATTTTCTTCAATCTATCCCCAGGGTATGGGCTACCCTGGCAAAGCTGGTGTTGTTTAACCACCGCTAATGGAAAAAACAGATTGTGCTGGAACTACTCATTGCTGGAGAGAGGAGCAAAGTTAATGAGCGGACTCTCCCCAGTCCCGCGGAGGTGGGTTAGGAGACAGGAGCGGAAACGCAGTTGGACAGCAACGTACCGAGATGGTTACTCAACCCGTTCACACCTCTGACCACCCTTCCTGGAAGTGGAGTCAATCGCACTATCTGTAACCCCCGTGACTTGCCTGGGTTTGCAAAACCTCACTTACTGTACTGTCTGGAGACAATACACATCTCTGTAACCTGTGATCAGTGCTCCTTCCACTCACATTATCAGCCACTTCAGGTCTTGAACAGCAGGTTAGGTGTAAGGATTCGCATTCTAATCAGTAATCTCTAAACTGTCTGTGCTTTATATGCTCTGTCTGAGGCCAGAACTCTCCATTCACCTGACGAAGGGGCTAACCTGAAAGCTTGTGTGTTTACTATCAAATAAATCGGTTGGACTAAAACCTGGGGTTGTCAGACTTTTTACGGTGGAGTCAATGAGGCAGAGGCTCCTGATCAGTAGTGGAGGAAAGGCCAATTAGACCCATTAGCTGGAGGAAAGGTGTTGGTGTCACTGGGAATGTTCTGATAGCAGCTGGGGCCTCCACTGAGGCTGGAATTTCGTCACGTGTCTGTAGACAGCCTCCCGGCAGTGGGCCAGTGGGTTATCCCATGCCTCCTGGCTGACGCGCTGGGAGGTGATAGGTGGAGCCATGACGCCAAGCTATCTTATAGAGGGACTTTCCTCTCCATAATAGTGGTCTGACGGCTGTGATCTTGTTAGTGTTTTTACATTTTGCACTGTGGACAGTGCCCCAAGGTTGGTCTGGTCTCAGGTTCTCCTCTCTCGAGCCCCCCCACCTGTTCTAGCTGAGCTGCTGGCCAGCTTCCTCTCCCTGGCCACTCGCCACTCTTAATATGACGTGGTTTCCAGAGACAGCTCAATGGACACATCAAAGGAGATTACCACTCCTAATGCCCCCCGGCAACTCCCTCCCTCCCCCCCCCACCACCCCCACCCCCACCCCCAACCCCAGCCACTTTAGCATTTCTGGCCTGGAATTTCAGACTGATATCATAATCACAATCTCCCCAGGAAAATTCAGTGCAATGTTTCAGGTCAATGAATCCATCCCCAGTGACTTATTAAAGAGAAGGTAAGCATCAACCATTTTGGTGTGGGTCTGGAGTCACAGAAAAACAGCTGAGGGAGGGAGATTTCCTTCATGAGATCACATTAATGAACCGGTTGAGATCTATATTATTTTAACTGATAACGGCTTCTCACTTCCAAAATTTTATAACTGAACTCCAATGATTTTGGTCAGGTTTGAATCTTTCTCTGCATTAGAAAGTCTTCACCTCTAGATTACTAAAATAATATAATTACTGCTTTTCTGCACCCCTGTGAATGCCTTTGGGAAAGAGAGCCATTTAGCTGGAAGAGATTGTAAAATTGGACAGATTTTAGCTGTGCGGTGAGAGAACTTGCCAAGAGGAGTGTTTGGAAAGAGGAGGGGAAAGTAATATGTGAAAGGAGGCCATGATGGGAGAGTCGCGGAGGGGGCAGTATCTGTGCATCTTCTAATCCCACAAAGGTTTCCTTCGAAACCTCTTCTTGCCTTTCTCTGAGCTACCTGGTGCAGTGGCTTCCCTGACAGCTGGTGTTGGGTGCTCAGTGTCTGCTGACAATGGGATTAACTGTTCATACCTCAACACATGTACATCATCCAATTCCAGATGAGAATATTACTAGTAGCTCCCTGCCTGAATTGGAGAGTCTCTTGGTTACTTGACAGCAATTAAATACCCTGTGGCTGGATCGGGAGTGGGGGATGGGCCTCTCTGCAATCTTCTGTGTGTCGTTGATGACTCTGACATTGAAGACTGAACATCATGGGTGGCATGGTGGCACACCAGTCAGCACTGCTTCCTCACAAAGCCAGGGACCCGGGTTCAATTCTGGCATTGGGTGACTGTATATTCTGTCTGCGTGGGTTTCCTCTGGGTGCTCCGATTTCCTCCCATAGTCCAAAAATGTGCAGGTTAGCTGGATTGGCTATGCTAAATTGTATCTCAGTATCCAAGATATATAGGTTAGGGGGATTAGCAGAGTAAATGCGTGGGATTAAGGGGATGGGGCCTGGATAAGAGTCAGTGCAGGCTCGATGGGTTAATGGCTTCCTTCTGTGCTGTGAGGATTCTATGATGTGTCAAGTCACAATATCACCGGTCGTTACAATATATAAAGCAGGGAAGGTTAAATGGAGAATTGATAGAGGCATTCAAAATAATGGACTAAATCAGGAAAACTGTTTGTAGTGATATATTGGTCGGGAAGCAGGGTGCATGGATATAAGGTGATCAGAGAGAGAGTCAGAATTGACATGAGAAAATGCTTTTTTTCAAAGTGCGAGATATTGAAGGCATTGTCTAAAGTTTAATAATATTCAGGCGTTGTCTAAAAGGAAGCAGATTCAATATAGTTTCCCAAATTGGGTTGAGTGACTCTGTGAAGGGCAAAGTTCACAGGGCGATGGGGGAAGGGCAGGGTGGGATTAATTAGACCGCTCGTTCGGACAGTGGCCCGAGGCACTATGGGCTCCATTCTGAGCTGGATCATTCTCTGAATGGCTGAATATCTGAATGGTTTTGGGACGGCAGGTTAAAAATAGAATTCACACCTAGTGCAAGCGCTCATCATTCATCAAGCTCACAGTCAGATATCAAAATAACCACCCTTCCTGTGAATTATACAGCGGAGAGGCAATTTGTGTGACATGGGGTGTCTTACTGATTTCCCCACCCCCCACCCACTTGAATCAACTTGTGCTAAACTTCTCAAAACTACAGGGAGGGAAATACTTTCCGCTAAATGGAAATCAAACAAAATACTAATAGGGAACATACAACAGAAACGTTAATATTTGCGATTTACTCAGTAAACATTCTGCGTTTTTATTTTGTCACTCCTAAGCTAGACAGAGGGAAGGGCCCTAGGTGGGATGCTCCATGGAGAGCTAGTGTAGACTTGATGGGCCAAATAGCCTCCTTCTGAATGGTTCTCTGACAGCTCTTTATACTTGAGTAAAAATGCAGTGAGATATTACATTTCCATTCAGCGGAAAGTATTTCCCTCCCTGTAGTTTTGAGAAGTTTAGCCCAAGTTGATTCAAGTGGGTGGGGGGTGGGGAAATCAGTAAGACACCCCGTGTCACACAAATTGCCTCTCCGCTGTATAATTCACAGGAAGGGTGGTTATTTTGATATCTGACTGTGAGCTTGATGAATGATGAGCGCTTGCACTAGGTGTGAATTCTATTTTTAACCTGCCGTCCCAAAACCATTCAGATATTCAGCCATTCAGAGAATGATCCAGCTCAGAATGGAGCCCATAGTGCCTCGGGCCACTGTCCGAACGAGCGGTCTAATTAATCCCACCCTGTCCTTCCCCCGTCGCCCTGTGAACTTTACCCTTCACAGGGTCACTCAACCCAATTTGGAAAACTATATTGAATCTGCTTCCATCATCCTTTTAGACAATGCCTTGAAAATCTCGCACTTTAAAAAAACATTTCCTCATGTCAATTCTGACTCTCTCTCCGATCACCTTATATCTATCCACCCTGTTTCCTGACTGATACATCACTGCAAACAGTTTTTCCTGATTTAGTCCATCCTTTTGAACGCCTCTATCGAATCTTCATTTATAATTCACTTTCTTATATATCGTAACAAGTGACGATATTATGATGTGATGCATCATAGAACCCCCACAGTGCAGAAGGAAGCCATTGGGCCATCAAGTCTGTACTGACCCTTACCCAGGCCCTATCCCCTTAACCCTATGTACTTACTCCTAACCTATATATCTTGAGACACTAAGGGGCAATATAGCACGGCCAATCCACATAACCTTCACAACTTTGGACTGTGGGAGGAAATCAGAGCATCCGGAGGAAACCCATGCAGACACAGGGAGAACGTGCAAACTCCACACAGGCAGTCATGGAAATTTTCTCAAGACTTTCTTAAGCGTGTAAAAATGTATAAAGAATATTTCAGTGGCAATATTGGAACATTATTGCCTGATGAAGGTTCACCAGGCTGATACTGGAGATGAGGGGGTTAGCTTATGAGGAGAAATTAAATAGACTGGGTCTGTACTCGTTGGAGTTTAGAAGGCTGAGGGGGGGATCTTACAGCGACTTACAAGATAATGAAGGGGCTAGCTAGGGTAGAGGTGGAGACATTCTTTCCGCTTAGAAAGGAAACCAGAACTAGAGGGCACAGCCTCAAAATAAGTGGGGGGGACAGTTTAGAACAGAGTTAAGGAGGAACTTCTTCACTCAAAGGGTGGTGAATCTCTGGAATTCTCTGCCCATTAAAGTGGTGGAGGCTACCTCGTTGAATATATTTAAGTCACTGGTAGATAGCTTTCTGATAGGCAAGGGAATTAAGGGTGATGGGGAGCAGGCGGGAAAGTGGAACTGATCCACTTCAGATCAGCCATGATCTTATTGAATGGCGGGGCAGGCTCAAAGGGCTAGATGGCCTACTCCTGCTCCTATTTCTTATGTTCTTATGCCCTTAACATTTCTTTTACTGATAGGAAAATATTTGTTCATAATAGCATAAAGAAATAATCAAACTCTGTTTGAGTCAATTGCCGTTGATTGAAGACATCAACACATTGAGTAGGCAAAGTCCATTCTGCCTGCAAAGCCAAGTGGAAAATGCGGAATCTACTCTATCATATACTCCAATCAATTTGCTCACTCTCCCAAGAGAAGGTTCTACATAAAGTTCCTCCAGCCAATCAACTGTCTATAAAATTATGCGAGGCATTGACAAGATGAATAGTCAGAGGCTTTTTCCAAGGGTGGGACTGTCAATTACAAAGGGGGCACAGGTTCAAGATGAGAAGGGGACAGTTTAAGGGAGATATATGGGGGAAGTTTTTCACGCAGAGAGTGGCGGGTGCCTGGAACGCGTTGCCAGAGGAGGTGGTGGAAGCAAGCACATTTAGTAGGCATCTGGATGGCTACAGGAATAAGGAGGGAATAGAGGGATATGGACCGAGTAAGGGCAGAAGGTTGTTTTTAGTTTAGTTAGGGCATTACGACAGACCTGGGCTTAGAGGGTCAAAGGGCCTGTTCCTGTGCTGTCCTTTCCTTTGTTCCTTTAATGCCGGCCTGCATCCTTTTACAGATGAGTCTCAACTTCTAATTTAATTGTAATGTTAAGTTGGCTAATAGCAGACCTGATTGGAAGTAACAGTTGAGTTGCAGAATGCTGCGTTGGGGATATCAGCGAAGCTTTCCTCGAGAACACACCAGGTTTTTAATATTCTCAACAGAAGCTACCAGACAATGGTGGGGGTGGGGGTGGAAGGTGAAGCAGGTTGAGCCCTCCCACTTGGCCGATCTCACCAGAGCAGAGGGCATTATTAACTGTGCAGAAATCGACCATCATAAATCATGGATGACCATCCCTCAACCGGAGGAAGCTTTACCTTTTCGGTGTTTGTTATTCTCTGCAACCCGAACCAGAACATGCTGCGTGTACATATTTATTACCCAGGGGGAATTTGCATGATTCAGTTTTTCAGACAAAAGTCTGAATCAATCAGCAAAGCATTTGAATGTGAGTCTGAGAGGAAATGTTGGCTCTCGGAGTTGCAAAATAGGACACTTTGGTTTATTGCTGCTGATTGCAAGTGAGAGTGAAGAGGAACAAGCAGTATGATACAACAGCCAATTGTATGTGCTGCCAGTACCTAGGGAGCCTGAAGTGCCTCTAGTGCTGTCAATCATCTGTTCTTCCACCCAATGATTTTTGCATTGACCCATAACACACTCACAGGCAACAAATATTATCCCATTAAGTAATTGCATCCCTTGTGTTGGGTGGCACGTTGGCACAGTGGTTAGTACTGCTGCCCCATAGTTCCAGGGTCCCAGGTTCAATTCCCAGCTTGGGTCACTATCTATGCAGAGTCTGCCTGGGTTTCCTCTGGGCGCTCCAGTTTGCTCCCACAGTCTAAAGATGTGCAGATTAGGTGCATTGGCCATGCTAAATTGCCCCTCAGTATCCTGGGATGTGTAGATTTGCGGGGTAAATATGTGGAGTTACGGGCATAGGGCCTGGGTAGGATTATTGTCAGTGCATATATGGTGGGCCGAATGGCCACCTTCTGCACTGTAGGGTTCCTATGATTTTCTGTTTTTATGAGAAGGCCCATCACAGTGTTCTCACTGCAGCAATATGCAGCAGTAATGCAGCTTTGTTCACATGCTACACTGGCGATGAAATCCTATTGGGAACCTGCAAAGTAAGGTGTACGGGCCTGATTTCAATTCACCTGAAACCCGCCTACTTAAAGTTAAAATCAGACCCAATGAGATTAACCCAAGGAAATGGGGTCAGGTTGATGGAGATTACAAAGAGCTGGATGAAGACACACCTTATTGGGGCTGAGCCCTGAAATTGGAGACTCTCACCTTCAGTGTCTGTGCTCTGTGGAATATTAATAATCATACCTTGACCACAGCAACTTTAATAACTTTAAGAGTTGGTGTCGGCTCAATGGGCTGGATGGCCTCTTCCTGAGCAGTAGGGATTCTATAATCCTATGATTTGTAACATGTTAAACCTATGCAAATAATTATTCAAATGTCTCAAGAATATCGGAATCATGGAATCCCTACAGTGCAGAAAGAGGCCATCTGGCCCATCGAGTCTGTACTAACTCTCCAAAAGAACATCCCACCCACAACATTTCCTGCCTCATTAAAAATAGCTCTGAATGGTGCGATTTTTAGTCTGCACAGGGGAAGGGAAGCTGTGGGATGGATTCAGGAACACCAGTCCCAATACAGATAAGAGGTGGTCATAGAACCCTACGGTGCAGAAGGAGGTCATTTGGCTTATCAAGTTTGCACTGACCATAATGCCACCCAGGGATTATAATCAAAGGTGAAATTACTCCACGCACTTATCCAAGCTAATCCGCCTGACACTAAGGGGCAATTTAGCATGGCTAATCCATCTAACCCAAACATCTTTGAACTATGAGAGGAAACTGGAGCACCTGGAAGAAACCCATGCAGACATGGGGAGAATGTACAAACTCCACACCGTGACCTAAGCCAGGAATCGAACCTGACTCCCTGGTGCTGTGGGGCACCACTGTGTCACCTTGCCACCCTTGGATCCAGCCCTAACTCACGTTCAATCATGATAATATTGAATGGTGGAGAAGGCTCCAAGGGCTGAATGGCCTACTTCTGCTCCTAGTTTCTATGTGTCATGTGCAATGAAGAATATTAATTGTTAGTTTCATTGGCCGGTGTACTGCCTCAAATTGCTTTTCGAAAGGAAGAACTGCAAATGATTTAAAATAGCTGCAGAATGTACCTGACCTTTAAGTCAACCACACTTCTAGAAGTATCTGAACTTGGATTACCAGGGGACATGGCTAGGCAGTTTCCCCTGCAATGTTTATAGTTAAATGGGACATTAGGATTCATGGCCCCAGGATCAAAGAAGGATTAACAAACCTCACTGTGGTGTAAGGATGTCAAGGCTTCTCTGTCTATTTTGATGGCATTTTGATAGCTTTGGCAATGAGAGATTGAAGCTCCTTCAGTAATATGGATTACCCGTCATTGTGTGCCAATTGCCAGCCAATACCCCACTTACAGAAAACTACAATTAGAAACTTGCTCAGATGTTACTGAAACGTAGGAGTCTGCAGAAACTACCATCCAGAAGACTGAATAATGAATGGAAAATTATCATCTCTCTCTCTCTCTCTTTCTCTGCAATTCCCAAATTTGGGGCTGTAATTGGAAATGTCCAGCCATTCACATCCCGCCACCACTGCCTGGGAGAACGAACAATTTGGTGCTCAGGCAAATCACCATTCAGTGCAGCGGGACTGGAGAATCCCACTGGCGTGAACAGCTGGAGAATCCCACCCTCTGTCTCTGTTACAGTTTTGGAACGCATGACACAGAGAGAGAATGTAATCAAAAGGAACATCGAATGTCATAGCAACCATTTGGGAAATAGAGGGAAAATAGCCTAAAAAACCACCAGCTTATGTCAGCCACAACACTCCGAGAATTTCAAGACTACCAAAGTGTTTTGTATTCATGTTGACTTGCAGAAGCTACACTGAAGCTACACTGAGCATGGTATAATAATATCACCAGAAGTGGCATCACTGATCACTAGCATGGGTAACTTTGCAGAATGAAAAAGCAGCCTGTACTAAGCACACCTCATTAATAAAGCTCCTTCAGACCTGGGTTCGATTCCCGGCTTGGGTCATATTGTCTGTGTGGAGCTTGCATGTTCTCCCCGTGTCTGTGTGGGTTTTCTCTGAGTGCTCCAGTTTCCTCCCACAGTCTGAAAGACGTGCTGGTTAGGTGCGTTGACCCGAACAGGTGACAGAGTGTGGTGACTAGGGGGATTTCACAGTAACTTCATTGCACTGTTAATGTAAGCCTCACTTGTGACTAATAATAAATAAACTTCAAACTAAACAATCCTGCAGAGACATCTCAAAGGAATGCTGAAATGTATATTTTGTTTTTTTTCTTATGGACTTTAACTCTTATCAATTCCTCTTCCTCTGTGTTGTAACTTGTTCTGTTTTATGTGCTAGTGTGTGTGTGTGTGTGTGTGTGTGTGTGTGTGTGTGTGTGTGTGTGTGTGTGTGTGTGTGTGTGTGTGTGTGTGTGTGTGTGTGTGAGATGGGATTTGGTAGGCATATTTATCTTTTTAATAAGTCTTAGATTTTTACCTGAGTGAATTTTTAACAATAAAACTAACGCTTTATTTGTTAATTCATGAGATCCAGCTGGCTTACTTTTCCATTAAGTTTTGCATTCATACTGAACTGGAAATTTTTAATAAATTCTAACTCTGTTGTAACCAACCTCAGGAATGGAAAAGAGAGGCATTTATTCACCTCTTTGGACCCCTCATATCCCCTCAACCCACTCCCAATGTCCATATATGACAACTCATGCTAGCCCATGCCCTGCTCACCTCATGGCCACTTATAGCCCTTATGTCAACTTAGTGCCAGCTCATGTCAATTCACTACCACCCCCTATTCCCACTCATTCTCATGGCCCTTTAGAATCTCTATGCCAACTTAGTGCTAATTTATGACCCCTATCCATTCCTGTGGCTCCTACAGTGCCTGTGCCCACTTAGTAGTAATTTATGCCAACTCATTCCTCCATGCAACAGCCTTTGCCCATATAACCTCAAGGCCAACACACCCAGTATTCACCAGGAGAAAACTTAAGAGCCAAGCGAAGATGAAATAAAATTCTAAATATCTATTACAGACTTCACTATGTAAAACATACTTACACTCATAAAAACCCATTCAATATATATTTAAATCCCCCTCAAGGGCTTAATACCCTGTAAAAATCAAACACTTGTATTTATAACCTCACATAAAAGATGGACAGCCTTTATTAATCACTTTGAGTCCAAATCAATTGTGAACTTACAACTACCCACTGCCCCCTCCTCCTTCACACTGTTATAATGATAGGTTGTGGAAAGCAGCCAAGCATTCATAATGCTTTAATGAAAACACTTAAGATTATTTCAAACAGCAATTGAAATTGCTGTAATAGAACTTTTCAACAATTGCAGACACAGGCAGGAGTTTTTTTTTCAACTTTTAAAGGGCTGACCGTTTAAATAACTTGACTGCTTTATAATTCAACAGTCCTTATCCAATCTTCAAGAGCATTTACGATTGCTCTCAAAATCGGTAACTCTCACACCATGGGTGTGTTCTAACGAAAATGGGGTCAGCACTGAGTCCAAATGGATCTGCTGAGTTCAGGTTTGCCACATGTGGGAGTCACTTCTTGTTCTTCTCCCCAACAGCACCACCTTCCCCCACCCCAACCACCTCCAATTCTCCCCCCCTTTCTCTATCCAGTTCAGTGAAAATTGGCTCTGTTAAAAAATGGGGCTGACTCCTGGATCAGGGTACTGCCTGCTTGTGTTAAAAATCTCTCAGAGTCCCCGTAACTCTGAGAAAATCAGGCCCATTCGTATCTTCCCAACATGGTTCTTCACTATCTGTGATCAACTTTACTGGTGATAACTCGGGTGGCCAGACCTGTTTCGATTTCAGTATCAACTCCAAAATACTTAGAGAGCATGGCAAAACTCTTCAGCAAAGTTTATTGAGATTTAGCATTCTGCTCACAGTGCAAGGCTGTATTAATACCAAAAGCAGTGGCTGACTTCATACTCTAATGGGTCCGGTAATGAAAAGTGTATAAATAATTAGAGGCGATAAAGCATTAACTGGGACTCGTTTCTAATAGTTGTAATGGAGCATGTGGAAAATACATCCTAAATGATTTATTGACCAGTGCATTTCAGATTCAGTTAGCTTAATATTAGGTTGTGTAAAGTTGGTTGCATACTATTTTGGTAATTATGCTCCAGTCTCACTCTCCCTGACACTCAATCGTGTGGGATATATAATAATGTGAATGGGAGAGTTTCTCTGGTTGTTGTATGTGGCTGCATTGCAAATGAGCTTAGGCGACATGGTGGCACAGTGGTTGGCACTACTGCCTCACAGCGCCAGGGACCCAGGTTTAATTGCAGCCTCGGGTCACTCTCTGTGTGGAGTTTACACGTTCTCCCCGTGTCTGCATGGGTTTCCTCCAGATGCTCCAGTTTCCTCCCACACTCCAAAGATGTGCGGGTCAGATTGATGCTACAATGAACTTTAGTGTCAAGGGTAATAGTTAGGGAAAATACATGGGTTACAGGGATAGAGCTTGGATGGGATTGTGGTTGGTCCAGGCTCAAAGGGTCAAGTTCTGTACTGTAGGGATTCTGTGACAATCAGCCCCCTTCTCAGCTTTCAAAGCACAATTCTGATTGCATTCTTTTGGAACCTGCATACCTAGAATTAGAAAACAGGCTGAACTTTCAAAAATATAACCAGGGCGGCATGGTGGCTTAGTGGTCAGCATTGCCACCTCACAGTGCCAGGGTCCCCGGTTCAATTCCAGCCTCAGGTCACTGTCTGTGTGGAGTTTGCACATTCTCCCTGTGTCTGCGTGGGTTTCCTCTGGGTGCTCCAGTTTCCTCCCACAATCGAAAAATGCGTGTGTTAGGTTGATTGGCCATGCTAAATTGCTCCTTAGTGTCCAAAGATGTGTAGGTTAGGGGGCAAATATGTGAGACTACTCGAATAAGGCCTGGGTGAGTGGATCTGTTGGGAAGTCAGTGCAGACTTGATGGGCTGAATGGCCTCCTTCTGACTGTGTGCAGCACACAACAGCTGATTGTGAGTAAGCTCATTTATCTGAAGGGATATGAAATCTTCCTGAAGTGTAGTCACTGTTGTAATGTAGGAATTGCAGCAGCCAATTTGTGCACAGCAAGATCCCATATACAGCAACGTGACAATGATGCAATAGTCTGTGTTTAGTGATGTTGATGGAGGGATAGATACTGGGCATAACTCCTCTTCAAAGTAGCACCGTGGAATGGTTAATGTCCATCTAACAGGGCAAAAAGGGTCTCAGTTTAGCATTGCAGCCAGAAAGCAGCAGCTGGAATTCTCCAATCTCTGCCAGCGAGAATGGAGAATTTGGCACTCAGCCAAAGCCCAGTTCACAGCAATGGGACCACAGTGACCCAGCCACAGGGTTCAGAGAATCCAGGCTGGCTCCTCCAACAGAAGTCAGTTTCAACTATTCATTTCTTTTAGCAATGGCATCAAAAATCTTGCTAGTATTGAGTATTATAATTGAGTAACACATAATCTGGAATTTTACCACCTTGCCTGCCCAAGGCTCGGGGTGGGTGCGCCGGTAAAATTCCAGTCAATCTGTCAGGTGTAACCAATGATAAAATCTTCCTCAAGTGAAATTTACCATTAGTCTGTTCAAGAGTGAGCTTTTCCAATGTAACTTTGTTTGTTTTTGAGGCATTCTTTTGCTTAAAAAAACTTAAAATCTCTAACATCTTTGAATTCTGAGGAAGTCTATTGACGTGAAACATTAACTGTTACTCCCTCTTCATCCAGGCTCCCCAAGCTCCTGAGGGCGTGATCTTACCAGCCGTTTGCGCCGTGCTTCCACTGGAGTGAGGTCGGAGAATTCGGCGCTCAACCACATCTCTGGCCCACTGCAGTGTGATTGGAAAATCCTGCCGGCGTGAATATTCCAGCCTGAGTATTTCCACCATTTTCAACATTAATTTTGGATTCCAGCAACTTGAGTACAACCTCAGAGCTTATACTTTTTCTGATAGGATCTCTACAGTGCAGAAGGAGACATTCAGCCCATCGAGCCTGCACTGACAACAATCCCACCCGGGCCCTATCCCTGTAACCCCATGTATTTACCCTGCTAAGCCCCTGACACTTGGCAATTTAGCAATGGCCAATCAACCTAACCCGCTCATCTTTGGATTGTGGGAGGAAACCGAAGCACCCGGAGGAAACCCACGCAGACACGGGGAGAACGTGCAAACTCCACACAGGCATTTTAAACTGGCACCTTTCGCAAAACGCAAGGCAGGTTTAATTTGATATAAATATGGGTTTATATCGGATGGTGATGATTTGGTAAATATCTTTAGTTTATGTTATAACGAAGGGGGTTATGGTAGCTGTTCTGAATTCTGCCTGACAACTGGCTTGGAGAGTTGCTGTAAGGTTTTAAAGTTTATTTATTAGTGTCACAAGTAAGTTTATGTTCACACTGCAATGAAGCTACTGTGAAAATCCCCTACTCGCCACATTCCGGTGCCTGTTCAGGTACGCTGAGGGAGAATTTAGCACGGCCAATGAACATAACCCGCACATCTTTCAGACTGTGGGAGGAAACCCACACAGGTATGGGGAGAACATGCAAACTCCACACAGACAGTGACCCAAGCCGGAAATCGAACCCGGGTCCCTGGCGCTGTGAGGCAGCAGTGCTAACCACTGCATTAGGATCAAGATGCATTGAGGAACCTATTCCTTCTGGAAGGTCAAATGAATCATGTCCAAGTTATTGAATTTACACTAAAATGTCACTTCTCTCTAACTTATCTTCTTCTTCGAATTCATTTGAGCACCCGCTGCACTTTGCTTTGTGTCAACACAGGTGGTCTTATATGAGATTACTTCAGTTCCTAGCCAGCCTTTAGAAATGTGGTGCAGCCCACGATATATGATCATGGATTCACTGTAGAGCTCACTCAATCAGCATGAAATAGAAAATGCTGGAAGTGCTCAGAACATTTAGGCAGCATCTGTGGGGGAGAGGGAGAGAGAAAGAGAGAGAGAAACAGAGTTAATGTTTCGGGTCAACGAATTGGGAAGTGTTAGGGATGTGACAGGTTTCAAATGACTGAAGGGGAGCAGAGTGGGAAAAAGAGGTACAGGGTCGACCCTCCCAGCCTACTGCGCTGCTGTAAGGAATGGAAGCGGGAGTAGGCCATTTGGCCCATCAAGCCTGTTCGGTCATTCAATAAGAAGATGTCTCTCCCTCAGGGTTGTAACAAATTTTATTGGAACATCACAGGAGGCCAAGGAGTGAGGTGGAGAATTAAGTTTAATGTTTATTTATTAGCGTCACAACTTGGCTTACATTAACACAGCAATGAAGTCACTGTGAAAATCCCCATGTCATCACACTCTGGCACCTGTTCGGGTACACTGAGGGAAAATTTAGCACAACCAATGCACCTAACCAGCACATCTTTCAGACTGTGGGAGGAAACTGGAGCACGTGGAGGAAACCCATGCAGACATGGGGAGAATTCTGCATAGACAATCACCTAAGCCAGGAATCGAACCTGGGTCCCTACGGCGGCACAGTAGCGGACAGTCAAAAACTTGGGGATAGAGTTGAGCAACATCACATATCTACTTGAAAAAAAAATCACCATGGAACTTAAAGCCACATCTAGTAATGTTTTTCAGTTCCACATGGCGAACCATAATGGGAGATAAAATTACTCTCTGCGGTGAGCATGGACTGAGTGCATTAATGTGCAGTAATTTGGGTTCATCAGTATTCAGCAAAGTAATTGGTGTTTCTTTGTCCTACCTCCCAAAATGATACTCCAGGGACAAAGCCAGTTCCATTTCCATCTACCTTTGATTTTTTTTTGGCTTCAATAATTTCAATAGAGGAGGCGCTGCTTTTTTTCTTGGCTATTTCAATCGCAGTTAAAAGTAAATGTGGGATTCGTGCATCTCCGCCTTGAAACCTCCACAATAACAGAACAACAAGTTTCTCCCCACAAAAATGCAGAATGGAACAGAGTGAAGGTTGACTCTGTCGCTCCATATTATAGCACGGATCCCCTCAAAATGTTTCACTTTGCTGGAACAACCAGGGTGGAGGGGAAGGTGAGAAGCAGGCCATGTATTGACTTATCAAAATTCGCTAAAGGACAAAGAGTTCAAATAGTACCTGCTATTCCAAAAAGCAATTTCTAATTGGAGTTGAAAGTTAATGGGAGTGTGTAAAGGTTTGTCAGTTTTCAGATGTTCTTGCTGATTTCTGAATGCAGTGTTGGGTTTGTCACAGTCAGGTTGCTGGCTCAGTGCCTTCTCTGCATGAAACTTTGTTCACATCACTGCTGCACAACTCTTGCGATTCCAAACCAAAAACTTGCGTCAATGCACAGCCAAGAAGCAGGTAGGATAAATCAGAGATTTGGAATAATTCAATGTTCAGATCACATTGGGAACACCCTGCAGCACGATGGCACAGTGGTTTGCACTACTGCCTCACGGCGTCAGGGACTCAGGTTTGATTCCCAGCTTGGGTCATTACCTGTGTGGAGTCTGCACATTCTCCCCGTGGCTGCGTAGATTTCCTCCAGATGCTCTGATTTCCTCCCATAGTCCAAAAGATACGCAGGGTAGGTGCATTGGTCATACTAATTTCTCCCTCAGTGTACCCAAACAGGCGCCAGACTGTGGTGACTCAGGCTTTTTCACAGTAACTTCATTGCAGTGTGAATGCAAGCCTACTTGTGACACTAATAAAATAAACTTTAAAATTAACAGTCGTCAGAAAGGATTGGCTGGACAACATTGACAGACCACATGTTGAGCAGAAGGCGTACCTGTGTGTTAGAACAATAGTAACAACAGGCCACAGCCTAACGGGAGGACACAGAGAATAGCATTGAAATGTGACACTGAGTAGAAACTAGCCTGATAAACAATCTGAGACTGATAATTACGCCGGGCATGAGTATGGAGAGATATGAAGCCAAGGTGGGTGATGGAGTTAAGATACAGTTCAGCCTGAGCAAACTGAATGACGGAACAGCCTTGAGGGGCTGAATGGGCTCCTCCTATTCAGCAGTGACTGGAGGTAGCAGTAAATGTTTATCAGGCAACGCACGAGCAGGTTTCTCCTCCTCTCCCCAAGCCCTGGCTTGATATTTGAAATGATTTTTTTGAACACGTTAACGACCATTCTTCTGTTTCTGTGAGAACGATTTCTTTCTAAAGTAAACAATGGCTGTAAAGCTTAAACTGATGTGTTGTGGATTTCTGCTGGTGGTTTTATTTCCACTCATCTGTTCAGTGCCTCTCTCCACCTTGGTGAAGAGTTGATGAACAGTCTGACACTCTGGGTTTGTGTAATTACAATCTGACACCTCTTCTGTCAATGTTTATCCAGAAGCTGGGAAGGGAATATTGAGGCTCTTCCACGTACAGCAGCTGCATGGAGACGGCATTGAGGTGAGATAATAGGTGGCACATTTCACAGCACAAGACGGGTGCCATGGCAACTCTACTGCGTTATTATGTATGATTGGGGCCTGCGGGGGGGGGGGGGGGGGGGGGTGACTGGGGGGGAAGGGGAAGGGGGAACGGCAAAGGTTTCCTTGAGTTGATCCCCTTCGTGAAACATGTAACAAACCCAGACATTATTGCCTACCCTCCAGGATTAATTCACTCTGTCTGGCTTTCTTGTCTCAATAGCTTTGAAGGTCAGCTACTGCCACTTTTTCCAATGCAGAGTAAGAAGTCTACCAGGTTAAAGTCCAATAGGTTTCTTTGGAAATCACAAGCTTTCACCTGATGAAGGAGCAGCGCTCCGAAAGCTCGTGATTCCAAATAAACCTTTTGGAACAGGTTTTGTAAGACTTCATACTGTACCCACAACAATCACTAGGCTGCGATTGTTGTGGGTATCACCAGGCTGATAACGGAGATGAGGGGGTTGAACTATGAAAAGAGGCTGAATAGACTGGGTTTGTACTTGTTGGAGTTTAGAAGGATGAGGGGGGATCTTATAGAGACGTATAAGATAATGAAGGGGATGGATAGGGTAGAGGTAGAGAGATTCTTCCCGCTTAGAAAGGATAGCAGGACTAGGGGGCACAGCCCCAAGATAAGGGGGGTGGGGCAGTTTAAAACGGAGTTGAGGAGGAACTTCTTCACTCAAAGGGTGGTGAATCTCTGGAATTCTCTGCCCATTGAAGTGGTGGAGGCTGCCTCGCTAAATATATTTAAGTCATGGGTAGATAGGTTTTTGGTAGGCAAGGGAATTAAAGGTTATGGGGAGAAAACGGGAAAGTGGAACTGATTCACTTCAGATCAGCCACGATCTTATTGAATGGCGGGGCAGGCTCGAAGGGCTAGATGGCCTACTCCTGCTCCTATTTCTTATGTTCTTAATCAAATGCTGGCATCTCCACATCATTCTTAATGCAGGAAAGCAACTGGTACAAAGCTGAGAGCCACTTACCCAGTCCATCCACACCTCTCTCTGAACCCACGTCCCACTTTGGGACAGGCAGCCACTTCAGCTCTGAAGAAGAGTAATTTTTGACTCCAAATTTTAACTCTGTTTCTCTCGTTTTCTGATGCTGCCAGACATGCTGAGTTTTACCAGCTATTCTGCTTATAACCTAATATCTTCAGCTATATATTTTCAACATATCAATTTTGTGCCTGATCCCTTTGTAAATCCCTGGGCAGCATGAGGGCACAGAGGTTAGCACATTGCTGCCTCACAGTGCCAGGGGCCCGGGTTCAAGTCCAGCCCTGGGTCACTGTCTGTGTGGAGTCTGCACATTCTCCCGGTGTCTGCATGGGTTTCCTCCGGGTGCTCCGGTTTCCTCCCACTGTTCAAAGATGTGCAGGTTAGGTTAGTTGGCCATGCTAAATTGCCCCTTAGTGTCAGGGTAAATACATGGGGTTGCAGGAATAGGGCCGGCGGGGGATTGTTGTCAGTGCAGACACGATGGGCTGAATGGCCTCTTTCTGAACAGTGGGGATTCTATGACTCTTTGAAGTCATAGAGACCCTGTCTCTGGTTGCTCACTTTAGTTTAGTCTTCCTTTCTGAATCCATGTGCCACATTGACCCTGCTTCCAACCTATTGATTACTCTCCAATAACCATTGAGTTTGTCCTGATGATTGTCACAGGTTGCATCGTCCCAGCTTATCCAACACTTCCTGTTTTTATTTCGGATTGGAAGCATCTGCAGTATTTTGCTTTTATTTTCATCTTTTTCTCCGCCACTTGAGGATTTTCCTATCTGTTCAAGATAAAATGACAATAAGAAAACCAGACAAACGAGAGATCATATCTATCCCCCAATCAACATCAATGAAATGCATACCGGATCATTATCTCATTGCTGCTTGTGGGATCTTGCTGTGTGCAAATTGGCTGCCATGTTTCTGACATTTTAGAAAGGACGCCATTGGCTGTGATGAGCTTTGGGATGTCCCCAGACTACGACAGATGCCAGAGTGACCAGAATTTTCCAAAGTCAAACTGGGGAGTACCTGAAGGCAATGTTGCCTGGCAACACCAAGAGATTGCCCTTTGTAACTCCTCAGGTGCAGCACCTTCTCATTTCGATCATCGTACCACAGGGAACGAGTCCAGTGAACGTAAATCGGTGCCTTTTCTCCTTTTCAAAGTCGATTCCCCAACAAGTCTCAAGGAATCTACACTCTGTGCAAAGCATCACACAGACTGAAAATGAGGTAAAAAGCCTCACGCAAAATGCACCGATCTTGACACTCCCCCCCCCCAACAGTCCTCCCTCCTCCAACTGATCATAAAGCCCGAAATTACTGCTTGTTTTCTCAACAAACATTGTGAGCAGGAACTCCAGTTTAACATGACTTCAGCACTGTGGAATACATCAAGCGAGCTGTCAGCAGCCCCGCTGAGATGTACAGGTGGCACAGATCACAATTCAATCAAGTGACTAATATTGACAAACTCAGCTAGTCAGTCTCTGACAATCCATCCGGTTTATCACTGGATTATCGCTAAGAGTTTTTATATAATTGACCGTGCAGCTATAAACTGCCAGCGACTTTCGCGGGATACAGATGAAGAAATGACAGCCTGTCTCTAAATTTCTTGCTAAATCTCTTTTAATTCTGTTAAATTATTTATACTTGTCCTCTTCCATCCAGGAGCACATTTTTGCCAAATAAAAGAAGCTCTTTCTGAAGCTGGTTAATGGAGCTTGCTCACTTTGCGTTTTCCTTTAGACCTTCAGAAACGAGGTTTTATTCGGTCAGTTTTGCTTTAAGAGCGTGTGGTTGGTCAAAAGGCAATTGGATCTCATCTACCCCCGAACCTGATCAGCCTGACTCTACAAGCTGCTTGTTCCTCACAAGCGAGCGAGGGTGCGTGGCATCCCAGTCCAACATCATCTCAAAGACACATTCTCGTCCTTACTTTCAAACCCCTCTGTCTCTTTGCCCTATCCTCTCTAATTCAAAGCAGTATGGATGCTGCAGGTGCGTTACAGTGGGAGCGCTGGAAGTGTTTTTGATTTCATTTAATTTAATGTTGTCACATGTATTGGGATACAATGAAAATTATTGTTTCCTGCACACTATACACACAAAGCATACCGTTCATAGAGCACAAAGGGGAGAAGGAAAGGAGAAAGTGCAGAATGTAATGTTACAGTCATAGCTAGGGTGTAGAGAAAGATCAACTTGATGCAAGATAGGCCCATTCAAATATCTGATGACAGCAGCAGGGGAGAAGCTGTTCTTGAGTGGGTGGGTACGTGATCTCAGACTTTTGTATCTTTTTCCTGGTGAAAGAAGGTGAAAGAGAGAACGTCTGGAGTGTGTGGGGTTCTTAATTACGTTGGCTGCTTTGCCAAGGCAGTGGGAAATGTAGACAGAGTCAATGGATGGGAGGCTGGTTTGCGTGATGGATTGGGCTACATTCATGATATTTTGTAGTTTTTTGTGGTCTTGGTCAATCGCAAATTGTTCATGTTTCATTATGTAAAAAGTTCACAGATTTCAGTGGTCGCTTCCTTGAATTAATCAGGTCTTGCCTGAATAGATACTTGTTTCCTTTATCACGAAATCACAATGCCCAATTTTCAAAAAAAATGTTGCAGTGTCATAAACTTTAGTTTCCACATCAGGGCAGCATAGCGGCACAGTCGGGGGTGGCATGGTGGCACAGTGGTTAGCATTGCTGCCTCACAGTGCCAGGGACACAGGTTCAATTCCAGGCTTGGGTTACTGTTTGCACATTCTCTCCGTGTCTGTGTGGGTTTCCTCCGGGTGCTCCCACAGCCCAAGGATGTGCAGGTTAGTTAGATTGGCCATGTGTGATGGATTGGGTTACAATTCACTACCTTTTGTAGTTCCTTCCGAGCTTAGGCAGAGCAGGAGCTGTACCAAGCTGTGATATAACCGGAAAGAATGCTTTCTATGGTGCATCTGTAAAAGTTGATGAGAGTTGTAGCTGACATACCAAATTTCCTTAGAGTCCTGAGAAAGTAGAGGCATTGGTGGGCTTTCTTAACTATAGTGTTGGCATGGGGGGGACCAGGATAAGTTGTTGGTGATCTGGACATCTAAAAACTTGAAGCTCTCGACCCTGAATCTGCCAGCATTTATTGCCCATCCCTGAGGGCATTTAAAAGTCGACCGCATTGCTGTGGCACTGGAACCACATGTAGGCTGGACCAGCTAAGAATGGCAGATTTGCCTTCCCTAAGGCACATTAGTGAGCAACATGGGTTTTTAACGACAATGGTTTCATGGTCATTAAACTTTTAATTCCAGATTTTTATTGAATACAAATTTCACCGACTGCTGCGGCGGGATTCGAACCAGGTCTCCGGAGTGCTGGATCTCTGAAGTACCAGTCCAGTGGCAGTACGTTACTCCACTGCCTCTCCATGTTGCAGAGGACAATAGTGTGGGCAGCCTGTGTGTGCACAGAGAGTGAAAGAGAGTGGGAAATCTGATTCCTGTGACCCTGACCCTTGAGATTTTATGTGACACGCCATGGGACATTTCTGCAAAATGAGATCAGATTGCACACAGGTGAAACTCTCCAATGTACTGGCCTGCCCTGTAAATGAGAACATTTTGTGAGCAGCAAAAGCAGCAGGATAGATGTGTCCCAATCTTTTTTTTCACAGTGGGAAACTTCTAAGCGTTGTCTCAAATCAGTTCCCATCGCTGCCAGGACTCAGCACTGACCCTCTCAATTCCCCTCAGAACAGCAACTCGACTTGTTCAAATTTACAGGCATCTAATTTTGATTTAATTGCTGAGCATTAGGGTGGAAATATTTAATGTCCCTAATTAATTCATGCACTAAGTGCTTATTAACTGTAAGAATTCCTAAATGCAACTGAACTGCCAGAGCACAAATGTGGAGCTAATGTTAATAACAAAATAATATTTACACGCACGAACGATTCCTCTCCAATATTTGATGAGGGTCAGATGAGTGTCTCGGGGTAACATGGGTTTTGAATGTTTGCAAGTGCACAGGGATGGGGTATATAAAGGGCTGAATCATTATGTGGGTTCTGATGGCGAAAACTGAATTCAATAAAAATCCATAGAATAGAATCCCTGCTGTGTGGAAGGAGGCCATTCGGCCCATTGGCTCTGATCTCTGCTGTTTCACCGCACCAGGGACACGGGTTTGATTCCAGTCTCAGGGTGGCTGTCTGTATGGTGTTTGCACATTCTCCCCGTGCCTGCGTGGGTTTCCTTCAGGTGCTTTGGTTTCCTCCCACATTCCAAAGATGTGGATTAACCATGGTAAATGTGTGGGGTTCCTGGGATCGTACAGGAGGGTGGGCCTGGTAAGATGCTCTTTCAGAGAGTTGGTTCAGACCCGGTGGACCAAATGGTCTCTTTCCACACTGCAGGAATTCTTTTCTATGGATTTTTATTGAAATCATTTAGCCATTAAGTGGGTTCTGTGTGACCTGAGACACATACATAGAGGTGGGGGCAGGATCCGTGGGTTCAAAAACTAGGATATTCAGATGGAGATATACTCCAACATATTGCAGACACCTCATTTGGTTCTTGGAATTTCTACTGTCCTATTTTCTGCTTTGAAATGTGAGGTTCCTGAACCATTAGCACAAATTGACTCCAAATAGAGTGACTTCTGAGATGGGCAAGAAGCTTCTTGAGTATTGCCAGCTGAAACGTGGAATTGAGTCGGGATTGCTTTAAACTGGAGCTCTCATTATGTTGCTATTGTTAACATTTAGGGTATTCACAATCCCAGAAGGGATGCTTGAGATACCAGCTCCTAACTGTATATTTGCAAATTGATACAATATGAGGAAAACTGTGAAGAGCAGTGAAGAATGTTACAGTCTTGTAATAATTTTTTTAAAAATGCTTATTAAACTGTAAAACACTCCACAAAAAAGACAACTAAAATCATACAGCTAACTACCTTAATGTCCATACACAATGTTCAGTATTCTTTGGTCGTTCACGCAAGCAGGATTCTCTACTCCTGCCGGCAGCAGCCCCACCGCGCACCCCCCCCCCCCCCCCCCCACCCCCAACCACACTCCACCACACCCCCCCACAGTTTTTCCGGCAATATGGGGTGGTGAGATATCTCATTGACAGCAGCGGAACCAGAGAATCCCGCCACCAGTGAATGGCATGTTGCTGCATCAAAACATGTGACCTGGAGGCCAGAGAATCCAGCCCAATGCCTTTAAATTGACCTAATTCCGAATCCCTCTATTTCCCTAACCTCAGAGCTAAACTTCCCTAAACAACATCCCATAGGTTTCAATACAATAAGAAAAGTCCCCAAAACAGTTACCACACTTGGCACCTATATCTTGAAAGGGTTAAAATGATGCAAGTTCAGAAATCACACTATTCTCAAGACTGCACAGACGGAGAGAATCAATGATGAGCCGGCACTTGCCTTAGCTCAGACTGAACACAGATAACAGTCAAGGACCATTGCTGTGTTAATTATAAGCGACACTTTCTTCATACAATTTGCACACAATAATTCAATTGAACATGGTGCAACTTATGTGTGTCCATTAAGGCAGGGACAATGGGCAAAGGAGTTAATACACTGCTGGTCAAATATATTCCTATCATATCTAGTCTGGAAATTAGTAGATAAGTAGAGAGAAATACATGCTTGGTAATATTATAATTAAGTAGATGTGCACAAATTGTAATTGGACAATGGCACTCATACACAGTACATTATGCACTCCTAATTATTAGTTGTGAATGGATATACAGCTCTCACTGATATGCAGCTTCTTCTTTTCTTATCTGAACTCATTTTCTTAGAAGTCTCTCTTAATTATAGTTCTTCTGTAAGCTCACCCTCTTAGAATGCAAGTGTAAAATTCACTCTCATCTTCTCCGCCCAAAAGGAAGATACAATTCCGACCAGTTAGTCTGTGATGCCGACACAACTAAAACAGAGGCCAATTCATGACTGTTAGAGTCAACCAATGTTAGCAAGCAGAATAAGGAGGCCATTCTGGCCATCATGTCTCTGTCTGCTAGTTTATCCCGATCTCAAATAACATTGATGACAAACACTGTTGGCCTGAGAACATCTGCAGCGTCCTTCTGTGACAATTTTAATCAGGCAATTGATATAGGCCTGATTGAATAAGAACTCCCTGATTAAGGACTAAATTGGTGGTCCAATCAGGGAGTCCCATGTTCTGTACTTAAACAAGAGTGCCAGTTCCTCTGGAACTCTGGATGTAGATTGCATACTAAGAGCAGTTTGAATAGTGTTGTTGGATCTTGTAAATAAAGGAATTGTGGTGAAGGGTCTTCCGCCTCTAAGGACTTATTATGCCTTCCAGCACTGACTGTGGGAGGAAACTGGGGCATCCTGGACGAAGCCCACGCAGACATGGGGAGAATGTGCACACTCCACATAGGCAGTGACCAGTGACAGTGCCAGGAATCGAACCTGAGACCCTGGCGCTGTGAGGCAGCAATGCTAACGACAGTGCCATTGTGCCGCAAGAGGGTAAGTACATTGCAACGTTCAAGATCATAAAATGTTTAAAAAATACATCTTAGTTCTAATACAGAATCCAATAAAACTTTAAAAATACTAGTCACAGCTAATGTCAATTCAAGGATACTTATCAATATTCAAAGTAGCGTTTCATCTGAATCCGAGTGATTCTGTTGTTGGGCTGTTGGACATAAAAGCTCGTTTACAATATCCAACCCCTCAACAACCAGGGAAACATTGATGCTCCCAATACCCTTCTGCAATAGTCCTGGTGTTCTGAACCAGATTATATCACTGTTTTGAGGGAGCTGCCTCTTTGATTAACCCCCCCCCCCCTTTACTGTGTCATTATTAACAATGATTTAACTGTTAAAATGATTTTATTATCCATGTTGTGAGCCTATATATGGTCATGGTGTTCTTCAATATGTCTTTAATATCTTCCTGTTTACCTCCAATTATTCCTATTTTGCACAGCAGTGATTTTAAACTTTGGAGGGAGGAATACATTTTTTAAAGTCTGTTTTTCTAATTTCCTGATGTGAATTCTAAATATGACTTCTGAATAGATAAAAGCTTTCAAAATCCCTTTGAAAATGACATTAGAGCTTGCATGCCTACAGTGCAGAAGGAGGCTATTCAGTCCATCAAGTCTGCACCAACTTTCTGAAACGGCACCTTACCCAGGCCCACCTCACACCCTGCCACAGTGACCCAACATATTTACCCTATTAATCCCCCTTTCTTATACATCTTTGGACACTAATGGGCAATTTAGAATGACCAAACCTCTGAACCTGTATCCAGGATGGCATGTTGGCACAATGGTTAGTATTACTGCTTCACAGTGCCACGGACCTGGGTTCAATTCCCAGCTTGGGTCACTGTCTGTGTGGAGTCTACACATTCTCCCCGTGTCTGTGTGGGTTTCCTCCGTGTGCTCCGGATTCCTGCCACCGTCTCGTAGACGTGCTGGTTAGGTGCATTGGCCATGCTGAATTCTCCCTCAGTGTACCCGGACAGGTGCCAGTGTTCGATGACAAGGGGATTTTTACAGTGACTTCATTGCAGTGTTAATATAAGCCTACTTGTGACACTAATAAATAAATTTAAAACTTTGTACTGGGGAGGAAACTGAAGCACCTGGAAGAAACCCACACAGACACGGGGAGAATGTGCAAACCCTACACAGGCAGTCATTTGAGGCTAGATTTGAATCCAGGTCCTGGCACAGTGAGGCAGCAGAGTGTTGCCATGTTGCCCGGACCCCAGTGTTACTTTGAGTGGCACAGATGAGGTCTGTTTAATATCTGTTGAAACCAAAGCTGCCCAAGTACATGCTTGTAGGCTTCTGGATAAAAATGACTGCACATGAATATGTCTGCTTTCCCAAATTGTAAAGTATATTATCCCAAATATGTATGAATTCTATCTGTTTATTCAGGCATTCCCTTAAGCTCAGGATATCTCAAAACCCTTTGCAGTCAATGAGGTCCCTGTGAAGTACACTCACTACAGCAATATGGAAAATATGGCAACCAATGTGTGCACAACAAGCTCCCACAAAAGCTCAAATAACTAGGTCATCTGCTTTGGAGCTAAATATTGGCCCGAAGGCTAAATTCTTGCTGCTCTTTGTGTAGTGCGCTGGGATCTTTAATAGAGGGCGGGTAGAGCCTCAGCTTAATATCTCACCAAATAAATGACCCCTCTGATAGTGCAGCACTCCCTCAGTACTCAGCTGATGACACAGAAATCTTAAAAGTCTCAGTAATGCAACATAAGTTGCCAGGTAATAAAAATGACGAGGTAGAAGCAGAGTATAGCCAATGTATACAAAACTCCTAATGTAGCAAGGCTCCGTGACACCAGCTCACAAATCATTTATAGATTACTCCCTCAGTGCTGCATTGCAACTTGTTGTATTTAAGTCTCTGCAATAAGGTTTCACTTTCAAACTCAGAAGCCAGTGTAATTTCCACTGAGCCATGCTGACATCGATTCTGCAGTTCAGTCTGAATCTTGCACTGCTTTGAGGGGGTGGCACGATGCTTAGCACTACTGTCTCTCAGGACCAGGAACCCGGGTTCAATTCTGCCCTGGGGGTGACTGTCTGTCTTGAGTTTGCATGCTCTCCCCATGTCTGTGCGGGCTTCTTCTGGGCGCTCCGGTTTCCTCCCATAGTCCAAAACATGTGTAGGTTACGTGGATTGGCCGTACTTAGTGTCAGTGGGACTAGCAGGGCAAATATCGGAATAGGGACTGGGTGGGGTTGTTGTTGGTGCAGGCTCGATGGACCGATTGCACTGTAGGGATTTCGTAGGGTTGAGTTTCAATCACACCAGAAATAAAAACCCCCACGAGTTCATGAATTCAAGATGAATCAGCGTTCTGGTTAAAAATAAAAGCCCTAGAAAATGCTTCAACTTGTGCTCCCAGCAGTTAAATCATGTTTGCTCCTGATATGGACCCTGATGGAGTTGGGTAGAGGGGAGGGAGGAACACCTGAGCGACGATTTGGGGGGCATACCGCCAGCACCCACTCTCCCACTGAGGACCTGTAGGAAATTCTGCTGGTCACCCAGGAAGATGAACCTGCCCTCCTCCCCCTCCCACTCACATCCTCCACCTCTCCCCTCCCCCTCATTCCCACCTTCACCCTTTCCCCAGGGTCTCGATGGAAGTTCTGGTGAAAGTGGAATGGGAAAGGGGAAAGGAATTGGAGAATCCCCACCCAAATTGCTTGGCTGTTGGAGAAGCTGAGGCCTTAGAGCAAAAATCTTTATGAAGACATTAAAAAACAGTGAATACATATAAAAAGATTAATCTGATAATGTGATGTTTAAAAATTTTGTTCACTTATAAATTACATATTTCAGTTACCGAAAATCTCAATTTTCTCAGTTACTGGGGCATTATAAGAATGATCAGGTTTTGGGCAATTTCTGAGAGTGGAATGTTGTCCAGGTGCCAAGTTGGGCAACGTTTTAAAAAAAAACAGATAGCCTTAATAATACATGATTTTCATTATTCCAAGATGGCACCAGTATGTGCCCAGCATACCTTCTAATTCTATCGTTTACTCTCGTTCTATGCTTCTAAAACTTCATTCTAACTTCATCTCTTTTAAACTCTCAACAATGCTTTAAACCCTAGCTATGACTGTAACAATACATTCTGCACTCCCTTGTTTTCTTCTCTATGAACTGTATGTTTTGCCTGTATAGCACACAAGAAACAATACTTCTTACTGCATGTTAATACGTGTGACAATAATAAATCAAATCAAATCAAAACCAGCATTCAGTAGCTCAGCATCCTCTTGCAAACTCAAGGGGAGTATTTCACAAAACAGTTATCCAGAATCCACTTGACCTCCCCAGTGTAGTGGAGGCTGCATCGTGAACAGCTAATCAACTACTGCAAGGTAGTCCTAAGGTAGTCATTGTTTCATCTTGAACGGTTTTTGGGAAAGTGAGAAAGGAGGAGATAAATGGACAGATATGTCCCATTAAAATGTAGGATAAAAGCAAATTACCGCAGATGTTGGAATCTGAAGCCAAAAGAAAAAATGCAGGAAAATCTCAGCAGATCTGAGAGATCTTGATTCCTCTCACCCTTCCCATTCTACCTTGTAATTTCACCAGAACATCAAGCTTCGACAAATGGTCATCTGGACTCAAAACATCAACTCTCTTCTCTCCTTGCAGATGTTGCCAGACATGCTGAGATTTTCCAGCATTTTCCCTTTTGGTTTCAGATATGTCATTGTCGATCAGCTGATGTGAAGAGTTTTTGTCCACCTTACCTAGACGTGTCACCACCTTGTACACATCTATCAGTCCTCCCCTAGGCAATCTCGTTTGTTCCAAGGAGCACAACCCCAGCTTCTCCAACCCTGACCTTGCCACCGAAACCTCTTGTCCATTTTTGAAAATATCCTCTGAGCCCTCTCACCTACTGTAGTAACCAGAATTAACCGCAATGTGGCCTTCCTTGACTCAACATTCAATTTTTAATTATCTTGTCCCTGGGGCATTTTTCCACATTTAAAGTTACTTGTTGTTTTACAAATTAGGAAGTGCAATAAAAGGCGCTCAAAATAAAGAAGAAATTGAACTGACAAGGGCACACAGATATTGGATAAAGTCAACATGCTAGAAACAAGTGCCCAACATGCTGCAAGTGACTTCAGTAGAGTTATTAGGGAGAATGATGGTGACAGCAGACACGGTACACACAATGCCAGGAATTTTCCGGCTGTTCACACAGTGGGATCTTCCAGCCCTGCTGATGGCACACCCATGCATGGGTTTCCCAGTGGAAAGGGGTGCATTCAACAGGAAGTCCCTTTGACAACAGTAACCCAAGAAGATCCTACCACTGGCAACACTCTCTCTGCCTCCACCACCGCAAAACATGCAACAGGTTGCATGGAAAATCCCAGCTGATGTGCAGGAGACCATGTGTTAGCTCTCAAGCTCAGCTCTCCCAAATTCCATGTTACAATAGTGGTTATTATACCCCAGCCCAAGATTTCTTCCATGACACATCACAATACATTGAACTTTGGAGGGGAAACACCATCACCAACTTGCTGTGGAATATGGTGCTGAGGATTAACAAGGCAATGCACAGCGAGTCCTCAATCTCCCAAGCTTTATTACCTGCTAGTAAGAAGAACAGACACAGTGAATCTCACTCTGATATTCTAACAGAGCTCCACAAACAGCATCAGTTATCTGTTTAGCCAATGAGAGAGAACATGCCAATTAAAACACCAATAGCCTTACAGTTTGGTATGTCCTTTCAACTAATAGAATTTATAATCCTTCATTTGCAAACATAGCCCACCAACCATAGCATAGCTTTTTGCCCTTCCTTATCCAATAGAAAACCATCTCCTTCATTAGCGCAATATATCAACATTTTTTTGGTATTTGTCATGGTAACTGGTCCTTGTTTTCATCCTGTGGCCAAGCCCTGGAATACAGTGTTTATGAAACTGACACAAGGTTAGATCAGTCTCTCATCCTGAATACACAAGTGCTGGCCTCACTGAAGGCCTTGTTTACTAATGAGCATTTTCCAGAACTTGACGGAACTGTTTGTCAAAACTTATTTTCCACAATTTTTGTAACTTAATTTTCTCAGTGCCATTATCATAAGGATATTGCTTTACAAATGATATTAACAAAGTGTCTAAGCAAGACTATTCTTATACAGACCAAAGCTCCTTCAACCACACCTTCCAAACTCCCAACTTCTACCAAATAGAAAGACAAGAGCAGCAGATGCATGGGAACAGTACCATCTGCAAGTTGCCCTCCAAGTAACTTATCTTGATTTTGGAACTATATTGTCATGGTCGTTGGACCCAAATCAATGAACCTTCCTCCTAACAGCCGTGGGTGCACCTACTCCAGATTACAGCAGTTCAAGAAGATGGGGCTAAGAATAACTTATCTCAGAGGGTGGTGAGTCTGCTGCACTCAGTGATTGTGACAGAGTCACTGAATAGTTTTCAGGCTGAATTTGATAAATTATTGATAGATAAGATACAGGGTAGGAAGAAGAGTGGCTTTGAGGCCACAATAAGATCAGCCATGGCCTTATTGAATCACAGTACAGGCACAAGAGGCTGAATGGCCTATTTCTGCTCCAATTTGTATGTTTGTAGCCAACTCACTGCCATCTTCTCAAGTGGCAATAACTCCTTGCCTTGTCAGTGATGTTCACATCCTATGAATGGACAAAACAATTACTGCCCTTATTTCCATATTGGAGTCGATTAAAAGACCAGCTCCCATACACAGGTCACTGAAAGTGGCAGCGCAGGTGGAGAAGGTAGTCAAGAAGGCATACAGCACGCTTGCCCTCATCAGTTGGAGTATTGAGTTTAAAAATTGGCAAGTTATGTTGCAGCTTTATAGAACCTTAGTTAGGCTGCGCTTGGAATACGGTGTTCAATTCTGGTCGCCACACTACCAGAAGAATGTGGTGGCTTTGGAGAGGGTACAGAAAACATTTACCAGGATGTTACCTGGTATGGAGGCCATTAGCTATGAGGAGAGGTTGGAGAAATTTGGTTTGTTTTCACTGGAGCGACAGAGGTTGAAGGGCGACCTGATAGAAGTCTACAAGGTTGAGGGGCATGGACAGAGTCAATAGTCAGAATTTTTTCCCTAGGGTTGAAGAGTCGATTATTAGGGGGCACAGGTGTAAGGTGCAAGGGGCAAGATTTAATGGAGATGTATGAGGCAGATTTTTTACACAGAGGATGGTGGGTGTCTGGAACTTGCTGCTGAGGGAGGTCGTGGAAGCAGATACAATAGTGACTTTTAAGGGGCGTCTTGACAAATACATAAATAGGATGGAAATGGAGGGATATGTCCCTGAAAGGTTTTAGTTCAGTCGGGCAGCATAGTCAGTGTAGGCTTGGAGGGCCAAAGGTCCTGTTCCTTGGCTATAATTTTCTTTGTTCTTGAATACGTTCAATGTTTTGACATCAACTACTTCCTGTGGTAATGAATTACTCAGGCTCACTACTCTTTGGGTGAAGAAATGTCTCCTCACCTCCATCCTAAATGGTCTACCCCTGAATCCTCAGACTCCATCAAGTAACAGCCTTCTTTGTCAATCAGAGCTTCCTTCTTCAGACTGATTTCTTGAAGGTGCAGCTGTGATGCTACATCCGAGCTTGGTAGCTCCATCTTCAGCCTGCACAAGTCAATGTTTGACTAAAAATAGAATGAAGGAAATACCTGCATTTATGTAATGCCTTTCATGAGACCGGAATGACCCAGACAGCTTCACAGCCAATAAGGTCACCTTTTCACTCATTCATGGTACATGGGTGTCACTGGCTGCCCGGCATTTATTGTCCATCCCTAGTTGCCTGAGGACAGTTGAGACAGTTGCTGTGGCTCTGGAGTCACGTGTAGGCCAGACCAGGTAAGGACAACACATTTCCTTCCTGAAAAGACATCAGATAAGTTTTTCCTGACAGTCAGTAATGGTTTCATGGACATCAGTAAATTTGTATTTCCAGATTTTTTAAATTGAATTCAAATGCCACCATCTGCCGTGGTGGGATTCGAACCCCAGTACCGCAGAACATTAGTTGAGTTTCTGGATTAATAATCTAGCGATAATACCACTAGGCCATCGCCTCCCCTAAATTCCACTCCCCTTGGAATGGAGCTACTATGACAGAGAGGAATAAGTGCTGGATATTCCATCTGGGACTCAGCAAACTGTGTGAATCCACATTACAATTGGACGCCTGCTTGAAGTAAGGAATAAGGTTCAATGATACAGCCAGCTGCGAAACTAAGGTGGCAATACTCCCACATCGCCTGTGAACATCGGGGAAGATCACTTCTGACATTTCACTGCCTTATACTCTAGGAATAATCGGGACCAAATTTCTGAACTCATCACTTTCAAAGCCCTAAGCATATCTGTTTTAAATAAAACCTTGGCCAGAATTAGATGGAACGAAGTCTAATTGGGCGGCACGGTGACACAGTGGTTAGCACCGCCGCCTCACAGCGCCAGGGATCCTGGTTTGATTCCGGCCTCGGGTGACTGTCTATGTGGAGTTTGTATGTTCTCCCCATGTCTGTGTGATCACTGGCGTGAGTAAAGTGAGTGAGTTTAAGCCCGTAGGATTTAACGCAATATCACGTCAATGTGATTTTATCTCCTGCAGAGTTTCTTTGTTTGATGCTATTTGATGAATTATGTCCTTTGGTGTCCTTTTAATGATGATAATCTTCATCTACTAGTGAATCTTACACAGTCCAAGCAAAGGCAGAAAGATCCCTTGAGTCACTGCTGACAAGGGACTTCATTTTAGAACAGCAAGCTTCTCATTAGCTGCCCACTGATGATTCACAGTTGTCGGGTTTCAAAGGCTTAGGAGTAATCCCCAGGGTATAGAAGCTGAAAGGTTATGCTTATGTTCTTTAGGGCTTGAAGCATTTCGAGTGACAAAGAGCAAACCACAAAATGCATTACAGATAAATTCGAAGCAAGTAATGAAGTATCATCTAGCCTTCCAAAGCAAAATGTCTCCAGTGCAGAAATTGGGCTGGAATTTTACCCTCGAGGATTTCAGGTGTGGCAGGGAGGGTAAGTGAGAAGGTCAGCTGCTGTAAGATTTTTCAGACTGGGGCCCTCCAGCTACAGCGAGGCCTCGTCACAGAAAGTAATTCAGCGGCGACCATTTCCGCCCCAGATAACGGGGATGGTCTCCAGCTCTACTGGCCAGTTTTCTCTCTAGCATTTGATCCTCTTAATGGGCATGGTTTACACCATCACTCTAGCGAGGCGGCAACAGGCTTCACTGAGATCAGGATGCCGTCTGTAAAGGGTGCCTGATTGTGACACAGAACTTATTCCATTGCCTCCTCCCCCTCCACCTCCAATGATCATTGTTAGCATCCTCAAATACAGAAAGCACTTTTTCTGGTTGTATCACAGCTTGGTATGGGCTCCTGCTCTGTCCAAGGCTGCAAGAAACTACAAAAGGTTGTGAATGTAACCCAATCCATCACACAAACCAGCCTCCCATCCATTGACTCTGTCTACATTTCCTGCTGCCTCGACAAAGCAGCCAGCATAATTAAGGGCCACAGGCACCCCAGACATTCTCTCTCCCACCTTCTTCCTTCAGGAAAAAGATATAAAAGCCTGAGGTCACGTACCGACCGACTCAAGAACAGCTTCTTCCCTGCTGCTGTCAGACTTTTGAATGGACCTACCTTGTATTAAGTTGATTTTTCTCTACACCCTAGCTATGACTGGAACACTACATTCTGCATGCTCCTGTTTCCTTCTCTATGAACAGTATGCTTTGTCTGTATAGCACACAAGAAACAATACTTTTCATTGTATACTAATACATGTGACAATAATAAATCAAAATGATCCACCCACCTTCCATGATCATCACCCACATCCCCACCTCCCTCACGTGCCCCCCCCACCATGATCACACAAGCATCCCCATCCAGCCCTCCCCCCAGCCCCCATCATCACTAGAATTCACACCCCCTGCTCTGTACCCATTCCCCTCTCACTACAGATTGATGGGCCTACCCATCCCCTAGTGCCCACTCCTGGTACTGCTCCCAGCATAGGATGGCACTGCCAGAGTCAACCTCTTAGTGCCAATCTGTGCCAGAGGCACTTCCAGGTCATCACCAGGGCACTGCCTGGCTGTGTGCCTCTCCCCCTAGGGGCTATACTGACCTTTGCACCCTCAGAGTGGGCCCCTCGACAGACCAAGCCTGCCAAGAACCTCAACAACGTGATGCCACATTAGTTGGAGGGATAATTTTGTGAGGGGGCTATATAATTGTATGTAAATATATTAAAATTAGGTTTTTGCCCGCCATGGGCATGAGGTTGACTATGTCACCGGCGAGGGCAGGGAAAATCAGAAATTGCAATCTCGGCGGTTTTCTGCAGGTTTTGAGCCCCCTCTGGTTGGCTCGTATATGGAGGGCACAAGCTCAGGATTGCCCTGAGGAAACTGGAGGAAACCCACGCAGACATGGGGAGAATGTGCAAACACCACACAGCCAATGATCCAAGCCAGGAACTGAACCTGGGTCCCTGGCGCTGTGAGACAGCAGTGCTAACCACTGTGCCAATATGCCACCCCAATTGCCGCTAACAATAAGAATATATATATATTTTCTTAAGACTCAGCATGAGTCTTAGTTCCTCACTTATTCCACATGCACACAACCATCACTACACCAGTAGTTACAGCTATGTTTCCTGAATGAATAAAAATGAAACTTGCATCCCCATTATTGGACTTTTGCCTGGAGTTTGGGGCTGTTAATTACTTTTATACATGTGTCAGTTCTGAGTAGGAGTAATGGGACACCTATTGACCTCTCTGTGGGAGAGGATGGACATCACTACAGTGTCTTTCCAGGGCAAGTGGGCTCACAACCAATATCCCAATATTTTAGCTTTATCTTTTTAATTACTCGATTGAAAAATTGCCAGTTTCTTGACAGTGATTAATCCCACTGGCCTCAGAATACTGATCCTTGAATTGCAAATCTCTCCCTTTGCCCTCACCTCACCCCCTTCCTGCCAGCATTGGCCCTTTTCAATCTTGCATACAGTCTGCATCCTCATGTGGCCAAGATACAAACAACAGGCTGGAAACAACTGACGGGGAGAGAGAGAGAGATTACCCAGAAACAGAATAAAACAAAGACTCTACAAGGGGGAGAGGAGAGGCTTACAGACAAAATGATAAAAGTTGCAAGATAGACCAAAATATAAATGTAATCCTCAACAAACTGAATTACCAGCCAGGTTTATTGACACATTTTATCTGAGAGTTTGATAAACCTATCCTAACTTTGCCTCAATGATTCATATCAGAGTTTTGCTGCCAGGCATATTTCTGCTCCAGAGTGATAGAGTCATAGAATTATACAGTGTAGAAAAGGCTCTTTGGCCCGCAAGTCTGTATCAACAATAACTATCACTAAAGTTGCACCAATCCAATTTTCCTGCACTCGTTCTATACCCTTGAATGTTATGACGTTCTCAGTGCTTGCCCAAATACTTTTTAAAAATTGACACGATGTGGAGATGCTCGTGTTGGACGGGGTGGGGGGTGCGGGCACACAATCAGTAGCCTCACAACACGAGGTTCATTTGGAATCAGGAGCTTTTCGAGTGCTGAAGGAGCAGTGTCCCAAAAGCTCGTGATTCCAAATAAACCTCTTGGGCTTTAACTGGTGTTTTTAAAGGTTGTAAGGTTCCCGGCCTCCCCTACCTTCCCAGGCAGTGCATTCCAGATTCTCACCACCCTCTGAGTGAAAAGATTTTCTCTCAAATCCCCTGCCTCTTACCCACAACTGTGCCCCCTCATGACTGACCCCTCAACCAAGGGGAGCTGCTGCTTCCTATTCATCCTGTCTGACTCTCTCTTAATCTTATACACCTCAATCATGTTCCCCTTCAGCCTTCTCTGCGCTAGAGAAAACAATCCAAGCCTATACAATCTCTCCTATAAAATGGGGGAGTAGAATTAGGCCACTCGGCCCATCAAGTCTCCCTGCCATTCAATCATGGCTGATATTTTTCTCACCCCCATTCTCCTGCATTTTCCCCAAAACCCCTGACCCCCTTATTAATCAAGAACCTATCTATCACTGTCTTAAATCACACTCAATGACTTGGGCTCCACAGCCTTCTGTGGCAAAGAGTTCCACAGATTCACCACTTCCGGGCTGAAGAAATTCCTCTTCATCTCTGTTTTAAAGGATCGTCCCTTTGGCCTGAGGTTGTGCCCTCTGGTTCTAGTTTTTCCTATTAGTGGAAACATCCTCTCCACGTCCATTCTATCTGGACCTCACAGTATCCTGTAAGCTTCAAAAAGATTCTTCCTTATCCTTCTAAACTCCAATGAGTACAGACCCAGAGTCCTCAACTGTTCCTCCTAGGACAAGCTCCTTATAACTCAAATGGTCCACCTCATGCAACATCCCACCAAGCCACCTCTGTACCCCCTTTAAAGGACTGCAAGACCACTGGCAAAAATAGACACAATATTGCATTATAAACTATGTATTATTTAACACAATGAAATCCCTTCATCAACCCTAATTCTGGTGGACCTTTGGGATGGGCATTTCCATTTGACCAAGTCACACTGCGTTACTGGTGCATCAACTAAAGAAACTCACACTTTGTTTGCAACAGGCAGCGAGTAGGGGAAAGGCGAACAATAACATGTTGGGGAATCCAGATGATTCACCTACGCATTAAGATATGTTTACTGCCTGGATGCGTTGCAAAGTAAATCACTCACGCACAAGCTGATCTTATGCATTCTCGATCACTCCGTTCTGGGTGTCCGTGCCTCCAGTTGCCTGTCCCTTCTGCTCTGGAATTAATACCCTAAACTTTCTACCTCGTTCCACTTCTCTACAAAATCTATCTCTTCGATTCAGTTTTTGGTCACCTGTCCTAATATTCCCTAATATAGCTCATTGTCAAATGTCAAGGGAAACACTGCGGATGCAATGGAGATATCAAATTAAACAGAAAATGCTTGAAAACCCAACTGGCGTGACAGCAGCTGTGAAGAGAGAATCAGTATTAACATTTTGAGTCCAGTGTAGCCCTTCTTTGGAAATCTGTATCAAATCTGGTTTGAAAATGCTCCTATCCAGTGCCTTAGGGTCTGCACCCTACTAAAGTCACTGTGTGTGCACAAGTTGTTGATTAAGTTTAACATTAAACTCAATGAGTGCCCAGTTTTCATGGATGAAGAACGTTAGAATTATTATTTTTAAGCAATTTAAAACTTGCAGGATATACCTTCTCTGTAGACTGCAGCTTTTGTATGTGAATCCCATAGATAAACATGGAAAATAGGGCCTGAAGGAGTACATTTGGCCCTGCCTCGCCATTCATAGAATCATAGAATCCTTACAATGCAGGTGGAGGCTATTTGGCCCATCAAGTCTGCACTGACCACAATATACCCAGACCCTATCCCCCTAACCCCATGTACTTGCCCTACTAATTCCCCTGACATGAAGGGGTAATTTATCTTTGCCAATCAACATAACCCACATATCTTTCAGAATAACCCCACGCATACATAGGGAGAACGTGCAAAATCCGAGGCCGGAATTGAACCCGAGCTCCTGGAGCTGTGAGGCAGCAGTGCTAATCACTATGCCACCCATTCATTATGATCATGGCTGATCCATCCAACTCAATAGCCTGATCCTGCCTTCTTCCCCATATCCTTTGATCTCCACCTCAAGTGCTATATCTAACTGCTTCTTGAAAACATCCAATGTTTTGGTCTCAACTACTTTCTGTCAGAGCGAACTCCATAGGTTGACCACTCTCTGGGTGAAGAAATTTCTTCTCATCTCCATCCTAAATGATCTATCCTGTATCCTCAGATTGTGACCCCTGATTCTGACACCCCCAATATCAGGAACACTCTTCTTGCAGCTACCCTGTCTACTTTATTGTGGGTTCACACCACCACATGTCTATTAGAGTAAGGCAGGGAATGCATTAAGCCCCTTGATATGAGTTGGGAGCTATGAATTGGCAAGTGCCTTCATACGAGCTTTCTCAATCCTTTAATTGGCAGCACTACTGGGCTCTCCATAACACAAAAGAATAATGATCATTCACAGCACTGGTTTATTTTATGCAAAATAAAACAAAATTTACAATCTAGATTTTGAAAACCTCTTATGTTGACCCTGTAACTACAAAATGCACCAGAAACATCAACACTGCCATAAAAGTGGATGGAATATTCTCTCGCTGTTTCATTAACTTGTGGGTCATCTTCCAGCTGACTTAACCCATCTGTTTTATGCTAATTCCTAGCTGAAGCTTTCTTGTAGTCTTTTTTATACCTGAGTGACCTCTTCGGGTTTGCTTTCTCTTGTTAATTCTAAGGCCACAAATTGGAATCTCTTCAGATTATGGCTGACAACTTCCTGTGGTGAACTCGAATGAGTTCAGTCACCCCAGCTGGGAGATGTGTAGCTGAGTAATGCGGAATCCAAATCATTCTTTGCTGAAGCAAGTTGGTGCAGATATCCAATCTGATAAACTAATTGGCATCCATCAACCTTGCTACCCGGTGAACTGAATACTTTCAGAGGAGATGAGAGGAGTAAGTTTTTCACTCAGGGGGTGGTGAGTGAGTGGAATCGGCTGCCGTCGGTGGTGGTAGAGGCGAACTCACTGGGGTCTTTTAAAAGACTTCTGGATGAGTACATGGGATTTAATGGGATTGGGAGTTATAGATAGTTCTATGGCCTGGTAGGTATGGATATGATTGGTGCAACTTGTGGGCCGAAGGGCCTGTTTCTGCTGTATTGTTCTATGTTCTAAATAGCTGTGCCTTTACAGCAACAATTTGCAACTATCCTGCATTTATCTTAAATTTGCAAGTATCCCAGGGAGCTTCGAAGAGGCGCATTTCAAGAATGCTCCCAAGATCGGAGAGCTATGTTGGCCATTTGCATGGTCGGAGATTGGATTTAAAAGGAAGACAGGGAGATAGAGGGATTTGAGGAGGAAGTTCCAGAACTGGAGGGTCTGTGGCGACTCGGTGCAGCTGCTGATGGTATACTGAAAGGCCAGGGGGCTGCTGCGGAGGGTAGGAGATTAGGGTAGCATGGTGGCGCAGTAGTTAGCACTGCTGCCTCTCAGCATCAGGGACCCAGGCTCGATTCTGGACTCGGGCCACTGTCTGTGTGGAGTGTGCACATTCTCCCCGTGTCTGCGTGAGCTTCCTCCAGGTGCTCCGGTTTCCTCCCACAGTCTAAAGATGTGTGGGTTTGGTGGATTGGCCATGATAAATTTCCCCTTAGTGTTCAAAGATGTGCAGATTACATGGATTGACCATGTGTAATTCCCCCTTTAATATCCAAGGATGTATAGGTTGGGTAAGATGCTCTCTTGGAGAGTTGATGTAAACTTGATGGGCCGAATGGCTCCTTTCTGCACTGTAGGGATTCTATATGATGTGAGTAAAGAGAGGGATGAAGGATGTGAAGGGGTTTAAACATGAGAATGAGAACTTTAAACTGGCGGCTGGGAGGGGAGTTCTGCAAATTGGAGACAAATTTGATTCAGTGAGAACAAAGGTGATGTTTAAACAAAATGGAGTATGGACAGCAGAATTTTGTGAGTTGCGTACCAAGATCACCTGCAGCAAAACTGTCACTGCAAATCTACTGACCAATGCTGAAATTACTTTTTATCCCCAGTCAACAGCTCACAACCACCTCATTGGGAATGTGGAATTATCATTCAATGGGATCAGTATGATAAGTTCTATTCCACTTGCCTGGATGGGTGCAGCTCCAATAACACTCAAGAAGCTTGACACCATCCAGGACAAAGCTTGATTGCCACCACATCCACAAACATCCACTCTCTCCACCTCTGATGCTCAGTAGCAGCAGTGTGTAATATCTACAAGATGCACTGCAGTAATTCTCCAAAGATGCTTAGGCAGCACCTTCCAAACCCACGGCCACTTCCAACTAGAAGAACAAGAGCAGCAGATACATGGGGAACACCACTACAGGCAAGTTTCCTCCAAGCCATTCACCATCCTGACTTGGAAATATATCACCATTCTGTCACAGTCACTGGGTCAAAGCTTGAAATTCCTTGCAGCATCGTGGGTCAACCCATAGTAAGTAGACCACAGCGATTCAAGAAGGCAGCAACTAGGGAGGGGCAATAAATGCTGGCCAACCAGCGATACCCATGTCCCACGAATGAATAAAAAAATTATAACGTTTCTATTCATTTTGAGAAAGAAATGATAACCACCAGTATAAAGATAGACAATTCTGAAAATGCCTAAAGTTAAAAAAACAGACTTTGCTTTGAGACACTAACTGATTTCAAATTTAATTTCAGATTTCCATCATTTGTGGTTGATTGCCAAGTCCTTTTCTATTCTGGAGATTTCTGGGGAAATTTTATAGTCGGAAATGAAATATTTCATTCCTTAATATTGATTTTCTTTTTGAGAAGTGAACGTAACTGACTCCCAAGTTCCATCTTGTGGTTATTACAAAAACACACCCAGAACTGCAATGGCTGTTCACAATACTCTGAACAAAGAATGGTGTATGAATGATACTTGCTACTATGACATGTGTGGCACGGTAGCACAGTGGTTAATACTGCTGCCTGATAGTGCCAGGGACCTGGGGTGGCATGGTGGCACTGTGGTTAATACTGCTGCCTCACAGCGCCAGGGACCCAGGTTCAATTCCCGGCTTGGGTCACTGTCTGTGTGGAGTTTGCACATTCTCCCCATGTCTGTGGGGGTTTCCTCCAGGTGCTCCGGTTTCCTCCCACAGTCCAAAGATGTACAGGTTAGGCGGACTGGCTGTGATAAATTGCTCTTAGTGCCAGGGAGACTACATGGGGTTATGGGGATAGGGCCTAGGTGGGATTGTGGTCAGTGTAGACTCGATGGGCCAAATGGCCTCTTTCTGAACTGGAGCATTCTATGATGCTCTCCTTCCTCTTAGGCAGTCCCTCAGAATGAAGGTTGAATTGTTCCCATCATGGTTCAAGTGCTGAAAAGGCCAATCTGTGATCTGTAGACTCTGCTGCATGATGGGTACGTTGTGCTTCAAGGATTGTGTAGATGAGTTGTTTGGAGGTTTATGCACTCTCACTGATGCTTCAACTACCACACTGTGTGTTCCAGACAAAGTCTCTTGGTGTGTTAATTTGGTACCTTTCTGAATCAACCTTCCCATTTTGGTCTGTTACAAATCAAGAACCCCTAAGTGTCAATTGACATATTTGACTGTGTTTGTGAAGTAATGCTATGTGCGTGGCAGGGCAATGCGGTTACATTAAATGGGTGTCCTGTAGTATGTGGGAAGTGTTGTCGCCAACTGCAGAAACTGAGCTCTGGGATTCAGTGGCTGGAGTCGCTGTGGTTGCATTGGAGGCTGAGAGTCATGTGGACAGAACATCCAGGGAGGTTGTTATATCCTAAACTAGGAGCATGCAGACAGAAAGAGAATGGGTGATCGCTAGATAGTCCACAGTAACCAGGCAGGTCCTACTTGCTCAGTAGTTTTCCACTTTTTTTTGCTGGTAAGGGTGATGGTTCCTCAGAGTAGTGCAGTCAGAGTAATGTTTGTGGCACCATGAGTAACTTTGCTGTTCAGGCAGGGAGGAGGAAGAAGGGAAGAGCAGTAGTAACTGGGGTTTGTTAGTTAGAGGAACAAAGGATATCATGGGGTGGCTACAGGACATTCTTCTGGGGAGGGTGAACAGCCAGAGGTCATGCACAATGTTGGTCCCAATCACTTAGCTAGGGAAGGGGATGAAGTCCTGAAAGCAGAGTTCAGGAAACTGAGTAGGAGATTGAAAAACAGGATCTCTGAAGCCATAATCTCAGGATTACTCCCAGAACCAGACATCAGTGAGCCTGGAAGCAGGAGAATTCAATACAATACATGGCAGGGGAGCTGGTAGAAGGGCATCAGCTTTCTGAGGCATTGAGGCTGTTCTGGGGCAGATGGGACCTGCACAGGGGTGGCTGCATCTTAGCAGAACCATAACTAATATTCTCTCAGGCATTTACATCAGTGCTTAGGGGAGGGTTTAAACTTGAGTGGCAGGATGATGAGAACCCAAAAGAGAGTTCAGATTCGAGGGAAGCAAAACTGATAAAAGGAAGAAGAAAAATACAAAGTCAAAGTAGAAGACAAGTGAAACATAGGCAAGCTTCAAATAGGATGAAGCAGAATTAAAGGCACTGTACCTGAATGCATGGCCAGCATGGTGGAACAGTGGTTAGTGCTGCTGCCTCTCAGTGCCAGGGACTCAGGTTCGAATCCTAGCTTGGGTCACTGTCTATGCAGAGCCTGCACGTTCTCCCTGTGTCTGCGTGGGTTTCCTTCAGGTGCTCTGGTTTCCTCCCACAGTCTGGGAGACATGCTGGTTAGGTGCATTGGCCGTGCTAAATTCTCCCTCGCGTGCCCAAACAGACGCAACGAGGGTATTTGCTCAGTAATTCCATTGCAGTGTTAATGTAAGCCTGCTTGTGACACTAATAAATAAACTTTAAAACACATTCACAAAAAAGTTGATGATTTGAATGTGCAAACTGCGGTAAGTTGGTGTGATTTTATTGACGTTACTTGAGGTGTGGCTACAGGGTGATAAGATTGGGGACGAAATATCCAGGGAGTTTCAGCATTTAGGAGGTGTAGACAATTCAGGAATTGACTTTGGGAGCTTACATAGTTGGTTTGTGCCCATAGCTGTGAGTGTGGTTGGAACTGTGAAACCAATCCCTAGAGAGGGAAAGAAACCCATTAACACTGAAGCAAAGGATGAACAGAAGATAGACAAGCTGTTACAAACTTATGCCCTGGTTAGAATTTCTGACAGTGTTATGGAGCTGAGATTAAGTGCCAGTGTGAGAATGGCTGAGAGAATTCTGCAGTTTCTGCGCTGAGAAAGCTCCATCTAGAGGCAGTATCCAGATCCAAAGCTGACATTAGGAGAGCCCAACACACATTAATACGTTAAAGATATAAATCTATGGGCTGCTTTCTCCATTGCTTTTACTACAATTTTGACACTGTTGTTTGTAATATTCAGATACGAATGTTTGAATGCAAATTGGAAAATCCCTAGAAAAAGTAGCCTGAATGGCATGGAGTGCTTTCACTGGGCAGCAATTGGTATGACCCCTGCAGAATCCAGGGACCTTAAGAATTTCCCCCAAGTGTTTAATCAGCATCCCATCCATCCATCACCCTACACATCTCCCTCTCCGCCTCATGCGTCACAGCAGTCTGGATCATCTACAAGGTGCAACAACTCACCGAGGCTCCTAACTCGACAAGACATCCCAAACCCGTGACCTCTACCACCTAGAAGGACGAGGGCAGTGTGGGAGTACCACCAGCAAACTCTCCTCAAACCATCTTGACTTGGAAATATATGGCAGCTCCTATGGAAGTACTGTCAGTGCACATTCAAGAGAATGGCTTATCACCATTTTCTCAAGATAGGGTGGTGCAGTGGTTAGCACTGCTGCCTCTCAGTTCCAGGGACGCAGGTTCAATTCCTGGCTTGGGTCACCATCTGTGTGGAGTTTGCACATTCTCCCTGTGTCTGGGTGGCTTCCCTCCAGGCGCTCCAGTTTCCTCCCACACTCCAAAGGTGTGTGGGTTAGGTGGATTGGCCATGCTAAATTGCCCTAGTGTCAGGGGGAGTAGCTAAGGTAAATGCATGGGGTTATGGGAATAGGGCCTGGGTGAGATTGTGGATGGTGCAGACTTGATGGGCCAAATGGCCTCCTTCTGCACTGTAGGATTCTATGATTTCATGTAAGTTCAATCTATTTTCTCAAGGGAAGTTCAGATGGTTAATAGGCACCCATTCAACGAGCACCTCCAGTGTCAACATGTAAAGGAACTCTCTGTGGCAGTGAGCGGGGTCAGGGTTACAGATCAGTCTGTTAAGTACGATAACAACACAATTAATAAGCAATAATGCCATTGCAAGCCAGGTTGAATCTATCAGCAAATTTCAGACACTGGTGTTGAGAGACAACTAACAGCAAGTTGACACAAAAAGAGCTTTTATTTTTAAATATGTCATTAAGCATAGCAGAGCTCCCTCTAGTGAAAAGTTAACCTTTTACAGATATATTCAGAGCATCAGGTTCACTCCAAGTTTTCATTCTGAGCCTTTTCTCCCCAAGATTAACATGAAGGTGGCTAGACTGTGAATCTCTGCACAGTTCTTGAATTCAGCTTATCCTCCCCATATTTCAGGATAGCCCACTAGGGATGGAGAAATGATAAACTCCTGTAGCCACTTCAAAGGAATGTTATGTTCCTGTGAGATTCATGCGTTTGTTCGCGCTGATGATGCCCTGCCTTGGTACTGCAAAGCGAGATGTAGTCACTCATTGAAAAGGAAAGTAGTGTCCATTGTAATAATCTTCAAAAATAACAATCAAAGGAGTAAGATTTGTAAATTCCACATTCTTAAATGACAATATTAGCAGCAAACAACCTTAATCCTCATTCCGCCACATATCTGAGTTCCAGATCATCACATGGATGATATAAGCCAGCAGGGAATCTCAAAGGACAAATGCACTAAGATTCATAAACTTCCATTGAAAAGCTGTGAAAGCTGAGTTCCCTCTGTACTGGGGTAAAACAGAGATCACAAGGGAAGTCCATTAGAGAGTTAGTCATTTGGGACTGTGTGCATTGTTGAAGACACAAATGGAAACTTGCCAAGTTTGAAGACATTTTCCCAGTGGGAACTGCAGTTACTAAAGTTTATTTATCATTCACAAATGCATGTGTGGCATGGTAGCACAGTGGTTAACACCAATGCTTCACAGCGCCAGGATTCCTGGCTTGACTCTGTAGAGTTTGCACATTCTCCCTGTGTCTGCGTGGGTTTCCTCCGGGTGCTCCAGTTTCCTCCCACATTCTGAAAGACATGGTTAGCTGCATCGGCCCAAATGTGGACCAGACTGTGGCGACCAGGGGGAATTTCACTGTAACTTCATTGTAGTGTTAATGTAAGCCTTACTAAATAAACTTTAAGTAAGGCTTATATTAACACTGCAATGAAGTTACAATGAAAATCTCCGAGTCACCACATTTCAATGCCTGTTTGGGCACAGGGAGAGAATTTAGCATGGCCAATGCACCTAACCAGCACGTCTTTCAGATTGTGGGAGGAAACCTATGCATACACGGTGAGAATATGCAGACTCCACCCAGACAGCAACCCAAGCTGGGAATTGAACCTGGGTCCCTGGCACTGTGAGGCAGCAGCGTTGACAACTATAGACAATTTGCTCAATGTATCTTTATGTATTACGGAAAAACATCTTACTGCTGAAGTTCTGATCCACTAGACAAAATACGACCAAGTATATTCCTTTGCTAAGCAGAGATCAGAAACAATTAAATTGTTACCAACTTCACTGAAGTTTTGAAAGGACGGAGCAGGTTGGTCAGTGACGAGGTGCTTCAGTTGTGAGCAGAGGTTAGAACCACTTTCACTGTCCTCCATGGAACAGAGAAGTTTGGGAGGTGACCCAAGATGATGAGGGGTTTTGACAAGAAAAACGAATCTCAGTGGAATGGACCAACGACCAGAGATTGTGGATTTTGATATTACACAGAAAAAAAAAATCAAGCGGAGATGAAGGGATGTTTATTTTCTATTCGATCTGGAATGCTCGAGGTGATGGGAGCCGATTCCATAAATAATTTTAAATGGGAGTTGGACAACATTGAGACGGAGGAGCTGACAGGGGCAGGGTTGGGAATAAGCAGGAGTATTCTGTCAGGAGTTTGACACCGGCATGTCAGACTGAATGGTCTCTACCTGAGCTGCAAGTTTGTGATTGACTCTGTGTCTGAAGTGGAAGAGACTGATGAAAGGTGGAACGAAGGAAGTTTATCAATAGACAGCAGCATCGATGGAAGTGATTACAATGCAGAAGAAGAGCCATGAATTCTTGATGGGGCCTTGTTTTTAAGCTTTAAAAACTCATTCTAACTGAAATGTTGTGGCTGTACATCAGGTGTGTTTTTTCAACTGCCAAACTGATTTCTTAAATTGGAAAAAAGCTTCTTTAATGTAGCTAATATTTGATAACAAATATATATTGTCAAACAAAAATCATTTTGTGGACCCACTTCCTTGCTGACAAAATCTGCCAACATTAAGAGAAAGAGGGTTGAAATAAAGAAAATAGCACTTGTTAAAAGTATAATTTATTTATTAAATAAAATTCTCCTTAGAAAAGCCATGATCACATTGAATAGGTGACCAGGATTGACAGGCCGTCTGGTCTACTGCTTTATTGACTTTTCTTCCACAATTGAAACAATAGTCTCTGTATACTTTCTGGCTCAGACAAGGAGACATGAGGTGAAGTTTAACACATTCAGTATTCTAAGTGGACGTCTAAGGAGCCGTAGCAGGACCGAAGCACTGTTAACATCTTCTCCTGAATAGAGTCCACCTGCTCTGAAGGACAGTAATCATCTAAACTGGACCTGAAACATGAACAGAGTTAGAGCTCAACAGGCAGTTCGGAACAGAATCTCTAAATAAACTGAAAATCTACTTCAAGTAAATCGGGTTTCCTCCCACACTGCAAAGTTTAAAGTTTATTTATTTGTAATGCAAGTAGGCTTATATTAACACTGCAATGAAGTTCCTGTGAAAATCCCCGAGTCGTCGCACTCTGGTGCCTGCTCGGATACACTGAGGGAGAATTTAGCACGGCCAATACACCTAACCAGCATGTCTTTCGGATGGTGGGAGGAAACCGAAGCACCCGGGCGAAACTTACGCAGACATGGGGGCGGGCGGTGGTGGTTGTGGAGGGAGAACATGCAGACGCTGCACAGAAGAGACCCAAGCTGGGAACTGAACCCAGGTCCCTGATGCTGTGAGGCAGCAGTGCTAACCACTGTGCCACCCAATTTGTAATTTGCAGAAGAGCAGTCAAAGAATATGAGAAAATAATGATACAAACAACTGGTTTATTGCTCGTGTTAAAACGTAAGCAAAAATTAATGAGAGTTAATGGAAATTTGCACAATTAACAAACAATATACAGGAGGTGGTGATGGCTCTGGATTGTCACAGAACAGCACTGAATTGCCTATTGGTTGTCATTATAGGAGATTTTACCCAGTGGTGTGAAGCCCTGGCCTGCTGGAATTATAAAAGCTTAAAGCACACTTTCTTATCCTGGAAAACTGTTGAAACCTCTGTGGGCTGGAGCTGTTTCAAGCTGGCAGTGGAAGAATCTCCAAAGACCCCAGCGCAGTGCAACACCGGCGGGTCAGGGAGTCCACACTCCCCCCCTCTTTGCTTCAGCACTGGCTGCCATGAAGCAGGTAGGTTTAAATAGCCCAGTAAAACTCACAGGCCAGGGAGAAGTTTAGTGTCCAGGTAATTGGATGGGACTTGGCAGGGCTCAGTCTGGCTGTTTAAAAGTTACGCGGAAGTTCGAATGAGTTTTGTTTCTTCTAAATCTTTCAGAGTAACTACTGGGGTAAAACTGGCAAAACCATTCTAAGTTAGCGAATTAAGTCACTTTGTTCCAGTAGTTTCCAGCTCAGCGCAATTGTTGCCCAATTTGAAGAAGAAATTAGATACAGCTCTTGGGGCTAAAGGGATCAAGGGGTGTAGGGGGGATCTGGATATCGAATTCGGTGATCAGCCGTGATCAAGATGAATAGCAGAGGCAGGCTCGAAGGGCCAAATGGTCTATTCCTGCTTCTAGTTCCTAATGATCCAGGGGAAGTTAGCAATTCTGGACAACTGCCGGGCAAACCCTTACCTGGAAGCTTCCCCAAGAGATTCCCCAATGAATCTCTGGAGTACCACTGCCACCAATTCAATACCGGGGGGGGCCAGGAAGTTATAAAGTGATTTGCTTCATTCTGTGCACATGGAGACACAAACTAGCAGTAAATACAGAGGGTGCTACGGTGCTTAGCATTGTTACCACATAGTGCCAGGGACCCGGGTTCAATTCCGGCCTCAGGTCTGTGTGGAGTTTGCACATTCTCCCCATATCTGTGTGGGTTTCCTCCCACAGTCCAAAGATGTGCGAGTTAGGTTGATCGGCCACGCTAAAATGACCCTAGTGTCAGGGGGCTTATCAAGGTAAATGCACATAGATTGCGGGAATAGGGCCTGGGTGGGATTGTGTGTTGGTGCAATGGTGTGTTGGCTGAATGGTTTTCTTCTGCACTGTAGGGATTCTATGATTCAAAGGAAATTGGCAAACAATTCTTTCTACACAGGGTAGTAGGAACTTGGTAATTGATGCTAAATCAATTGTTACCTAAAACTGTGACTGACAGGACTTTGTTACTCTAAGTGTACGAGGCAATGATGGTTATGAAATATGGTCTCATTGAAGCAGGCTGAATGGCCTGATCATATGACAAGTGTTTACAGATAGAATTATAGGAGCCTACAGTGCAGGAGGAGGTTATTCAGCCAGTCGAGTCTGCACCGTCCACAATCCCACCCAGGCCCTATCCCCATAACCCACTGCATTAATCCCCCTGACACTAAGGGGCAATTTATCATGGCCAATCCACCTAACCCGCACATCTTTGAACCGTGGGAGGAAACCTGAGCACCTGGAGGAAACCCACTCAGACACGAGGAGAACGTGCAAACTCCTCACATATAGTGACCCATGCCAGGAATCGAACCTGGGTCCCTGGCGCTGAGAGGCAGCAGTGCTAACTACCAGTGCCACTCGATAGATAGGAGGGGAGAGGACACTGTAGCGCAGAACGCCTTTGCGTCAAAGCATACACAGGATTATTCATACTGGACGACATAACCCATTACACAAATTAATAACGGAAAATGCTGGAAATACTCAGGAGGTCAGGCAGCATCTGTGGGACTGAAAGCGAGTTAATGTTTCAGATCTGTCACCTTTCGCAAGAACTCTGATGTAAGGTCACCTGCTGAACATTTCCAGCATGCTCTATCTTTATTGCGGGTTTCTAGTATCTGCAGTGTTTTGCCACTTCATACCTTGCGACAGTAACGAGAGTTGGCTTGGGTAAATCCTCAAGTAGCCGTTTTATAGATGACATGAGCTTGTCTATCTCCTCCTCGGCACTGATGTGGTGTGGCAGTTCTGAATAATCACATGTTAATCCAGCCTGGTGAACCTGGGGAGATGAAAAGCCAGACTGCAGATTATTAAATCCACCAATCGTTTAAAAATTAAAACTCTTTACAAACTTCAGTGCTGCAGCCCACCCACCCATCTCTCAGGTGTTGTAGCAAGTTGCTGGATCCAGACACATTGGACAGCCTGTGTATGAAGAGGAGTCAGCCATCTTGCCTCTCCCTGGGCTTGCTCACCGGAGAGCGAGGAGGGGGCAGGGGGATCGTTGGGTTCATTCCTTCGCTTGTAGGGAGGAGAGGACAGCACTGGTACAAGTTTTGAAATGGTTTTCTTTTATCGAAAAGAAGTTAAGGAATTAACGTGACACAGAGGCAAAAAGCAAATGTGCGAGATTGGCATCTTGGCCAAACCCTCTACGAAAAAAACATATACTGAAATGAGAGGAATCTATGAATTGAACTGACACACTCTAAAATCAAAATATATTTCAACCCTTATCTCGTTATTGGAGGTGTTTTCCAATGCTGTCTCCATCTAGAAAAACAATCCTTGGCAGCTACTGTTGTGAGAAACTGTCGTTTGCCTGCATGGTGTACCCTTCAGGAATGCAGTCAATTTCTGGCTAACCCATCATGCCTTCTGATTCTACATGTGGTCAAATTAGCTACAATTGTTCAGCTTAGCAGCGTTAGTTAGCCCCTACAGTCTGGCATTTAAATATAAATTGTACACAGACAGAAATACATAAAATGAAGTCTTTACATAGATTGAGTTAAACAGGACTAAACATACACAGGATCCCTCGGGGTGCATGCAGCTCAGAACAGAATCAGGGTCAGCTGTGACGCTGTCCATGGTTAATCAGTCCTCTGGCCTTCGATGCTTAGTATTACATGTGAAGAATAACCACTTAGGGAAAATTATTAGAGGCGGTCACAGTAATTAGAAAGAACCTAAGTAGAGAGAAAGAGACAGCTACAGACGGCAGTATGTTTGCTACATTCTAGTCTATTAAAACGATAAATACCATAAATAGAAGAAACTTGGGAGAAGGATCAGTCACAAAAGGACACAGTCTTTTCTCAACTGATGCAAGATCTATAAGTCACTTTCAGGAAACACTTCAAGAAACAAATCAGTTTCCATGAGGGCAGTGGAAGCAGGTTCGATCTTAATGTTTGAAGGAGAATCGGATTAAATACTTGAAGGGAAACAGAAGTAATTGTGAGAAAGAGGAGAACAACTTCCTGCGCAGCTCTGCTGAGGAGCTAGCACAAGCACAATGCAATGAATGGCCTCCTCCTGTTCTGTATCATTATACAATTTAGAAATTTCTTGACTCAAACACACTGAAGATATAAAACAGTTCCTTAACTTAGCAGCCTCAGAATGAGCTCAGATTCATCAGCCAGCCTGTGAAAAAAAAACCTGTTTCATTTAAATTAACTGAACTCTTGAGCTACCCTCAAGAGTTCAGTTAATTTAAATGAAACAGGTTTTTTTTTAAAGTACATGGTTTATTTGTCCTCACTGAACAAAGATTTTAATCTGCCTCGGAGTCTTGCCAGTCTCGTTCAACAACCTTCTGCACAATTTAGGGGCAAGATAGTGGGATAGTGATAATGTTATTGGACTAGTGATCCAGAGGCCCAAGTTAAAGCTGTGGGGACACGGGTTCAAATCCCACCGCGACAGCCAGTGGAACTTAAATTCAGTTTATAAGAAAGAAATCTGGAATTGAAAGCTAGTCGTGTAATCGTGACCATCGACTGTTGTGAAAACCCAGCGGGTTCACTAATGTCCTTTAGGGAAGGAAATCTGCCATCCTTACCTGATCTGGCCTACATGTGACTCCAGAGCCACAGCACAGCAACGTGGCTGGCTCTCAACTGTTATCGAGAGTAATTATAGAACCGGCAACAAATTCTGGCCTTGCTGGTGACACCTGCGCTTCCTGTGAAAGAATGAGAAGGGAGGTGTGTGATCCTCTGTATGGTTTGCCCTGTTTAAAGGCTTCATTTTTAAGGTATTTCTGCCTAATGTAACAAATTGTGCTATGCCTTGGAACTAACTTAATTTGGCCACATCAGCTTGGAATTCTGGAATCATGCTTAGAACTTGGCTACATTTGAAAATGCAATGTTAAACAGCAATGATTTGAGTCATAAACCTGGTCAGAGCTTCCATTGTTTATATAGCTAGACAGTTTGCATCCAGCTCTTTCATAACACAGATCAGTTTTTAGTTATATTGTGGTAACATCTATATGTTTTCAGTTCAGTTTGTGTCGGAATGCTGTACAAGCTTTTGAGGCAAGGTCTTTCTCTCTCAATTAATCTCCTTTGCTTTCTGTAAAATTTTAATTCTAAAGGATGCTTAGTAAAGACGTTTCTACTTCAAACCGGTCATGCTCAAGTTAATTCTGAAGAAGAGAATAGACCCTACAGGAGGTAAACGTTGTTGCACCCACCATTTCATAGTCAGGCGTCCCCAATCTCTGCTTCAAGCTTTGCACAAGCGGTTCGAGACTTCTCAGGCTGGAAACAAATACAAACTTCCAAATGAGACAGTGGCCGCTACGTAGAGACAATGTTCTGCAATTCAGTTAAAGTGGGTGACATCTTGAGAAGCTTTGGTCAATATGTCCTCTTAATCTCATGGTAATAAAGCTATGTTTGGACGTGCAAATGCCAGCACAAGTTGAAACACGGCTGCCGTGTTACATTTACCAAGCTAGCGCAATCCAACCCACGGGCTAGATTCACGGCTTGAAATTTTTCGCTCATTAAAAGCCAGACTTTCTCACACCAACAGGCTTTTAGGCAGCACGGTGGCACACTGGTTAGCTGCCTCACAGCGCCAGGGACCTGGGTTCGATGCAGACCTTAAGTTGAAGTTTATTTATTAATGTCACAAGTAGCCTTACATTATCAGTACAATGAAGTTACTGTGAAAATCCCCTAGTCACCACACTCCAGCGCCTATTTGGGTACATTGAGGGAATTTAGCATGGCCAATGCACCTAACTAGCACATCTTTCAGACTGTGGAAGGAAACCAGAGAACCCAGAGGAAACCCACGCAGACATGGGGAGAATGTGCAAATTTCACAGACAGTGACCCAAGCCGCGAATCGAACTTGGGTCCCTGGCGCTGTGAGACAGCAGTGCTAACCACTGTGCCAACCTGGTCTTGGGCGATTGTCTGTGTGGAGTTTGCACACTCTCCTCGTGTCTGCATGGGTTTCCTCTGGGTGCTCTGGTTTCCTCCCACAGTCGAAAAAAGTGTGGGTTAGGTTGATTGGCCATGGGAAATTGCCCCAAGATGTGTAGGTTAGAGGGATTAGGCATTGGAAATGTGTGGGGTTATGGGGATAGGATGGAGGGGAGGGCCTGGCTAAGATGCTCTGTCAGAGAGTCGGTGCAGATCAATGGGCCGAATGGCCTCTTCTGTACTGCAGGGATTCTATATGATTCTAAACTGAATCTTAGTGAGGTCTAACCCATAATATCACAACGTGCAAAATTCTGCTGACATTGGAAATCCAAAAATAAAAACAGAAAATGCTGGATATACTCAGCAGGTCAGGCAGTAGCCGTGGTGAAAGAAAGAGAGTTAACTGCTTTGGGTTGATGAACTTACATCAGAACTAGACTAAAGGACACAGTCCTGAAACTGTTTCTCCCTCCACAGGTGCTGCCAGACCTGTCAAGTGAAGGATAGAAACTTCACTAGGTCCCAGCTTCAACTCTTCGTAAACCGGAGCTCAAATAAAACTCATTATCCCAACTTGCACAAATCCTGTTCACACACCCATTCCACGTGTGTGTGTGTGTGTGTGTGTGTGTTGGGTTGGGAGGGGTGGGGGGAAGAGTCCAAAATTAGGGGCAATAAGTACAAACTAATAAATCCACCAGGAAATAAGGAGAAATGTCTTTAACCAGAGCGTGGTTGGGAGAGAGGTCTTGCAGACACAGGCAATGATTAAGACAAAGGCAGTGAGGGTAAAAAGGGAACAGAAACATGGAAGGTAGGAGCAGCAGGAGGCCATTCAGCCCTTCGAGTCTGCTCCACCATTCATCATGATCATGGCTGAATGTCCAACTCAATAGCCTAATCCTGCTTTCTCCTCATATAACCTTTGATCCCATCCACCCCAAGTGCTACATCCAACCACCTCTTGAATTTATTCAATGGTTTGGCATCAACTACTTCCTGTGGTAATGAATTCCATATAGATAATCCACTGAAAGATAGTGGGGTGGCTAATGGAATGGGAAGAGACTTGTGTGGAACATTAACATCGGCATGCACTAGGTGGACCGCGAGGTTTGTGTCTGTGTTTACGCTGTATGCAATTCTCTGTAAAACACCTTGGAACGAGGGCATCTCGTTCTGAATGGGCTGCTGCCTGGCTCAGAGCGTGGCGACTGAAGACCACTCCTAATTGGAGGTGCTGTGTGAGGGGGACAGTCAGAGGTAGGGACCAATCCAATGGACAAAATCACAGGGAGCTGGTCACCTAGCCAGGGGAATGACAGAAACGATGGGGCGGCACAGTGGTTAGCACTGCTGCCTCACAGTGCCAGAGAGACCCGGGTTCAATTCTGGCCTCAGTTGACTGAGTGTGTGGAGTTTGCACATTCTCCCCGTGTCTGTGTGGGTTTCCTCCGGGTGCTCCGGTCTCCTCCCACACTCCAGGTTCTCAGGTTAGGTGGACCGGCCATGCTAAGTTGCCCCTTTGTGTCCAGACATGTAGGTTAGACGGAGATTAGCCATGTCAAATGTGTTGGGGTTAGGGCAGAGGGGAGGGTTCAGGTGGGATAAGCTGTCAGAGAGCTGGTACAGACTCAATGGGCTGAATGGCCTCTTCTGCACTGTAGGGATTCTATGATGTGAGTGTGGGAGAAAGGACATACAGAAGAGAATTAAACAAGGAAACCAGGGTGATAAAATCAAATGCAGTGGAACTACTTTCCTGTCAGCGAAACATTGCTGCTTTATGATAGAGTTTGACAGTTTGATCATTTACCCAGGGATTGCTGCCCACTTCTGTATGTTCTCTTCACTATCATCCTCACACAAGTCTGCAAAGGCAGCTTCCATATCTTCGAGTTGTCTTGTACGAGTTTCCACACAATCGATTAAAGCCTCCTAGTCATGGTAAACAAGCAGATTTATTTTTGTTTTAGAAGTTCATAAGATATAGAAGCAGAATTAGGCCATTCAGCCCACTGAGTCTGCTTTGCCATTCGATTGTGGCTGACATGCCGCTCATCCCCATTTTCCTGCCTTCTCCCCATAACCCATTAAAAATCTGTCTAACTCCTCCTTAAATTTACTCACTGTCCCAACATCCACCGCATTTTGGGGTAGCGAATTCCACAGATTCACAACCCTTTGGGGGGGAGTAGTTACTACTCAACTCTATTTTAAATGTTACCCCTTTATCCTAAGACTATGGCGTCTCATCGGAGAATATCCCACAAGAGGAAGCATCTGCTCCACATCTACTTTATCCATACCTTTTATCACCTTGTATATCTCAATTTGATCTTCCCTCATTCTTCTAAATTCCAGGGAATATAGAAGCATCTTTAAAAACAAAGATTGTTAACATTGAATCCTCCCCAACTTCAAACTAAAGAGACCAACTCTTATTCGACAGCTAGTTAGCCCAGTTCTTAGCTCTAAGACTAGTGACTCCTGTGGGGGAGGGGAGGGAAAAACATGAATATTTTTATCATTATGGAAAGAATTGACAGTCCACAAGCATAACGTTAGCTTTTCAGGGCCGGTGTGGGGGTTTTGCAGTAACTAGAAAGTGTGCTGTTTAAAAAGAATCGAGTCACGTCTCATTCAACAAAGTCTTTTTTCACTGAGACCGACAGTGTGATAAGCTTCTCATGGGATCAGTAATTTTTGATTGCTCGTGGTCCAGGAGACCTCAACTGTCTGGAATCGCAGATAGCAACATTGGGATTTCCACATTGTTCTGCACACGTGCAGACTCCAGTGGCCGTGGTTTCAAAGGACTAATGATGGTGAACAGTGATAGTTCTCACCTCCATTGCAAAATTCGGGCCGTTAATATCTTTGTTCAGCAGCGTCACATGCTGGTGAGCTAGGAATACAATGGAAACGTACCTTGCCCAATAACTGCTTGTATTGTAAGTGCATCTTTCACACCGCATTGATATGATGCGTTCACGGACATCACACTGGCAGACCCACCGCTGTCCTCCATTAATCTCACAACTATGGTTGAGGGAGGGGATATTGTCAATGTCAACAAAATGAAGGCAGATAGTCATCAACTTCAGGAAGCGTAGTAGAGGCCATGCCCCTGTTTACATCAATGGGGACAAGGTGGAAATGGTTGAGAGCTTTAGGTTTCTAGGCGTCTAGACTACCAACAACCTGTCCTGATCCCTTCATGCTGGTGCTATAGTTAAGAAAGTCCACTAATGTCTCTACTTCCTCAGATGACTAAGGAAATTTGGCATGTCCACTACGACTCTCTACAGAGAAAGCATTCTTTCTGGTTGTATCCCAGCTTGGTATGGCTCCTGTTCTGCCCTAGACCGCAAAAAAACTACAAAAGATCATGAATGTAGCTCAATCCATCATGCAAACCAGCCTCCCATTCATTGACTCTGTCTACACTTCCTGCTGCCTCACGAAAGCAGGCAGCATAATTAAAGACACCAAGCATCCTGGATATAATCTCTTCCATCGGGAAAGAGAGACAAAAGTCTAAGATCATGTACCAACCAACTCAAGAACAGCTTCTTCCCTGCTGCCATCAGGCTCCCGAACTAGCCTACCTTGCATCTAGTTGATCTTTATCTACACCCTAGCTATGACTGTGACACTACATTCTGCATTTTCTCCTTTCCTTTTCTATTAACAGTATACTTTGTATAGCATGCAAAAAACAATACTTTTCACTGTATACTAATATATGTGACAATAATGAATCAAATCAAAGACTTTGGTGTTGAAGCTAAACAATCACACAAATTTATAAAAAAACCAAACAAATCAAACTTGACAATTATTGTAACAATAACTGCCACAAACATTCTCAACCCTGGTGGGCTTTGGATACTCAGTCAAGACTAAGATCCTTAGACATTTGGGGATTAAGGGGATTAAGGGATAGATAGAACTAGACAAAGGAGTTTGTGATCTTAGTGAATGCAAAGCAAGCTCGAGGGGCCACATGGCCTACTCCTGCTCCCATTTCTCGTGCAACTCGGAATCTGCTGCAGTGATACCTATTAAAAGGGACTTGGTGTCCAGATCCTTTTTAAACTTAGCTTTAGCCTGCCCAAAGGAAATTAATTCAATCCAAGCTACAGGTAGTATGGAGTGGCACTGTGGTGAACACTCTGCCTCACAGCTCCAGGGATCTGGGGTCGATTCCCGGCTTGGGTCATTGTCTGTGTGGTGACTGCATGTTCTCCCAGTGTCCGCGTGGGTTTCCTCTGGGTGCTCCGGCTTCCTCCCACAGTCCAAAAGACGAGCTGGTTAGGTGCATTGGCCATGATAAATTCTCCCTCAGTGTACCCGAACAGGCACTGGAGTGTGGCGACTGGGGGATTTTCACCGTAACTTCATTGCAGTGTTAATGTAAGCCTTATTTGTGACACTAATAAATAAACTTTAGTAGAACTCAATAAATAACCTAAAAAATAATCAAAAGAAAGGCCCTGAGGTAAAGCAGTGTGACAATGTAAATACCCACTCCACAGAGTGGTTCCAGCATAGGAGGCCATTCAGCCTGTCATGTCAGTGCTGGCTCGCTGCAAAAAGCACCTCATTTTGTCCCACTCTACCTTTTCCCATTGCGCACTTACTTAAGATTACGATACGAGGTATATCCCCTTGGGGAGGGTTCCAAAATTGCTCAGAGGGAAACATCACCTCTGCGTCGTAACAGTACCAGCATACAGAATCACAGTACTTGACTGTACCAGGAGCGTTAATGTGATGGCAAAGAGTTTCAAAGCCAACAGGTGATTTAAAGGAGTAAATATCAAGCAGTGGGGAACCAACAGCGATCTGAACAGTTTAAGAACTTGCACAAACCCGTCCAATCTCAGAAACATGAATATGGTCTCAGATTGGATAAGCAGTGTCCATGCTTGATCCGTACGTACCTCATCATCCTCTTTGCAATCAGGTTTGGTAAAACTGTACAGCTCCTTGAGAATGTTATATTCCTCCTGTAGGACAAGATAAAAGTGATTATGGAAATGTGCACAGGCAAGAGTTTAAGCTAGAAAAGATCCTTGTTCTCAGTCCCCATCTCCTGCTTTTACTCAAGTGGTCAGGGCAAGAACTACGCCAAACACAAGGGGCAGGATTTTCCCACCCGATCGGCCATGGGAATCATAGTGGGCGGGACACAGACCATGAAAAGGTCTGTTGACCTTGGGGAGAGTGCGGCTGGAAATCCCACCCAACATTTTTCCATGCCTGCTGTTCTTATCTATAAAGGTAAGACTTGCTGGAAAAAAATCTCAGCAGGTCTGACAGCATCTCTGGAGAGAGAATAGAGCCAATATTTCAAGTCTGATGAAGGGTCACCCAGACTCGAAACGTTGGCTCTATTCTCTCTCCACAGGTGTTGTCAGACCTGCTGAGATTTTCCAGCATTTTTCTGTTTTTGTTTCAGATTCCAGCAACTGCAATATTTTGCATTTATACTGAGGTGAAGCTTGCATTTCTATAGCACCTTTCCCAGCTACTGGACAACTCAAAGTGTTTGACAACCAATAAAATGCTTCAGAAGTGTGGTCACTGCTGCAGGGCAGGAAACATGAAGGCCAATTTGTGCATAGCAAGATCCCACAAACAGCAGTGTGGCAATGACCAGTCAGCTCCACGAAGCGGGTATTTATAAAGCTAGAATGGGGAAAATAAGGGAGAAAACTCAATCCAGGCCAGGATATCTACCGATAATAAACTACAGCTTGTACTGGAAATAAGGTGGCAGAGTGGTTAGCACTGCTGCCTCACAGCGACAGGGACCCGGGTTCAATTCCTGGCTTGGATCATTGTCTGTGGAGTCTACACGTTCTCCCGGTGTCTGCGTGGGTTTCCTCCCATGGTCCAAAAGGCACGCAAGTTAGGTGCACTGGACATGCTAAATTCTCCCTCAATGTACCCGAACAGGCGCTGGAATGTGGCGATGGGGTGGATTTTCACAGTAACTTCATTGCAGTGTTAATGTAAGCCCACTTGTGACACTAATAAACTTCAAAATTTTTACTCAGCAGGTCTGGCAGTGGAGAGGGAAACAAGAGTTAATTTTTCCAATCTAAACGATCTTTCCACAGAAGGGTCTGAAGAAGAGTCACAGGGACTTAAAACATTAGCTGTGTGTTTCTCTCTCCACAGACGCTGTCAGACCTGCTGAGTATATCCAGCATCTTCTCTTTTTACTTCAGATTTCCAGCATCTGCAGTATTTTGCTTTTATTCAGATAGCACTGAAACCTTTACCCTTAGAAAGTTGTCACAGTAAATAGTCTCACAACACCAGGTTAAAGTCCAACAGGTTCATTTGGCAGCACGAGCTTTCGGAGCACTGCTCCTTCATCAGGTGAGTGCCAGGGTACTCACCTGAAGGGAGCAGTGCTCCGAAAGCTCGTGCTACTTGATTAAACCTGTTGGATTTTAACCTGTTGTTGTGAGACTATTTACTGTGCCTGCCCCAGTCCAAGGCTGGCAACTCCAAACCACAGCCTTAAAGGTTGTGATTAAGAAAACATACCTGGGTGTACATTTCTTTAAACGGATTCTTAACGGAAAAGAAATCTAAGTCAATGTCGAGGACGTAGGCAGCTCTTTTATCCAGGACGTGAAGGAGATCCGCAGTGATTTCCTCTTGCTGCTGCTGTTTGTTTTCAGGATGTGTTGCCACGGTGCTGGTTTCCTGGGCATGTCTCTTTCCAATGGAGGACTGACTTGTGCAGGCGTCGTCACCACCGGGTTTGCCTTCGGACATCCGATCGTTGGTTTTGGATGAACACGTGGCCTCCGATGAACCCTCCCCGTTGGTCAAACGTTCCAATTTTGCTTTCTTGGCGGCCGATGCTCCAACTCTCCCCCCAGGGTCAGCGCGGCCCCCCTCCCCTGGGTCTACGGTGATAACCTGCAGTCCCAGCTCCTTCTTCTTCTCCAGCAGCTTCTCTGATACGTAGAGTCCATCGCTCAGGAAGTAGCTCTCAGGGCTTGTAACCCTGGTGAGATAATAATCCAATAACTGAAAGAATTACTTCTCTTTTCAACAAAAAAAATCTGTATAACAATCCCACTGAAGCCCCATCCCCATAACCCCATGTATTTACCCTGTTAATCCCCCTGACATTAAGGGACAATTTATCATGGTCAATGCACCTAACCTACGCATCTTTGGAGTGTTGGAGGAAACCCACGCAGACACGGGGAGAATGTGCAAACTCCACACAGACAGTGACCCAAGGCCAGAATCGAACCTGGTGCGGTGAGGCAGTAGTGCTAACCATTGTGTCACCCTCAAAGGACATAACCAAATTTGTGTGCTAGTTTTTTTAAGTGGATGAATAAAACAACGCTAGGGTGCAAGGGTGGCAGAGGAGATACTTAATTACAGCAACGTGACCTTGACAGCAGAGGTCAGTCTGCTAGCACAATGCAGACGGAGTTCCAGCCCATTCTCTGACGTTAATTACTTGTTATTTTAGCAGCTTAGAAAGGAAGTGGCTGCAGTACCTGATTGTTTTAGTTGAAGGATCACGACCAACAAAGAAGCAGTGTTTCCCATCGGTGATCTGCTGCGCCCACCACGGGTGGATCCAAAACACGTGTGAAAAATGCCCAGCGTAAACCACAGGCATGATCCAGTTCTCTATGCTCAGGTCTCTAGGGATAGGGCAAAGTGGACAGGAAAAAAAAGTTCAATTATTTTCCCAGGGGCATTTGCAAAATTGGTAAGAACCTGAAGTAAAATGTGTTTATGTAGAATGTGATCATGGTCTCGGGATGTCTCAACACGCTTCACTATCACTCAATTACCATCAGGTCTCATTCAGGACAAACCTTCTGGACTGTCCGGGATCTCCTGGATTACTATTCCCAGGCACAACTCTCAACAAATCTCCGGCACCACAGGAACTTGCCAAGTCTCCATCGATAGCACCAACCTACCACCTCTACCACCTAGGTGGACAAAAGCAGCAGATCCATGGGAAGGCCATAAGACAGAGGAGCAGAATTAGGCCACTTAGCCCATCGAGTCTACATCGCCATTCAATCATGCCTGATGTTTTTTCTCATCCCCATATCTCGTGCCTTTTCCCCACAGTCCCTGATCCTTTTATTAATCAAGAACCTATCTACCTCTGTCTTAGACACTCAATGACCCAAGTGTCAGCCTTCTGCGGCAAAGAGTTCCACAAATTCATCACTCTCTGGCTGAAAAAATTCCCCCTCATCTCTGTTTTAAAGGATCGTTCTTTTAGCCTGAGGTTGTGTCCTCTGGTTCTAGTTTTTCTTACTAGTGAAAACCTCTCCACGTCCACTCTAACCAGGCCTCGCAGTATCCTGTAAGTTTCAAGAAGATCCCCCCTCTCATCCTTCTAAACTTCAGAGACCCAGAGTCCTCAACCGCATCTGCAAGTTCTCCTCCAAATCACTCACCATCCTCACATGGAAATATAATTGACCATTCCTTCACTGTCACTGGATCAAGATCCTGGCATTCCCTCCCTGACAGCACTGTGGGTGTACCTACATTCCAGGGACTGCAGCGGTTCAAGAAGGCAGCTCACCACCATCTTCCCCACAGCAATTAAGGACGGGCAATAGATGATGACCTCGCCAGCGATGCCCGCCTCTGTCAATGAACAAATTAAGAATAAAACCACCTCCTCCTCCCAGGGGCTCAGCTGCAATGAAGAAAGTCTATGGTGCTCGCGTAACCATTCTGATTGTCCAAGCGAGTGGTACCTGTTGCGTGAGGCATCGTGCGAGTCCAGCGTTACCATCACTGCTGTGCTGTGCTTGGTTTTAGAAAGAGCGTCAGGGACATGGAGGGAGGTCTTCAGCACAAACTCTGTGATTTTTGTTTTTATTCATTTGTGGGACATGTACTTCGCTGGCTGGCCAGCGTTTATTGCCCATCCCTAGTCGCCCTCGAGTGGAGTAGCTTGCACGGCCACTTCAGAGAGCAGTCAACCACATCGCTGAGGCCCTGGTGTCACATGCTGTTTCTAAAACCAAGCACAGCAAAGCCATGATGGTAACGCTGGACTCGCACAATGCCTCACACAACAGGCACCGCTCGCTTGGACAATCAGAATAGTTACGCGAGCACCATAGACTTTCTTCATTGCAGCTGAGCCCCCCCAGGGTGGTGGCTTCATTCTTAATTTGTTCATTCACAGAGGCGGGCATCGCTGGCAAGGTCATCATCTATTGCCCACCCTTAATTGCTGTGGGGAAGATGGTGGTGAGCTGCCTTCTTGAACCGCTGCAGTCCCTGGAATGTAGGTACACCCACAGTGCTGTCAGGGAGGGAGTTGCAGACCGAGTAAGGACAGTAGATTTCTTTCCCTAAAGGACATTAGTGAACCAGAAGAGTTTTTTCGACAATCGCCAATGATTTCATGGTCTCCATAGATTCTTAATTCTAGAATTCAAATTCCACCATCTACCGTAGCAGGATTTGAACCCAAGGCCCTAGAACATTGGCTGAGTTTCTGGATTAATAGTCTAGCGGGCCATCGCCTCTCCAGGCAGAAACATTACATCATCAATCCTGCCAGCTCGATGTCAACTCAAAATGGCCCAAAAATCCTAAGCCAATCATTCGGACCCCAATAGTCACCTGCAGTTGCTGAGGTTGCCTCATCTACAAACAAAGGCTAAAAGAATCATGCAAGTCTCTAGCCGTGTTACTGAACTGGAATTACTTGTGTGTGCAACTGTGATAATTCATTTTCGCCTCACAACCCACTGATAATTAATCATACCTAACAAACACAAAGCAATTATTGAAACCAAAATGATTTCATGTTATTTCAATGATGACTGAGACACACATTATGCAAATTGTTAAATGCCGAAATATTCAGACTTGCGTTACCCAAAAAGGAGCTCTTTATCAAACACACTGTCAGCCAACATGTCGATGGGGATCAGGAGGTCGGGATGTGAATCGAGGTGAACCAGAGCAATATTTTCCATTGGCAAATGCTTTGACCCAATCGCTCGATAGATATATGGCACCACCTAAAAAACATTAACATAAAGAATGTCTTGCGGAAAGCTAGAAGAGGCAGAAGACAGGGAGAAGATAACATTTTCAACATAACCCAGCTGAGATTTTAAAAAATTATTCATGAGGCATGGGTGCGGTTGGCTGGCCAGCATTTATTACCCATCCCTGGCTGCCCTTGGAGGGCAACTGAGAATCAACCACATTGCTGTGGCTCTGGAGTCACACGTAGGCCAGACCAGGTAAAGATGGCAGATTTCCTTCCCTAATGGATATTAGTGAACCAGATGGGCTTTTTTGACAATGATTTCGTGGTCATCAATAGGTTCTTAATTCCAGACTTTTTCTAAATAAAATCATAGAAGTTTACAGCATGGAAACAGGCCCTTTACCCCAACTTGTCCATGCCAGCTTCTTTTTTTTAAAAACCTCCAAGATAGTCTCAATTGCCCACATTTGGCCCATATCCCTCTATACCTCTCCTACCCATGTAACTGTCTAAAAAGCTTTTTAAAAGACAAACTTGTACCTGCCTCTACGACTATCTCTGGCAGCTTTTTCCAGACACTCCCCACCCTCTGTATGAAAAAAATTGCCCCTCTGGACTCTTAAATCTGTCTCCTCTCATCTTAAACCTATACCCTCTAGTTTTAGACTCCTCTACCTTTGGGAAAAGATGTTGACTATCTAGCTGATCTATGTCCTTTTAATTTTATATACCTCCGTTTACTGAATTTTGTTGAATTCAAATTCCACCAGCTTCCGTGGTGAGATTCGATATTCGTCACGATTTTGAACATCTCTGTTAAGTCTCTTCTCAATCTTCACTTCTCTGAGGATCACAGGCCCAACTTCACCAATCTATGCATCCAATTGAAATTCCTCATCCTTGGAATCCATTCTCAGGAATTTTTGTTGCACTCTCTCCAGCATCTCGACATTCTCCCTAAACTATGATGGTCAGAACCATACATGATGCTTTAGCTGAGGCTGAACTGAACTGTCTTACACACATTTAGCACAACTTTTGGTGCACTCCTAGGAAACTGCATGCTTAATTAATTACTCTCTCAGCCCGTCCTGCTAAATGACCTATGCACCATGTACATCCAGGTCCCTCTGCTCCTTCCCGGATAACCAATTTTCTGGGGGCTGGGGGAAGATAAGTATCACCAAGGGAGAGTTTGAACCTGTCAGAGGTGACTGGTCAGCTTGTGCACCTCTCTAGAATAATGCTCTGTTTTATATTGCCTTTCCCCTTTCTTCAGACTAAAATGAATCACCTCTCACTGCTGCATTAAATTCTCTCAGAAAACTCTGCAACTGCCTGATATCTGTCTTCTAGCTACTGAGGCAGGAGCAGCCAAGCTGTCCTAACTGCATTCATGTGCAGCATATCATAAAAGATCTGAATGTTGGGTTACCAACTGTGATCAAATGCACTCCTGGAGGTTTCAGCACAAGACCTGCCCCCTGATAGCACTGCTTTCCTGCACCAACTCAAAAAAGACTCATTAATCCAATCGGATAATGCTCGACTGTCAGCCAAACAGCCTCTTCCCCACGACCCTCCAATACTTGAAAAAAATACATGTTTTTAATGCCCCGATGAGTTTTCTCCAGGATTGCACACATAGCAGTGCTCTGGAGATTGTTATCAATCCCTGGAGACTCCAGGAATCCCGGGAGGGTTGGCAACCCGCAGATTCCAGGGTCAACGTTCCAATTCCCGGGCGTGAAAAATGCTACAATTGCAATCCCCGGGCCAACGTTCCAATCCCTGGGCCAAACGTTCCAATTCCCGGGCCAACGTTCCAATCCCTGGGCCAAACGTTCCAATTCCCGGGCCAACGTTCCAATCCCTGGGCCAAACGTTCCAATTCCCGGGCCAACGTTCTAATCCCTGGGCCAACGTTCCAGTTCCCGGGACAACGTTCCAACCCGAGTTGCATCGGCAGGTTGCAGAGAGAGGGAGACTCCGCACTCACATCTTGATGATCCTCCACTATCCAGACCGGCAGCTCGGTGTAGCAACGCAGGCTAGCGGCAGCAGCAGCCCCGCTCATCCCTGCAGCCGCTTGCAATCAGCTGCGTGGGGAAACAGCAAGTTCCTTCCCCCCCCCCGCTCATATACACACACACTCACTCACTCACTCCGGATGGAGAGGGAAGGAAATCGTGCGACGGACCTGATTTTTTTCCCCTCTGATTGGAGGAGAGCGAGTCCGATGCCAGCAGTGCACCGGAGTGAACGGTGCAAATGCAAAAAGCGTTCCTGGCTGGTGTTAACATGTTGCATAGGCTTTTAGAAAGCTATGCAGGAGTGGATTTCCTGCAACACTTGCTCTTTAACCCGCAATTAGTGTTGCCTTTTTACTGCTGCATCTGGACAGTTTGCCCCGATCAGCAGATGTTGCAATGCGAGGACATGAGTCAGTATCAGGTGGAGATGAATTTCCACTCCAGATTGCAGCTCAGCGCAATGAGTGTTAAGAAAACATTTATATAACAATGTTTATTAAAACATGCACTGCTGGTTGAGTTTTATGCAAACAGGAATGATGCGGGTTTCCTTCCCTCCCAGTGTGAAATTTACTGTCTGACATTGAGTCTCCGCCCTGTAGCTTTGAAAGACCAATAAGCACAGCCCAGGGAGCTGGGACTTCCGAGATGCTCAGATGCTGCTATGTCTGCTTCCTGTGACTGAAGCACCCTGCACTGTGAGTACTCTGCAATTGCTGAAATGCAACAAGTTATTTTGTAGGAAGAAAAACATTTGCGGCGTTAGGGGTGCAATTATTACCTGCTTCTCCCCATTAGACTGGCGCCAGGCAGCCAAAGACAATAGTGTGTAAGGAATATATAGACTGCTGCAGGGACTAAGGACTGAGGGTTTCAATCACTGGTGGAAAAAAGGGGGGCAGAATTAGGCAGGAAAATGATCAGAAAAAAGGAATATGTTATCAATATTCCCATTATCAGTAAAAACAGATTATCTGGCTACCGTCTCGTTGCTGTTTGTGGGATCTTGCTGTTTACACATTGGCCACTGTTGTTCCTACATTACAACAGTGACTACAGTTCAATAAGAAACACGCATAGGCTGTAAAGGCCTTTGATAAATCATGTGAGCTGCTATATAAATGCAAAAACAGAAAATGCTGGAAAATCTCAGCAGGTCTGACAGCATCTAGATCCCAGATTTGAAACATTGGCTCTATTCTCTCACCACAGGTGCTGAGATTTTCCAGCATTTTCTGTTTTTGTTTTAGGTTCCAACATCCACAGTACTTTACCATTGCTACATAAATGCAATGTTTTGTCTTTTATGTCCCCCACCCCCCCCGCAACTCTGAAGGGTTAGTTCTTTATCGGCTGGGGTGTATCTTGCTGCATTAATACGCTCTAACACTTTTAATGAGTGAACACACTGAGTGTGTGCTGAACCTGGTTTATACGTGACAATGGTCTTAAATCAAAGAGTTGCCTTAAATATTGTAACCTACTTTAGATCGTGCATCCCAGGCCCAGTTCTATTCTGATCACGTTCTGACTGAATGCAGAGTTTACAAGAAAACTCAACCAGGACTAGACAAGATAGATGCAGAGAGGATGTTCCTGTTGGTGGGATAGTCCAGAACCAGGGTCTGAGGATTCGAGGTAGATCATTTAGGACGGAGATGAGGAGACATTTCTTCAACCAAGGAGGGGTGACCCTGTGGAATTCATCACCACAGAAAGTAGTTAATGCCAAAACATTGAATGTATTGAAGAGGTGGCTGGATATAGCACTTGGGGCGAATGGGATCGAAGGTTATGGGGAGAAAGCAGGATTAGGCTGTTTAGTTGGATGGTGAGCCATGATCTTAATGAATGGTGGAGCAGTTTTGAAGAGCCTAATAGCCTCTGCCTGTTCCTATCTTCTATGTTTCTGGATAGACACTTAATGAAATCTTGGTTGTATTTCGGTTATTTTGAGTAATCCCCATGTGGTCTAGCAGGGGAGAGTCAATGGCCAAACAGGTCAACCTCCAAAGCTTACCTGATTGGGCAAACTACCTGCACAGTCTAGGGTAGAGTAAAGCATGGGGGTAGCTGATGAGGTTTAACTGAGGCATCATCTGATACAATTTTTCAAAGCCATCGCAGCCTTTTAGTGAAGATGAAGTGTCGGATCAAGCCCACGATGGGGTGCAGTGCCTCATGTCAGCTTGGATACGGTGGCACAGTGGTTAGCACTGCTGCCTCACAGCGCCAGGGACCCGGGTTCGATTCCCGGCTTGGGTCACTGTCTGTATGGAGTCTGCATGTTCTCCTTGTGTCTGCATGGGTTTCCTCCGGGTGCTCCAATTTCCTCCCTTCTTCTCCAAAGATGTGCGAGTTAGGTGGATTGGTCATGCTAAATTGTCCATTAGTGTCAGGGGAGTTAGCAGGGTAAATACATGGGGTTGACAGGGATAGGGTCTGGGTGGGGTTATTGTTGGTGCAGGCTTGATGGGCTGAATGGCCTCTTTCTGCACAGTTTCACAGATTCTATGATATTGTTTGTCCTTCGGGGACCATGAATTGGATTCATTTTGAATTTGTTTTTCTTTCGGATGAAATAAAAATGTGTTAAAAAGTCAACACGATGCCCAGATTTTTAAACAAGGAATAATAAGTCATGAGAAGATGTCAGACAGAGATCGTGCTCTTTACCTTCTTCTGTATTTGTGTTAATGTTCCCGGTCCTGGCAGGAACATCACAGAGCAGCAAAGAACAAAGTTTGATGTCTGGTTGATGCTGAGCCAGTGAATGAGCCAGGGTGAGTATTGGCCTCAGTGCCCAGACAAACCCGGGGAGGGTGAGGATCACTCATTGTGTAATTATAATCTTATTGAATGGTGGAGCAGGCTAGAGAGGCTGAGTGGCCTCCTCCTGTTCCCTAATTTATATCTTTGGGCCTCGCTCTGTGGAAATCCTGCTGACTATCGCTATCTAGCCCTATACCTGGCTGCTGAACAGTAGGGACAAATCACAGAATCCTTAACCAGACAAGTGGGTGAAGGATATAAATTCTATCGACGCCCCAAATCAAAGAAACGAAAAGAACTTTGGAATGATCGGTTAAATGTGAATTTGTATTCTAAACAGGAAGGTTATCGACACACGAACTGAGGAGAGATATTTCAGTGAAGAAATACTTTTTCCCCATACTCTGTTGTCTCAGAGCTTTTTGTTGATGTTTTGTGTATGACAACTTTGCCATGGATTGTTAAGGGTTGCGTGGAAGGAAAAAGTATCCGCAAGGCAGCACCTGTGGCAGTGCAGCACTCCCTCAGTACTGCACTTGAGTTTCCCGTAAACTCCAATGCAGTACTTTCCGTGCCCGTTGGGCACCGCAGGGGCTGAGGTGCATTATAGACCCCGACGATCACGTTTTGATTTGATGTGTCTTAAGTTTCCTTTTGTACTTTTTGTTTCTGTTCGGGCTGTTCCCCCTCCTTTTGGGGAGCTGCCCCCTTTTTCTTTGTCCTAATGTAATTTGAGTTTGTTTACTTGGTTTGACCCAAAAGACCACCCCCACCACCCCCCGCCCCCAATGCAGTACTGCCTGAGCTGGTGGGTGTGGAATTCCCAGATTGAAGAAGAGCAGGGGAGATCTCCCTGGTGTCCTGGACAATATTTATCTCTCATAAACACAAGAAATACCTGATTTCCTGCTCCTTATCACATACCTGTTTGTGGGAGCTTGCTGTGCACAAATTGGTAGTGGCATTTCCTTCCTTCTTCCTGGTTTGTAAAACACTTTAGTTGTGAAAGATGCTATATAAATGTACATCCTTTCATTCATCCGTAGAATTATTTGCAAGTTTTTTTTATTAATTCATGAAGCATGGACGTTGCTGGCTGGCTGGCCAGTGTTAATTGCCCATCCCTAGTTGTCCCCCAACTGAGTGGCTTGTTAGACCCTTTTGGAGAGCAGTTGAGAATCAACCACATTGCTCCGGCTCTGGAGTCACATGTAGGCCAGACCGGGTAAGGACGGCAGATTTCCTTCCCTAAAGGACATCAGCGAACCAGATGGGTTTTTCCGACAATCAGCAATGATTTCGTGGTCAGCAGTAGATTCTTAATCCCAGATTTTTTTTGTGGAATTTGAATTCCACCATCTGGAGTGGCGGGATTCGAACCGGGGTCCCCAGGACATTAGCTGAGTTGCTGTCCTCAGGCAGTCGGTGCTTTCCCTTAGCTGGTTTATTTGTGTAGAACAGGTCTGGAAGCATGTACGTGCGCAGTTCTGTTTGGACTTGATGTTTTAAATCACTAACCGATTGAAATAAAGTTTATTGATTTTTTTTTAGTGAGGCTTACGTTAACGCTGCAATGAAATTACCGTGACGTTTCTTTCTTTAAGGTGCACCATGTCGTTTCATCCGGGACGGGATGGAGCTACGCATGCCACTGGCCACAACGCTATCCCGAAAGTTGGGGGTGCTCGGGGAAGGGGCGCCCCCGGAAACCGGACGCCTCAGCAGAGCTTTCAGACCGCCGCTTTCCGGCCCGTTCACCCTCAGCAGCCCCCGCCGTTGTTCCCCCACGAGCAGCAGGTTGCTCCCCCCATGCTGCCACCGCCCCGGTTCCCCGGCCCGCAGAACGCAGGTTACGCTCCCCCCAACTTCATGCCTTACCAGCCTCACCTTCCCCAGGCAGCTGAGCTGGACGCCCGGCAGGGCGGGGTGCAGCAATGCCCTGTCCGTCCGCGGGCTCCGTTCCCCGCCCCCCCGGTGCGCCCGGGCTTCCCTGGCTTGCCGTGCTTTGCCCAAGTGCCCCCCGTGCCCGATGCGGTAACCGCCCTCCCGGGGACTCCCGACAGGCCAGCTGGATTCCACCACGTGATGCCGTCAGCGCTGCCCCCGCCGCTGATGCCCCCCCAGCAGATAAGTTACCAGCCCCCGTACTCGATGGGCTACTCGCAGCCCTACCCACCCCAGCACTTCAACAGCGGCTATCAGCCCAGCCCGGGGGGCTACCAGCCGGGCTCTGCTTCCTCCGGCTATCAGCAGAACTCTGGCTCCCACCAGCCCGAGCACTTCCGGGACAAGCAGCGCTACCCGCCGGAGAAATCCCCCGGAGCCCGGCGCTCGGCCGAGCGGGACCACCGCCCCAAGGAGCGCGGCTACCGGAGCCACAGCCAGCGTCACAGGGTGGAGTCCCGGGCGGAGCGGCGGGACAGGGGCAGGAGTCCGGAACGGAGGAGGTCGGAGAGCTGTCGACACAGGAGCAGTCACGATCGCGGGAGATCGCCAGCCCGACACCGGACCCGCGACCATAGCAGGCAAGGACTGGAAAAGCGTAACAACGATATCAGAAACTTGTTGAAGTTTATTGATTAGATACGAGTAAGGCTAACGTTAACACTGCAATGAAGTTACCGTGAAATTCCCCTTGCTGTCCCACAGCCCGGCACCTGTTTGGGTCAATGCCCCCTAACCAGCACACGTCTTTCGGGCTGCGGGAGGAAACTGGAACACCCGGAGGAAACCCATGCAGACACGGGGAGAATGTGCAAACTCCGCACGGACAGTGACCCAAGCCGGGAATCGAACCCGGGTCCCTGGCGCTGTGAAGCAGCTGTGCTAGCCACTGTGCCACCGTGCTGCCTGTGTGGCATGTACATCACTTTCTCTGAGTCAGTGAGTGTTCGGGACCAGAGCAGAAACCCAATGTATGTTATGAAGCTCGACTGGATCCCAACAAGTGTTCTATTAGTGTGACGGTGAGGTCTTTCACTCCAGGTGTGATTCTATTGACACACGAGGAAACTTTTATCAAATCAAACTTTGTTTAACAATACAGTTTAACTATAACAAATGAATTATTTTAGCTTTTACCAATTGCGGTACTTGAACACGATAAGATACAATTCGTAACTGTTAACCTATCTCTCTTAGTTCCAATTTAAGCAATACTCAGCACAGATCTGTGACTCACAGAATCCCTACAGTGCAGAAGGAGGCCATTTGGTCCATCAAGACCACTCCGACTCTCTGACAGAGCATCTCGCTCAGGCACAATCCGTCCCCAGAACCCCTCACTAACTCTCCTAACCCATACATCTTGGGATGCTAAAGGGGCAATTTAGCATGACCAATCCACCTAACCTGCACACCTTTGGACTGCGGGAGGAAACCGGAGGAAACCCACACAGACATGGGGAGAAACTCCACGCAGACAGTCCCCCAAGGCTGGAATTGAACGCACACAAACTCCACACGGACAGTGACCCAAGCTGGGAATCGAACCCGGGTCCCTGGCACTGTGAGACAGCAGTGCTAACCACCCTGCCTCAGGGTGATTGAAGTTGAGGCGTCTGTACTTGTCTCAGCCACACACAGACTTTTAATTACCTCAGCTTGCAGATTTGCCAGGTTAGCGAAGCTCTGACTCTGATTCTTGAATCTGTTTTCCTTTTCTCCGTAGCATGTTGCATTTGAAGGGGTGGACACCTTCACAATATTGACCCCATGTTAACTCTGAAATGCACACAGTTTTTTTGTTCACTTTTCAGAGACAGACATAGACACCGCGACAGTTACCGATCCCCATCGTATGAAAGGCAGCACAGACGAGAGTGGAAAAGGACACATAGGTGAGATTTACTGGTTCCTTCTTTTCCATTCCTTCACTCGCTGAAGTCGCTGAGTTGAGTTTGGAATGTGTTTTGTCGTTGCAAACCTGTCTTGGTCAAAGCTCCCACTTCCCATCGAGATTAGCGAGGTCTGTCAGAGACTGCAGTTGGGTCGATAGTTTGTGGCCTGTTACTGTGTGAGCGCAGAGAGACCCCAGGATGTGGACGGAGGTAAGAATGCTGGAATTGCTGCTGAATCCCTACACTAGGGCTTAAGTCATTGCAACACGTGAGACTATTCAGCCCATCGAGTCTGTACTGGCTATCTCATACAATCATAGAATTCCTACTGTACAGATGGAGGCCATTCAGCCCATCAAATCTGTCCTGGCTATCTCATAGAATCCTTACAGTACAGAAGGCCATTCAGCCCATTAAATCCATACCGACTATCTCATATAATCCCGACAATGCAGAGGAATGACATTCAGCCCATCAAGTCTGCACCGACCACGTTCACACCCAAGTCCTAACCCCACGTATTTACTCTGCTAATCCCCCGACACTATGGGGCAACTTCCCATGGCCAATTGACTTAATTGCTCACCATTGGACAGTAGAGCAATCTGTAGAGCAATTCAATCCATTCCATTCCTCGCCCCCCCCACCCCCCATTCTACCCCTAGGCCCTACAAGTTTACTCCTTTCAGCTACCCATCCAATTTTATTTGGAAATCATTGATTGCTTTCAGTACCTTCACGGACTCCGGGTTCCAGGCCATTCCCTCTCGCTGTGTACAGAAAAAATTATTTTGTCCAAAACCTTAAACCTGTGTTTCTAACTTGTGGACAACCAGCTGTATATAACTTCCTATTCGTTATTTACCACAGGGCGGCACGTTGGCATGGTGGTTAGCACTGCTGCCTCACAGCGCCAGGTACCCAGGTTCTCTTACCCAGAACCTTAAATCTGTGTCCCCTTGTCCTTAACCCATCAATGAGTGGAAACTACTTTTCTGTTTCCACCTTGTCTAAACCAGAGGGAAAAGTTTCTTGCCCCCGTTAACATTTTATACACCTCAATTGGATCATCCTTCAAGCTCCCATACATAATGCAATACAAGCCTCATTTACACAACCTGCGCTCGTAATCTAACTCTCAAAAGGAAAGTTAAAGTTTATTTATCAGCTTTTTACCATTTATATAGATGATCTGGAGGAGGGAACCGAGTGTAGGGTGTTGAAATTTGCTGATGACACCAAGATTGGGGGAACGGCAAATTGTGCGGAGGGTGTGGAGAGTCTGCAGAAGGATCTAGATAGGCTGGGCGAATGGGCCAGGAAATGGCAAATGGAATTTAATGTTGGCAAGTGTGAGGTGGTCCACTTTGGTAGGAAGAATAGTAGGAAGGACTATTACTTACGGGGCGAAAAACTGCAGCAGGCGACGGTGCAGAGGGACCTCGGGGTCCTTGTGCATGAGTCGCAAAAACCCAGCTTGCAGGTGCAGCAGGTGGTCAGGAAGGCGAATGGGATGCTGGCCTTCATAGCGAGGGGGATTGAATATAAAAGCAGGGAGGTCTTGCTGCAGCTGTATAGGGCATTGGTGAGGCCGCAGCTGGAGTACTGTGTGCAGTTTTGGGCGCCGCACCTGCGCAAAGATATTTTGGCCTTGGAGGGAGTGCAGAGGAGGTTTACTAGGCTGATACCGGAGTTGAGGGGATTGAGCTATGAGGAGAGGCTGAATAAACTGGGCTTGTACTCGTTAGAGTTTAGAAGAATGAGGGGAGATCTCATTGAGACGTATAAGATGATGAATGGGATGGATAGGATAGAGGTGGAGAGACTCTTCCCGCTTAAAAAAGACAGTAGGACTAGGGGGCACAGCCTCAAGATAAAGGGGGGGCAGTTAAGAACGGAGTTGAGGAGGAACTTCTTCACTCAAAGGGTGGTGAATCTCTGGGATTCTCTGCCCGTTGAAGTGGTGGAGGCTGCCTCGCTAAATATTTTTAAGACGCGGGTTGATGGGTTTTTGATAAGAGAGGGGATTAAGGGTTATGGGGAGAGGGCGGGAAAGTGGAACTGAGCAGCGACAGATCAGCCATGATCTTATTGAATGGCGGGGCAGGCTCGAAGGGCTAGATGGCCTACTCCTGCTCCTATTTCTTATGTTCTTATGTTATTAGTGTCACATAAGGCTCACTTTATCATCGCAGTGAAGTTACTGTGACAATCCTATAGCCACCACACTCCAGTTTGGGTACACTGAGGAAGAATTTAGCGCGGCCAATGCACCTAACCAGCACGTCTTTTGGACTGTACGAGGGAACTGGAGCACCCGGAGGAAACTGACGCAGACACGGAGGGAATACACAAACTCCACACAGACAGTGACTCAAGCTGGGAATTGAACCCAGGTCCCTGGCGCGGTGAGGCAGCAGTGCTAACCACTACGCCACTGGGGATTGCTCCAACAAACTCTTGTCGTTGTGTTTGAAAATCGCTTTTATTCCCCTTGCTTCAATTCGGAGTACGACAGACGTTTGGTTGGTAAAGGGCAGGTTTTTATTCCTTCGCAAATGCCCGGTCGTGTGTGGAATCTTTCTGTGCTTTTTCCCCAAAGCCGGTCGAGCAGCAGAGAGCGGAAGCGCCCCCGCTGGGAAGAGGAGAGGGATCGAAGGTCAGCGGGTCACAGTTCAAGTAAGGAGAAATCCCACTCTGCTACTCGGAGCAAAGAGGTGGAAGAGAGCTCCGTCACGGAAAAGATCGAGGAGGAGAAAGAGGAGGAAGAGTTGCTAAATACAAAGCCCGTGTGGATTCGCTGCACTCACTCTGAGAATTACTATTCCAGTGATCCCATGGATCAGGTGGTAAGGACAACTTGGTCTTGTTCCAAACAGTGTCACAGGATTACAGAAACAGGCCATTCGGTCCATCCAGTCCCTGGTGTTGTTTATGCTCCACATGGGGCTCACCCCAGGAAATGCTGGATGGAGCTTCAGATCTGGTTCATGTGTGTAGAGAGAGGGAAAGGTCAGTGGATTAAAACATTGACCCTGTTTTTCTTTGCACAGGTGCAGCCCCCTCCCCACCCACCAGCATTTTACCATAACCTTTTGAATCTTGTTCAGGAAACAAAGCCCAGTTCTTCATTTACATGAATGATCTTATTAATCTGTGTACCTCTATCACTGGGCAGCCCCTGCACTCTGTTATGACTCTTCAGGAGAGGTCTAATTGTTCCTTTCAAAATGGACAGAGCACGTAAGGGACAGCTTGTTTGTCTGGATTTATTGGTCGACGTCTGCTCTTGCGGAAGGAAAGCTGTTTAGAGCAGTGTTCCGCAGGGTTCAGTGTAGGGTCCCCAGGCTGTTTGTTTTATATATTAACCATTTGGATTGAACATGGTGGGGCACGACTGAGAAATTTACAGACGGCACACAAATTGGCCGTGTAGAGGATGGCTGTAAGCTCCAAAATGGAGGAGTGGGCAGGAAAGTGGTGGGCGGAGGTCAACTCTGGTAAGAGTGAGGTAACGTGTTTAGAAAGGTCAAACAGTAAAAGGAAATAAACGGGAATATACTGAGACGGGTAGATAAAGTGAGGAATCTTGGTCCCTATAGGTAGCAGTACAGGTAGATAAGGTTGTAAAAAAAGGGGTTTGGAATACTCTCCTTCATTAGCAGAGGTGTAGAATACAAAAGTAGGGATATAATGATGGAACTGTCTAAGACACTGGTGAGGCCACAACTGGAGTGTTGTGTGCAGTTCTGGTCACCACATTATAGGAAGGATGTAATTGCTCTGGAGAGGGTGCTGAGGAGATAAACGGGAATATTGCCAAGGCTGCAGAATTGTAGCTATGAGGAAAGGCTGGAGAGATTGGGGTTATTTTCCTTGGAATAGAGAAGGCTGAGGGAATGACATGATTGAGGTCAAATCATAAAGGTTTACAGCATGGGAACAGGCCCTTCAGCCCAACTTGTCCTTGCCGCTCACTTTTAATCACTAAGCTAGTCCCAATTGCCCGCATTTGGCCCATATCCCTCTGTACCCATCTCAGCCATGTGACTGTCTAAATGCTTTTAGACAAAATTGTACCCACCTCTGCTACTGCCTCTGGCAGCTCATTCCAGACACTCACCACCCTCTGCGTGAAAAAATCGCCTCTTTGAACCCTGTTGTATCTCTCCCCTCTCGCCTTAAACCTATGCCCTCTAGTTTTAGACTCCCTTACCTTCAGGAAAAGATATTGACTATCTAGCTGATCTATGCCCCTCATTATTTTATAATCCTCTACAAGATCACTCCTAAGCCTCCTACGCTCCTGGTGGAAAAAAAAATCCCAGTCTATCCAGCCTCTCCTTATAACTCAAACCATCAAGCCCCGGTAGCATCCTAGTAAATCTTTTCTGCACTCTTTCTAGCTTAATAACATCCTTTCCATAACTGGGTGATCAGAACTGTACACAGTATTTCAAATGTGGCCCTACCAATGGCTTGTACAACTTCAATAAGACGTCCCAACTCCTGTATTCAATGTTCTGAAGTGAAGAGAATTGTAAGCGGTAGGGAGAGACTGTGGACAGGAGGAACCTCTTTCCCTTGGCAGAGAATTCAAAAACCAGGGGTTATAGATTCTAGATAAGCAGCAGAAGGGTTAGCGGGGAGATGAAGAGATGGTGGGTGCCTGGAATTCGCTACCTGAGGTGGTGGCGGAGGCAGAGAGCCCAAACCCATTTAAAAAGTACCTGGATCTGCACCTTAAGCTGCAGGGCTTTGGGCCAGGTGCAGGAAAATGGGATTAGAAAGGACACCTGGGTGTCTTTTGGTCGGCATTGGCAAGGTGGGCCAGTTGGCCCCCTTATGAGCTGTAATGTTTTGATGGTGACGTCTGCTTTTGTTTTACTTTGCCTACCATGAGTGTAAGTTTCCGAACAGTTATTTTCTCTTGCAATTTTTAAATGTCCCAACACGTAGCCTTCATAAAGTCTCATTTCTTCTTCCGTGCAACCCCTCCCCCTCCTGGTTTATCTATTCTTAATTTTTCCAATGTTGTTCATTCTCTCAGTGACTTCATTCCTTGTTCTTGGACTTCCTGGAGTGCATTAATGTACAGATTCCATCCGTTCCCCAAGAGTTCCACTGTACGATATTTCTTTCTACTTTCATGGCATGGGAGTGTTTCTGGACAAGGTCAGCGTTTATTGCCTATCCCTAATTGCCTTTAAACTGAGAGGCTGGCTTGGCCATTTCAGAGGGCATTAAAGAGTGAACCACATTACTGTGGGTCTGGCCAGACCGGGTAAGGACGGCAGATTTCCTTCCCTGAAAGGACATCAGCGAACCAGATCAGTTTTTTTTTAACAAGTCAATGGTCACCATGACTTAGACAATCTTTATATTCCAGATTTTTTTATTAATTGAATTTAAATTCCACCAGCTGCCATGGTAGGATTTGAACCCATGTCCCCTGGGCATTTGCCTGGGCCTGTGGATTACTAGTCCAGTGATATTGCCACGATGCCACCGTGTTCCACTCTGAGTGTGGGCTTGTGATCCTGGCAGGACTGTGTGAGGGTGGAAGGAGCTGGGAATAAAAAGGGGAACTGTACAATGCCAAATTGCTCTTTGTAGAAGCTGTAATCAGAAATTATAATTTCTCTCAGAACCATAGAACCCTATAGAAAGAGGCCATGCGGCCCATCAAGTCTGTACCGACTCTGGTGCATTTCTCTGATCTTCTGTTGCGGACTTTGCTAATAAAGTAACGCCTCTTTCAATGTTCCTGAATTCGAAGATAAATCTCAACCTGAAAGTGCCCTCCTTGTTGCTCTGAAAGAGAAACCTTTCTAAACGCACGTCCCAACACTGACTCTGAAATTTTCAGGGCGACTCTACAGCTGTTGGAACGAGTAAACTGCGCCAGCTTTATGCAAAGTTTGACGAGGAGCTTGGGCAGAGACAGGCAAAGGCCAAAGCTGCCAGACCACCATGGGAGCCCCCAAAAACCAAACTGGATGAAGAACCAGGTATGAAACATTTTCATATATATCTTCAGAGCGAAGCAATCTCCTGATGAACCAGTAAGCTTATCAGGTAAATCTAATACTCAGCAAGTTGAAGGGCTGGCTTGTTTTGAACAGTCTGGGATGGGTATCCTTCACAGCCTGCTTGCTGGAATCACAGGTGATAATGAGTTTTAGCCTTTCTTTATATTCATTCGTGAGATGTGGGCGTTGCTGATTAGCCAGTATTTATTGCCCATCCCTAGTTGCCCGAGGACAGTTGAGAGTCAACCACATTGCTGTGGCTCTGGAGTCACATATAGACCAGACCAGGTAAGGATGGCAGATTTCCTTCCCTGAAGGGCGTTAGTGAACCAAATGGGTTTTTCTGATAATCAGCAATGGATTCATGGTCATCAGTAGATTCTTAATTACAGATATTTTTTATTGAATTCAAATTCCACCATATTGCCATGGCGGGATTCGAACCCGGGTCCCCAGAACATTAGCTGAGTTTCTGGATTAATAATCTGGTGATAATACCAGTAGACCGTCACTTCCCCATCTTTTATTTGTCCTGTTGGGCGAAAGACACAAAGCTTGTGCTCTCTATTCAGCAAGATTGCCAATTAGTTGGAGCTTCTGGATGGCCATGGACCCAGAGCATTTGAAAGAGTCGATATTTCTTCATTGCCCTATTGATTGGGGATTTAATTGCGGCCAATATTTGGGTGTTCTGCTCAGATGCCAGCTCCAGTGACTCGGGCTGTGACTCGGACGATAACAGCAGTGGGAGCAGCACCTGCAGCTCAGATTCCGAGATTATAGACGTCATCGAAGAAATCAAGCGTAAGAAGGCACATCCTGATCGACTGCACGAGGAGTTATGGTACAATGATCCAGGCCAGGTATGTCAGCCCTCTCTCGCACAGGGCAGCCTTTCTGGCAGGAACTTTCTTTGTCAACAGGAATGTTTTATTGATAAGCACTTGCAGGAAAAAATAAGTAGTTCTCCTAAATTGTCAATGTATTGACTCGATCGATTTTACTGTTTCTCTAATCCAGTTAGATTCCTTCTCTGTAATTTCCCTCCCTATATAATCTGTAATAGAATAATTATTCCGGGTAATCTCGATCTAACAAGAGAATTATTTACTTTTAAGAGAAAAGGTGCTCACACATTGATCAAAAATTTGTTGCAATGATTGGCTAGCACCCAGGGAGGGATATTAAGTTTAAAGTTTATTTATTAGTCACAAGTAAGGCTTACATTAACACTGCAATGAAGTTACTATGAAATTCCCCTAGTGGCCACAGTCCAGTGTCTGTTTGGGTCAATTCACCAGAATGTGAGAGGAAGCTGGAGCACCTGGAGGAAACCCACACAGACATGGGGAGAATGTGCAAACTCCGCACAGATAGTGACCCCAACCGGGAATTGAACCCGGGTCCCTGGCGCTGCGAAGCAGCAGTGCTAACCACTGTGCTACCGTGCTGCACATTAGGCTGACCTCCCCTGCAACCTCCTCCTCGAGACAAATTCGCGATGGAGCCAATCCGCTTTTCAGCGGCCTGCCACCCAGCCAGAACGCACTGTAGATGGTGAAAAAGGGTGAATGTGGGATCTCCACCCCCTCACTGGCCCAACTGACCCATGATTGTTTCTTCACATGCGGCACCCATTTGGACCTCTCCCTGCCTGCTTGCATATCATGGGGGTGAGTTCGGTGGTGGGGAGGGGGAGGCAGGAAGGTGGGTGGAATGGGCGCCCATCAAAGGCTTTGACAAGCTCCCATGTGGCAAACTGGTCAGTAAATAACAGAGTCCAGGAGAAGATTAGATTAAAATTGGTTCTGCAACAGGAAGCAAAGCATTTTGGTTGCTGGGTATTTTAATGACCTGAAGACTGTTTCCAATGAGGTTGGGCAGGGCTTCCTTTTGTGCTATATTCTAGTGATTTCAATTCCGTATAGGGGACATGGTTAGGAAGTTTGCAGCTACTTCAGAAATTGGCCATGAGGTTGATAGTGAGGAGGAAAGCTGTAGAGTGTAGGCAGATATTGATGGACTGGGCAGATAAGTGGCAGATGCAGTTTAATCTTGAGAAGTGTGTGGCAGTGCATTTGGGGAGGACCAACAAGGCAAAGGAAAGACAATGACTGGTTAGGATAGTGAGAAACGCAGAGGGGCCTTTGTGTATGTGTTTACAGATCCCGAAAGCAACAGGATTGAGAGATCAGATGGTTAAGAAGGCAAAAGGGAACAGTCACGTCTCACCGTTCACGGGGGGGGCTAAGTTCCTGGGAAATTTCAAACATTGAAAGTACTTTATAATGGGAGTGAATTCAGTATGTTCCAGCTGTCCCAAAATTTGGATGTTAATCAGGTTTTTTTCTCTCTCACTGAGAGGTTTGCCACTCTCACTGGAGGCACCAGCTGAACCATAGAATCTTACAGTGCGGAAGGAGGCCATTCTGCCCATCAAGTCTGCACCGACTGCTATCCCGCCCAGGCCCTATCCCTATAACTCCATGCATTTAGCCTGGCTGGTTGCCCCTGGCAATAAGGGGCAATTTAGCATGGCCAATCCACTTAACTTGCACATCTGTGGGCTGTGGGAGGAAACTGGAGCGCCCGAAGGAAACCCACGCAGACACAGGGAGAACGTGCAAACTCCTACCTCTGGTCCTGTCTCTGACCCCAGCTCCCCCCTCCTCCTTTCTCATTTTTTTTTTGTTTGCTTTATCACAATAAAACACCAGGAGCAAACAGCACAGTCCAAACTCTGAGCTGATTCCTTTCACTCCACTGTTCCAGGGATGAGAAAGTGGGCATCGCTCTCTCTCTGTCTCCCCCTCGCTGTGCTCTTTGGACGAGACTGAGAAGCTGCCATTACGAAAGACAGATCTGAGCATGAGCCGAGAGCAACCAAAAAGACAGGTTGTAACAGCAAGGAGAACCGTGCACTGTTTAAGTAGTCTTCAAATTTAAAAACATCTCTCTGTAAAAGGTGTGCACATACACTGCAAACCCACATTTCTTTCTTCTCTCAGCCTCCCCCCCCCACCCCCACAAACACACATACATATACACACACACACATCTGGCTTGTTACAAGATCTAGTTGTTATTCCCTTTTAATCATGGCAGGGTGAAGTTTTGGGTCTGTAATGGGCGATCACGTATGCAAGGAATTTTGCGTGGATAAACAAAATCATGAAATATGAAGTTCAAAGAAGCCCCTTCCTAGAATATCAGCGGGGGAAAGTTATGTCAGAACTGTACAAAGCACCGATTGGGCATAAGCTGGATTATTGGCTGCATTCCCTGCCTTACAGAAAGGATCTGAATTATGTTAATGAATTAGATAGCAAGTTATAGGGCATTGGTGAGGCCGCAGCTGGAGTACTGTGTGCAGTTTTGGGCGCCGCACCTGCGCAAGGATATTTTGGCTCTGGAGGGAGTGCAGAGGAGGTTTACTAGGCTGATACCGGAGTTGAGGGGATTGAGCTATGAGGAGAGGCTGAATAAACTAGGCTTGTACTCGTTAGAGTTTAGAAGAATGAGGGGAGATCTCATTGAGACGTATAAGATGATGAATGGGATGGATAGGATAGAGGTGGAGAGACTCTTCCCGCTCAAAAAAGACAGTAGGACTAGGGGGCACAGCCTCAAGATAAAGGGGAGGCGGTTTAGAACGGAGTTGAGGAGGAACTTCTTCACTCAAAGGGTGGTGAATCTCTGGAATTCTCTGCCCGTTGAAGTGGTGGAGGCTGCCTCGCTAAATATTTTTAAGAAGCGGGTTGATGGGTTCTTGATAAGAGAGGGGATTAAGGGTTATGGGGAGAGGGCGGGAAAGTGGAACTGAGCCACAACAGATCAGCCATGATCTTATTGAATGGCGGGGCAGGCTCGAAGGGCTGGATGGCCTACTCCTGCTCCTATTTCTTATGTTCTTATGTTCTTAAGTTCAAAACCTTTTTGTGTTGGCTTCCTCACGCAGCACACTTTGTCAGTACTTACTAATTCTATATTCAATAAATCAGTGCCATTGGTGAATGAGGTAAATAAATACACTGGCCACTACTGCTAATTGGGCGCGACGTTCCTCGCTATTTCAAAAATTGTTTCCTCAGCATTTAAATTTTAATCTCTACCTTCCAGATGAATGATGGCCCATTGTGTAAATGTAGCGCCAAGGCAAAACGAACTGGGATCAGACACAGCATATACCCTGGTGAAGAGGTAAGAATGTTTGATTGAGGCGAATTTTCCATGTTTCTATCAGAGCGATCTTCATCTGCAAGTTTTTCTGGAAGATCTGTGAGAACATCGTTTTCATCCCTCTCTGTGAAGCCAGACTGTTCACAACATTGGTGTTGTGTTTGAGCTCCCACGATGAGCTATTGACTACATATCTGCTCCATTACCAAAACTGCCTACTTCAACCTCTGTAACACTGCCTGACTCCAATCCTGTCTCTGCTCACCTGCAATTGAGATCCCTAACCTCGTCTTTGTTATGCCACAACTTCGCTATCCCAGTGCATTCCTTGCTAGTCTCGCACACTCCTCCCTCCATACAGTTGCCTTCTTCCAAAGTTCTGTTGACCATCACACTTGGTGCCAATAACTTATCACCATTTGGCTCACTGGCCTACACAGGCTCTTAGTCTCACAACAACTCAGCATTAAAGTCCTCACTCTTGTTTTCAGCTCCCCCCTGTGAACTTGCCCCTCCCGATCTCTGTATTCTCCTTCAGGCCCAAGAGCTCCCGAGATATCTGTGCTGCTCCAATTTGGGACTCTTGAGCGTTACCGATGTAAATCGCTCCACCATTGGTGGCCATGCTATTAGCTGCCTCAGCCCCAGGCTTCGGAATTTTGTTCCTGATCCTTCCCAACAATCTTGCCTCCTTTAGGAGGCTCCTCAGAACCTCCCTCATCGTCCTTGGAGCTCCTTCTGTGCCTCACTGTCAGAATTCTGATCGATAATCCATTTGCTGAACGCTATATTAATGGAAGGCTTTTTTTAATCCTTAGCAAAAAAAGGGCAGGTGATGGCGTTGTGGTCTTAGTGCTGTTAATCCAGCAATTCAGCTAATGTTCTGGGGATCTGGGTTCGAATCCAGCCACGGCAGATGGTGGAATTTGAATCCAACGTGGGAAAAAAGTCTGAAATTAAGAATCTGCTGATGACAGTGAAACCATTGTTGGAAAAACCCAACTGGTTCCCTAATGTCCTGTAGGGAAGGAAATCTACAGTCCTCACCCTGTCTCACTTACACCTGACTCCAGAGCCACAGCAATGTGGTTGACTCACAACTGCCCTGTGAAATGGCCTAGCAAACCGCTCAGTTCAAGGGTGACTAGAGATGGGCAATAAACGCTGACCCAGCCAGCAACTCCCATGTCCCACAAATGAATAAAAGAAAAGCAAATTTTATAAGTTACCTCCGGCTTCTGTTTGCTGATAATAAGAGTCCTGAGATACGCACCACAATTTTCTGATGCTCTGTTGAAAAGTTAAAGTCCGTTCCTGTGTGAATAAAGCTCTCACTGCAAAGCCACGGCCGTGCCTGGGTACATTCTCCTCTTTAAAATCATGAAATAAATCTTTTTTTTTTGGCGTGAAGTTATTTATTTTCCTCCCATGCTGTGCAACATTCCTCGTGAGACAGCTCGATGCGTGTCCTGCAACAATCACCATCACTAACACTGATTATCTTCTCATCGTCGAAGAGTTTTTGGGATCCAGAACGGTGGTGGAAGCTAATTCTGTAATTCATTTCAACAAGTTTCGGCAGAGCGTTATAACAAGACGGGATGTAGCACTAAACACAACCGCCCTTCAAAGAGCTGGCGTAGACATGGTCATAGAATTCCTACAGTGCAGAAAGAGGCCCTTCGCCCTATCGAATCTGCACCAACTCTCTGACGGGCATCTTACCCAGACCTTATCCCCGTAATCCCAAGTATTTACCATGCTAATCCCCCAACCTATACATTATGGGACACTAAGAGGCAATTTAGCATGGCTAATCCACCTAATCTACACATCCTGTAGGAGGAAGCCGGAGCACCCGGAGGAGACCCATGCAGACGTGGGGAGAAAGTGCAAACTCCACACAAACAGTGACCCAAGGCTGGGATTGAACCTGGGTCCCTGGCACTGTGAGGCAGCAGTGCTTGCCACTGTGCCAGCCCAATGTCTTGGGTGGAGCCATTTGAATCTGAGAAGTTTGGCATTGCCGCAGTGTTCAGTTTGTGGTTTCTCAGTTGGTGGATGCATCATTAGTGTTAAAGAATTTTTGATCTGTGCTTTATCTGATTGAATCTGCTTGATAACGAGGGCCCAGTAGTGACTGTTCTCGTTAGTGGATCTTTAATGGCCGGTAGGTTTTTTGGTACCTTGCTGTTCTGACAGTGTTAGGAAGCTGCGCATAATAACATCTTCCAAAATGCTTTGTTCTAGGCAAATGAGGCTTGTCGACCAATCACGAATAATGCAGGGAAATTATTCCACTATAGGATTACTGTTTCGCCACCTACTAACTTTTTGGTAAGTGCTGTGTTACCAGCGATGGAAAAATGAAGTATAAATCTTTATGTTACGTCTTGTGATGAATTTCTCCTTAATCTCTATGATGCTACATTTTTCTTTAGACTGACAGACCAACTGTGATCGAGTATGATGACCATGAATATATCTTTGAAGGGTTTTCTCTCTTTTCTCACACGCCGCTTAATAATGTGAGTACCAAAACCAGAATTTATCAGACAGATGTTGTATGTATTGGGTGCATTCACATCTAATAAGAGGGGACACGGGTACAGGAGTGGGCTGCTGGCCATCCACTTTTTTTATGCCTTTTTCCCACACTTGTATCCTACCAAAAACGTTACTGATACTTTGACTTTTTGAATAATATATAAGCCCTTAAACTGGAGTCAATCTGGTGCAACAAAAACAGAAAATGCTGGAAAATCTCCGATAGCATCTGTGGTGAGAGAATAGAGCCAACATTTCAAGTCTGGATGACCCTCAGTCAGAACTGAAGACAAAGAAAATAGGAGGAGATTGTCCAAAGACTTACAACCCTCTGACTGAACAAATTCCTCCTCATCTTAGACTTAAAAGGCCAGTGCCTTATTCTGGGATTGTGTCTGCTGGTTCTAGACATAGCAGCCGGGGTTGGGGGGGGAATATCTGATCTAGAATCCTGATAGCGCAGAAGGAGGTCATTGGGCCCATTGAGTCTGCACTGACCACAATCCCAACTAAACCCTATGTCTATAACCACATGCATTTACCCTAGTTAGTTCCCTTGACACTAAGGGGCAATTTGACATGGCCAATACACCTAACCCACACATCTTTGGAGTGTGAGAGGAAATCGGAGCACCCGGAGGAAACCCACGCAGACATGGGGAGAATGTGCAAACTCCACACAGACGGTGACCCAGGTCGGGAATCGAACCCGGGTCCCTGGCGCTGTGAGGCTGCGGTGCTGACCAACGTGCCACCATGCAGCCCCATCTACCGCCACCTCATCATGCCCTGTAAGAATTTTATAAGTTGGATATAAAAATTCCACGGCACTTATTCCCCTGACATCCTTTATCCCTCAGCCAACGTCACACAAGCAGATTGTCCGGCCATGATCTCTTTGCTGTTCGTGGGATCTTGCTGTACATTGTTTGGCTGCCTCGCTTCCTACACGACAACAGTAACTACGCTTCAGACGCATTCACCGTCGAGTGTTTTGGGATGTTCCGAGGTTGTGAAAAATGTCATAGAAATGCAGCTTGTTTTTCTGTTTATCACTTTGGTATTTTTAGTAACAGTTTGTGCAGTTCAGCCAACTGCTGGTGTTTTGTGATGACCTCCATCCCCCCTCCTTGTCGATTTGTTTACCCGTGGGGCTGTCGTTGTATACTTCATCGGGGTTTACGACCCCAAAACTTTGCTCATCTGTGATTTTGAAATGTTGAACTCTCACCTATCCGGTGTCGTTCTCACAAAGAAAGCGTGGAATGCACAATTCCGCCGTTCGTGAGTGCGCACTTTGCGGAAATGTGCAAGAACGGAACTCCTGCGAACAATGGGTGCAGACCGTGCTATGGTATATTCTCTCCTTATTGTACACCCTGCTTAATGACCCTGGGGTCAGGATGTATCTGGATTTCGGGTCCCTGGTGATTAACTGGTCCAACCCCAAAAGCACCATCATTTCTAACTTTGTAACCCAAATACATCGTCATGAATCTTTAAATTTTCACATATTCTTTATGAAATGAAGGTGATATTGCCTAACTAAATGCCTGTTGTTACATAAAGAAATAGCAACACATAATGCGTCTTTATTTTTGCAGATACCTTTGTGTCGGGTTATCCGTTTTAATATCGACTACACCATCCATTTTATTGAGGAAATGATGCCGGAGGCAAGTACTGATTATCATCCTTACAATTAACAGCGAGGAATCTGTCCTCACGTGTTTTTTAAATGTCAAGAGTTTGTGGTCAAGTCACTGTATGTAACAGTATTTCGAATACCACTCTGGGTAATTGTTGAAGTTTGATGAGGGTTTCTGCTTTTGCCCTTTACAATGAGTGGGCGACCAGACCCTCCCCCCCCCCCCCACCCCACCACACTCAGAGTAAAAAATAATATCTCTCAGCTCCCCTCTAACACTTCTACCAATTTCTTTAAATCTATACCCGCTGGCTAGTGATCTTTCTGCTTAGAGAAACAGACCCCATCTGATTGACTCGGGTGGCACGGTGGCTAGCACTGCTGCCTCACAGCGCCAGGGACCGGGGTTCAGTTCCGGCCTTGGGTCACTGTCTGTGTGGAGTTTGCACATTCTCCCCGTGTCTGCGTGGGTTTCCTCCGGGTGCTCCAGTTTCCTCCCACAGTCCGAAAGATGTGCGGGTGAGGTTGATTGGCCGTGCTAAATTGCCCCTCAGTGCCAGGGGGATTAGCAGGGTAAATATGTTGGGTTATGGGACTAGGGCCTGAATGTGATTGTGGTCGGTGTGGACCCAATGGGCCAAATGGCCTCCTTCTGCACAGTAGGGATTCTATGAGAATAAAATGGAAAAAAAAACACCAGACTACTCACTCTGCATTTTCTTTTTTAATTTGCTGTCAGCCGCTCACAGACCTGGGGTTTTGCCTTTTGTTTTTGTTTCAGAATTTCTGTGTGAAAGGATTGGAAATGTTTGCCTCGTTCTTATTCAAGGATATTCTGGAACTTTACGACTGGAATATTCACGGTAACATGAAACTCAGAATGTAAATATTGAAGTAGATGGGGCAGTACCTTTCGATTTCTCCTGCTTATATTCATTAGTAAGAAACCTTTTATGCAACTTGATTGGAATTCTAGAGTTGGTGCGTATTCAAAGTCATTTTCATTCAATTGGTACAAATTTAGTCTGGTGGTGGGTTGATCTCTCTTGCTTGTGCGTTGAAGATTGATTTTAAATGGGGAATATCTAGCAGTTATATCTTCCACTTTCTTGACGTTTTATACCGTAAGGAATTTGGTATTTTAAAATTATTTTACCGACACGGGGTGACATTTGTAGGGGAGTGTGGTTTGACGACAACGATAATAGCAAATCTGAGAAGTTATAGTCATCAGGAAAGACCGAAGAAGCTGAGTCTCTTTTCCTTCTGGAAAAGAGAAGGTTGAAGGTTGCTTTGTTACAACCACAGCAAGTGCTACATGCTGAACAAGCCAAATCCCAGAGGGGAAACTTGTCTTACGGATCATAACTTTTTTTTTACATTCTGAAAATGATGAGAAACTACTGGCCCCAGAAATACAGAATTCCAGTAACACTTTGAGGATTTGTAAAGGTTTATTAACAAGAATAAAAAAGAACTTTAGCACACGGGATTCAATTCACACAGTAAAAAGACATTCTCACAAAACATTCCCTCCCAAAAATACCATGATCAGAATACAGAAATAAGCACCTACTTGGCAACAGTGCCTTATTAATTTCAACTATAAAAAGCCGATCATATTACCTAAGGCAAAACTGCTGTCACACATACCGTGTAACTTCTCATTCACTTCCACTCTATTGTGGAAATTCACGAATCTTCAGAAACAAAACTACTTTTGGTAACAAAACTTTTTCTGGCTTTGCTGCTTGAAACTTCACACCCTTGCTAGGGGCCAGATCAAAACCACCAATTTATGTTATAAAGTTTGATTAGACCCTAACTATTTTTTGTTATTTTGGCATTAGTGTGAGGATAAGATGTTTCACTCTGGGTACAATTCTATTGACCTACTAGGAAGCTTTTAGTAAAACAAATTTTATTTTAACAATTCTGTTTAATTATAACAAGTGAATTAGCTTAACTTTTACCAATTGAAATACTTAAACATGATTTGATACAATTCTTAACTGCAAAGCTATCTCTATTATGTCCAAGTTGAGCAATATTCTTGCTATAGATCTAAACTACTCTTCAAAATCAATTAGCAAAGAACACTGGCTTAGCTGTTTTTATTTTTTTAACAGTCCCAGAATCTTTGAACACTTCTGGAGAGTTATAGAAGCATCTGGCTTCCAACACTCAAACTACAGCTTCCAGAGAGAGAGAGAGAGAAAGATAACTCTTGCCTCTTTCAGGGCACTTGGAAACTGCTTGCTTTTCCTATAAGCTTAGCATTTCCGATTAGCACATGACGCTGTCTCTTGTCAATCAACCTAATTAAACCCTGCTCTGAAACCTCAGAGTAAAAACCAAAAAATAAAAACAAAAATGCATTAACTCAGATTGCACTGAACATCCCATTACCTAATACCAATTATTCTACTGCTTTATCATCATGTCACCTACCTAGTGCAGACAAATCGACACCACATAAACAGCTGAATTCTAAACATAGCCCTTACAAGAAACATAATTAAGTTTTTTAAAGGCACAGTATCGTCACACCTTTTCCCAGTGCAAAGGCGTTCCCAGGAGGCCTTGCCCAACAGCAACACAACCCAACTCAACATCTTTCCTTAACTATCCTTTTGCCCTTTCATCTTTGATTTCCTCATTTTCGTCAGCACCTCTTTGAAGTTAAAATTTCCAATAATATAAAAACCCTTTTATCTTTATCCCATTGCCTCCATTTTCAGGTCAAATACAATTTAATGACCTTTCCTAATTTACTTACGAAACTGTTGCAAGCTGCAAAAGCCTTTTATTCCACTTGGAATTTAACAACTTCAAAATCTATCTCCGAATGCAAATTTCTAAACCCAACTTATAAATCCACTCTAACCTAGCTTCTTATTACAAATGCATGCATTTAGCACCTCTATCCCTTTTATCTCTTAACTCTCACCGACACGTTGGAAGGAATTTTACTGGCATGTCCACTCGAGGTTCGTTCAGCCCTGCCTGAGGCCAAAGGAGAATGCCATTCTCTGAGCTTTGCCCGCCCCCGGAATCGGGCAGATGTGCCCGTAAAATTCCGGCTGTTGTCTCCAATAATCAGCTTAATTAAATAATTTATACACACACATTTAAATTCACAGAAGAACACAATATTCTCCAAAAATATTTTTAATAATAACACCCGTCCTCACAGCTTTAAAGTTATGGAATCATTTAATAGTTTGATAGGTTTTTGATCTGTAAAGGAGACGGTGATTGAGAAACAGGCAGCAAAGTGGAGTTAAGGCCACAATCAGAGCAGCCATGACCCTATTGACTGGGGCAGCAGGCTGGATGGACTGAACGTATCTGACCCTTCAATGCAAGGGAACAGTTGTTCCCTATCCTCGCGCAGTCCAAAGATGTGCAGCTTAGGTGGATTGGCCGTGCTAAGTTGACCTTGGTGTAAGGGGATTAACAGGGTCAGTGTGTGGGGCCTGAGTGGGATTGTGGTCGGTGCAGACACTGGGACAAATGGCCTCTTTTTGCACTGTAGGGATTCTGTGATTCTGTGAATGATCCACTGCTGCTTCTATTCTTCGTGTTTTTATGTTCCTAATAAGGCAGAAAATGTTTCCACTTGTGGGTGAGACCAGAACTGGATCTTAAATGTAACATAGTCACTAATAAATCCAATAGTGAATGCAGGTGAAACTACTTACCCGAGGGACGCAAACCATTGACACCATGGTTAATAGAATCCCTGCCTTGCTGAAGGAGGCCATTTGGCCCATTGGGTCTGTACCCACTCTCCACAAAAGCATCTTACCCAGACTACCCTCACCCTTTCCCTATAACCCCTTGCATTTACCATGGCCAATAAAAATAGAGAAATAAGGACAAACGTAAAGCTTTAAGAGGCAGTCTGAATTACATATTGTGTCCGTCAATCCAATAATTCCCAGCTCTCTCACCCCATCTCACTTTAAAGCTACCTTTTTTCACTTTCCCTGCAAGTACTGGTGTGAGCAGCACATGTATGTAGAAATATAGAAGATAGGAGCAGGCGGAGGCCACTCGGCCTATCGAGTCTGCTCCGCCATTCAATCATGGCTGATATCTTTCTCATTCCCACTCTCCTGCCTTTTTCCCATAACCCCGGATCCCGTTCTTGATCAAGAACTTATCTATCTCTGTCTTAAAGACACTCAATGACCCGGCCTCCACAGTCTTCTGTGGCAAAGAATTCCACAGATGCACCACTCTCTGGCTGAAGAAATTCCTCTTCATTTCTGTTTTAGAGGATTCATTACAATTCATCGCTGATTGTCCAACTCAAAAGCCTAA